>NC_140591.1:37236674-37840840 GCF_964204655.1 Triturus cristatus
TGTAGTGTGGCATCACTTCTCCATCTTATGCTTGCCCTGCTGAACTCCACTGTTATTGAATATTCCATTATTGTTTGTTCTGTGTTGTATTTATTATTTGTTTTAGTGCGTCCTAAGATACTTTTATTTCTTTTGTTATCAATACTTCATGTCATTCATCTTTTTGTCTCTTTCAGTTATTTTTATGACTGCAGATTGTTCAAACTTAAATTATTTTATTAAATGTCAAACTCTTCAGACATTCGCTAAAACATAGAAAGATCAATGAATATCTTTCTCGGCATAATGCTGATATTTGAATGATTCACAAAATAGATGTGAATTATAAAATTTTATTCGCCAAGATTAAAGGTTCGTTTGAAGGTTTTGTTTTTTCTCTGCTGACAAAAAGAAAAATGGTGTGACCATTCTTTTTTCTAAAAGACTTTCTCTTCAAATTTTGCTAATGGTAGATTTATACATGTTAAATTACAGATTGCTCAAATAGTTTTGTAATTAGTCAATATTTATGGTCCTACGACAGATGAGCCAATTTTCTGGAAAACTTACTTCTGAAATTGTTAAGCTTCACAGTGTTCCTTTAATTATTAGATAAGACTCTAGTTTTAGACCGGACTCTCTATTGAATAGACTTTCTTTGTCCAAGTTTAAACCTTCTAGAAAGTTTCATGTTTTTTTTTTCTTCAAAAAACACAAATTACTAGCTATTTGGAGACTTCATTTCCCCACTGGTAAAAAAAATTATCTTTTTCTCAAATTCTTACTTGCCACGGTCCAGTATTGATCAGCTAATGGCTTCTTGAGGGATATGCCAAACAATCTCCTGTCCCAAGATACATGCAATTGATATTTAACACCATGCCATGATAATTCTTTTAATTTAAATAGGCCAACTCTAGCTTCATAAATCCTACTGAAAAATGAATGCTGATATCCTTCTCAAAGATGAACACAAAAACAAATATATTCTTTTACACATTAATTTACTGTTGATGCAGACAATATGTCAAATTGTAACAATGTGGGATGTGTTCAAGCCTTATAATAGAGGTTTAATTATCTATTTTACGGTTAATGAAAACAAACTATTCACTCATAAATAACTAATTTATCAAATAAGATTACTAAACAAGAAAGGGTATTTTCTCCTCAAATAATGTGGTTTATAAAATACAACTACAAAAATTCAGCTACAATTATAACTCAATCAAGAACCTTCATTTTGGGATACCTACAAATATCATACAATAAAGCAAAGATTTATTTTCAAATCAATAGATCTAGGAAACTCCTTGCTAATTGCGCAATAAACATGATAAACATGATAAACTATTAACACGTGCTATTCACTCAGATTTCTGACAATTGTTGACATCGTTCAAGGATATTTTATCCTTACTCAAGACAACAAAGATTCAAATGTCCTAATTTCTCTCTCAAAATGCAATCTGCAATTGCTTCACTTAATTCTTGAAAATCATCTGTCCCAAATGACATTCCTGCTGAGTTACATAAAACCTTCACCGCACAATTACCATCGTATCTTCTTACACTTTTTGCAGATTTTGCACAAAATGCGCTTCACCCGATTCCTTTTCTGAAGCCTTTATTGTAGTTTTTCCTAAGCCAGATCAAGATTCCACAATTGTTTCCAAATACAGATCAATATCATTAGTCAATTCGTATTGTAAAATCCATGCCACATTTATTGCTATTCTTTCTCTCTTTCTCACACCGACAAAGATTGACGACGCTGTGTTCTGACCAAAAATGTATTATTGGAACAGCTTAGAAGGACGCGTTTCGCCTGCCCAGCAGGCTTGTTCACTAATAGTTTAACCATTTTTGAAATCAGACATTTTAAATCGCAATGCATGAGTCCATAGTCACGTGATACGACTACAATTGCAGTATGTTGGAAAAAAGACTCGTAGTTCTCAATAGTGAACAACTGTCGTCTTCACTGATCAATTGATACAAAAAATGTATAATCACATGTCACGATATATTAAAGTACAATATATTGACAATTATTAAAAAGCCAAATAGAACATAAAGTACAATTTTAAATTTCATCCGTAATCTTTCAATGTAACTTTATGTAAAGATTTAGGTCACAGGTGCTTGTCTCATCCAATCACGCTTACATGGGTAATCAGCCCTCGCAGGAGTGATTAACTTCGAACGAGTATGGGCGTGTTTGCCCTTGTGGGTTTGACTTTTTTTTAATCCTTTCGCTTAGAATAAAACTTTATACAGACACTCCTGTCCTTTCAATATGTATTCACATTGACATATGAAGTTCAACTCTAGTGAGTATAACCTGCTCTAGAGAATACAAATGATGCAACCCAAGTGGGTATAGATTCCATTGTTCATACAAGCAGTTTCTCAGATAATGAGTGTCTTAACAGAAATGTTGCTCGGTTTGATTCCGCCCCTGTGGGCATATACCCATTACTGATTATCTTAGCATATATAATCCTCATTAAAGTGACAGTGATTTCTATTCTTGAAATTGCAATCAACTTCTACTCAATAATCAGATAAACAACCATAGTGTATAAATCCTTCAATCCAACTTCCGACTCATATTCTCTCATGCAATAAAGAAAAACTAAATAGAGACAGTTTCAAAAAATAAAAAATGAAAACTAGTTAAAACTCGAATTTGAGAGAGGTATAGCATACATTTTTTGTTTCTTTGATTGACAGATCTAACAGATTTTATCACAAATTACACAAATATTGTACCTTTAGTTTACAAATGGGTTATCAAGTCCTCCTCCATATTTAAGCCCATAGGGGTTTTGGTATTTAATTCAATAATATAGCGCAATTCTAATCTACTAAGCTTCTTTTCTCGGTTGCCGCCTCTGATACTAGGAGGCACGTAATCGATAACAAAGTAGCTTAGTTCATGCGCATTTTTGTCATGGTATGTATCGAAGTGCCGTGCAACTGGGTATGTTCTGTCTCCATTCCTGATAGCTCTCAGGTGTTGCAGAATTCTTACATGTACTGGGTGAATAGTACTGCCCACGTATCGCTGGCCTCAAGGGCACTGCAAAACGTAGACAGCATATTCTGTTTTGCAAGACAGAAAACCTTTAATCTTTTTCTCTCTTTTAGAGAGTCCAGGTTTATGGGAAGAGGTATTCTTCCCATGGCTGCAGCCTTTGCATTTTATGCATTTTAAAAACCCTTCTTTTCTTCTTAGCCATGTGTGTGTCTTTATGGTTTGCTGTTTTGGAATCGTGTTGCTGACCAGCATCTGCTTAAACGATCTAGCTTTTCTGAACGTAATTGCAGGCCTTTTTTGTACTAGCTTGCCCAGAATTGCATCATTTCTAATATGATGCCAATGTTTACTCAAAATACTCCTAACTTGACCATGCTGTCGGTTGAAGGAGGTGATCATTCTTACTTGATTATTCTGCGTATTTTGTCGCTTAATCTTACTTTTGCTGTCACCGAATAAAATGTCTTCTCTTGTTCTCTTTTTAGCTTGTTTAATAGAAGCCTGAATATATTCCCTTTTATAACCTCGGGATTGGAATCGTTGTTCCAAATTGCCAAGTTCAGTATCTAGGATTTGCTGCTCACTACAATTGCGGATGGTTCTGAGGCACTCACCATATGGAATGCTTCTGATTAGATTTTGCGGATGGAAACTCGTTGCATGCAGCAACGTGTTCCCCGCTGTCGGCTTCCTATACAGCCTCGTGTGGACTTTGGAGTTTTGTATATACACAGTTAGATCTAAAAAATTGACTGAGCTATTGCTAATTGTACTGGTAAATTGTAAATTCAAAGAGTTTATTTTTTTAATAAAACTCTTTATAGACTCCTCCGTCCCTTTCCAAATGATAAACAAGTCGTCGATAAATCGACTCCAGTGTAGAATATTATTTTCCCACTCTTGGTGGTACTTGACCCGGACCACCTGCTCCTCCCACCAGCCCATATGCAAATTCGCATAGCTGGGGGCGAAGCAGGTGCCCATCGCAGTACCACAGATCTGATGGTATAGATCATTATTGAAAAGGAAATAGTTGTTTTTCAAACACAACGAGGTCATTTGGATTAACATTTGGGTGTGTGACCAAAGGGTAATTGGACGCACACTCAAAAAGTGTTTGATAGCTCTCAGGCCATCCTCATGTCTGATACTTGTATAGAGTGTGGTCACATCAATAGTGACCAATAGCATATCATCCTCCCACGGTATATCATATATTCTTTTTAAGAAATCGCCCGTGTCCTGAATGTATGAAGGCAAAGATTTAGTTAATGGGCAAAGAAAAGAATCAATGTATTGAGAGGTGTTCTCTAAAGCCCCGCCAATAGCAGAGATGATTGGTCGCCCTGGCGGGTTTTCTACATTCTTATGGACTTTTGGTATTAAATAAAATACCGGTGTAGTAGGGTTAGACACCTTCAAAAATTGCTTTTCTTCTCTCGAAATCAGACATTTGTTATACCATTCTTCAAGTTGTTCATTGTACACATCAAAGCTACCTTGCATCACTGCCTGAGTTATTTTAACATAGTTGGTGCAATTATTAAGTTGTTTATATGCTTCGTTCAAATACTTGGCTTTGTCCCAGAGGACAACATTTCCACCTTTATCTGCATTTCTCACAATGCAGTTACCTTTACATTTTAGTTTAGTAATTAATGCAGAGTACTCTTTTTCATGCTGTGTGAAATTTTTATGTTGAACGCTAGTACATTTTTCCAGATTTTTTAAGTCATTTATGACTAACTCGTTGAATACATCAACTGAATCTCTTGCAGTAGTAGGAATAAATTTGGAAATGGGCCGGAAATTAGTAGCTACAGTTCCTTCAATATTTAGATCTTGTTCTCTTGCCAGTTGTATTGCTTGACTGTTGGAGAGAGATTCATTGTACTCATAGTCTGAGTTCGCTGATGTGTCTGGTATTACTGTGCCACTTCCGGATTCATAGTCCATAGTTCCCAACTCAAACATGAAATCCATGTCGGAAACCAAGAGATTACTCGGTTGATCAGATGAATCTGGTGTTGCTTGTGTGTTTATTGCTACTAGACTACTTGGTACTAATTCACACTGACCATGTTGGTTTAATGAAACACGGATTATCTGTGCATAACATCAGACTGGTTTGCCATGACCTTTCATCTGTATTTAGTAAGGACCCACCATCAGGCCTACTTGCAGTAAATGAAGGAAAATTGTTCGATAAAGTGATTTATATTTTTTTTTCCGGGTTATATTGCGGGGTCACTTTGGTCAGCCTTTTATTAACATGATTAGAGCTTGTTCTATTTCTCCGTCAGCTAAACTCTTAGTTAAGGCCCATATTTCTAACTCCTTCAATCTCTTTAAAGAAACTAAACTGGGTTCCCCCTTTCTCCCCTTCTTTTCCTAATGACTATTGAACCTCTACTTAACCCTGTATGGAACTCTCCTCATAATAAAGGTATTAGATGTGGCAACACTACTGCTAAGACTTCAGCATATGCTGATGTTATGTTATTTATTTCTGATCCAGAGACATCAATCCCGATTTACTGGACAGAATTTAAAACTCAGTAGTTTCAAATTATACTCTTAATCTAAAAAGAATAGCAATGTTTCCTCTAACTGGATAATGCACATCAAATATGATTAAAGAATAAAATAGTGTCAGGTGTCCAAATAAACTCGAATACCTCTGAATCCTTTTCACAAATACTATACAATATACCTAAAAATGAAAAGTTAAAATAGGTAATTGATCATTCTTAATCTTATTAGTGAGGGTAAATTCAGTCAATTAAAAATGGTGGTTGTACTGTAGCTATTGTATGTGCTATCTTTGTTGTCTCTTGAGTCCTGTTATCCTTTTGTAAAAGCTTGCAGAAAATACTATCCAACTTTATTTGGTATAACAAATCCCCAGGAAAAAGTTATCTGAAACTCCGATATGACACTAACAATGCTGATTTGAGACTATCTTTTATGATCACCACACTGCCTTTATTGTATGATAGGGTTATTTTTTGGTTCAAAATACTACTGTAAGTAAGTTAGTAAGTTTGTAGATTTATATAGCGCAGCTTATCACCTGTGAGGGTATACAGGCGTTGTCCAAGGCACGGGGAGATTAAATAATTTGTCCAGAATCACAGGATGTTGAGCTGATGGCAAGACTCAAACCTGGACCCCAGCGTCCCAGTCGACAGCTCTGGCTGCTGAGCCTCATCCTCTACTATTATGTGGGTTAAACTTGAAGATCTAACTAATCACTTCCCGTAATTTTGATTTGAACTATCTCAATTACAAAAACTTTCAACAATCTCCAAGTTATTAGTGCTCTTGTCATATGATTAATTAGGTTATACTAGTATTAAACATTCTAAACAAACCTCTTTATGGTTAAATCCTGCTATTAAACTTCATCGTAATATAAATTATTGGAAAAATTGTATAGATCCCAGAATTTTTACTTACTCGAAAAATGTCAAGGTGATGAGATTTTTTTAATCATTTACTGCAAACGTTTTTTCTACCTTCCTCTGAACTCCCTAAATATGGAATTATATGTAGGGCTCCCGGTTTTCCGTTTTTACAGATTTCTACATATACATACAGATGGAAATCTATATTTCCTTTGTCTGTATTTAATTTTAGAAACGGCAAAATACTAGCAAATTTTGCCGCGCTGCCGTTGGGTATTTTGCTACCGACATTCCAAATAAACAATTCTGCTGTCCCGTGTAAAAGACAGCTCTTTACGTTTCGGTGTTTAAGCCACTGAGCACAGGGTGGTCCTGTAGACACTGCCCGCAGTCTGGTAAGAAGGGGTGAAAAAAACAGACTCATTAACTAGTGAATGGTCTTTTTAAAGACATGTGAAGTACTCTGGTACGGCTGGTGGTCAATCACACTTTGAGATATTTATCGGCATGTGGCTAAATGTCACCATATGGCTATACAAAATTCACATTTAAAGACACGTTCATCAATGAATTACTATGAAATAGAGGTGGCACAAATTCCCATTGTTTGAATATCATGAGAAGTGCAACCTAACGTTGGGGTGACATCCCTCATAAAAATTGGCAGCGAGTCCATTTATCACGTCCAATGCTTTTTCATTTTGGGGTGAAACTCTCGGTAGACCACTGTGGAAAGGAGGTGTATTTATCGTGGGAAATGTACCTGATTTCGGAGCAAAATCTATCAGTAAATGGCGCAAATTGTCTGTTTTCATGTGAAACGCACATGAACTTTGAACAGAAGCTCCGGCGTTGGGCCCCAAAGTGTCTACTGTCACTGGAAATTCACCTTGATTTCAGAGTGAACTCCAGTCGAACGTCTGAAACCCCTCCCCCACCCAACACACCACTCACCCACCTCCCCAGGCTGGTAAGGACTGCAGTGAGTCTGTTGTCACGTGAAATGCACCTTCATTTGGGGTGAACCCCATCGTACACCAGTTGGGTCAGGGATGCAGTGAGCATGTTATCACGTGAAAGAACCTTCATTTTGGGATACCCTTGCCGACCCCCAGTCAAAGACTGCCCTGAGGCACTATTCATCTGCGTGCTACAAATTTCACACAATTGACTGCAGATCAGGTTTAGGTTTCAGCTGGGCTGACTGTTCCTTTCATCCTTCTGAGGTTTAACTCCGCACCATTGTTGAGTTGAATTAGTAAGTGTGCCTGCTTGATTTTGCTCGTAACAAAGCAACTCATAGTCATAAAAATGTCTCATAATTTCACTGAAATTATGAAAATGTTACACACGTCAATCTGAAACCTTGGCAGCTATGGGTTAGTCCACTCCGCTAACGTTTAGCATGCGGCTTGCTCTGTCACAACCGGTATTTATGTCCTACAGCCTCCTTCCTGTGTCAATTTAAATAAATGTGGAAAAATAGTAGCTGTTGCGTCGTCTTTTGCTTGTGGCAAAAATAAATGTGGATAAATACAGATAAAATGCCCAAAAAATAAATATGGATAAATACAGACGGTAATGGCAAAAAAATAAATACCATAAAACTGGGAGCCCTAATTATATGCCATTCTTCATTTTTTCATAATGTTATTCCAGTTGTTATGGTACCTAAAATAGAATAGTCTTTATATATTTCTCATCACTATGGTCTTGTTACATCAAAAGTTTACAAGAAAATATTATCCCAGTTTCCTTATCAATCAAATCTCTTTATTATACTGTTTATGGACTCCTGTCAACCTGTTTGGAGCTAAACTATTGAATTATCTAATTTGCTGGCATTGTCATGTTTCTAATGGTTCTTTGAAGCTTTTATTATTTGATTGCCCAGTTTTATATATGCTTTTTTGCCCAGCGTATGGGCTATTATTTGTAAAATATCAAGCTCTCTATTAAATGGTCCTAATCTATTATATGTAAATAGTTTGCCCTATCTTCCTGTATATCTGTCACTAATCGGGCATTATTTAATTTATTTGGCAGTTAAATTATAACAATGCTAATTTATTGTCTACTCATACCTGGTGGGCATGGATTATATTCACACGACAGGGTGATAGAATTTCTTCTCGCATCCTACTCTTACATTACATGAACGTTTGTGGAGACCACTGAATTACTATGTTTTTCAAAATGTAGAATATTCCATAGGTATTAATGTATTGATCTAAATTATACTTTCTATTACCAATACTGTAACTTCATGCCTATCCTATTGTCTTTTAATATATCATGTACACTTATATACTGATATGATTCATCAGTGCTACATATGATTTTATAATGACCAGTATTTTGTTATTGTTTCTTCTTTCTGTACTTTTTTGTCATGTTTATTGTACTGTGATTAAAAAATCTCAATAAAATATTTTGAACTCGAAACTTATTTTGAGAAAAGTAGAACCTTTTCTGAAAAGCTGTAAATAATGTATATCACTTCTTTCCCCAAACATACTTCTTTTTTTTTCTCTTTCAAAAACACTAAACTAAATTAATCTCCATTGAAAATTATTTGGAATGTGGGGTACCTCAGGGCTCAGCCCCACATTGTTTCATGTCTATATGCCCCCCTTGCAGTGGTGGCTCAAGCCTGAGACTTTAATGTGGTATCCTGTGTGACTACACCCATTTGATGTCTGCTTTCAGTGACCTAGACAACTCTGCTATAGACAATTTTCAAGGCTGCCAACTGGAAGTGGCAGACTGGATGTATAGGAACTGCCTCTGCCTAAACTCAGATAAATCCGAGATTCTAGTCTTCGGCACCTCCTGTCCGCTGGATACGGAGAGAATTTGGCCAACTGAACTAGGTGTCCCCCCTGCCCCTACCTACATGGCAAAAAACGTGGGTGTCAAATTTGACACCTCACAGTCCTTTAAACCGCAAGTCAATGCCACAACGAATACATACTTCGCAGTACTGATATCTCAGGGATTTTTCCAAATTTTTACCAGCAAACACCCACTAATTTATCACTCATGCCCTAATAACATCTTGTCTTGATTATGAAACTGTCCTGCTGCTTGAGGCATCTCAAGGCTTGTAAATAGACTACAGCAAGTCCAAAACACTGTGGCTCGCCTGGCCCTTAATGTCCCAAAATTCATCTCAATCCGAAAGGGACTGAAAATACTCCACTGGCTTCCTATCAGTCAAAGAATGAAATTCAAAGCACTTTTATTCACTTATAGACTTGTGAATCTAACAGGCCTGAGCCACATTCAGAACAATGAAACTATATCAGCCCCACAGAAATGTACGGTCTGCCCACCAAAATCTACTAGTCCTCCAAATAATATACAAACCCAGAGCAGGAGGCAGAGCTTTCTCTTATCTGTCACCCAACTGTGGTATTCGCTTCCTGATTATCTTAGGAGTATACTGACAGAGTGCATGTTCAAAGCCCAGCAAAAAACTCACTTTTTGAAAGAGCTGTGAATGCTCCTCTGATTTCTGTCTTAGACATTTCAACTAGTCCTTCTGGTTACTTTACCTGCAAGTGGCGTCGGGAGATCCTGCTGCAGCAGCTGTCGCACTCTATAGAACAACGTCATTCATTACACAACCAAAGCAGACCTGCTTGATTAATGATTTGAATGCTTCAGATGAGGGTCTATTGTGGAGATCATGCATACTGTCTGCCACACTGGAGAACTGTACTCTATATGGAGGATGAATCTGTGAAGGCTCAGTATAATGTACAAATAGAATATTTTTCTTTCACTGTATTTGTTAGGTTAAAAAAGCTACTTCATACATGGAATATTTTCATGGTGATGAGGACTTTTTGTGAAATACTTCTTTAGAAACTAAGCTTAAATGTTAAACGAAAGGCCCTAATCATGTTAATTAATCAAATTGTATTTGTGTTGCGGCACAGAGACTAATATGTTCTCTATGCTCAGTGGGGCCATGACTCTTGAGTAGCGAAGTCTTGAGTGAGTCCACTCCCATCCATCATCAGTGGTAGTAAAGTGCAAGTTTTGCTCAGCAGCTTTGCATATTATGGTTTATGTCATGCTGTACAGTAGTGTTTTTTGCAAGGTATTTAACCATAACCAAAACACAAGGGGTTAACTCTGTGCAATGAGAAAGAAGGACTGTAAACAAGTCTTCTCTGTTGGGCCAAGTTGAATAATCTTGTTCAATGATTTTAGAATGGAATCTTTGATGCATCAGGCCTCTCAAAATCAGAAAAGTGTTACCAGACCTACAGGTTTATTGACTTCAATGATCTACACAACCAAACTGTAATGCACTTAACCTATAATCTTGTCTCAATTGTGTGATCCTTGGCAAATATTTTTTTTCAGTGATTTATCTTTATCTTCATTATCACATACAAGAGCATAGTCATCTATGTGAATTCATTATGTCTGCTGTACAAAATACTCTTTTATTTGATTTAATAGACTAAAATTTGCTCCAAGTATAATAAAAATCTAGCCCACATATAGGGTACGCATGGCCCATGACTTTTTTCTTGGTTCACTAATAGCATTGTCATCTAGACGGGGCAGGTATATTTCTCAGTTCATAAATTAAAACTCTAACTTTTAATAAATATATACTAAAGTATGATGTGGTGGCACACCGCCATTTACAGTGAGACATTTTCCATTGAAATGGCCACAAACTTTCCCACTTTCAGCAAATATTTATCATTTGCACATCACCCATATTCTGGTTTAGTTTTGATCCTATTGAAATCTTGTTTTTCCTCTCTCTTCTGAATTACAAAAAAAAGTGATTTCCTAATTACTGAAATAGATTTTGATATATTTGTACAGTTCATTTACAAGTTATATAAATGTGTGCCCTGTACGATTGTCAGACAGCTAACTTTACAAAATCTTCCAACTTTGCTGTCTGAAACACCAATCTCCAGTGTAAAATAAGCAGCAATTTGTGCAAAGACATAAGCTGATATTTGACCTGTCTTTGAAAAAGCAGCAAATCTGACAAGATAAAAACCATATTTAAAGACCTAATTATTGTTCATTCTTTTTCTAAATGAATAGAACACCTGTTCTTTAACAGCTTCAGCTCTCTGGCCACACTGGGCCGGTAGGCCCTAAAAATAGCTCACTCTGATTAATTCTGACACGCCATGAGAAGTGGGCGAGTAGATTACTCAAAGCACTGAGGAAGCATTAAGCATTGCTTCCTCAGTGCAATAAAACTATTATAGCCACATAATGTGCCTTTTTTGCCACATACTTTGGATAACCATACAACATAATTTAGTCCTCCGTTGCCCCCCATAACCTAGTAGCCGTGATAATGTTTAAACTTTGGAGAGTGGTTTAGGGGTATTTTGATAAAATCTATATTTCAAAACGAAAAATGAAATATTTTTCCATATTTCATGGTTTCCTCTGGGTTTTAATGGCACTGTATTTCTTGCAGTAAAATCACTCAAATGTGATCTCTATAGTGAGAAACCCTTTTATTAATATAATTACATTGTTAACACCTCTAACATACATTGAAAGAGTGTGTACTTAATGTTAAACTTTGGAATCTATTTTAAATTTGTAGATGTTATTTACATTGTAGGAATTCTTAACAAGAAAAAAATGAGTTTACTTCAAGAAATGACACTTGAACCTCCCCTTGGAGCTTAGACCCAGACACACACAGCCATTTTCTTTTTTTTTTTTTTTTTAAATCTGTTTTTATTGTTTTAAACAAGAACATTCTTTGGCATTTGGCATGACAGGTAAGCAGGAATTCTTAAACATGCGCCGGGGATCACCCCGTACCGGAGCTAGTAACTACTATAGCATGATAAGTATTCAAAGCAAATAGTGATCGCTGCCCACTTCGGAGCCAGCTGCAGTCTCTTTGGCAGTTCCGGTGCAGTCACATAAGAAGTGGCAGTAGTAACCATGCGTCAACCAGGCTCTGTGCCTGTACGCGGATGCCACCCGCCCCGTTCAGGTATTAAAAACAGGCATACTACCCACAATCCCCAAAGGTTATACAGAACAAAAACTTTAACAATGGCAGCATAAACTATACGTACATACGTATTACCCCCGACCCACCATTAGTTCCCCACCACTCCATCCCCCCGGGGGAGCGCTTGTGTGTGCGCGCGTGCACCTCAGCCGTGACCGTCCCTATGCAAGGGTGGGCGCCGCGGTGCTGGGTGTAAGTAGGCAGGGGCAGGGGGCCTAGCATCCCGGCAGTAGAGCATCCCCCGGTCCGCCCCCCCCTGCGCCGGCACTGTCGGCCACCTCCTGTGGCCCCGCGCAACCTTCCGCGCCTAAGCGTCTAAGTTCCCCCAGTAACTGCCGCCAGCGGTCCGCCATGGGTTCCCTCCGCAAGCCCAGTGTTTCCTCCCTCCGGATAGCGGTCCCCTCTGCCCCGGCCCAAGCCTGAAATGAGGCGCTCCAAGCCTGCACGTGCGGCGGTTCATGCGCTTTCCACCGCTTCGTGATGAGGCGTGCCGCTACTACTAGCCCTAGGTCTAGGAATCGGGACGTCACCTTATCCTTACGCGATCGTTTAAAGTGGTGCAATATGTGTTCAGGCCAGTCGAACGGGATAGTACGACCCACACTCCCCAGCAACAGCCCACTGACCGATCTCCAATAAGTGCCCAACCTCGGACAGCTCCACAGCATATGCAGGAAACCCGCCCCCGGTTCACTACATCTAGGGCACACTGCGTCAGTGCGGTGGAAGTACCTGTTAATTAACTCTGGCGTGAGGTAAGCTCTGTGCACAATAAATATCTGAATTTGGTGGAACCGCATGTTTCGGGGTATACGTACCGGACCCTTGAGTATCCTTTCCCACTCCTTGTCCGCCAGCGGTCTCCCCAGATACAGGTCCCATTTTGCGCGGAGTCGGTCCAGACTGATGGACGACAGCTCCCTCAGCGAAGCCGCAAACCAGCGGATCAGGTGTCCTCCCCTCCCCATGACATGCAAATATTGCATGGTCAGATGCTGGCTGGGTTCCGCGGCCATATCTCCCCATTTGGCGGTCATGCCCGCTATCAGCGAGCGGTGCGTCAGGAACCCACCGGGCGGGAGCCCGTCCTCCGATACCAGGGTCTCGTATGATATGAGCTCGCCCTCCCGGTACAAATCCCCCAACGTGCGCACGTCAGCTCCCCACCAATCCGCCAGCATGGAGGCCGTGAGCACGTCCCCCCTCCCCCCCCACCAGGGGAGCCCTCCAACGGTATAGCCGGTGCATACGGGACAACAGCACGGGTGAGGAACAAGGCCCTCTGGAAACACCTATGCGCCACTTCCAGAAGGAGTGGCAGCGGGCGCGCGACCGTGTGGAGAGGATGAAAGGACCTGGTTATATGCTCCAGCGAGTAAGGCGCCAACCCCGTGGCCGTATCCTCCCTGCCTCTATCAGCCAGCCAGTGGGCCACCCATTGTAACTGATCGGCCAGGTAGTAGTGCTCAAAGCAAGAAGCGGCTAATCCACCCCTGTCTGTCGGCAGAAACAATTTTGCAAGCGCCAGCCTGTGCCTGGCAGTGCCCCAGATGAAGTCCCGCAGCAGCTGATTAAGTTTACCAAAAAATGCGGGGGGAACATACATCGGCAAGTTAGCAAAGTAATACAGGAGGCGGGGGAGCATGACCATTTTGGCTAGCGCCACCCTGCCCGTAATCGTCAGTGGGAGTGCGCTTCAAAAGTGCACCTGCGACTTGAGCGCCGTGACCGCCCTTCCCAAATTCCCATCGAAAAGGTCAGCCGGGCATTGGTAAATTTGTATCCCCAAGTAACGGAAGGTGTCTTCCTTCCATTGGACCATCGTGCCATCCAGGCAGTATCTCGGATCTTCAATCCCGGCGCTTAAAGCGTGCAGGCAGGATTTAGCTGCGTTTACACGGAGCCCCGAGGTAGCGGCGAACGTCCGCAGCAACTGCTGCAGCCCCTCCGGAACACGCCCCACATCCCGAACATAGACCAACAGGTCATCAGCATAAAGCGATACGTGGTGGACGGCGTCCCCCAGCGGTATACCATCCCCCAGGGTCGCCCGCATAGCCACGGCCAGAGGCTCGATCGCCAGGGCAAACAGGAGCGGGGACAGCGGACACCCCTGGCGGGTGCCGCGGCCCACCGTAACAGCCTCCGAGACGTAAGGGCCCAGTCGGACACGGACCGTAGGGCGCCTGTAAAGCAGGTCGACCATCTTGAGGAATCCCCCGTCCAACCCATATCGCAGTAACACCGCAGCCAGGTAACCCCACTCCAGGCAGTCAAATGCCTTCTCCAAATACAGGATTAGGCACCCCGCTCTGGGCCACCTGTGCACTGCCTCGGTTGCCACTCTGAAGTACCGCCGAATGTTCAGTGACGTTGACCGTGCCGGGACAAAGCCATTCTGGTCGGTGTGCACCAGATGAGGAACCACCGGCGCCAGCCTCTCCGCCAGCACTTTGGCGAGGATTTTGTAATCCACGTTAAGCATCGCCAAGGGTCGGTAAGAGCCCAGCGCCGTATGGTCTCTGTCAGGCTTAGGCAGGGAGACCAGGAACGCCTCCCGCATAGAAGGGGGAAGCGACCCCTCCTCCAGCGCTTTGTTGTAAAGCTCTCGCAGTAGCGGCGTCAGGGACTCGCGGTATGCTTTATAGTACTCTGCAGGCAGTCTGTCCGGCCCCGGCGTCTTCCCAGATGCCATGGACTGGATTGCCTCCCCGATTTCCTCTAGGGAGAGAGGCCCGGCGAGCGCCTCATTGTGTGCCTCCGTAACCTCAGGGAGCTGGACGGAGGCCAGAAAGTCCCCAAGAAGATGCGGGGGGCCAGTCCCCTTTGCTTTGTACAGTTGCTTATAGTGGTCAATGAAGGCCCGATGTATTTCGCGCTGTGTGTGGACTAGCATTCCATCCTCCCTTCGAATCGCTCCTATAGGGGCGCGTCGGTCTTCCTGCCATACTAGCCAGGCCAGGAGGCGACCCGCCCTGTCCGCTCTAGCGTGCGTCCTGGCCATATGCGCAGCATAATTGTGGCACCGGAGCCTCTCCAGGAGGTCCGCGTGCTTTACCCAGAGGTCCTCCAGGTTACGCGAGTGCCTACCCCCTCCTTCGTACCGCAGGAGTTCATCCTCCAGGCTCGTCGGGGAGTCCGAGAGGCCTCTGCGTATGTTCCAGTTGGCCCCCAGGCAGTGGCCACGAATGGTCGCCTTATGGGCATCCCACTCCACCAGTGCGCCACTCGCCGTCCCCTCGTTTGCTTCAAAGTATGCCAGAACGGCCGTACCCAGGGAGGTGCGAAACTCCGGGTCCTCCAGCGCGCTTGGCTGAAGCCGCCAGTTGGGCACCAGCGGCCGCTCCGCCACCCAGCCAACCTGGCACCACAAAGGGTTATGATCGGAGAGCGTTCGGCCCAGATATTCAGAGTGCACGATAAGCGGGAGCAGCGACTGTGAGCCCACCAACCTATCCAGCCGGACGTGCAGGTCGTGTACTGCTGAGTAGTAAGAGTATATCCTGTCCCTCGGGTGAAGGGTGCGCCACAGATCCTGCAGCGCCCAGTGCGCGAGCCAGTCCCCCAGTGCCCGAGCGTTGGACTCCACCATCGCAGCATGCAGCGGAGGGAAGGATCTGTCCAACTGGACATCCAGTACCATATTAAAGTCCACCCCCCCCCCAACAGCCAGGGGAGCCCTGCATAAGGGTGCAGGAGCTGCGTCAGGTGCCCCAGGAAGGACGGCTGATCCACATTGGGCGCGTATATCGAACCTAGCAACATCTCTTGCCCGTTCAACGTCCCTCGTACCAGCGTGTATCTGCCCTCGCTGTCCACTACCACCTCCTCACACCTGAAAGGGACACCCGCTCGCACCCATATCAATGTGCCTCGCGCGTGCGCCAAGTAACTGGTACCATATGTGTGCCCTCTCCATCGTCTGGAAAGCCTGCCCAGTTCTAGCTACGACATATGTGTCTCCTGCAGGAGGGCGATCCCAACAGAGTGGCGCTGTAAGTAGGAGAAGATGGAGTAGCGCTTCGACGGTGTATGCATGCCCCGTATATTCCAGGTCACAATGTTAGTGTGCGTCATCGTAAAGTCAGTAAAGCCCACCTGGCGGGAAGTAGAGTGTCCGCACCCGGGGGGGGGGGTCCGACGGTGTGGCCCAGGGGAGCATATGAATGCGCTGCTATGCGAACAGTGTAACTTCTGTGAACAGTTGAACAAGAGGGGCGTATTCCCAACGGGGCATCCGTCCAAACTTTAGAGTAGCTAATTAACGATGCAGTGTGTCAGTATAGTGCCTGATGGGGTGCACGTGGAAGTATCGACAAGTTGGCACAATTCCCCCTCCCCAGTCTACCTCTAGGTGAAGGGAGTGCAGCATCTCATCTAGCATGGAACTGCCGCGCTGTCCGAGCATGGGGCGCAGGAGCAGGAGCCCCCCGCTGGAACATCTAGCGGCGCGCGCCACGGGCAAGCCGCCCCCGCCCCCTTACGCGGCTGCAGGGCAAGTGTGTGATTATGCCTAACATGCATGGTTCCCACCCCAGTGCGGCGTGGTAACATCCCATCACACAAGTCAGCAGTTTGCGGGGTCACCACTGGTAAGGTCAGTTCCTCTGAGATCACCGTGGACGGGGACGAGGCACCACTGGTCCCCGGAGCACTGTGCGCTCCAATCTCCGTGCAGTCGTCGCTGTGTGACGTCCCCAGCGTTGCCACCACGTCGAGTACCTCCTGCCGCTCCATTCTGATTCTCTCAGGGCGAGGTGCCACCAGCCCCGTCCGCGTCGGCTGTCGAGCTCCCCGCCTCCTGCGCCCTCTCTCCGGGCGGCCGTCAGGTTCTGTGCCCGCGGGCCTCGTCCCCGTCCACTGCCCCGTCTCCTCCAGCCAGTCCCAGACGTCCGCCGGGGAGTCAAAGAAGCGGGTCCCTTCCTTTGCCACCACTCTCAGACGGGCCGAGAACAGCAGAGAGTAGGGCAGCTCCAATTCCCGAAGCTGCCTCTTCACCGCCAAGTAGTTGCTCCTGCGCCGCTGCACGGCCGCGGTGTAGTCCGGGAAGAACATAATGCGACTGCTGCCAACTGTCGGGTCCCCGTTTTGCGTGTTTCACTCAGGACCGCATCCCTGTCGTGGTAGTTCAGGAGCCTGAAGAGGAACGGGCGGGGCCGGGCTCCGGGTCTAGGCTGTTGCGCCGGCACCCTGTGCGCTCTTTCCACCACAAAGTGTTGGGACAGCGCCCCCTGCGGCAGGAGATCCTGTAGCCAGCGCTCTACATACTGCTCCGGGTTCCTACCCTCCACGCCCTCTGGTAGTCCCACGATGCGGATATTATTGCGGCGGGAGCGCCCTTCTGCATCATCGATCCGGTCTTCGAGCGCATTAACCCTATCCAGCACATCTTGCAGCGCTGCGCTATGGCTCTGGGTAACTGGCTGGAGCTCCCGAAGCGTCTGGCTCTGCACCGCGACCTTCTCGGCCAACTTACGGTGGTCCGCATGGAGGAGCGTAAAGTCGGAGGTGACCTTATCTATCCTGGTTTCTAAGGACTCTCTCGTCTGTTCCAGGCTGGCGCTGAGTCTCTCCACCGCTGCAAGCATGACTTCCATTTTGGCCGAAAGGGCCGCCGATTGCGGCTCCGCGTCTCCCCCTGGGCGTCCCTGCACGGTGTCCAGGCTCCCCGCGTGTGACTGACCCTGCTGCGTTTTGTCACGGAGCCTACCCATCGCGTATTGCTGAGCCGTCGGCATCCACAGGCTGTCTCCTGGTGGCGCGGGTGCAGCCGGATGCCCGTACCTCTGCCCCTCTATGGTGCGCCTCGCGGCGCGACTACTGGGGCCTCTGTCTCAGTCCCAGGGCGCAAGTGACCGACCCCAGGCAGGCGGGCGTGGAGGCAGAAGGAGCCCCCCCCCCCGGCTCGGGCAGGCAACAGGCCCCAAGGGGAAGACGTTGGTCCGTGCAGGGGCGATGTCCCCGGGTCAGCAGGGGCTCCCGGAGCGTTGTGCCGTGCGTCCCTCCCCAGGTCAGCACACCACTGCCCTTGTCTCTGTGATGTACCAGCCGGTGGGATCTCCTGCGGCCCCCCCCAGCAGCTCCGACCGCGTTCAACCAGTCCCTCACCAGCCACACCGGGTACGCCCGACAGGCGCCCGCCGGGAACTCCCGTGTCTCCCCTCAGCAGCGCCGGCAGTGCTTAGGCTAATGCCACCCCAGTGGCGCCGAGTACACCCAACAGGTGCCCGCCGGCCATGTGCTGGGTCTCCGGGCACACGAAACGTCACCAAGCCAACACCACGGCCACCGGAGGACTCCCAGGGGGGGCCCCACCCCCAGCATGCAGCACCCAGTCGCACAGAGGGTCTCCTACCTCCCTATCGCCGGGTCATCAGTGCTGTCCAAAGCGGCAGACGCACCGCTCTCAGGGGCTGCCACCGTCGCTCTCAAGATGGCGTCCCCCTCAAAATGGCGCCCGTCGCCGCTTACACCAGTCCACAGGCTCCCAGCGGCGAGCGTCCCACAGCAGAGCCTCCGGCCTGCCCAAGCGCACCTCCACTCCGCCTCTGTGCCCTGAAATGGCGGCTCCTCTCCGCCTCTCCCGATGCGCACCTGCCCCAGGGCGCCGCCGTCCAAGTACCTCTGCTCGCGTCCCACCGCAAGTGTGATCACAGCTCTCCCAGGCCTCCGCTCTCCCCGCAGCAGCAGCGCAGGTCGCTCCGCAGGCTCCACAGACTCCAGCAGTTCGTGATTCGCCCTGGCGCCTCAGTGCTTATCGCTGCCGTGAGGCCCACGCAGTCCTGAGGCCCCAAGCTCTCCCTCCGTCTCTTCCCCAGCAATTGCCTCAACGGCGTCGCCGGTCCCCTCAGCTCCGGGCGGCGAGCCTCACCGTATGCAGACAGCACAGGCCTCCGGGCCTCGCCGCTCCCCCAGGCCGCAGCTCCGCCTCACGCAGCCACCAGTCACCTCGCAGGCCGCAGCAGGCCCCCACAGCTCGGCCCAAGTCGCCGCCGCTCTTCAGCTCTCCTCCGCAGCTGGGCCCTCCGCCGCACCGCAGCCTGTGGTCGGGAGCCCCCCGGCAGTCCCCGCAGCGATCGCACAGAGGCTCGCAGGTCTCGTGGCTCACCGCCCTCCGCTCGCCCGGCTCATCCTCGGATCGGCTTCCGACCTCGCTTCTGCTCCCAGCGGTGAGCTCTGCCGCGCGGGCGGCCACACGCGTCCTCTCTTCGCGGGCCCCCGCCAGGGATCGGCTCCCCACAGCTCCCTGACCTCGGAGATCGCCCCCGCCGCCGCCCCACACCGGACCAGCGTCTCACAGGCTAGGGCTGCTCCTCCACAGGAGAACTGGCAGGATTTGTCGGGGGTAACGGTCGGAGCCTCAAGCACTGGCATCCGCCATGTTCGCCGGTTGGCCACGCCCCCCCCACACACAGCCATTTTCATTTGTAAACCCTGCGAGCAAAGCTGGACTGGCCATACCGTGCATTGGGCGTTTCCCCAGGAGGCTGAAAGGGTGGGGACCAGTTTTGTTACTGGGGGTCTTTTTTTAAGCAGTGCAGCAGTTTTGAAAGCACGTGCTGCAGAGTGTGTCCAGTAGTTTTCAGGCTACAATAAAAGTGATGAGATAACTGGAGATTTATATTCCTGCTGGGGAGAGATACAAGTTGTGTCTAGTGGCAGATTTGACTCATCTAAGGTAGCACAGAGGGTTAATATGCCTGCTGTAAAGGACGTGTACCATGCATATCACAGAACAGTATTTTATGTGCATAGTTCAGTGAGTTACTGCTTTTGTCACAGAGACCCTTTGGTACTGTGCAGTTATTAAATTGCAATCATAATCTAGTACAGTGAGCTATGAAGTATCAACAAAAAGCAGCATGCAAACTACATTGTACAGGTTAGAAAGTAGTATGTTGTTTTCTAAATCTTTCATTATCCTAATGTTGCTAAAAAGGGTTTGTTTGGGTAGAAAACTATTCTTATTAGTAAAGCCAACCCTAACCACTATGGTATGTTCTGAATCCTGAGTTTGTGCTTCTCCAGACCAAGTACTCTTTAAAAAATGCCTACCAGTATGGATGACATGAATCCTACACCTTGTAGTCCCCTTTGTCTTATATAACATTTCTTATACACTCATATTCACATGTACTATACATTGTCTCTATATTCGTGTGTGATGTAAGGTGCTTTAACATTGTACATCGTACACTGGAATGAGAGGCCCTAAAAACAAACTAAATGCATGTGCGAGAGGGGCTATGGAGAGATGCGGGACACTTTTGGATGGTTGTTGTGAGGGAATAATTTAAGAGCCCCAATAAAGATTGATGAATTCTGGTGCACTGTAAGGTCCTCATTTACTATACTTTAAAAGCAAATACAATTCAATGTAAAATGAGAAATGTGTTGCAGAATATGCCATTTTTGTCCAACTTTTCTTGGGGGGAGAACCCCCAAAACCATCCTTGTAGTGGTCAAACTTGCTCGCTGCATCATTTTGCACTGCATTGAGGGTGGTCTGACCAACTTTGCTAGTGCTGCTTTGTGATCCGAGTCCAGCCCTGACAATGTGTCATAAAATGACAGGATTTGCAAAAGTAATAGGGTTTCTGCGATAAACCAAACCCTTCTTGGTGATTTGAAAAAGCCGGAATCGCAAAATAGGTTTACAGACTAATTTTGAATCACAAATTGACTATTGAGAGGTTTCAGTGGTTTGCCGCCTACATTTTGCAGTAAATCATTGAAAAGTTACTGATTCCTGAAAGAAGGTAGTAACCAATTTGGAAAGGAGTGGTTTTCCCAATTAAACAGCTTCTCCTTTGGTAATAATGTCAGGCGAGAGGTTAAAATGGGGGACGGGGTAGACTAGAGGAGCAGGCAATGGTCCCAAACAGGAAACTTTGATTCTTCTTACTATTTTTTTTTTTTTTTTTACTAGTATGGGTTCCTTTAAGGAAAACTGGCCACTATTTAAAATTCTCATTTGGGAATCCAAACAAAGGGATGATAGTCTGCTGTTCCTTGCAGGTCACCATTCCTAGGTTTATGCTAAATAGCAATCTCCCTATATGATATTCATTAGGAATGTTGTTCTGCGACTGGAGATATTGGAACTCAACCTATTAGTACATAAGCTGCTAAGAGACAATGCACAATTTAGAGCCACTGTTTGCAACTGGTTTATTTATACATCTGATCCTTAATCTCAAAATGTCTTAGCATTTCTTAGCAAAAGCTAAAAGTACCACTCATGTCTACACCTCAATGAGCTAGCAGTATTCACTTATTACACTTAATGGTTTCAATCATTCATCTCAGATATAATTTTCCATAAAAGGAGGCAAATTCATGAAAATAATTTCAGCAAAAAACAAATGAATTGTACATCTTACACTATCTACAATCCATCCTTATGATGGGGACATTCCAGACTAAATTTACACAAGTACTTTAGTGGTTGCAAAGTTTAGTCTATTCAGAATACCCGCACAATCTGTGTTTCTGGTGTTTGGGCTCAGGACACAACTCTGTTGTTCAACAAGTGTACCCTCCTTCATCTAAACGAGATCCGGACCTGAGAGGCACAGCTGTACATCGTAGTCATAAGAAGAAGTCGAGACACTTGTGTAAGTCCCTCTCCCATTCCAGGACACAACCGCAGACTCTCTCTTACTCTCTGGGCTGCTCCCTTAAGAAGTCTGTCTTGCAATTGATGTCCTCCAGTAAGTCCAAATCGAAGTCCAACCAGAAGCATAAGAAGCCAAGCATGATTCAACACCATCTTGTTACTCCGTATTCAAGGAGGCAGTGCAAGGGTGTCACACTGTCAGTCGATCTCTGCATGGAGTAGATTCCCTACTGATTCCGGTGAACCCAGATTACCCTAGTAGATCAAAGTCTTCAGAGAGGTCATGCTTCAGGTTTTGTGCACACTTCCAGCCCCGTCTGTTGCTCCTTCGGGCCCCAACAACCACATGGGCCTGCAGTTGGGTTTCCTCCACACTCAATGCTGTGTGACCCTGTAAGGCCTATTCTAGGAACCATACTGATTCCGATATCCATGTCCTCTCCTGAAGTAGGACCTGCACGGGCAGTTCCTTTGCGATGTCAGCATGCCAATGCCACCCACATTGGTAGAGGATCACTGATGATGGTTGGGAAGAGGATACTATTCTCTTTCCCCATCAACCATCTGCGTAGGAAGTGACATTACCTCCTGATCTTCTTCCCCCTCCCAAGACACACTTAATGACAGGCACAGTACGGACGCACAGTGGGTGCGCCACTGGTGCGCTGAAGGCATGCCAAAGTCCAGGCAATGTGGGCCCGCCCATGCCCAATGCCAGAAACCTTGGTCTTTCTCCCTCCCACCTCTACCCAGCCAATTCAGTGCTATCAATCTCGGCCGCTGCTCGCCTGCACTGCACCACATAACGCCAAGGGACCATTCTCCTGTGTCCTTCAAATTCAAATGCACTCTCCCACACCCACTCTACACCTGTCCCATTCAAGCAGCACCCGACATCCTACCCCCACACAACAATCCACACTTTCATGTATGCTCCTCAACACACGTTCACTCTCTAACATAGCGTGTATTGGTAAAGCACTCTTTCACCCAAGGGTATCTTGGTGCTGAATAACAGATGTTTATTGTTACCCAACTCAATGGTACTCATTTTATCGACCTAAGAAAGGCTGAGTGAACCCTCCGGGTTTTGAACCTATGACCATGAGGCTGAACACAAGCTGCTATAATGGACGCATTAGTCCACTAAGCCACCAGACACGGCTAAGATTAGACTAGGCAAAAAACTGAGATCTGGGACCTACTACATGAACACTCACCGAACTGACTGTTCTTCACGGAGAACTGGCTGAATCCAGCATGAGCCACAGTCATCAGCAAAGTTGTTCCTCCCATCAACAAGATCGCCAAGCAGGTCAAACTGCACAAGCTCGGATGGGAATAACCATGATTTGCAAGGATGTCATCTGCTATACTACTTCCACAGACACATCCCACAAAAATATGAAACGCCTGTCATTCAAACTCTGCACCATAGCCAACTTCATTCTTACTGGTAACCTCATCTACAGACCACCAGGACCATGCACCAACTTCACACCTCCATTGCGGACTCTCACACACTTCATACTCGATGCAAAGTCCTTTATCCTCCTTAGGGACCTATACTTCCACCTGGAAGACCAGGCCAATGCGAACTCCAAAGCATTCATCTTAGGCCTTGGAAACCTGGGACTTTTACTGCCTTTAACCACAACCTGGATAGATCACACTCTCATCAAGTTCAGCATTCCCGTCCCACACCAACACAAACACTCCACCGCCAGACCAGCTTGCTGAAACTGGAACAACATCACTGAGGAAGAGTGGACCACTGCACTCAATGCACATCAATCCCAACACAGCAGCAGCCTTCCAAAATCCATCAACAACTCCAACAACTGGATCACCACCTGCGCCTACACTTCAGCCCCACTCAAGCACAGCAAAGTCACAGGATACAGACCCCAAGCCAGTTGGGCACACGGAAGTATTCAGTAAGATGAAGCACCACTGCAAACAACTGGAGCGCAGATGGAGAATGAGCAAAGGCTGCATGAACAGGAACACTTTCAAATCCGCTCGGAGACGCTACCCCCGGCAGATACGGACCACCAAGCGCTATGCTCTAGCAGGCCGCCTCTATGCTAGAACCAACGGAAGCAAAGAGATCTTAACCATTGTGAAATATATCACCTCATACACTGCCCCCTACAACATCACCCCCTCGTAAGACCGCTGCAACAAACTCTCTCAGTCCTTCTGCAGCTAGATAATCTACACATACAGCAACTTAGACCCTGAACGTTACCCAACAGACCTCGAAACATGGCTCCCTGTCTTCCTCTAAGAACCTACTCTGACCACATGGCTTACCATCACCATGGACAAAACTACCTCCACCGTGCAGTCCATCCACTCTGTGGCCCCATCTGACCCCTGCCCCACCTCTTCTTCACTAGAAGGTATGCTGCAGTCCTCCGCCTGCTGATGAAACCATCTGTAGACTTATCAACACTAGCCAACTATAGATTGATCTTCTAGACAAGACATTTGAGAAACTCATCAACTTATGCTTCGCCAACCACCTCACAGACCAGCAGTTGTTCTACATAACAGTCTAGATTGACATTAAACCACAGCACAGAAACAGCCCTCATCACCACACACAACATCCGTGAGATCCTGGAGAGATGGCACCCTCATCCTCCTGTACCCCTCTGTAGCATTCAACACTTGTCACCCACTCCATCCTCATGCTCTCCACTGGATCTGCTCCTTTCTGACCGGTAGGGCCTAGTCAGCATGGCTTCCTCTTCTTAGGATGCCCGCAAACTCATCTGTTAATTACCGCAGGAATCCTCTCTCCATTGGCTATACGATCCAACTTGCAAGCATCATCTGCACCCACAATCTCAGCGTCCTACGTCGACGACTCTCAACTTATACTTTCCCTCTCTAATACGACTCCTAACACCCAGAACAATTGTATTGCCTATGTGACCGAAGTCGCTGACTGGATGAAGACCAACTGCCACAAACTGAACTCCTGCAAGACAGAAGTTGTGAACTTTGGGAAGAACACATCATTGTGGGACTTCATTTGGTGGCCGGCTGACACACTGCGAAGAACCTCGGGATTGTAATTGACAGTATATTCAACACAACCGCCCTAGTCCTCACCGTCTCAGCCTCATGCTTCCACACATTGAAAATGCTCAAGAATATTTTCAAATGGCCCCTGACTTGACCTGAAAAAATGGCCCTTACGCACTTGTCACAAGCAAACAGGACTACGAGTACACCCTCTACGCCAGGATCAACAAGCAAATCACCAGTAGACTGCAAACCATCCAGAACTTGCAGCCAGAAACACTTTCAACCTCCTACACAGCACACACATCACACTGTACCTCAAGGAGATTCATTGGTTTCCCATATACAAACGAGCACAGTTCATGCATTTCACTCACCCCTTCAATGCACTACACAACACCAGCCCAGCATACCTTAATATCCACATCTCCTTTCACAAACCATCCAGACAACTCCTCTCAGCTAGATGACTCTTTGCACTCATTCCACGCATATGTAAGGCTCATTCCACGCATATGTAAGGTTTTATGATCTGGTGGTTGAGCTTTCTCATTGCTCCTAAAGCTTGGAACAACCTGCTCTTACACATCACAGCCTCCTATTATACAACACAGCCTCCTATACGATTATTGAGGTCTGCGGGAAGCTGAAGATTTGGCTTTTCCCATTATTCTAGGTGAGGCAACTCACACCTGCTCAGTGCCAGGATACCCTCCTGGGTGATAGTGTACTTTTCAAATCAACATAACATTACATGGACATACAAGAGGCCAGTAGACTTCATACCTCTCCTGATACAGGTCTTGCTACTTGGACCACCAATGGAGGAGAGTGCATCGTTTGCATTCGTCTGGGAGGCAGCTGAAGCCATAGACTTGCATTTCCTTTCAGTTATGACCAAAACTATTGTCCTTACAGAAATTTTGCAGCTTGGGCCTGACACTTGAGAGCCTTTACTTCCATCTTCCATTGATGAGCACTTGGTTGAAGTCCTGTTCCTGCCATCCAGTAAACAGGCAGGTGGCCAGGCGTCACAGATATGTGCCTGGTGATCCTGATTGTCTCTTTAAACACTCTATCACAGAGCCTGGTGTGTCAGTGTCAGGGTTCAATAGACGAGGTGAACTCCAGTTCATTCCTATGAGTCCTGTGTGCAGGGAGTCGAGTAGGATTAGGTATTTGGAAAACAAATATTCTCCTCGGCTAGCATGGCAGTGAAATCAGTCAATGCTGTTGTGACGCTACATGCATGCCCTCTGGGACATGGCCAGCGAGAGTTTGCCAGCGGCCACTGAAGATTTCTCTCCATGTCTCAGACAATTCAAGAGGACAGGATGTGGCCAAGTATGTGATTCATGCTGGCTGAGATTCAACTGATTGGCTGAGAAGGACAGTTGTCACCAGGGTTGTGCCCCCCCCACATGGATGGAGATGCAAAAGCCTCTCTCATGGATATGCCTTATTGATGGCTCACATCTTGCTGAAAAAGATGCTTCTCCATGGAGCGTTTAAAGACAGCAGAGCTGCAGTGCATTCCGTAGGACTGTTGACCACTGCTAAGCAGTTCCATCAGTTCAGAAAATTCAGGGGATAGTTCAGAGGGCTGGCCTATAGACCGTGACAGTGGCCCTAGCCACTACAGGAATCACCCCAGTACTTTCATGTCTGGGTACATGGGTCTGGTTGAGTACACACCGGCCAGCATGGGCAGCTGTCCTCCCAGTCCCCCTCCCCTGTGTCAAAAGCCGCTAAGCTGCTTTACCTTGCCCTTAGCAGCACATACCCATCCCAGGGTGGGCAGAATTCAATACTTTTTCCCAGGGTGGTGATCCATCACGTCTGACAGATGAGTCACGCAATCATTCAGCATGGCCATACCCTATCCTTTTTCTTTTTTGCTTTGCCTAATCTTTCCACATTCAACTGACTTTCAGAGGAGCACCTCTCCTTTCTGTTACAGGAGGAGCGAGTGTTACTCTCTAAAGGTGCAATCGAGAGAGTTCGGGACACGGAAAGAAGAGAGTTTATTACTCTTGCTAATTCCTTGTACCAAAAAAAGCACTGAGGCCTCTGGCCTAAATTTGACCTTTGGCCCTAAATTTCTTCCTGCTGAGGGACACATTCAGTTCAGTTCAGTTCATAATGCTTTATTTGGTTTGTTTTACACAACCATATAGCAGACATAAAATATAAAGCATGCAACAATCCTACAATAAAACAATAAAAAAAACAAAATATATAAGCCAAATACATTGAATGTGTGCAAGACATACTAGCTAGGATACAATCTCCTCTAACAATACCAATACATATTAAAATTGTCGGTGTAAATACAAGAAGAGAAGGCTCTGATAAACTCAATAAATTGACATGTGCTAGCTACTAAAGTGCTAAGTAATGTACAAAATACGCTATATAAGGTGCAGTTCCCATGTCGGAACAAGTACAGATATCGCTGTACTCGACAAAGTGACAGATGCAACTTACTAAAATACTGAGTGATTAAATAACAATAGATTTTCTGGCGGCCATACATTTTAAAATATAAGTAGCTACATAAAAACATATATCTGCGCTTTCCAGAGTAAACATTAACTGCATCGCATTCCTGGTAGACCGAACATTATATTTTAAAAAGATAGGTTTTAAAACGTGTCTTCTTATAAAAGTATAAAATTTACAGAACAACATAAAATGGCAGCAACTCTGTTTGGATATATCATCACAGGGGCATAGAGTGTTACTGTGCTGCCTAATAACGGGGAAAGACACAAGGTGGTGTACTATACCAAGCCTTAAACGAGTAAGAACAAAACGGTGAGAATTTCTTGAGACTTCCGTTAGATATAACTGGAAGCCTACACTCACGTTTTCACAGTAAAAGACAAAGGTACGTTGTTTTGCACAATCTGATTTTCTAGATTTTCTTGAATTGCATAGAAAGGTCACCTTAAGCTCTGATTTAGATATACTGACAGCTTCATCCAGCATTAAAAAAGGATCTGAATTAAAAAGAAGCTTATACCAGTAATGGATGTGCCTGAGCCAGGGAATATGCAAACAGTGGTCCAACCTTAGGCAGTCTCTAATTACTTTTTGGGTGAATATAGTTTCGTTTTTAGACCAAATAGATCGCCATAAGGCCAGTGACCGTAAAGCTACAAGATCTTTGATGTAATCTAGACCCACTTCTCTATGAATTAGCTCAGTAGAGGCTGATGCGGGGGCACACAATAGACGTCTCAAAAATGAGTTTTCGGCAAGTTGGATACGGTTACCACAAAGGGTATGGTGGCCCCACACGCCAGCCCCATACAAAGCAGATGATAAGCATCTGGCTTTGTAAATCAAAATCATTTCCTTAATTCTGCTGTTCCCAAGCTTAGAGGCAAATCTAAATACACCGTTGTTATTCTTTGCCATTTTAAGGCGCACATTCTCGCACTCGTTGTCCCATCTCCCATCACCAGAGAATGTAACACCAAGATAGCAAAACTTATTAACAATTTGAATTTTTGCCTTGTCCAGGTGGAAAGTCCTTTTAACCCCAATCTTCCTCCCGCAAGACATAACAAATGTTTTTTCTTTGTTAATTAGCAGCTTCCTGCTGTCACTAAACCGCAGGAAGCTGTCGATTAAGCGTTGGAGGCCGATTTGGGTGCGTGACAAGAGGACGGCATCATCCGCATACAACAGTATTGGGATTGGATCGCCATCTACTCGAGGGGCATCAGCTGGGACCTGTCTAAGGGTTGTATCAATTTGATTAATAAATAAGGAAAATAACAAAGGGGCTAAAACACAACCCTGTCTGATGCCTCTGGACACTCTAAAAAAAGGTGTGGATTCCCCGTTAGAGCCGAAACGCACTTTACTGGATAGCCTTTCGTATAATCTAGCCAGGAAGTGTACGATATCTTTTGGTGCACCCATCTCCAATAATATAGGCCATAAAATTGAATGTTCGACCAAATCAAAAGCGCTGCTAAGGTCAGCAAAACATAAAAATAAGGTCCCTTTTTTGACCGTAGTGTATTTGTTTATGATGAGGTCGAGGTTCAGGCACTGCTCCATTGTACCTAATCCCCTCCTGAACCCGAACTGAACTGGCGATAAAATGGTATTATCCTCTGCCCATATTTCTAATCTGTTTAAGAGGATTCTGCTCAGAATTTTAATTGATGAGTCCAGGAGGGAGATCGGACGGTAGTTACGTGCCTCGGACCTGGACCCTTTTTTAAATAAGGGGACAATTATAGATTGTCCCCAGGTCAAAGGAAGGTTGCCTTCTATAGCAGCATTGAAGATGCGGGTTAAAATTGGTGCCCATAAGTTCATCTCCTGTTTATACAAATCCACGGGAACACCATCAGGACCCGGAGCTTTGCCCCCGCTACTCTTTGACAGCCCCGAATAAACCTCGTCCAAACTGATAGATAGAGGTGACGATAGCCATACAGAATTGTGGTTCGTTACAAAATCTAAAACCAACCTATCTGGGTTAAAAATATTGGTAAAATGGTCTATCCAAGCATTGCAGTTTACATGTGATGTTAGTTCAGGAATGTTATCATTCTTTAGAAAGGGGCAGTTAATGGTCTCCCAAAATAGTCTACTGTTATTTATATCTGCCGCTAAATTGAGTTTATGCCATAACTCCTCTTGTATTTCTTTTTTCCGAACTTCCAAGGAAATCTTGTAATTAAGGCGTTCAGCCTTGATACAAGTGGTATCCCTTGGTTTAGCGGCCAGAACGGCCTTTAATTTTGACAGGGCCTGTGTACAATTATTGTCAAACCAGCCAACTAGCCTAGTTTTCGTTGGCCTACTCCTACCTGTCAGTAAGCCCTCAATAACAGTGTTAATTTTATGAAATTTAGAGAGCAATATGGCAGGTACTATCTCATTACTTAAACAGTAGTCAATTTCTGTTGTGCATTTGGTTATGATCTCGTCCAAAAGTACAACAGGGTTAACTTTGGCCCACTTGATTCTTACCCCATTAGATCTCTCTGCAACTATATCTCTAACAAAACTGCTGGGGTCTGGATGTATGTACCCCCAGGTCAGTAATGTTACAGAGATACTATTATGGTCACTTACTGCTTGCTCTGTTATCCATAAATCGATATATGCAGTGTTGCAGGAGACGAGAATATGGTTGATGTTCGAGTGGGCATCCCTACCTTTAAAAGTTGGGCATTTAATGTTGCCCTTTTTCGTGGAGCAGTCAAGTAGTTCTCAGTCCAGTTTGGCTATCAAGTTATTGAGTGCAGTTCCATAATCGTTGTGTGGGAAATGGATATATGGTATACTGGCATTGAGGTCTGGCTCCCCCAAGAAGCCACATGTCCTTTGTTTTGCATATGGGCAGGCCTGTATATTAAAATCTCCAGCCCATATGAGGACTGGTTGGCTCTTAGATAGGGCCAGCATCTTATCAATCTCTCTCCCAATTTCATATACTATAGGACCCCTGCGTGCATCAAAGGTATTATTATAATAATTAATTATAATTAAATCCTTGCCCGTAACATGCCCCAGGCGTAGTAACTGGGCGTAGGGGGCCACCTCATGTTGAGTGTTAGGTTTAAACTTGATTAACTTGGTTGATGTTAAAATTAAAAGGCCACCTTTCGCCCTTCCTGCAGCCGAGTTCACTGCCAGTACCCAATGAGATGTGTAGCCTTCCACATGAATTGGTTCTTTATACCAGGTCTCTTGGAGACATATAATGTCAAACCCTTGCGTAATGAAGTCATTCCAAAAAGGAGTGTTCAGCTTCGCACTGAGGCCGGCTATATTCCAGGTCGTGATGTTAAGGCCTCCGTCTGGTAATATAGCATTCTTGAGTGTAATGTGGCTAATTGTCGATTTGACGACACCTGCCTTAGGAATATTTTGTTCTACTGCTGATATCCTCAAGAGTGCTTCATTGGACTCCACCACGTGGGGTTTTCTAAATATGGCACTCGATCTAGCCCCTAATGATGCTTCCCTGTTAGTGGTGTGACTATTGTAGTCACCTACTGCCCTCTGTAAAATGGGTATATTATCAGATATACAACAACCCAGGGAGAGCAGGGAACTACTTAGTGCCCCTCCTCTACCCCCCAGTCAATCGACGGCCTCTAAACTACTAAACCGGTTTTGCATAAAAATAGGGTCTAGGGGAAGAGGGCGTCTAAACCAACGCCCTTGTGGCCAACCCCTCCCATTCCTATGGACAATTGTCCACCCGTCCGGTTTTATAGCAAAGTGGCCAGGGGGATAGAAGTAAGTCAAAGGAAGGGCACTAATAGATGCACCTCAGTTAGAATGACTCCAGTTGCAAATGTAATCAACTATTTTGGGGTCATCAAAGTTGATTAGAATACAATCCCCCCTTATATTTTTCGCCAAATGGCCAACCCATGGCACCCGCCTAACCATGAGTATCTTACAGGTTTTGTGCGATGGAAGTGGTCTATTTTTGTTGAGCCAGTGCACAACCCTGTTTCTCAAAGTTATGGGGGATTCAACTTCGTGTTTACCCAGTTCGGGGACCCCTGTTAGGATTACAACAAATGGGGAAACTTCAGGAGGCAGATATGGGATGTTTTCTCCCCTTGGGGTCTGGGGTATAGAAAGCCTAGAATCCTGTTTGGGCTGGGTTGTATTATACTGAGCAGGTTGCATCTGATCGGGCACTACTATGGGTTTATTAGTTGCGATTAAATCCTGATGGTTTGAGGGTAGTGCTGGCTGGTTATGAAAAACTGCCGGGGCATTTTCTGCTCTAGAATTATCCAACAATTTGGGAACCCCAAGTTGGTCAATGTTGTTTACAGAATCAATGTGACCCCGAAGCCCTTGTTCAATCCTAAGTAAGTGAAGTTCGATCTTATGTATTCTTTCCTCTATAGGGCAGAGGAGAGACCTGATTGCATCATAAATGTTAGATAGATCAGAGGTCCTTCCCTCGTCCCTATCTATTACATTTGTCCCCCCACTAGCTTCCTGGCGCACCATTCTAGCAGATAATGAGTGAACTGGGGGTACGTCATTATCTGCTAGTACAATCAGAGGGAGCTGCTCCAGAGGAGCGGGGGGCATTCTAGAATTTCTCGGGTGACTCACAGGTTTTTTTTGTTTTTTTTTACCTATCTTGCCCTTCCCACCATTTATGGAGGTAAACCCTTGCTTGTTTTTAGGGACGGCCCCAGGATGCCTCACACGCAATTGCCTGGTGCTTGGCTCCGGCACTGTGCTATGGGCAAACGGCAGTGAACAGGGGGAAGTCAACAGTGAGTCAGAGACCGTGGATTGTTCTCCCATAGGAACAGCAACTGTTCCGCTGGGTAGCAAATCCAGGGTCGAGGAATCAATTTCGGAGCGTGGGGTAACAAGACCTTTAGAAGCTTGTTGTAAAGGGGAGCACACATTGGCAATATGGCCCATGGAGGACCTCCTAGCCGCCGCAAGATCCTGTGAGACTCGGCGTTCCAGCAACGTAATTTCTTGGTCGATGACACAGTTAACCTTAAAGATGAATTGGTCCATACTTCCAGTAAGATGAATATTTGGCACTCTACCTTTAGTGTCTTTAGCTGGCATAATGAAGGCAAAAAGTCACAATAACAGGTTTGGGCACAGTGGGCTTCACAGGTCGGGCAGGAGGTGGACAGGACAAATGAAACCAGCAATCAGAGTAACTCCCACAATATATCCTTATCAATGACTCTCCTACAGAAGAAGAAATAACTGCAGTACCTTAAGGCATATGCAGGTGATGCGTCGTTAGAGGGGTCGCCCAGTCCAGTCAGCTCCTGTCAGTGACGGGCAAGGACGGGGTACCGGCAGTGGAGATATAGAGCCCAAGCGCCTGGGTCTAAGGCTGCTGGGAAGTGGAGTCTTTTCCCCCGCGTGCCGTTTCCCTCACGGCGGTGTTAATTGCACAAGGATACGGTTTGGCAGCTTCTCTGCTCCCGAGTATGGATCACAGCTGTGGCCGTTCCCCTCACGGCGTATTCAGGCAGGCTCCTCTCAATAAGCACATTCAAAATGCTCGTATTAGTTCAGATCTCGGGTGCCCTGGACTTGCGGGAGTAGATGGTATCTTTTGGACCTACAGGACGTGTATTTTCATATATCTGTTCTGCAGTTCAAGGAAGGGCAGTGACATTATCAGTTTACACTGCTCTCCTTTGTCTGTTGAAGGTGGTCTCGCCACAAGGAGTCATAGACCATCTCCAGATCACTGTAACCCTCTTGACATCATTGGGGTTTGCAATCACTGAGCCAAAATTGCACCTGACTCTTTTGCAGAGACTGCAGTTCATTGCAACTATCTTGAATATAGTGCAGTTTAAGGTTTTTCCTCTGCCACGAGTTCAAGACATTCAGGCTGTGATCCCGATGTTTCAGGAGATCTTGTTGAGTGCTTCACGGAGACTTCTTGGCCAACTAGCCTCTTGCGTTTCCTGTTCAACTGTACCAGAAGGCACATGCAGGCTCTGCAATGGATTCTGAAATTCCAGTGGGCCCATTAGCAAGGAAATCTGTTGGATGGCATCCAGTGTTCAGAAAAGAGTGCTTCCTATCATTAGTGGCTGCTTGATTAAACTTTGTCCAGCATCATGGCCCTCTCCTTCTCCCATATTTTATAATGATGATTGGAGAACTCTGTTCCAGTAGGGGTGAGTGGGGTCCTGTGCCTGGGGGCTGTACATATCTCTAGTCGGTTGGAGTGTCTAGAGCAACTCCCTGATCGTGAACCACCTGACAGGATCTTTGAATGCCAAAGTGGACGAGCTAAGTGACGGCACCTGGCAGATCACGAATGGCGGCTAAATCTCAAGGTGGCACAGGGCATCTTCTAGCAGTGGGAAGAATCCTGGTTAGGTATTTTCTCCACCATTGAGAAGGCACAATGTCAAAAGATGTGCATGTTAGTGTACCTGTGATAGCACTCACTAGGACATACATTGTGTCTGAGCTGAAACATGGGGCTCCTCTACGTTTTCTACCCCTGCCTCTCCTTCCCCAAGCTGCCAAAAAGTTTAGGAATGTCTGTACCCATGTCATGATAGTGGCTCTGGATTGGGCAAGGCATGTATGGTACCAGGAACTTCTGGGCGTGAGCATCTGCCTTCAGTCCATGCTTCCTCTTCAAGAGGATTTCCTGTTGCAGGAACATGGTATGATCCTTCACCTGAACCTGTGAAAGCTACCCCTCCATGTATGGAGATTGAGCAGCACCTGTTAACTGTGTTTGGTTTGCAACTTGATCTAGTGGATGCCATCCTCACCTCTAGTTGCCTTCCACACAGTCCATTTACACCAAGCTCTTGAACAAATGTTTTGCCTGGTGTGGTTTCGGCAAGACAGACCCCTTACTAGTAATGCTGTCAAATCTTAATCAGTTATTTTGTCTTTGGCCCAGTAAGGTCATGTAGTGGCCATTACTACAGGGTATTTGTAAGCCCTTTCAGCCTTTCTACGTTTGCCGGTTTAAGGTTTACTTCTCTAGATCATATATATACGAGTAATGAAATAATGGATTACTGACTAACAAAAATTTCCATTTTCAAAAAAAAGTTGTTTCCGACGTGGACAATTAAAGACCACACAAGCCATCATCCTATTGGCCAGTCCCTTGAATTTAAAGTAGTTGGGATGGAATGTTCAGCATTCTTTCTCCTAAACATAGAAGGAGCAGCAGAATGTGAAATGTGGGTGAAATATTGTGGCTTACATTGTAGTAAAATGTGTAAGTAAGTAATTTTATTTTTGACCGTTCGATTATTTAAAATCTTTACAGTAAAACCAACTAAAATCAGCACCCACCCTCCTTGCCTCTCCTTCCCTCGAGGCATCCATCTGCCTGGACCCCTATGTCCAACAGTCACTTTTTTGCTGCGAGATCCCTTTTTGCCGTTGAGCATGGGGTTGATTTCATGTTGCACAAGTATTACGCTAAAACCTATTAAAAGTGACTGTCTGTCTCTTCTTTGCCCTTTGAGGATGTAATTACCAGTTCCTTGTAGTCTGTCAAACATTCTCTGAAATTCTGAGAGCGTGCGAGTTCGCACAGCCGTTCTATGTAGTAATGTATTTATGAACGCACTTCTTAAGCCTGTCTTACATATTGCCATTCTTGCGAGAATATAGGTTTTTGTTTCCGAGGGACACCAACCTCCTACAGTATAAAGATTGAATAATAATGGGGACAGTACGCAACCCTGCTTCAGGCCATTGTTGGTTTCGACTCTTGATGATAAGGTTGTGGGGCTTCTTTTGACCTGGACCTAAGTCCCCTCAAAAGCTTCAGTGGAATCCCCCAGGATGTCAGTTTTCCCAAAGTCTGCCTCTATCAATTCTGTCAAAGGCTGTGCTGTAATCTATGAAACAGCAGAACAGCGGCGAGTGCCTGTCTTTGACCACTTGTTTAGAGAGGTAGGCCAGGGCCAAGATGTTGACCATTGTTGAGCTGTTTCCCTGAACCCGGTCTGATGGAATGGGAGAATTCTGTAATTGTTTTCCCAATCCTCCAGCTCTTTCAGTAGTAATTTCGCATAGGCTTTGGCTTCTACATTAAGCAGGGCTACTAGCCTATAGTTGGCAAGATTAGAGTGATCGCCTTTTTTATGGATGGGAAAAAGAACTGCTCCTTTCCATGATTGTGGTATCATTGCCATTGAATACGCGTGTTTGTATAGTAGGGTAAGAATTGAGGCAAAGAATGCTTGAGCTGATTTAAATGCCAGGGCCGGAATGCCGTTAGGTCCTGGGGCCTTAACGTTTCTCATTGTTCTGATCATCCTTGTTATCTCTCGTTCTGAAAAGCCATTGCCCTCGATCGTCTTTGGTGCTACTTCCAGTTTGCTTTTAGAGTGGCGTTCCATGTCATAACTTATTTCCGGGGTCTTCTTGGAAAGGACATACTCTGCAGCTGGTAAGTCTCTGGAGTATAATCCCTTTACATACGCTTCCCACTCGTTGCTTGCGATATTGTTCTCCTTTCTCGTAGTTTGGGAGTTCAGACGGTTGATATATCTCCATAGTTTGGTGGTGTTCTTTTCTTTTATCAAGGCGAATACTGTGAGCCATTTCTGTTCAGTATCCTTCCTCTTGTACTTGCCTACTTTTTTCCTGTAAGCTGTTCTCAGTACAGCTATGGGTAGCGCTCCTGGCGGTGTTCCTCTTTTCTTTTTTGCCCTGAGTGCCTTCATGAGGGTGCGTGTACATTGACTTAGGCACTTTGGTACTTGTGGCTTCTTGGGAGATGATGCCTTGTTGGAAAGCATTTTTTGCAGTGGTTTCCCCCCAGTTTCTGCCATAAATCATCCGTCAGGGCTTCCCAGTATCTTATCACCCTCGGGTGGTCCTCCCTTAACAAGCATGCTTCCCACGTTGATGCCCACTCCTGTAATTTAATTCTGAGCTTAGTTATCCATTTTATTCTTTTAAGTACTCTGAAGCATTCGTCTCCTGTGCATTTACCCATTACTTTCTGGAGGTCTGCAGATTCCATTCCCAAGTGGAAGGTTACGCATAGAGGCCTGTGGTCACTTTCCGCTCTGTCGTCAACCGTAAAATCACTCAACTTATTGGCCAACTTCTCATTAGTTAGAATGGAGTCAATAGTGGATATATTCCTAAAGGTCGGTTTAGGGCACCACATGGGTGAGCGTAATTTCTTCGTCTGATGAGTCGAGTGGAGTTTAAAGTTTTTAAGAAGAGAGAGCAACGGGCCAGCCTGGTGCCCTTTGCTTAGCATGCCTGAGGCCCTTTCCAGTCCTCTCAAATTGAAATCACTGGCAATGATCACATTGTGATGCTTATATTTGATTAACTTCTTCCAGTGTGGTGATGAGGAATTCCATACCAGCTTGTGTCAGTGCCGGATTGATATAACAATTTATTAACAGCAGGCGAAACGGCTGACGCCTTGCCCTGATCCCATCAATTGTCATGGCTTGCAGGTCTGGAGAACTTACTCTTATGTCTGTGATTTGAGTTTACTTGCATGGCTTATAAAGATCGAGAGACCCTCTGATGGCCGTCCGAAGATGTTTTTTTGTGGCAGTTATCCGATGTTCGTGGAAGCCGGCTGTGAGGGTTGATGTCATTGCCCAAGTTTCTTGGCAGCATGTGATGTCCCCTTTTGCAAGGTAGTCCTGTGTTTCCTTGTTCGCTGCACTTTTACTTAGCCCTGCAATGTTCCATGAAATAAGATTTAATTCTTGGTGGAGGTCAGTGTTTGTTGGTTGATGTTGATCTTCTCACCCCACCATTTAGGAAAGATTACATTTCAGAGATCGACCGACAATTGATGGACTGCTCAGCATATGAGGCAGTCAAATGTAATCCTATGAGTAATGTAACCAGTCTCATGGAAAAGAAATTGGAATTTTGGAACACTCAAGGATTGATTACTGTAGCAGAATGTAGATATCTCTTCAATCCCACACCTACAGCAGCTTGCATTTACACTTAACCTAAAGTCCATAAGGGGAATACATTTCCACCTGGTAGGCCCATTATTTCTGGGATTGGCTCCCCAACAGAAAAATTGTCTGAGTACATTGATCTATTCTTACAACCTCTAGTACAGAATCTTCCCTCATATCTTAGGGATACTAAGGACTTACTAAGTAAAGTGGAAGATTTTGAGTGGACAGATGGTCATCTTTTTGTTACGTTGGATGTGAGTTCTTTATATACATGTGATGGAGCGGGTAGAACAAAATTTTGTATACCCCCCCCCCATTCTGCATGATTATATTAATCTGAATAATTAACTAATAGTAATCTTATTAATTGGTTTGCAGTGAAATACTTATCAATCATATTAACAAAAGAATTACACGTGGGAATTGCACTTTGCATGGCTGTATTCATTGTAAATTCACTTGTGTACGCATACTAATGGTAGAAAATTAGAATATTGCATGATATATGTTGCTTTGGTGATGTAATTGTGATTTGTGCTTTATTAAGTGCGTATAAACCGCTTTGAGTGTTGCTTTCTGCTAGATAATTACACACACATATGGGTATTAGCGAAGGGATAACATTTTATGAGACATTTCTATGTTTTAATTACGTTTTTGTGTTTCTTTTGCTTAAGTTGCCCATTTCGGTCTAGACAAAATGGCTGAACGAGACGTTGAACGTGACTGCCCCTGACAACACGAGGTTCTGGGTGAAGTGCGCAGGCGTCACCGCCAGCAGCAGTGTCCTGGACCTGACCCCGGGAGAACATGTACCTTTCAAGGTCTTTCCGGGAACTTCGCCAGCAGCAAAGACAATGGACAATTTAAAAACCGGAACCAGCAATTGCGATGAGTTTATTACACAGACACCATGAGAACTTTACCCCACGACCCCAAGTCGACCAATCAGGACTTTCTAAAACCCCGATCTTGATACTTTTTGACATTATTTTCATTATAAAAGTAGGTAGGGAATTGAACTATAGGCGAATGCTTCTTTGATGAACTCGATTTCCTGACGTTATGCTGACGGAGAGGACGGTGACACTGCTGGACAGCTCTTATCCTGAATCTTTGAGAGACTGAATTGCGGCCTAACTTTGCTGAATAAAGATTTTTCCCCGACCTGACTGACTTAGAGGACGACTTTTAGCCAGATTAGGTAAATATGATTTTCTGCAATGCTGATGATGATTTCTAACGATTTTGCATTATTTCTTAGATAAAGAATACTTGATTAATTGACATGCGTTGTGTTGATTATTTGGAGAAGAGAATTAGGATAAGGTGTAGTGTATAGATAGATGAGTTTAATCACTAAAACCATAGAGAACAACTAAATGATTCATTGCCTTATGAGAGGAATATCTTAGGGTTGAAGTCAACGTACGTCGAGTAAGGTAAAGGTATTCCTTTCATGTCAGCGTGTGGAAGCTTATTCCTCTAGGAAGCAGATCAACGGAGTGTGAGTATTGGTGTTATGGGCCCCACCAATGAATGTATTTGAGTGAATTTACTGTTGAGGTATTTGGTCTGTGACAAAGGGGGAATTTGATGTTCCACGGTGCAACAGTTTTTCTGGTAGCAGAGTTATGGTTTTATTGTTTTGGTTTGGTGATTATTGCATGTAAATAGCTTATTGATTATTGGATATTGGTTTATGTACTAACACTCTATGTGAGTCGCATTGAGTTTTATGTTGTTTGCACGGCTCCTGGGATGTAGGAAGTCAGAAGTTTGTAACGGTTCCGTAGTAGAGCAGAGGTAAGCACTGTTCTCGGGAAAGACGGAATTGTTGTTATCCTGTAGTTACACAGGAAAAACGTGTGACGATTGAAGTTGCACGACGCATTGTCTGGGTTCGATTAGGTGACATCGCCGTGTGTTGCCATTAGAGACATTTTCTGTGTGAGAAAAGTGTGTAAGATAGCGAAGGTTACCTGTGAAATTTTGGCCTTAGGTACCAGGAATCCAAATGGCATTCCGATAACGCTTATCACTGGAAAGGTAATAGGTATTCTCTGAGCTTGTTAGAAGGACAAAGTAGAGGGAAGCGCTGCTTTGTTAACGTATGTCATAATTCTGTAGTAGGACAGACTGTTCGCTGTTCTCGGGAAAGACAGGATTCTGTGTGAATGTACTACTTTTTCATGTGTGAAAGTGCGTGGATGTAAAGGCATTCGGGTTAATTGTGAAACTCTAGTTTTATTTCTCAGGAGCATTGGGTCTCCAACTATGTGTCTTAATTCTGGAGAAACGGTTAGCTAATGCTTGTTAGGAGGGTGAGGTAGAGGGATGTGCTACTTTATCAATGGAAGTAACGATTCCATAGTAGGGCAGAGATAAGCGCTGCTCTCGGGAAAGACGGAATTCTCGTGAGAAAGGTCTATTGCTATTCTTTGTTTAGCGAAGCGGACAATGGTGGCGCTTTATGTTGTTACTAACAGAATTGTAGAAATTGAAACAAAAACTTACTGAGCTGATTTGTGAAGGAGGGGTAGACAGGAGCAGGAGCTGCCGCAGCGGCTGCTGACGTCAGAACGACCGTGCTGGGATTGGACAGTCGGTCAGAACCGTAAAACGCCCCGGATTGGTGCGTTAGTGTGCGCCGCGTTAGGAGTGGAGAAATACAGGGTGACGTAAACGCTCCCTATTGGTGCGTTAGTGAGAGTCACGCTACGATTGGACAGAAAGCGGTACAGTTGTAAAAGAGACTAGTGAGACACGGAAGAAGGGAAAATGTATTACGATCCACCAGAAAAGGAGAAAAAGTCATGGTTTGGTAGAATTAAGAAGTGGTTGAAGAAGGACAAACCGATTGCAACTAGGTAAGGACAGTTTCTTCCTCCACCGAAAACCCCTGCATCCTTTATGGTTGCGAAATATGGATATCACACTTGTATTTGGTTAGATAATTGGGTCAAGTATACCGAGAAGGACGGAGTGTTGGCTTTTCTGGAACATGGTTCATTTAATTTGGCTGTTTTGAGAAATTTAAGAGAGAAAATGATGAATTTAGAACCGAGACCTAGACCGACTCAATTTGAGGCTTTGACGGAGTGAGAAGACGAGATGCATGACCGAGAAAGACAAAGAAATGGTAGAGGATATAGGTACCTGTTTGGCAGATCATACAGACATGAGATGCATGATGACCGAATGAGATGGTGGCAGAATGCGAGTATGACTGAGGGTTTGTTTCCCGTAAGAACTGCAGGAGAGAATGAAGGACGAAAGTGCGTAGAAAAGAGACATAATGTGGAATTGAGAGGGTATGGAATGAATGAATCAGAGGATGATGTTCTTGATGACATGTTCTATAAGAATCCACCTCCTTATCGACCAGAACCAGAAATATTAACCCCAAGTGCCCCAATGAAAGAAACAGTACGAATCATAAAATCGGAACCAGAGTTCCAAGATTTGGGAAGAAACAATTCCATTAGAGAGGTAGAAAAGAAGTCTGGAGGAAAATTAGATGGAGAAAATTCTGTAGAACTAGCAAAAACGACCCTAGAATTAACTGAGAAAATAAGAGAATTGACTAAGAATTTAGAAGCGGTAACTGTTCCAGTAACGATAGGTCCAGTAATGCCTATTTTTGATAAACAGAAAGATAGCGAACATTGTTTGACAGTCCCTTATAAAAGTAGTAAACTAATTGACCACCCAAGAATAGTCAGAGTGAGAATCCATGGAGACAGACTATGAGTATGATTGAACCGAATTTTTCAAATAACCCGTTTTTAGGTCAAAATTATGCAGAAAAGCGTATGACTATGATAGAGACAGTGTCAGAAACTCAAAAAGATTGTGGACAAGGAAATGTAGAAGAGCAAGTAGGACCATCAACAGAGGAGTTGAGTGAGTGGTTGAGAAGCTTACAAAAGAAAGACAAAGGATCCCAGTCAATAGATGTGGCCAAATTACGAATGGTACTGGAAGAATTAATAGTAGGAACTATCCCGACAGAGAAGTTAAAAACTTACCAAGATGAGGAGTTGTTATTTCTGTGTAAAAGCGTAACATGGAGAGCAAAAAGTCTTCATGAAAGATTAGAAGAAGTGGCAAATGAAATGGGTATTTATTATTGAAAAGGTAAAAGCACTACAGAAACCCTATTGAGTAGATTTCACCTGAGAGTTATCTTGTCAGATATTGGAGAAGAAGCGGATATTCAGGACAACCTGTATGTTGAAAACGAAGGGAAAGTGAAAGATGATGAAATGCCAAACTGAATGAGACCAGAAAATTACTGATGGAAAGACAATAAAATACTGAAAAAGACAAAAACTGGTAGAACCACGTAGGTGCTTAGAATCCTTGGGTTAGAAACTAGTTGTGAAGTAGAAGAGGCTAAGTCAAAAGACACGGCTCATTTTAGAAAGACGGCAAACATAGAAAGTAGCAAAAGTAGATGTATCTTCCTTAGAAGATGGTGCAAAATGTGTTGTTGTTGTACAGGATTATTAATGCTTCTTTTGAGTGTTCTTGCTCTACTAATTTCATTTAAAGTTACTGTAGAAGGTGTCTGGGTGAAGATTGGTAAGAAAATATCAGCTATTAAAGATTTTGTAGTAAAATTAGGTAGTACATTTATAGGTACGATATTATTTCCATTAACATGTGTGATTTCCTTAGTATTAATAATTAGACTAGGTTGTATTTGTTGTAGAAAGAATAAAAACCAGAAAAGAATAAGAAGAGAAAACTTAAGGAGAAGGGATAAGAAACAAGAAAGAGAATTTGAAGAAATAGAACTAGAAGAGATAAAGGAAAGCATGTATAAAACAGCAAAAAGAGAAGAAACAGGGGAAACTGAAATATGAATGAAAGAAGAAATCAATTTAAAATTCCGTAGAGGGATACAACATTTTTGGTTGGTGTGGTGATATAATCACCAAAGGGGGGATTGATGGAGCGGGTAGAACAACATTTTGTATATCCCCCCATTCTGCATGATTATATTAATCTGAATAATTAACTAATAGTAATCTTATTAATTGGTTTGCAGTGAAATACTTATCAATCATATTAACAAAAGAATTACACGTGGGAATTGCACTTTGCATGGCTGTATTAATTGTAAATTCACTTGTGTACGCATACTAATGGTAGAAAATTAGAATATTGCATGATATATGTTGCTTTGGTGATGTAATTGTGATTTGTGCTTTATTAAGTGAGTATAAACCGCTTTGAGTGTTGCTTTCTGCTAGATAATTACACACACATATGGGTATTAGCGAAGGGATAACATTTTATGAGACATTTCTATGTTTTAATTACGTTTTTGTGTTTCTTTTGCTTAAGTACTGCTCATCTCCTGAGGCGGAAAGCCGGGAGAAATGGTCTAAATCTTGGTGTGATTTTAAAACTTTTAACCTGCATTTCGTGTGATACTGTGCTTTTTTAACGAACTAAGGATCCTACTCACCACTCGCCCAGTGCACTCCTCGGCTGACGCCATCGGTGGGGAATCACTGCGGCCACGCCCACCAACCTTAGGCCACGCCCCCTCCACCCAGTATTTAGGCGCGCTGACTTGCTAGCGCGAACAGAGTACTGCTCATCTCCTGAGGCGGAAAGCCGGGAGAAATGGTCTAAATCTTGGTGTGATTTTTAAAACTTTTAACCTGCATTTCGTGTGATACTGTGCTTTTTTAACGAACTAAGGATCCTACTCACCGCTCGCCCAGTGCACTCCTCGGCTGACGCCATCGGTGGGGAATCACTGCGGCCACGCCCACCAACCTTAGGCCACGCCCCCTCCACAATATATAAAATGTGTATCTTCCGGAAGCGCAGCGGACGAGCGCAGCGGGCGCGCTGATTGCGTGCCGAAGGCGCGCCTAAGGCAAGCCCGTCTGCGCCCGTCCGCGACCCGACTGCGCACAGCGCCAGCCACGCTGCCGGTATAATGCCCCACACAAAAAGGATAGTCATGGCCCGTGAGGACCTATTGGCGCTGGACACGGCGAAACCTTGTCAGGCGACTAGACTCGATCTGGCCCAGTCGGATCTACCATCCTCCTGTCGGAGGTGCGGCAATTTACTGGACATCGCCCCGCCTCTATCAAAGACATGCGCTAAAACATCATTTCGCACGACTGTTACAAATACCCCCCCCATTCTGTTCAGATCAGCACTGTTGAACTGTAGATCTCTCCCCAAGCATGCAAACGACATTAGCCTACTTATTATGGAGTCTAAATGGGATGCCTTGTTCCTTACAGAAACCTGGCTAAACATAGATAACATGGCTTCGATCCCTATGGCAACACCCCCGGGATATAAATTGAGTTTTTCAAATAGAGAGGATGACAGAAGAGGCGGCGGAGTGGCAATTATTTTCAAGGACACACTCACTTTAACGTCCTCGGCTCCTACCACCATCCCAGGCGTAGAAGGGCTTCACTTCTGCTTTCAAATTAACCCCCAGCTATCTCTAGCTGGCTTGATTATCTATAGACCCCCGGATTGCCCCTCCTCACGCACCGATGAACTTCTGGATTTAATTACCCTAAGCTCCCTAGCTCACCCACACTTTATTGCAGTGGGCGACTTCAATGTCCATGCTGATAGGCCTGACTGCCCCCAGACCACTCAACTCATTGCAACGTTGCAAGCTGCCAATCTTACCCAGATTACCTCAGGACAGACGCACCGGGCTGGCCACATGCTAGACCTCATTTTCTCCAACATACGGGATTCTACAACTCTCCCACCACAACCATTAGTATGGACAGATCATTTCCTAATTCCCTTCTCCATCTCCCTCCCATCCTACTCTCAGAAATCAGGCAAACGCTCGTACATGCGTAGGAAATGGGATAAAATATCTGAGGATACCCTATGCCCGGCGCTGGCAGCCGCCCCCCCCAACTGACTTCAGACGCTAACGCTGATGCAATGATGCTGAACCACTGGATAGGTAGCACAGTGGAATCCATTGCTCCTGCCAAAATTGCTACATCTCGAAGAGAATCTCCTACCGCCCCCTGGTTCTCCACTGAGCTGATGGCAATAGAAAGCAATTGCAAAAAGCTGGAGCGCCTCTGGAGGACAAATTATTGCGTAGCAGCTAAAACTCGCTACAAAAAAGCCCTCCGAGGTCTATATCGATCCATAAAAAAAGCTAAAAAATCATTTTATGCGACCTCTATTCAACAAGCCGAACAATCTAGTAAGGAAGTATTTAAGATTGTTCAATCCTTCCTCAAACCGAGGGCCATCGAGACTGAGATTACCCCATCAGAGAGACTCTGTGTGGACATCTCAGATTTTTTTGATAATAAAATCGCTCAGGTTTATGAGTCCTTCTCTACCCCGGTGCATACAGCAAGGGCAGACACAGAAATAAAAGGCTTACCCCCCCTCCCCCTAACACAATTCCATCTTATCTCTCGCGATGAGGCGCTGAACGAATTAAATAAATGCAAATCAGGAGCCCCGGACGATCCCTGCCCACCAAAACTTTGGAAAATTATGTCGGATGCGACTGTAGATCCACTCCTTCACATATGGAACACATCCATTGTAACTGGCACGTTCCCAGATTGCTGGAAACATGCCACACTTCTCCCCCTAAAGAAAAAGCCTAGTGGTGCCTCAGAACGACCGTGCTGGGATTGGACAGTCGGTCAGAACCGTAAAACGCCCCGGATTGGTGCGTTAGTGTGCGCCGCGTTAGGAGTGGAGAAATACAGGGTGACGTAAACGCTCCCTATTGGTGCGTTAGTGAGAGTCACGCTACGATTGGACAGAAAGCGGTACAGTTGTAAAAGAGACTAGTGAGACACGGAAGAAGGGAAAATGTATTACGATCCACCAGAAAAGGAGAAAAAGTCATGGTTTGGTAGAATTAAGAAGTGGTTGAAGAAGGACAAACCGATTGCAACTAGGTAAGGACAGTTTCTTCCTCCACCGAAAACCCCTGCATCCTTTATGGTTGCGAAATATGGATATCACACTTGTATTTGGTTAGATAATTGGGTCAAGTATACCGAGAAGGACGGAGTGTTGGCTTTTCTGGAACATGGTTCATTTAATTTGGCTGTTTTGAGAAATTTAAGAGAGAAAATGATGAATTTAGAACCGAGACCTAGACCGACTCAATTTGAGGCTTTGACGGAGTGAGAAGACGAGATGCATGACCGAGAAAGACAAAGAAATGGTAGAGGATATAGGTACCTGTTTGGCAGATCATACAGACATGAGATGCATGATGACCGAATGAGATGGTGGCAGAATGCGAGTATGACTGAGGGTTTGTTTCCCGTAAGAACTGCAGGAGAGAATGAAGGACGAAAGTGCGTAGAAAAGAGACATAATGTGGAATTGAGAGGGTATGGAATGAATGAATCAGAGGATGATGTTCTTGATGACATGTTCTATAAGAATCCACCTCCTTATCGACCAGAACCAGAAATATTAACCCCAAGTGCCCCAATGAAAGAAACAGTACGAATCATAAAATCGGAACCAGAGTTCCAAGATTTGGGAAGAAACAATTCCATTAGAGAGGTAGAAAAGAAGTCTGGAGGAAAATTAGATGGAGAAAATTCTGTAGAACTAGCAAAAACGACCCTAGAATTAACTGAGAAAATAAGAGAATTGACTAAGAATTTAGAAGCGGTAACTGTTCCAGTAACGATAGGTCCAGTAATGCCTATTTTTGATAAACAGAAAGATAGCGAACATTGTTTGACAGTCCCTTATAAAAGTAGTAAACTAATTGACCACCCAAGAATAGTCAGAGTGAGAATCCATGGAGACAGACTATGAGTATGATTGAACCGAATTTTTCAAATAACCCGTTTTTAGGTCAAAATTATGCAGAAAAGCGTATGACTATGATAGAGACAGTGTCAGAAACTCAAAAAGATTGTGGACAAGGAAATGTAGAAGAGCAAGTAGGACCATCAACAGAGGAGTTGAGTGAGTGGTTGAGAAGCTTACAAAAGAAAGACAAAGGATCCCAGTCAATAGATGTGGCCAAATTACGAATGGTACTGGAAGAATTAATAGTAGGAACTATCCCGACAGAGAAGTTAAAAACTTACCAAGATGAGGAGTTGTTATTTCTGTGTAAAAGCGTAACATGGAGAGCAAAAAGTCTTCATGAAAGATTAGAAGAAGTGGCAAATGAAATGGGTATTTATTATTGAAAAGGTAAAAGCACTACAGAAACCCTATTGAGTAGATTTCACCTGAGAGTTATCTTGTCAGATATTGGAGAAGAAGCGGATATTCAGGACAACCTGTATGTTGAAAACGAAGGGAAAGTGAAAGATGATGAAATGCCAAACTGAATGAGACCAGAAAATTACTGATGGAAAGACAATAAAATACTGAAAAAGACAAAAACTGGTAGAACCACGTAGGTGCTTAGAATCCTTGGGTTAGAAACTAGTTGTGAAGTAGAAGAGGCTAAGTCAAAAGACACGGCTCATTTTAGAAAGACGGCAAACATAGAAAGTAGCAAAAGTAGATGTATCTTCCTTAGAAGATGGTGCAAAATGTGTTGTTGTTGTACAGGATTATTAATGCTTCTTTTGAGTGTTCTTGCTCTACTAATTTCATTTAAAGTTACTGTAGAAGGTGTCTGGGTGAAGATTGGTAAGAAAATATCAGCTATTAAAGATTTTGTAGTAAAATTAGGTAGTACATTTATAGGTACGATATTATTTCCATTAACATGTGTGATTTCCTTAGTATTAATAATTAGACTAGGTTGTATTTGTTGTAGAAAGAATAAAAACCAGAAAAGAATAAGAAGAGAAAACTTAAGGAGAAGGGATAAGAAACAAGAAAGAGAATTTGAAGAAATAGAAATAGAAGAGATAAAGGAAAGCATGTATAAAACAGCAAAAAGAGAAGAAACAGGGGAAACTGAAATATGAATGAAAGAAGAAATCAATTTAAAATTCCGTAGAGGGATACAACATTTTTGGTTGGTGTGGTGATATAATCACCAAAGGGGGGATTGATGGAGCGGGTAGAACAACATTTTGTATATCCCCCCATTCTGCATGATTATATTAATCTGAATAATTAACTAATAGTAATCTTATTAATTGGTTTGCAGTGAAATACTTATCAATCATATTAACAAAAGAATTACACGTGGGAATTGCACTTTGCATGGCTGTATTAATTGTAAATTCACTTGTGTACGCATACTAATGGTAGAAAATTAGAATATTGCATGATATATGTTGCTTTGGTGATGTAATTGTGATTTGTGCTTTATTAAGTGAGTATAAACCGCTTTGAGTGTTGCTTTCTGCTAGATAATTACACACACATATGGGTATTAGCGAAGGGATAACATTTTATGAGACATTTCTATGTTTTAATTACGTTTTTGTGTTTCTTTTGCTTAAGTACTGCTCATCTCCTGAGGCGGAAAGCCGGGAGAAATGGTCTAAATCTTGGTGTGATTTTAAAACTTTTAACCTGCATTTCGTGTGATACTGTGCTTTTTTAACGAACTAAGGATCCTACTCACCACTCGCCCAGTGCACTCCTCGGCTGACGCCATCGGTGGGGAATCACTGCGGCCACGCCCACCAACCTTAGGCCACGCCCCCTCCACCCAGTATTTAGGCGCGCTGACTTGCTAGCGCGAACAGAGTACTGCTCATCTCCTGAGGCGGAAAGCCGGGAGAAATGGTCTAAATCTTGGTGTGATTTTTAAAACTTTTAACCTGCATTTCGTGTGATACTGTGCTTTTTTAACGAACTAAGGATCCTACTCACCGCTCGCCCAGTGCACTCCTCGGCTGACGCCATCGGTGGGGAATCACTGCGGCCACGCCCACCAACCTTAGGCCACGCCCCCTCCACAATATATAAAATGTGTATCTTCCGGAAGCGCAGCGGACGAGCGCAGCGGGCGCGCTGATTGCGTGCCGAAGGCGCGCCTAAGGCAAGCCCGTCTGCGCCCGTCCGCGACCCGACTGCGCACAGCGCCAGCCACGCTGCCGGTATAATGCCCCACACAAAAAGGATAGTCATGGCCCGTGAGGACCTATTGGCGCTGGACACGGCGAAACCTTGTCAGGCGACTAGACTCGATCTGGCCCAGTCGGATCTACCATCCTCCTGTCGGAGGTGCGGCAATTTACTGGACATCGCCCCGCCTCTATCAAAGACATGCGCTAAAACATCATTTCGCACGACTGTTACAAATACCCCCCCCATTCTGTTCAGATCAGCACTGTTGAACTGTAGATCTCTCCCCAAGCATGCAAACGACATTAGCCTACTTATTATGGAGTCTAAATGGGATGCCTTGTTCCTTACAGAAACCTGGCTAAACATAGATAACATGGCTTCGATCCCTATGGCAACACCCCCGGGATATAAATTGAGTTTTTCAAATAGAGAGGATGACAGAAGAGGCGGCGGAGTGGCAATTATTTTCAAGGACACACTCACTTTAACGTCCTCGGCTCCTACCACCATCCCAGGCGTAGAAGGGCTTCACTTCTGCTTTCAAATTAACCCCCAGCTATCTCTAGCTGGCTTGATTATCTATAGACCCCCGGATTGCCCCTCCTCACGCACCGATGAACTTCTGGATTTAATTACCCTAAGCTCCCTAGCTCACCCACACTTTATTGCAGTGGGCGACTTCAATGTCCATGCTGATAGGCCTGACTGCCCCCAGACCACTCAACTCATTGCAACGTTGCAAGCTGCCAATCTTACCCAGATTACCTCAGGACAGACGCACCGGGCTGGCCACATGCTAGACCTCATTTTCTCCAACATACGGGATTCTACAACTCTCCCACCACAACCATTAGTATGGACAGATCATTTCCTAATTCCCTTCTCCATCTCCCTCCCATCCTACTCTCAGAAATCAGGCAAACGCTCGTACATGCGTAGGAAATGGGATAAAATATCTGAGGATACCCTATGCCCGGCGCTGGCAGCCGCCCCCCCCAACTGACTTCAGACGCTAACGCTGATGCAATGATGCTGAACCACTGGATAGGTAGCACAGTGGAATCCATTGCTCCTGCCAAAATTGCTACATCTCGAAGAGAATCTCCTACCGCCCCCTGGTTCTCCACTGAGCTGATGGCAATAGAAAGCAATTGCAAAAAGCTGGAGCGCCTCTGGAGGACAAATTATTGCGTAGCAGCTAAAACTCGCTACAAAAAAGCCCTCCGAGGTCTATATCGATCCATAAAAAAAGCTAAAAAATCATTTTATGCGACCTCTATTCAACAAGCCGAACAATCTAGTAAGGAAGTATTTAAGATTGTTCAATCCTTCCTCAAACCGAGGGCCATCGAGACTGAGATTACCCCATCAGAGAGACTCTGTGTGGACATCTCAGATTTTTTTGATAATAAAATCGCTCAGGTTTATGAGTCCTTCTCTACCCCGGTGCATACAGCAAGGGCAGACACAGAAATAAAAGGCTTACCCCCCCTCCCCCTAACACAATTCCATCTTATCTCTCGCGATGAGGCGCTGAACGAATTAAATAAATGCAAATCAGGAGCCCCGGACGATCCCTGCCCACCAAAACTTTGGAAAATTATGTCGGATGCGACTGTAGATCCACTCCTTCACATATGGAACACATCCATTGTAACTGGCACGTTCCCAGATTGCTGGAAACATGCCACACTTCTCCCCCTAAAGAAAAAGCCTAGTGGTGCCTCCGACGACTTGAGCAACCTCCGTCCCATCTCTCTGCTGGCCGCTCCGGGAAAAATGCTCGAAAAACTGATTCAGCGTCAACTGAACAGTTTTATCGGGAAAAACGGAACCCTACACGAAACACAATCAGGTTTCAGGACTGGGTTTAGCACCGAAACGGCCCTCATTGAGGTTGCCGAGTCGATTAGATGGGCTTTAGACACAGGGGCATCAGCTATGCTGGTGCTCCTGGATCTTTCGGCCGCTTTCGATACGGTGGACTACGCAAGACTAATGGCAAGGATGCAGGACACGGGCTTGGGGGACAAGGCGCTGCTTTGGCTTCAATCCTATCTAACAGATCGCTCTCAGAAAGTCGCACTGGGTGCCTTCTCCTCCAAACCAAAACGCCTGTGGTGTGGCGTCCCCCAGGGGTCGGCACTCAGCCCGCTCCTTTTTAATGTCTATCTAGCCCCTCTTTTCACCCTGATTGCCAAATGGGGGGTCAAGGCAATCTCATATGCTGAGGACACACAACTAGTTTTTCCATATGTTGAGGTATCAGAGGCAGCTTTTAGACAAATAAGGGGCTGCCTTCAAGACGTGGCCAAGTGGATGAATACCAACAAACTTAAGCTGAATGCATCCAAAACAGAGGTTCTATTTTTTGGGAAAAATACGCATCCTCCTTCAGACCTATGGTGGCCCTCCAAAATGGGTCCTGCCCCAGCCCCTGGTACCAATGCGAAGAACCTGGGAGTAAGATGGGACGTGAATCTCTCTTTTTCTTCGCACGTTCAGCAGGTTACTACTGGATGCTTTCACAAACTCAAGAACCTCCAGAAATTTCTGACTCTCCTACCTGCTGAATGTCGCAAGATGGTGGTACATGCAACGATCACGTCCAGACTGGACTATGCAAATGGCCTTTACCTTGGCCTGCCCAAATATTTGGTGCAGCGCTTACAGATCGTGCAGAATGCGGCTGCGAGATTAATAAAACCAATCCCTTTCAGACATCATATCTCTCCGCACCTGCGCGAACTGCACTGGCTTCCAATAGCAAGCCGAGTAAAATTCAAAGCTCTTACCTTGGCGTTTAGAGCTCTGAAAGGTACCTGCCCTACTTACTTAAAACTCAGACTCCCCCGTTACCATCAGGAGAGACATCTACGCTCTAATTCTCGGCTTCAGCTAACCATTCCACGAGTTAGGAAGGCCAGACTTGGGGGCAGATCTTTCTCAGCAGGCACGGCGAAACTTTGGAACGCCCTGCCTCTGGCTATTCAGTCTGCCTCAACAGAAGCAAGTTTTAAGAAGCTCTTAAAGACCTGGCTTTTTGTGCAATAAACTTACACCATCTCACCTAGCTTCCTCCCTGTTGAATGCACTCTCTTAGCGCCGGGACACCTCCTTGAGAGGTAGCTGTTCGCGCTCTACAAGCATCTGTATTATTATTATATTAAGTTGCCCATTTTGGTCTAGACAAAATGGCTGAATGAGACGTTGAACGTGACTGCCCCTGACAACACGAGGTTCTGGGTGAAGTGCGCAGGCGTCACCGCCAGCAGCAGTGGCCTGGACCTGACCCCGGGAGAACATGTACCCTTCAAGGTCTTTCCGGGAACTTTGCCAGCAGCAAAGACAATGGACAATTTAAAAACCGGAACCAGCAATTGCGATGAGTTTATTACACAGACACCATGAGAACTTTACCCCGCGACCCCAAGTCGACCAATCAGGACTTTCTAAAACCCCGATCTTGATACTTTTTGACATTATTTTCATTATAAAAGTAGGTAGGGAATGCTTCTTTGACGAACTCGATTTCCTGACGTTATGCTGACGGAGAGGACGGTGACACTGCTGGACAGCTCTTATCCTGAATCTTTGAGAGACTGAATAACGGCCTAACTTTGCTGAATAAAGATTTTTCCCCGACCTGACTGACTTAGAGGACGACTTTTAGGCAGATTAGGTAAATATGATTTTCTGCAATGCTGATGATGATTTCTAACGATTTTGCATTATTTCTTAGATAAAGAATATTTGATTAATTGACATGCGTTGCGTTGATTATTTGGAGAAGAGAATTAGGATAAGGTGTAGTGTATAGATAGATGAGTTTAATCACTAAAACTCATAGAGAACAACTAAATGATTCATTGCCTTATGAGAGGAATATCTTAGGGTTGAAGTCAACGTACTTCGAGTAAGATAAAGGTATTCCTTTCATGTCAGCGTTTGGAAGCTTATTCCTCTAGGAAGCAGATCAACGGAGTGTGAGTATTGGTGTTATGGGCCCCACCAATGAATGTATTTGAGTGAATTTACTGTTGAGATATTTGGTCTGTGACAAAGGGGGAAGTTGATGTTCCACGCTGTAACACATGTATCCCGAGAGAAAAGGGTCTAGAAGCAGTCCAACATTTTCTAGACACCAGAGATGCCAACCTACATGAACACAATGTCATGCTCATCGACTTAATAACCTTAGTCCTAGATAACAACTTTTTTCTACATGAAGGCAAATGGTTCAGACAAACAAGAGGAGTGGCAATGGGCGCAAAATGTTCGCCATCCTTTGCAAATCTTTACATGGGTCTATATGAGAGGATCCATGTTTGGAGACATTGTCCAACCGTCTATACTGAAAACATCATTCTGTGGACTAGATATATAGACAATGTGCTTCTTTTTTGGTCATGTACAGAGGAAGATTTGATTAGTTTCATAAATGTTCTAAATGACAATAATTTCTTTGTACATTTCACATATCAGTCAAACAACAAAAGTATTGACTATTTGGATACAACATTATATGTGGCAGGACAGAACATTAGATCCAAGGTATTTCGTAAAGAAACAGCATGCAACTCTGTTTTGCATGCAACTAGTGCCCATCCCCAAATGCAGACCAGATCAATCCCATATGGGGAAATGATCAGAATAAGACGTAACTGCAGCACAGACCGTGATTTTGAATTTGAACTTGAGAACCAAGAAAGGAGATTCATGAATAGAGGCAACTCGGGACAGACTCTGGCCTCTGCCAAAGAAAAAATTAGCAAGATAAAATGATCTGACTTGCTACGTGACACACAACAGACACAGAAAAGAAACAAAAAAGATCGAAGAAATAAACCTGCTTTGGTGGTTCCCTATAGTGCAGCCAGTTCGGATCTTTTTCGGCTCATGAGTAAACATTGGCATATACTTAGAATGGATGCCACTTTAAATAAAGAAATTACAGCTAAACCAAATATCATACACAGCAGGGGAAAAACACTTAAACAGACGCTGTGCCACAGCTATTTAAGACCTAAGCTTATTAATACCTGGATGCCTACACCACCAATTGGTTTTCATAGATGCAGACAATGTAGTATCTGTCACTTAGCAAAAAACAAATTAACTGTATTTAAGTATAATACACATAAAACATATAAAATCAATGAATTTATTACCTGCAATTCAAAATATGTGGTGTATTGCATTGAATGCTGCTGTGGTATGATATATATAGGCAGCACCATACGCCCCTTAAAAGAACGTATTCAAGAACACGTTTGAGCTATAAGGAATAAAAATCTGGAGTACCCATTGGCTGTACACTACAATGATCAACATATGACAGAGGGCAAAATAAACATTGCCTTCCATGGAATCCAAGGACATGTAGGCATGTAAAATCTGGCAGCTTCTGCTTGTGTTTCTTTGTGTCAAAAAATAGCAAGAGTGTGCCCAGGTCTGTCACCCTCTCCATACCTGCGAGCCCGGGAGTGCTTGCCCAGAAACCTTACCTCCCTATACCAGTGCTTAATTTGTGCCAGTGCTTTCCGGTGCTTAGCACCGGCACTTATTTATCAGGGCCGGGTCTAGAAGTCAGGGCCAAGTTACAACTCACATCAACGGCTGCACAACGTATGTAGTGTCACTGTCAGCCAATATAAACAACTGTTGAAACACTGTCTTTCTAGTGAAGATCTGAACTGATAATAAATCCATGCCTTCCGTCTGTTTTGCCGGTGGATGGACCACTGTTTGGGATGGATTTGGTCCTGTCCAGCCGCAGGTGCGTGTGTAACCTTAGTGACACAGACACAGATCCTAATCACGGTGTTAAAACTGCTCCTCTTGTAAGATTAATTGCGCCTGCTTTAGTGCACTTGCGTGATTTGAAAAGGCACAGAACTTCCAGGTATTGAGTGGAAAGTCAGTGCAGGGTATTGCTTTCATTATATAAATGTTATTAGGGGCAAGCAGGGGCAGCGGATTGAGGATTCACACACTTCCCGTACTTTACGGGAGGGTTGGTGCCCGGACAATACTATCTCTGCAGAGGCACCTATCTTCCTAACGAAACGCATCAATTACCTGGACTGTTTTTGTGGCATTGAAGGCTTACTTAATTTTACCAAGAAGCTCTTTAAACTAGCGCCGCCAAACCTGCTTTCTGTTACAGCTCCCCGGGTCACGTCAGGTCCCACTTGGACACACTGTTACGGAGGAGCCATGTCCGGTCGGCGCGCATTCTGTGGCAGGTTGTTGAATTTCCTGTCTGCCAGTCGGGCCCCAAAGCACCCAGGATATCAATGGCCTGCTGCAAAGCCTAGAGTTAAAGGAGGAAGCGGTGTTTAAGGATTGACCACCTGCTCACTTCCTCATGACCTGGACCTGTGCTGTTGCTGTGCGTGCCCTGCCCAGGCAGAGCCCAACTTATGCCCTGGACTCACCCTGCCAGCGTGAGTCTCGTAGTGGGAGCAGGTGGCACAGGCTGAGGCTGCACTGCAGCATGGCTTGCTGTCTGACTGTGAAAAAGAGACAGGCTAGTGATCCACGTGGAGCCACGCCTGTAGATCCTCTCGGTAGATCATTCTGACAGCTGTAAAGAGATTCAGGTAAATCAGATATTCATTTATTTAATCTGCTACTGCTGACATTTAAAAAGTTTGTGTAACAAGAATTGAGAGGGGACTCCAGCACGGAATAACCGCGCGCCTTGGAAAGGGGCGCACTAACGTGTCTGTCTCTGCTGTAAATGAAGGGCCATCTAAGGTGGAAGTTTTGTCTCAACTAGCAGTTTTGCTGATTTATTAGTGAAAAGGGTTTAATAGCCGTGCTTGTTAGTGGCACTATGAAGCAGCAGCCTTTGTTTTCCCAGCGGTTAGAGTTTTGACTACTGGCAGTTTTCACTCTGACCATAAAGCAGCACAGAGGGTTAATATGCCTACTGCAAAGAAAGTCTACCAGCATATTGTATTGTATTGAACTGTATTGTATGTAGCTAACTCAGTGGGTTGCTGCATTTGTCACAGAGATCTCTTTGTTACATATGGATCAGCCGCTAACTGGAGCGGAGTTTGGGGTGGAGGGTGCTGATTATTTAAAAATTAAATAATAGGTATTTAAAAATTAAATAATAGCCTTAACTGCACCTGCTGCAGAGTTCGACTTTCTTCTTGCTCAAATGAGTGTGATTTCTGATATTTGTTTATTTCCATAGACTTCATTGTATGATTTTGGTCGCAAGAAAGTGCCACAAATTTATTCATTGAATGACCCTCACAAATCCACTGAATCTATGAAAATGTCACACATAAGCAATCTGAAACATTAGCAGCTATACTCAAATGGGTGCAATTTCTGATATCTAAATGATTCCTTCGTCTTCATTGCTTGATTTTGCTCACGAGAAAGTGTCACTCACATTTGTTGGAATGTCACTCATAAGTACACTGAAATTATGAAAATGTCACACAAATCAATATGAAACCTTGGCAGCTATGCATAACGTCATGAGGCACGCATGCACATGCACTACGCACTAGCCAGCAGTCCGACACAATTAACTGAAGTAGCAGCATGCCGTGCAGCGTGCAGCAGCAAGCCTCTTGAAAAAGGCAGTAATCAAGTAATTAACTAACTCTGCTTTTACCTGAGCATGCCACATAGGTAATTGAACGGTGGAATCTGCTTGTTCTTCAATTTTTTCTGACCGCAGTTTCTTCACGGGCACCTGAAATTTGGCATCTGTTTATATTGCAGTGTTCAGTGTCTGCCATGTCTGTACAAGTCAATGAAAGGTTTGATTGGTTTGTCCTTGAAGCTTCATTGTGCGGCTGGCGCTCGGTGATGCAAGTTCGATTTGCACAGTGTGACTGTCACAGGCCAATTAGTAGCAAAGACAAATGATTTAAGTGGTCTAATGCTGGAGTGAGATATTGGATTTATATGCAAATTAATGCTCTCCGGCAGTCAGGCCACAAGCCCGATAAAGAGAGATATAAACAGAGCGATGGGAAGTGTAGGATGAGGACGGGTCCTTGCACTTCCTTTATGCAAGCTCCTCGTGGTACCCTCAGGTGCCAGCTTGTCACACTGCTTATCAATGCCAGACAAGGGATTATCCAGAAAATGAAAATACCTCCCTATTTGACTATCCCTGTAAAGCGCCGGTGAGCAAAGAGGGACCCCACCATCCCTTGAGGTTTTCAGGGGAGTTTGTGCTTAAGAAACCTTTTTTCATAGCTAATGATAAAAAATAGGGTTTTAAAGAAATTCTCCAAACAAAAAATGGCGCCTGAATGCTTGCCCATGAAAAAATACAAAACGTATTTTCAGTTTGCTGAGTCTGACTGTTGGGGTTTCCTTCCTTTTGTCACCCTTTCTCGACTTTTCCTTTCATTAATGTTTTTTTCCTTTTCTCACCTCTATACTTTTTGTTTCCTTTTTGAAAATTCCAGCCTTTGTGACCGCAAAACTCTTTCAAAATCAGCCTTATGTGGGTAAATGTAAAGTCTGCAGTGCTAATAAAAACGAATGCTGACAGTATAACACCCAATGTAACTCCAGGGAACATGTCCAGTCCTCAATTCAAATACTTAGTTGTTTCAAACACTAAGTGTTGAAGTTAAATTGTATTATATATTTAATGGCAATCGAACTTTGATACTGAGTAAACAACACATGTCTTGTGTTGGGCTGCAAATAATGACCAATGGAGGGAGCTAGTAAGTGCATATTTTGTTACATTAGTCACCTTAAACCACCAACCTCCTTGATGCCTTTCAAAAACATAAATGTCACATACACAATGATTAGCATTCAGCACATCTTAAGTCAGCTGTTTCCATATGATATACACAAATGGACTAGGACACAGGTTTGTAGAATTGCTTGCATTTGTTTGAAAGAAAGAGATATGCAATTATGCCATCCAGGTGTTAGATATGTCAGCACAGGCATGCTTGAGGTAACATAGAATGTTGTTACAACTAACTTTCTTAACTAGGATGGCACTGAAGCCATACTGGACAATCTATGCCACAATACATCACTGCTCTCTGCGAGTTGGTACCAACCAAAACAAGAAACACTAAATTTGGCATTAATTCCACTAAAAATGTTTCCATGTGGTGCCGGTGGAGCTGAAACAAACCAGTCTCAAACTGTAATGCAAGTTGCACAAGACTATTTTAACTGAAGATAGCCCCTCTCTAAAAGATACCTGTAAGGCCTCCATAGTGCCATAAGGAGAGCAAAAAAGTTTTAATTTACAAACTTCATCTAGCAGGTCTGACTGAATAAGAGAAATCTTCAGCATCTTTCAAGAACTGTCTAACCCAGATACCCAGAAGAACAACCCCTGCGCATCACAACAATATTGTGACAAAACTCCTGGATTTATTTTGTTCACAATTAGCACCATCAGTGACTCCAACATTACTGCCCTGTACCATCTGCCTGATGCTCTCTCTCCTTTATTCACAGTTTTCATACTTTCTCTGCCTCTGTATATATGTGCTATATTGCTATTGCTTCACTGCCAGCACTTAACTTTCCCTGTTAGCTCTGGCATGACATAATAATGGCATTTTATTTAGGAGCGTCGGCATAAACAATAGGAAGATGGGAGCCCATAAGGTAGTAATTATAGGAGTCAACTTTCAGTGCATTAGTCATTTCAGCCTATTTATTCCAAAATTGTGCTTTAAGTGCGCTTTTTGATTTAATTTTTCTCATAAAGGTCTCGGGCTGGGGGAACCTACTATCAGACCCTTACTTAAGGAAGGCTCCATTGCTGAAAATTCAGATGTGGTATTACATCTGGCTTTCAGCAGTGGCAGTTGAGGATGTGGGTGGGGAGAAGTGGGTGGAGCCAGTGGAGGAAGTGGGTGGAGCCGGGGGAAGGGGTGTGGTCTCCTAAACAAATTTGAGCACCTGCACTTAATGTTTTACAAATTAAGCACTGCCCTATACGCCGCTTCCTGGAACTTAAGTAGAAGGGAACGCATGGAATTCAGAATGTGTTTGTCTTTAGTGGCTTCATAGCGTGTCTCCAGGGAGAGAAGGTCAGGCTCCAGCATCACACCTCTGCCACTGATGGATTTGAGAATTCCATGCTGCTTAGCCATACACTCCCCCCTGATAACAGCCTTCAGGGCCTCCCAAAAGGTGGCAACCGAGTCGACAGAGCCTTTTTTGAGTGTAATATAATCATTAATGGCGGCACGTATCTCCTCCTTGAATGCAGTATCTTTGCAGGTTTTTGGGTTGAAGACGCCACAACGGTCGTCGCGTCCATCTATCTGGAAGGGTAATTTGCAACAGCACAGGGTTGGATAATGTTCTAGGTAAGTGTTGAATGCTTTTTGCCCAACCTTTAACTTCGTACGATCCCACCCAGAAGTTAAGCCGCGAGGAAGTACAGTGAACAGATAAATGAAAGGTGTACTCTCGAGACTCTCCATTCAAAGATCGCCAAATATTTACCATATCAACTGCGACATAATGTCAAGGAAAGCAGTACGAGCCCTAGTGAGATGTAGCTCATGGTGATCAGAGCAGTCGACTTCGATGTCAAATAAAAGATTATGGTCTCCCCCAATAAACAATTGTGGACTAATCACCACACACTGCTTAAGTACGGACTGGAATAAATCAGGGCTGTCAATATTGGGCCCATATGTGTTCAGTAGTGTGAAGTGTGTGTAACCATAAAGAGCTTGTACCAGAAGGTATCGACCGCCAGGGACCACGATGGACTTGAGATGTTGAAAGGGTACCGGTTTACGTATGACAATAGCAACTCCCCTAGTATAGGAGGAGTATGATGCAAAGTATTGTCCTCGAGTGGTGGAGAATCACTCCACCCATCCTCCCTGTCCCCCTGGGGCTGATCATCAGGAGGCGTGGGCTATCGCGTCCGTCTACGCACCTCGAACGCCAGGTGCTGCTGTTTGGTATCTCTTTTGCCCATTGTTCAAGCAGTGAAGTTAAGCAGTGAAAGCATGCACAGCCAAGTAACATGGTGATGTTATTCAGGTAGGAGACACACACCAGAAGATAGGCAAGGAGCCCTTGTCGCTGCCAGAGGACGAGCCCCTCACTGGACAAAGAGCGGGGTGCTGGTCACGAACACCCCCAATGTAGCAGTATCGGACCTTAGTGACAGTAAAACAACTAGGCCCCACAAAGCATCCAGAAGGTAGCAGTAGAGTGCAGGGTGCGTCTCACCCTCCAGTCAGCAGGTATATGCAGGATAGTGAGTTGATCACTGCTTAAGCTAATGCCTATACCATTGGAAGCCCAGTGTGCATACAAGACGCCAATCCAGTGCTAGGAAGACATTGGTAGGCCGTAACTAGGCTGCAGGCCCACACAGCAGCCAGCGGGCCAGGCCGTCCAGTCCCCCCGACTCCACTCCACTCCATTTGCACTGGTTCGACTCCGCGCAGCCCTCCGCCTCCGCAGCCAAAAGCAGACAGCGGCCACTCACTCTGGGAGTTGGGGAGTCACGGGCGGGGGGGCCGCAGCCCAGGTGGTCTTCCTCCGTCGCTCTCCCGCTAGGCACCCCCGTGGGCCCCGGACAGGTCTGCAATGATTCAGGACATCTGGTAGGCTATATGCATCTTAATGCCGATGAAGGGACAAGTGACAGAGAGGGATAAACAGCAGGAAATTTGCTGCGGCCGGCGGAGCGGCATCAAAACACCACCAACTTGGTGTAGTATGAAGCCACCCCCTCGTCAAGTGCTTTTTACTCAGTTTCAGCACTGCTGCTGACATGTGACTGAGCTCCCACAACTATACCATAAATGCACATACAGAAATAGTTAGTGATTTCCAATCATTGTTTCATGGACTAGGAAAGCTTAAGACCATTAAAGTGCAACTTCACATTAATAAGGACATTGTTACCCAAAGAAATTCGTCGGATTGCTTTGATCTACAGGAAGTGGTTTAGAAACAACTGGAAACGCTCGCTGTTGAAGCTTGATATCATTAAGCGCTCTACTGGCCCACTCCATGGGTTTCACCCATAGTGGTAGTGCCCAAAACAGACAGACAGGGTGCCATGCACATATGTGTGGATATGCACCAAGTTAGCTAGGCAATTGAGAGAGAAAGACATTCAAGTAAACACATCACAGACCTAATTACACACCTGAATGGCGCCAAAGTCTTTTCCTGCCTTGATCTGAACAAGGGGTATCATCAACGGGAAAAATTGGAAAATTGCAGGTACATTACTACCTTTTCGACCCATGTTGGTTTGTTCAGATACAAGAAACTAACTTTTGGGGGTGTCGTCAGCTACAGAACTTTTTCAGGATGTCATTTGCCACAGAATACGGTCTGTCATACATGCGTTCAATTACATTGATGATATACTGATGTTTGGAGCCAATAGAAAGTAACTTGACAAGGCTCTTACACAAGTATGCCATTTACTTGCTGACGCAGGTCTCGCTTTGAACCCAGACAAGTTTGAGTTTCACAAAACAAAGCTCAACTTCTTTGGACATATCTTCTCTGAAAGGGGAATGACACCAGATCTGGCTAAAGTACAAGCTTTATCGCCCACTAGTCGCCCACCGAATGTTACTATGTTGTGATATTTCCTTGGCATGGCCAGTTACTGTTCCAGGTACATTTGTAACTTTGCACAGTCAGGGCCCCCATGAGGGACTTAACAAAATGGAATGCTTTGTCCAAGTGGCCACATGAATTTGATCAAAGTTTAAGAACATCAAACACACAATCAATAATGCTACTGAGATTACCTATTTTGATCCAAAACGACATACTGAGATTGGGTAAATGTCAGCCTGGTGGGGTTGGGTGTGATCCTCGGCAAGCAAATGGACACAACAAAGCTCAGACACACAGTGTGGCTTATGGAAGCACAAGCCTATCGCAGAACAAATGTGCTTATTCACAACCTAAGAAGGCCTTGCTGTTGTGTGAGCTTGTGAACACTTCCATCTGTTCTCATACGAAAAACATTTCACTCTTGTCACTAACCACCAGGCGTTGCTCACCATTTTCGCACATCTGAAAGCCAAGAGACCCCCTCGCATAGAGAGGTGGGGGTTGCGACTGCAAGAGTATGATTACACTTTTGTGCATAGGCCAGGGAAAGATAAAAAATCTGCCATTTTTTACGAGTGCCATTGCTCTGTCAAAGTGCATCGTCGAAGGCAGATAAGGCCTGTGTTAACTTCATAGTCAAGTCAAGTACGCCTTACGTGTTACCTGTGAAACAAATCCTTGCAGCTACGAACACAGATCGAGATATGCTTGCCACCAAAACATTATTACACAACAGTCCTGGGGGAAAATACTTGACCACTTACGGACGACTTTGAATAGCAAAAGTGTGAGAAAAGAGGTTTCTGTTACGCAAGGAGGCATTATCTTGCAAGGTAAGAAAATTGTCATTCCCGAAAGTCTGAGACAAGAAGTAACTGAACTCGCACACAGGGCTCATTGGGGCATTGTTGCCACAAAGAGAGCTCTCCGAGACTGAGTGTGGTTTTGTTGTCTTGATTATTTAATAAGAGTTGAGAAAGTATTGGAGGCCTGTCATTTGTGTAACTGTTTATCTCCCAAAACAACACAACACCCCCTTAGCATGTCTGACCTTCTGGAGCAAGTGTGGGAGAGGCTCGCCATTGATTTCTTTAGACTTCTCAACAATAGACATCATCTCATGGTAATCATTGATGGGTACTCATGATTTTCCCTTGTGGAAGATCTGTCCTCCACCACATATGACAAAGTCATTTGGACATCAAATGACAGTTTTGCAACATAGGCTGTTCCTTCCATTCTGAAGTCTGACAATGGCCCGCCTTTCAACAGTCGAGTTTAAAGACTTTCTCATGAACATGTGTGTTAAACATTAAAAAAGTACACCTCTCTGGCCACAGGCAAACAGGGTTATCAAACGTTTCATGGGCACCCTAAAGAGAGTAGTTCAGTGAGCTGCGATAAAAGGAAGTGACCTTAGATCAGCTTTGTGTTCATCCCTTTGTGCTTACAGATTTACTCCCCATTCCACAACAGGTAAAAGCCATGCCACCTTGATGTTTGGTAGAGACATGGTAACAAAATAGCCGCAATGGACAAATCATAGGTTGGCTGATGCTGACGAGGTCCTTAACACGGATTCTTTGCACAAGTCCAGGATGAGGACCTATGCTGATATGCGCCAATGTGCTCAGTACATGGTTTTCAAGGAAGGAGACCGAGTCCTGGTCAAACAAAAACGGAAACCCAAGTCTGATGCTCCATTTGACGCTGATCCCTTGAGGATTGCGACAAGTAAAGAACATATGGTGACTGCTCAATATCCTTGAAAGTCTATCACATGAGACTCTTCATACTTCAAGCGCCTGCCACGATGTTAATCGGCGCCAGATATTAGAAGTGTGAGTCCACAGAGCCCCACTAATACACCTGCCTCTGCATCACCCGACGCAGGCACCTCTCCTCCGCCTCATCAACATCACATGACTAGACCTGGCAGGCTGGTTCAAGCCCCTCGATGACTCATTGAGGAACTAAGGACGGCCCAGAGGGTATACTATGCTGCTATCAGAGAGGCTAAAGGTTGCTCCCCTGATTTACTTAGCAGAGGAGCTGGGATCCAAGATCATTGCCTATGCTGATGATACCCAGCTCCTCTTCACCTGGAAGAAAAATAACCTGTCCCCGGACAAAGTGAAAAGCTGTCTCTCTGTTGTTTTTAAATGGCTTGCACTGGCACAGTTGAAGTTCAACGAGGACAAGTCGGAGGTACTTCTGTACAGATCCTTTCCCCCGCTTTTTAGGGAGGCTCTTTGGCCCACTGAATACCCCTCGCCTAATTCTGTCGGCAACCCTGCTAAGAACCTGGGGGTCTGGTTCAGTGAAGACCTCAGGTTCTCCATGGAGATAAAGAAACTTACGGGAGTGTGCTCACTGAAAACACTCAGAAAGTTTTTCCCCCGGTTACCTAGGCCAGCTAAGGAAATGGTGACTCGTGCTCTAATCCTGTCACGCATTGACTATGCCAATGCTTTGTACATTGGCCTGCCTAGCTACCATCTAAAAAACAATACAGAATGCGGCTGCTAGGGTTCTGCTCGGTATACCAGGAAGATCAAGCATGAATCAACACATATGGGATCTCCATTGGCTTCCGTGGCCCGCCGTGTCCAGTTTAAAGCCCTTACTTTGGCGCATGAAGCTCTACACGGATTGGGACCTCTTTACCTTAGGAGACGCTTTGCCTTCTATGTTCCTCGAAGACGTCTGCGTTCCTCTGCGCAGCGTCTGGCAGTCATTCCCCGCATTTGCCTTACTCGTATGGGGGGCAGCTCCCTCTCTTTTAAGGCGGCTGAAGCTTGGAATTCTCTACCGCTGGAACTGCGCAACTTTCAAGATACAAGGCTGTTCAGGAAGCATCTCAAAACCCTGCTTTTTGATTAAGCCTAGGTATGCTTAGCCTCCTCTGCTTTCGACAATAGCACTCCGCACCGGGACACTCTCGAGTATCCGTGCATGATATAAAAGCATCATAACATAACAATGTATATATGTAATACAGGGGAGATGTAGTGTCTTGTGGGTATGTGTAGTAGGTCCCTTCTGATCCCTGAAAGATTCCGTAGTGGAAGATCAACAGGTGAGAGTAAAGGTGACATAAGAAGATAAATCTCATAAAATATTGCATTTGTGGTGGGATAGAAGGTATTTTAAGGAAAATTTATAATTCTGGAAATAAACGTATAGACAAAAAAAAAAAGGAAATAAAGGAATATAAAACGTTGAAGTATGGCATCAGGCAACATGTATAACCTACAGCCACCAGAAGCATTTTAAAGGGTACAGGTGTACCAAGTGTGAAATGGGAAAATTGGAAAGAATATTTTTGCAATTACATTTCCACATTTGACAAAGAGGATGAACCACTCAAACAGGAGGAAAAGAAAAAAAAATTGTTAAATTTTTTGGGTGCAGGAGGTTTGACAGTGTATAACAATATTACTAAGAAAGTAAGAGCAGGAGGTGAGAGAAAAGTTTACGATGAGGCAATGGAGGACCTAGATGGATACTATAAACCAACAGTATGTGTTGCGGTACACAGATATAAGTTCTACAGAAGGAAACAAGGAAAAGAAGAAAGTATTGATGATTATGTGTCGGCGCTTAAGAACTTGGCACTTTCATGCAAGTTTGAAAATATGCATGATGATTTAATTAGAGATCAGATTGTGATGTGTGCCGCAAATTCGAACATACAAGATGCATTATGGGCTAAAGGAGAAAAACCACTTCAACAAGTTATAGAAATTGTAAAAAAAGCAGAGTTGACAGGTAGATGTGCAAAGGTGGTAATCAACTAAGGGAAAAATAAATCTGAAGAAACAAGTGTAGTGGCAAAGATAAGTGGGAGCAAGACATATTCGAAGAACAAAGTGAAGGATACACCTAAATTTAAAGGTAATGCAGGTCAATATGAACAGTTGAGGTGTTACCGATGTGGTAGCGGAAAACATTTGGCAAATGATTGGAAATGTCCAGCAAGGAACAATAAATGTACCCAGTGTGGAATCATTGGCCATTTCCAGAGAGCATGCAAAAGAAAAGTTAAAGAGAAAGTGAAATTCGTAGAAGACGAAGAAGAGGGAGAGTCCGAGCAAGAATCCTCGGACGAATCAGTGTACAACTTATGTATGCTAGATATAAATGAGGAGACTACTAAGGAGGATGAGGAGAAGTGCAGGAAGAAAAAACCCACGTGCTTGGTGGAAATTGGAGGCGTGAGTATTAATATTGTAGCTGACTCCGGTTCACCATGCACAATAGTTAACCGTGAAGTTTGGAAAGAGAAATTCAGAGGCAAGGTGGGAAGACAATTAGAGAAACCGGATATCACACTCAAGACATTCACGGGCGAACCAATTGAACTAATGGGGTTCAAGGAACTAAAATTCACATTCAAGGAAAGGGAAACTAGCAGCAAATTGTATGTAGCTGTCACTGGCCCATCAGTACTTGGTTGGAAGGACCAAGGCAAACTCGGAATAACTCTCAACCCTAACAGTGTTGAACCTGTCCTGGTGACACAACAGGAGGACTGTGATTTGGTTAACAAGTTTCCAAAAGTTTTTAATGGAAAAATAGGTCAACTTAAAGGGTATCAACACGTAATCAAGCTCAAGGAGGGTGCAGTACCTTGTTTACATAAGGTGAGACAAATTCCGTTGTCTCTAAGGGAGGAAGTGAAATCCGAAATAAATAAGCTACTTGATGCAGAAATAATTGAAACAACAGAATCGTCAGAGTGGGTCGCACCTCTGGTGGTCGCAAGGAGGGCCAACGGAAAGTTGAGATTATGCATAGATTTGCGCGACCTCTATAAAAACATTCTAATCGACCAATTCCCTTTGCCAAGAATAAATGAGATGTTGTCTCTTACTAAGGATATGACTGTATTTTCTACAATTGACTTAGCTGCTGCATACCACCAGGTACCACTACATCCCGAGAGCAGACACCTTACCACCTTTGTTACACCCTTTGGGTGCTTCAGGTTTAAAAGGGTACCTTTCGGACTAGCATCTGCAGCAGCACTGTTCCAAAGACTGATGCATGAGATATTCAAGGGAATAAAGAACTTACTCATCTTCCAAGATGACATTCTCATAATGGGAAAAGACCAAACGGAGCACGACAAACGGCTGGTACAGGTACTAAAAACTTTGGAGAAAGGTGGGTTGACGGCAGAATACAAAAAGTGCAGGTTCAGCAATGATTCCGTCACTTACCTAGGACATGAAATCACTAAGGATGGTGTAAAACCCAAGAAGGAGTTGATTAAGGCCATCAAAGACGCTCCAGTGCCACAGAATAAGGAGGAACTCAGAGCGTTTTTGGGTCTGGTGGAATACTATTCCAAGTTTGTAAAAAACTTTTCAATGAAAACTTACTGTATTAGAACCCTTCTAAAGAATAAGAACAAATTCGAGTGGTCACAAGACTGTGAAGACAGTTTCAAAAACCTAAAAAAAGAGATCTGTGACGCACCACCCCTTAAAGGTTTTGACAACGATCTAACATGTGTAGTCACCACCGATGCAAGTGGCAAGGGTATTGGGGCGGTCCTTACCCAAGTGGAGTGCGATGGAAAAGAAGTCACTATCGCTTTTGCCTCCCGATCTTTGACGCCAACGGAAGAAAAGTACTCCGTCATAGAGCGTGAGGCACTAGCATGTGCGTGGGGACTGGAACATTACAGACAGTACATATGGGGGAAAAGAATCATTTTACGTAGTGACCACAAACCATTGACAAAAGTACTCACTGTGAAGGGATTATTCAATGCGTCACCTAGGTTGGCAAGATTGTCTATAAAACTATTGGATTACAACTACGAAGTGCAATACTTGCCGGGAACTAAGAACGTTGTTGCAGATTTTCTTAGTAGGTTACCCTTGCAGAATGTGGAAAAAGCAGTGAAGGAGGAAGAACCATGTGTCGCAAGCGTAAATGAAGAGTTTCCAAGTATAACTATGGAAGCATGGAAGGAAGAATATGGAAAAGATGGAACCTTAGGTGAGGTTAGAAGACTCATCGTAGTAGGATGGCCCAAGAAAGGGGTCATGAGGAAGGAATTGCGAGCCTTCTAGGAATTAAGGAATGAGCTATCTGTGGAAAATGATTTGATTTTAAGACAGGGTAAAGTGATACCCCCTACTACTTTAAGAGAGAGACTTATTGACATATGCCATGAGGGTCATCTAGGCATAAATAAAACAAAACAAAGAATAAAGAGCTGGTATTGGTGGCCTGGGTGCGACATTCAAATTGAGAGAGCGGTGAGAAACTGTATACCATGTGAGAATTCAGATAAAACCCAAACTACCCTAAGACCTCCACTCCAACCGTTAGAGTGTCCTAACATGGCGTGGGAGAGAGTTGGAGTGGATATTATGGGTCCGGTAAGATGGCTGGAGGAACAGATGTATGTAATGGTCTTAGTTGATCACTTCTCTAAATGGCCGGAAATTAAGGTTTGTAGGAAGGTGGATGCTTCTGACATTGTCACATTTTTGGACAGAATATTTAATAGAGAAGGCATACCAAAAACTATTGTCAGTGATAACGGAAGTCAGTTCACATCTGACATTTTCAAAAAGTTTATAGACAGGAAAGGCATTAAACACAAAACTACAAGCATCTACCACCCAGCTGGCAATGGAGCCGTAGAGAGGTTTAATAGGGTGATAAAAGGCATCATCCAGTTGGCAAACAACAATAGAAAGTGCTGGAGAAAAGAATTGGACAAAATGGTATGGGGTTACAGGATAACTCCAGGAGAAAAAACCATGGTAAGCCCGTTTGAGATTATGAGAGGAAGAACTCCCATATCTAAGGATAATATCGGGTGGCTCAAAAGCGCAAGGAAATCAGAATGGTCTGTAGAAAAAGTGAGAAAGAGGATACAAGAGGATACAAGAGGCGAAAGACCAGAGTAAAGGAAAATTTGACAGCAAATATAAATGCAAGGACATCAACCTGGAAGAAGGGGATAAAGTGAGAGTAAGGAGAAGTGGTAATGTTGTTAAAGGACAAAATAGGTTCTCGAATCCGTTATTAGTGGAAAAAGTGTTTTGCAATTCAGCACTTCTTAGTGATGGAAAAGTATGGCATGCCTCCGCATTGTCTGTTTGTAAAAGAAAGGAGAGTGAACAAAGAGACACATCGGGACATAAACAAAAGAGAACGGATGAGGATAGTATAGGGCATGACAAGCTGGGTCGGATAGAACTAGATTCAACAGATTCGGAAGAAGATGGAGATCACATGTTACAACAACATGTGAGACAAAACAGTGGAGACAGTCAGAGAAGTGAAGTTATCTAAACCGTAGGAGTTAACAGAGAACTGAGTACAAGCGAATCTGAGGCATCCATTGGACATGGTAGTGATAACGAGATGGAGGGGGAACTGGAGGTTGTTGAGCCTGGTGGAGAAAGGTGTGTTCCAATGACCAGTACCACTAGAGGTTCCATGGGGTCAAGTGACAGGCAGGACCCAAATCAAGAACCGGGGTGGGAGAAGAACAATTTGGAAGAGGAGGCCACCACAAGTAGATGTGGGCGCAGCGTGGTTAAACCCAGCAAATATAAGGATTTTATTTGTGAATAGTCTTACGTGTTCTACATCTGTTATTGATGTTTTCCTTCCTTACTTAGTTCTTCTCTTTTCTAGAGGAGGAGATGTGTTATGTTGATTGCTTAGTTCATTTGCATCTTGCTTGGCTCCTTCCACCGCGCGCCCCTCCCTCCTGCGCGCGGCAGCCACCAGCTGGAATGTTGACAGCTGGACGTTCTAAGGTGACAGTTGGAAGTATCGTCATATGTTAGGTGTTGCACTTAGCCTCCGGTTGAGTGTGTTGTCCTGTAGAGTAATAAACCTACTTACTGCTAAACCTTCTGACGTCTCATCCTTACGCAGTCACTTGGGTGTGTCTGGGTAATAATAGTTTATGACACAGTGCGTGCAGTTAGTGGCACTCTGTAGAAAAAGGACGTGCACTACAGATCCCCATGTGTGGCATGGTCATTTGCATGCTACTGGGCTGGGGAGAACGTTACATATGCTATACCATGTCATAATGTATGGATTGATACCAGCTGAGCTATCTATGTCCTACAGACCTCTGACCTATTATAATCCTACGGTTTACGGCGTGGTAATGCATGTATACGTTTTTCCTTAAACTCAAATACACAAATATTTACAAAATAAAGAAACTTTACACTTCTCGCCCAGCCTATATGTTTTTGACGCATGGCTTTTTCATATTATTTCTGGACCAATTCCAATAAATTATGTCACATTTTCGAGTGCTGGGACGGTGTTAAATTCGACCCCCCAACATCCTTTCCATTCGGGTTTCGGTTTCTTCTCTTCCTTCGGCCGCAGCTGGTTTCAGCCTCGAGACCTGGTCAGAGTCACTGCAGTCTGTGTTACTGCTTAGTCCGTTCTCTTTCAGTTACTCTCAGCTCCAGACCGGCAGGCACGTGATTTCCTTTTCCGGTTGTCAAGGGCAGAGACAGCACCAGCAGTGAATGCAGTCACTTCCGGCCTCTCCCTCCGACTTCAGCAGCTGTAGGGTTGAAAGGATCCTCTGTCTGTGCGGTGACCTTCATCTTCGGATCTCAGACATCACCCCCGGCCTCAGATTGTCATCGTCACCGTCCCAGGCCGAGGGAGAGAGGGCTCTGAGCAGGTGTATGCGCAGGTAGGAGTCTTCCTGTCCACCTCTCCCCGCTTCTCGACAACCTTAACTCCCCACTCCCCCACTTCAAGTTATGGCCTCTCCCCGCCTGCGGCCCTCTTCACCTCTTCCCACCTCTCCTCCTCTCCCCTCTCCTGTGCAGCCTCTCTCCTTCCCACTTCTCCTCTGCAGCCTCTCCCCCTGCCACCACTCCTGTTCAGCCTCTCCCCCTGCCACCTCTCGCAGCCCCTCCCACCCCTCCTGTGCAGCCCCTCCCACCCCTCCTGTGCAGCCCCTCCCACCCCTCCTGTGCAACCCCTCCCACCCCTCCTGTGCAACCTCTCCCCCTCCCACCCCTCCTGTGCAGCCTCTGCCCTTCCCACCTCTCCTGTGCAGCCTCTTCTCCCCCCCCACTTCTCCTTTTCAGCCTCTCGAAGCCCCACCCCTCCTGTGCAGTCTCTCACCCCTCCTGTGCAGCCTCCCCCCCCCCTCCGACCCCTCCTGTGCAGCCTCTCCCCCTCCGACCCCTCCTGTGCAGCCTCTCCCAGTCCCACCTCTCCTCGGCAGCCTCTCCTCTCCCCGTCTCACCTCTCCCTGTCCCATATCTCCTGTCCCTCTCTTTGCCTCACACCTCGGCCCAGAGAAACCCTCCCTCTCAGCATGGACTCACAGAGGAGGTGCCTGCGGAGCAGATAGTGAGGGCATCATCTCTCTTCGCGGTGGATGGAAACGGCTGCTGTAGTCTGAAGAGCTGCATGGGCTTCCCTTCTACTCCAGTTGTTGCTATCTCTTCTACACTCACCCGGACTGTGCACAGAAACTCCCCTGCTGCGGTGGGGAGCACGAGGTGCAGGCAGGGCAAGACCGTATCTGTCCCAGGGCGGGGTTCTATGTTCACATATATAGCGCTTGATAGCCCTGACAAGGTGTAAGGCACATGTTAAAAGAGCACAGTACACTTTTCTGTGGGTGCGATATGGGTGGACAAGCTACTATGGATGGGGAGTGTTTTAAAACACCGAGGTTCAGACTTATATATTTCTATGTTTGCCGCTGCACCTATTCCTGATTTAGAAGTGAAACTGAGTGGGTAGTGGGACACTAATGCCCTGGATGGTACAATCTGTGTGAGACAAGTGTTGTCTATGTTGTAACTGTTTTGGCATTGTGCCTTTATGGCAAAGACTGACCAATCTATGTCAGAGCAAATATTTAGCTGAGCATCAGTGTACGGGCAAAGTATGAGAAAAGATGTGCTATACATGCAAGTGGATGCCTAAACGTTTTGGCTTGGTCTCTGTTGGATGTGAGCATAGGAAGTGCCCAGTCATGAAAGGATGCTATCCTTGGGGAGGGTACAACCTTTCATCATCTGCAGCATGGGTGCTCACAAACTGTTTTGCATCGGCCAAAAATACTGTGGTAGCTTCTGCATTAGGGTGTTGGGCTCAGCCCTTCTTATTTCAGGTCTGTATTGTTTCCCCATAAATGTTTGCTCTTAATAAGCTCCTGGCTGCCTCACCTTCCCCCAGCGCATCATGGGGCAGGCAAACAATAATAGGACGGCCACTGCGCATCTCCCCTAGCGGCTTGCCTGTTTTTCAGTCTTTGATTTCCGCAAGAGAGGTGCTGCAGGAGTAACCTCATCATGCTGATGAAATTCAGTCTTAACATAGCTGCCAAGGTTCCAGATTGCTTAAGTGTGACATTATCAGATTTCAGTGTAATTAGGAGTGACATTTCAATGACTATGAGTGACACTTTCGCGCAAGCAAAATCAAGCAATGAAGACGAGGGAAGCATATATAAATATCAGAAATTACACACATTTGAGCAACGGTGAACTCTAAGAAGATCTTAAAACTACTGCAATTGACCTATGGCTTTGTTGTTACTCCATATTGGTGACTGCTGTAATTTCTACTGTAATGCTCTTTGTCTATCATATATTGTTAGAAAGGATAGACGGACCGGGAGGGTCGGCCGGGGTCAGGAGGAGAGGTCTCCGGGGAGAGCCGTCTCCAGCGATCGTACAGACAAGTAACTTCCCCCCCACAGACAGATACCACACACGGATAAGGTTCAGTGTTCTTTATAAGCACTTCTTAAGGTACGGTTGAATGGTACAAGGAGGTCTGGACTCAGGGGTCCCCTCGATTCAAGTCTCTCAAAGCAGGGTAAGGGGTAGCGGGACAGTCTGTCTACCAGTCAGGTAGTTTGGATGAGATGATGATTAGCTCACAATCCTCGAGCTTAGTTGGTGCGGGCCGCGGCAGCGCCAGCAGGTCCCGGAAAGATGGTCGATGTACGGTCCGCGGCAGCGCCAGCAGGTCCCGGTGAGGATGGTCGTTACAACGGGCCGCGGCAGCGCCAGCAGGTCCCGACGAGGATGGATGTTGTAGAAGGCCGCGGCAGCGCCAGCAGGCAGGACGATGGTTCACAAGAGCGGGCTACGGCAGCGCCAGTAGTCCGTCAAGGCTGAGTTCTCTCGGTGTCTCTCGACTCCAGGATACAACTGCCTTCCTGCTCCGGAGTTGCCCCAGTTATAGGGCAGGCGCTCTTTGATGTCCGGACCCTCGCACTTGGAGGTCGGAGGGCCCGGGATGAAGGTGTCCAGACACCCAGCAGGGGGTGGAGCCCGCGCCTGGGGGAGCTGGAGGCGATCGGCACCTGGCGGGGGAAGAGCTCTTGACACTTCGTCCTCCCATTGACCTGCCAAGTGGTCCGCTCACCTCCCGGGTGGATGGTGGTGCCGGGCTGTCGGGGCCGGTCAGGCCCGGGGTTAGGGTCGGGGCGAGGCCACGCGGCCTCGTGGTGCAGGGCCCAAGATGGCGGCTTGAACCGGCCGGGGGAGCCGGTGGGGCTGGTCCCCGTGATGAGTAGAGGTCCGAGGGCAGAAGATCCGTCGGGAGACGGGGTACGGGTGCTTTTCGTGGGTTATGCCTGGTGGGCCGGAGCTCGGGCCCTGTCGTGCGGGGAGGGAGCAAGCCCTTCGTGTGGCCTGTCCAACATGCGTCCCCCCCCAGCTGAAGGCGGGGAGAGTCACCCATCTCCTTGGGGACTCTCTTCGTCGAGGCGGAAAAAGCGGGACAGGCCATCCGCGTTGGCGTGGTCTTGGCCTGGTCGGTGCTCCACAGTGAAGTCCATTCCCTGCAGGGAAATGGACCAGCGCAAGAGTTTTGGGTTCTCCCCCCGCATCTGCATCAGCCACTGCAGGGGTCGATGGTCGGTTTGTACCCGGAAGTGGGTACCGAAGAGATAGGGCCGGAGCTTTTTGAGGGCCCACACCACTGCGAAGGCCTCCCTCTCGATGGTGCTCCAGCGTTGTTCTCGGGCCAGGAGACGTCGACTGATGAAGGCCACCGGCTGGTCATGACCTTCGGGGTTTAACTGAGAAAGGACGGCTCCGATGCCGTGGTCGGAGGCGTCGTCTGTACCATGAATTCCCGACTGTAATCGGGGGCCTGGAGCACAGGGGCGGTGCATAGAGCGGCCTTCAGCTTCTCGAAGGCCGCTTGACAATCGGGGGTCCAGTTAATCCGCTTCGGCTGGTTCTTGGACGTGAGACCCGTGAGGGGCCCCACGATGCTGCCGTAGTCCTTCACGAACCGCCGGTAGTAGCCGGTGAGCCCCAAGAAGGCTCGGACCTCGGTCTGGGTGACGGGGGGCTGCCAGGACTGAATGGCAGCAATCTTAAGTTGTAGCGGGGCCACCAGCCCGCTTCCCACTTGGTGCCCAACAGGGGTGTGGAAATTTTTCCAAAATCTACTTGGCCAAGGGACAAAATGTTTCACCAATCTACTTGTCCTGGGAAGGTAACTGCTTGCCCCGCCTATTCCATAAATTACTAAGGGAGGTCTGCACAAAGAGAACCTGCAGTGCAACATACTTTGCAATATATATTTCAAGTGCAAGTCCAATTATACAATGCATGGTCATGCACTCTTAAATGCAACTGTTGTAGGGTGGCTGTACAGCATGCGTGCAGATGTGTCAGTGTGCACTGCACCCAATTATCAACTAATTTGCATGTAACACTTTCATATTAAGACAAATAGTACCTAAAGGCAGAGTGCAGACTTATAATTTACTACATTTCTGGAAGTGTTTTTGGCACAGACAAGACTTTGTCGAAATATGAACCTATAGGATAAAAGGGTGTTCTCCATCATAGGGCGAACTCATAGCTGTCCAGCTTCAAAAATACTCAGATGTGATGCTCTGATAAACTTGTGAATGGGAATAGCTGCACTTCTTGGCAGAGCTTATGAACGGTTCATGGGGCAGCAAAATCAAGTAGCAGATGTGCTGCGGCTCACTGAGGCAGGATACTTAAGTACAAATACACAAGAGGCAGTAATATAGGCAGTTAAATCAATCTCTTATTTTACACTTCTGGTCAGGTGTGGTGTGTTTATATTATTGTGCACTCACCGCTACATCTCTACATTCTTCTCCCACACAAAGAGCATATGCAGCACTGGCAGTAGCAGTACAGGGTTCTCTCTTGCATATAGTAATGGCAGCAGCTGAGTAAGCTACCCTAACATGAAAAAGTGCAGCTCACCAACTGATGTTCAAGTTTGTCTCTCAGATCTGTAGGACATGTAGCAGCAGTGATATCTTTATACTCACACAGCTGGAAAGCAAGCGTTGGTCTCACAGAGAAGGGAAGGAGTGTTAGTTTGAAAAGACAGTAAATCTAGAAGTGCAGAGCTGAGCATCATTGAGACAGGGGCTAGTGAGTAACTGCAACCACTCAAAATGTCATGTCACACCTAGCAAGGATGCCCAGGCTCAGTCACAGTAGAGTTGGAAACTTTGTCCTGACCTCTTGGATAGTCAAATGGTATCTGGTGAATGAAGTTTGTTTATTCTTCAGCAGATTTAGATCCAATAATAACTGAACAAACACCCAAAGCGCCACTACTTTATTTTACTTTCCTCTCATGACACATCAGGGCTGGTGGCTTAGTGGACTAATGTGTCCACTGTAAGGCTCTGTGTTTGACCTTATGGTCACAGGTTCAAATCCTGCTGGCTCCACTTAGCCTTTCATCCTTCTGAGGTCGATAAAATTAGTAACATTGAGTTGGGTAACAATAAACAAATGTTATTCAGCGCCAAGATACCCTTCTGGGTGAACATGTGCTTTAAAAATGCACGTTAGGTTATCAAGCCAGGACACAGGCGTAAACACTTAGGCTCTTGCACTGCATGTGGTATAAAGTCCGAGTTCAGGATTCTTTCCTTTCACCTTTAAAACTGGGAAAGCTTCAGAATCTGCTTCATCTGTGAAAGGAAAGCACCATGCTTGTCATGTGAGCCTGGTGTGGGCATTTAATTTTTGCAAAGGTATTGGAGTGCTTTTCATGAGCACCAGTTACATTACAAAAGGTCATGAGCATTTTTGTTTAGGCCAGAGCAGATTAAGTGATCTGCCCAGAATCACAGGATGTTTAGCAATGCTGAGACTTGAACCTGGTCCCCAAGGTTCAAAGTCGGCAGCTCTGGCTGTAACTGGGGAGTTGGGAGCTGGGTGGGTATGTGTGTGTGAAGGGCATAGGGATGGTGGTTGGTAAAATGGTGGGGCAGTCCCACTCTCTCTTTAAAATAAGGGGACTCGTTGCTCCCTTCTTTCAGTCTGGAGTCTATGACAGGAGGCCCTCCGCCTACCTCTTCTCCTGCCCTGCTCTCCAAACCCCATGGCAGCAAGTCCTGAATACTGTATTCAGAGGGCAGTGTGAGTGCAGCAGTGGTATCAGGCACAGCCTGCGAGCTGTCTGCTCAGTGGTTGAAGTGCATTAAAAAAAAAAGTATGGGAACTGTGATGCTGCATGAAAAGGGGGAGGCAGGGTTAGAGAGTCTGGGGGGGGGGGTCAAAGTAGTGGCTAAAAAAAACAAATATTTTCTAACTTTTTGTGGTCTTTCACCTTCAGGTAACTACATGTATAATGGACAGCTTTAGTTGAAATGAAAGTTACGTTAATCAGTGGGATATTATGAAACCTCTATTAGTTCATGCACTGACCAACCCATTAACATTTAGTACAACAGGCAGAAATCTCTCTGACAGACCGTCCTAGGCACTGGCACCCACATGTGCAGACAGCACATGCATCTCTATGGAACGGTGACTGTGCAGGTTTTGCTGCAGAGTTCTGATGCTAGCCACAAGCATCCATCTTGCAGGACACTCAACTCCACCAACTGTCAAAAGAGCCGGGCCAGCCCTGGATTATTTGGGGTAGAGGTGGAGGCTGTGAGATGCCTGTACACAGGGTCTCTGCTGAAGGAGGTTCTGGTCACCGCAGGTGAAAGGGGCAATGACACAGCTCTTTATCCGCAGGGGCCTGTCCTGGAGGAATTGATTCCACCTAGTAGTGACACTGAACCAGTGTCAATGTGGGCTTATGACCCTGAGATCTCCTGAAAATCATTTCTGTACTCAGAATGAAAAATAATGTGGATGGGCGTGTGAAGGCATCGAGAGGGATTTTGGGCTGGGAATGAGGTTGAGGGGCAGCAATAGGGGGGGGAACAACAGTCTAAACATTCTTAATGTACCTCCAACGTACCCAAGCATTGAGGGCTCTTTGTCTAAATAGATCACATCACAGGCAAACTATGACACTTTCAGATTACAGCCTCCATTCCCTGTAAGAGGACAGCTAAGGAGGTCGAGAGTATGCTGCAGTGATTGGTTTGTAACCTACGTGCCAGATAGGAGTATGGTAGTTTGGTAGGCTTTTGCACCTGCTACCACATACAAGGTAAAAAGACCCCTGCAGTTCCCCTGCTCCGACCCCAGTGGGTTAGATCATAGGAGGGGGATTTGGGGAGGAAGAGACAGGGCCGATGCGCTTGCAGCACGTGGCTGCAGGCAGCACTCACGATCCTCACGAGCCAAGCAGTTTTTCAAAAGATAGTTAAACAGACACATGTTCCAAAACATAGCAGGAAAGAAAGCATGAAACATTGGCCCGTGAGAGAAAAATAAGGCGAGGGAGAGTGAATGAGACGAATAGTGTTACTCATGTCACAGTGTGTGCAATGTGAGGCACACACACACTATTGATTCGGGACCCTGGAATTTCAACATCTTTTCGTCTTTACATATATTATATGTAACAGCACACAGCGGCTCACTGTTCACCACCTTAATTCTCATACGGGCAAAAAGTAGACTAATTCGATCACGCACTTTGCAGGTAACAGATAGCAGCTTCTGTCCCTAAAGGAAATTAATATAAATCAACCATCCGCCCCATCACTTTTTTTTGTTGTTGTAGGTTCTTGGTAGTTTAATATTTACTTGCTGACAGCTCCTTATTCCTCATTCTTTACCTTTATGGTGCACACAGCCAGGTCTTCTGTGAGTTGTCTGGCTTTTTCTCCTCAAGTTTAGGGCTATTCCTCTCCTCAGTTGGAAGTCCAGCAGCTCTTCCTTCAGGGCAGGAAACAACAATAGTATTTTGAGAGTCCGAGGCTATGTCTGAGCCTTGAGGGCACCCTGGTCAATTACCCGTTCGGAGGTGGGATCCAGTGCTCCTTCCAAATCCACAGCGAGTACGAGGAACTGGCTCCGGGAGACCAATCTATTCAGTTCTAGGGGGCATTGGAGGGAAGCTGTCTTCATCTGTTTGCTTCTCTTGCCCCAATCGCCATCCAGTTCTGGTGTGTAATGGAGCCGGCCTGTTTTTCTTCACCCTGCAATCATCGTTTTCATTAAACGGCTGCAGAATGAGGCATCCGAGGCCAAACTGTTTGTGGATTACCGTGGGGCAAGGAGGGCTCCGAGGCGACCCGCGAGGAGGCACAGCACTCCGGCTGGGGCGGTACGGGAAGGAAGTGAATGCGAGGGAGGGAGAGGGAAGATGGAGAGAGAAGAGGAAGAGAGAGAGCAGACAGGGACAGCAGATAAAGAGAGAGCTAGTGAAAAGGAGAAGAGAGGGGGCAAAGCAATAAAGGGGGCAGAGAGAGGGAGAAGCAGAGGGAAAGAGAAGGGAGAAGGGCTAACGCAAAGAGGAAGAGAGACAGACAGGGGGAGCAGATTAAGAGAGTAAAAAGCAGAAGAGAGAGAAAGAAAGCCGTCCCATCACTTTTCAAATCCACCAGCTGTAATGGGCAATACAGGGTAAAACAAACATATTGCTCATTTGCTATAATGCTACCGTGTGGTTTAGCTGAGATACTGATCACGGGAATTTGAAATGTTTTCAACCCGGTACAATTCCTTAACGCCACATTTAGTATAATATGAGCCGTTGCATAGCAGAGCTCCACTTACAGAACAGTCAGCTCCAAACCCCAAGTTAGCGCGCTCGGTTTTCTCTCCTGGATTCTGAACTGAGCACTAGAATAATACTGTTATTTTCACTGCAATCCGTTGAGCTCTCAGCAGGATCTTTGCATTTTTTTTCCTTCGCGAGCAGAGAGAATAAAGTTAACTGTACTCCTACGCCCCGCCCCCTGGTGCCGCAAGCTCACTTGGCATTAACTGGGTAACATTAATTACACTCTTTCTCCTCACCTCTGTCTCAGGTCGCGCCACCAGCACCAAAATATTTCTGCTACCCTCGTGTTAAAATTGAGACAGCTTCCTCGTGGTTCTGCATGTCCACCCCATTAAGCTTGAGAAAGCGAGACTACCGCTTATTGAGACTGACTTTCCAGTCCCCCAGCCAATCACTGGCGAGAGCCCAGTCCTGGGCTGCTAGCCAATCACAGGCTTCAAAAGTGTCTCCGGCTCTCTGGCAGCCTTTCTGATTGGCTGCAAGTCCCAGAGTGCTCCGACCTGTATTATGCATGCGGTTTAATGTCTACTTGTCCATCGGACAAAATAGACATTAAATCTTCTTGCCCGTGGTAAAAATCAACATGGCTCGGGCGTCGGGCGATATGATTTCCCCACCCCTGTGCCCAAGGTAGGTCACAGACCCTTGGCCAATTTGGCACTTGCCGGCCTTAATTGTGAGGCCGGCCCGCTGGAGGGCCTGTAGGACCTCTTGGAGGTGACGGAGGTGGTCGGGCCAGTGGTGGCTGTATACAGCGATATCGTCCAGGTAGGCAGCGCTGAACTCTTCGAGCCCCGCCAAGACCTGGTTCACGAGGCGTTGAAACGTGGCGGGGGCATTCTTCATGCCGAAGGGCATGACCTTGAATTGGTAGTGGCCATCGGGGGTAGAGAAGGCTGACCGTTCCTGAGCCCTGGGTGTGAGGCCGATCTGCCAGTAGCCCGCTGTTAGGTCGAAGATACTGAGGTAGCGGGCGGCCCCCAGCCGGTCGATCAGCTCGTCTGCTCGGGGGATCGGATGAGCGTCGGTCCGGGTGACAGCGTTCAAGCCCCGGTAGTCGACGCAGAATCTCAGTTCAGGTGCGGTGCCGGGGGCAGCGGCTTTGGGGACCAATACAACCGGACTGGCCCAGGGACTGTCTGAGGGCTCGATGACCCCGATTGTGAGCATCTTGGCCACCTCCTCCTGTATGCAGGCCCGTACCCGATCTGGTACGCGGTAGGCCCGGTGTCGGACAGGGGGACTGTCCCCGGTGTCCACGTCGTGCAAACACCAAGGGGTGACCCCGGGGGTGAGGGAGAACAGGGTAGCGAACTGCAGCAGGAGGTTCCGGCAGCCCTGGCGTTGCTCCGAAGTGAGGGCGTCAGAGAGCCGGACCCCGTCCACGGAGCCGTCATTCTCCTGAGTCTTCAGAAGATCCGGGAGGGGTTCGGAGTCTTCCTCTGCCCCACTGTCCGTAGCCATCAGGAGGCTGAGTTCTGAGCGCACAAAGTGTGGTTTGAGTCGGTTGGTGTGGAGGACCCGAAGGGGGTTCCGGGAGGTCCCCAGGTCGATGAGGTAAGTGACGGGGCTTTTGCGCTCGACCACTTTGAAGGGCCCCGTCCACTTATCTTGCAAGGCACATGGTTCGGTGGGGGACATCACCCATACTTGTTGTCCAGGCTCGAACTCAACGGAGGAGGCATTGTGATCATACCACTTCTTCATGTCCTCCTGGCTGGCCTCGAGGTTCGCCTTGGCCATCTCTCTGAAGCGCCGGGTCTGATTGCGTAGGGCCAGGAGGCATTTGAAGACGTCTGGAGGGGTCTTTAGGGGGGCCATCTCCCAACCTTCTTTTACTAGGCTGAGGGGCCCTCGCACAGGGTGCCCGTACAGGAGTTCGAAAGGGCTAAAACCGAGGGACTTCTGGGGAACTTCGCGGTAGGCGAAGAGGAGGCACGGGAGTAGTACATCCCACTGGCGACGGAGGGGCTCTTCCAATCCCCCAATCATCCCCTTGAGGGTGCGGTTAAAACGCTCCACTAGTCCGTTCCCTTGTGGGTGATAGGGGGTCGTGAATCTGTAGGTGACCCCGCATTGTTGCCAGAGGGACTTCATGTATTTGGATATAAAGTTCGTGCCTCGGTCGCTGACGACTTCTCGGGGGAAGCCTACCCGGGAGAAGATCCCCATTAGGGCCCGGCCAACCACCGGAGCCGTCACGGTCCGTAGGGGCACCGCCTCGGGGTAGCGGGTGGCATGGTCCACCAGTACTAAGATGAACCTGTGTCCTTGTGCCGTGCGGGGGTCCAGAGGCCCCACGATGTCTATCCCCACCCTCTCGAACGGGGTGGTGACCACAGGGAAGGGTTGCAGAGGGGCTTTCAGCTTCCGACCACTCTTCCCGCTGGCTTGGCATGTGGGGCAAGATCGGCAGTGGTTCAGGACGTCGTTCCTCATCTTCGGCCAGAAAAAGTGGGTCACTAGGCGGCTGTACGTTTTATCTTGGCCCAGGTGTCCAGCCAGGGGGACATCGTGGGCCAGGTTGAGCAGAAAGTCTCTGAAGCGGAGAGGTACCACCAGTACTCGACCGGCCCCCAGCTCGGCGATACTTTGCTCGCTGTATAGCAGGTCGTTATCCCAATAGACCCAGTGAGTTCCGGTGGAGTCCCCTGCGTTCTGGGCGCTGGCTTGTTGGCGGAGTCCCTCGAGGGAGGGACAGGTCTTTTGTTCCTGGCGGAACTGTGCTTGGGTGGGCCCCCCCTCTTGACGCCACTGAGCCAGGTCAGGAAGGTCCTGGGGTTGCGCGTCCCCTTCGGCCGTCGGGTCTGGGAGGCTGGCCTCGTCGTTGTCTTCTACTGGGGCGACTGGGGGCGGAGGGGCTGGCCATTCTGGTTCTTCTGATCGAGGGACGGCACGGGCGGCCATGGACCGGGTGGTTATGCAGGCCCAGTCCGGGAGGCCCAGCATCCCCAGGTGCTCTCTTCTTTCGACGGTGGCCCACGGGGAACTCTCGAGGTCATTCCCCAGGAGGCAGTCCACGGGGGCATCGTCCCGGACCGTCACCTTCAACAGGCCGGAGACCCCTCCCCATTCGAATGGAACGCAGGCCATTTGACACATACTTTCAGAGTTGTCTGCCGAGCGGACGGGGCAGAGAATGTTCGGCAGGATCTGCTCGGGCTTCACCAGGTGACAGCGGACGGCCGTCACACTGGCGCCTGTGTCACGCAAGGCCTCGGCTCGCTGTCCATTAATGGTCACCCACTGACCGTATTTCCTGGTGTTAGCGGGTAGGGGAGCCCGCGGGACCATGTCTCTTCCCCCTAAGCACGCCAGGACCATGGCGGCCGGTTCCCACTCTTGCTGGGCCGGCTCATACTCCTCTGGTTCCTCCAATGATCGCTCTTCCCCCAGGGCGGCGGCAGCTACCTGGCGGGGCTTGGGTGTTTGGTTCTGCGGGCAGCTCGGGTCATTGGCGTAGTGGCCGACTCGCTGGCATCGGTGGCACGTGACGTTGGCTCGGACCCCAGGACGCCACGGGGGGTTGCCCCGACCGGCTGGAGCCGGGGTGCTGGCCACGGGTGTTGCGGGCAAGGCGTCTCTCCCTCGCCCCTGGCCCCCTCCTCCTCCCCGAGGACGGTGCTGGCCTTGGTTGTTTCTGTTCTGTTCGTGTGGCCCCCTCCGGCCCACTCGGGTGCTTTCCCATCGGTCAGCTTCGGCGGCGAGCTGCCGGGGGTCAGTCAGCTTACTGTCGAGGAGGTGCTGCCTGAGCTCGACGAAGCAGTTGTTCGACAGGTGCTCCCATACCATCAGGTTAAAGAGTTGTTCGTAGGTGGTGACCTGGCTCCCCTTTATCCAACCCTCGAAGGCACGGCTGAAATAGTTCACGTATTCTACCCAAGTTGTACCTGGGATCCGGGTGCAATCCCTGAACCTCTGGCGGTACATCTCGGGTGTGAGGCCGTAGCGGGTGAGGAGGGCAGCCTTCATGTGGTCGTAGGACGACATTTGGTGATCTGGGAGCTGCAGTAGGGCATCGCGCCCCTCGTTGATAAACCTCCCCCAGAGTCCGGCTCCCCAATCACTCCGGTCGATCCGGTGGGAGGTCATGGCGATCTCGTAGGCTTTAAACCACTGTTGTATGTCGTCTTCTCGGACATACTCGCGGACAACATCCTTGGGGATGTGGACTTTTTTCTCGATTGGCCCCGGGGTGTGTGGTCGCTCAGGCACCCCCAGTTCTTTATTCTGTTTCCGAAGTTCTATTTCCGCCAGTTTGCGCTCGTGCTCGAGCGTTATTTTTTTCTCCTCCAGCTCTCTCTGTCTCTGCTTCTCTTCTCGTTCATCTCGGAGCCGCATGTGCTCGAGGTTGAGTTTCTGTTCAGCTAACTTGAGTTCCCCATCCATCTTGAGTCGTGCCATTTCCAACTCGTGCAATCTGGTTCTTTCTCTTTCTCGGATCTCCTCCTGCGAGAGGCCCGTTCCCCGCTCCTCGGGAGCTGTGGCGTTCCCCTCTGGTGTGATGCTGCTTTGGTCGGAGGGTCCGGCGACCCCAGTTTCTGTCCACGACTCTAGGGCGTGCTTTAGATCATCTTTGGTACTCAGGCCGGTGGTAGCAATGCCAAGTTCTATGCAGAATTGTCTCAGTTCGCGGTGGTTGTATTCTTCTAATTTATCCATTTGGAATTTCTCGGTGGAGTTGCTATCTTTGGCTGACATCGTGTTGTTGTCGTGGGGTGAGCTACTCTCTGTACGATTACGCGTTGATTCGGATCGCGCCGCTGGCCACCAATGTTAGAAAGGATAGACGGACCGGGAGGGTCGGCCGGGGTCAGGAGGAGAGGTCTCCGGGGAGAGCCGTCTCCAGCGATCGTACAGACAAGTAACTTCCCCCCCCACAGACAGATACCACACACGGATAAGGTTCAGTGTTCTTTATAAGCACTTCTTAAGGTACGGTTGAATGGTACAAGGAGGTCTGGACTCAGGGGTCCCCTCGATTCAAGTCTCTCAAAGCAGGGTAAGGGGTAGCGGGACAGTCTGTCTACCAGTCAGGTAGTTTGGATGAGATGATGATTAGCTCACAATCCTCGAGCTTAGTTGGTGCGGGCCGCGGCAGCGCCAGCAGGTCCCGGAAAGATGGTCGATGTACGGTCCGCGGCAGCGCCAGCAGGTCCCGGTGAGGATGGTCGTTACAACGGGCCGCGGCAGCACCAGCAGGTCCCGGAAAGATGGTCGATGTCCGGTCCGCGGCAGCGCCAGCAGGTCCCGGTGAGGATGGTCGTTACAACGGGCCGCGGCAGCGCCAGCAGGTCCCGACGAGGATGGATGTTGTAGAAGGCCGCGGCAGCGCCAGCAGGCAGGACGATGGTTCACAAGAGCGGGCTACGGCAGCGCCAGTAGTCCGTCAAGGCTGAGTTCTCTCGGTGTCTCTCGACTCCAGGATACAACTGCCTTCCTGCTCCGGAGTTGCCCCAGTTATAGGGCAGGCGCTCTTTGATGTCCGGACCCTCGCACTTGGAGGTCGGAGGGCCCGGGATGAAGGTGTCCAGACACCCAGCAGGGGGTGGAGCCCGCGCCTGGGGGAGCTGGAGGCGATCGGCACCTGGCGGGGGAAGAGCTCTTGACACTTCGTCCTCCCATTGACCTGCCAAGTGGTCCGCTCACCTCCCGGGTGGATGGTGGTGCCGGGCTGTCGGGGCCGGTCAGGCCCGGGGTTAGGGTCGGGGCGAGGCCACGCGGCCTCGTGGTGCAGGGCCCAAGATGGCGGCTTGAACCGGCCGGGGGAGCCGGTGGGGCTGGTCCCCGTGATGAGTAGAGGTCCGAGGGCAGAAGATCCGTCGGGAGACGGGGTACGGGTGCTTTTCGTGGGTTATGCCTGGTGGGCCGGAGCTCGGGCCCTGTCATGCGGGGAGGGAGCAAGCCCTTCGTGTGGCCTGTCCAACATATATGGTCCAACACCATCGTGTAGTATCAATAATTTATATGCCTAATATCATCTATTTAATTCCTAAAGCACTCTAACATCTTTCGGTCCCTCTCTCAGAAACAGTTCATTTGCTTTATAGTTCTGCTCATACCAATGTAGGGTGTCGGGGCACTTCACATCAGACACACATTATACCAGCACGATGACTCTTTCGTGGGTACTCCAGTCATAATTCCAAGCACCTCTCCCCTGACAACAGCTGAAGTGTTTAATAGGTACTTCATCCATCAAGCAAGCAATAGTGTGGGGTGAAACTGAAGTGCTTTGCAGTGTTCACAAGCAACAAGCATTCTGTCTGGTGTACTGCAAGAAATCGAGCACAAATATATAATTAGCAACTGGGGGCTCATGCCAGTAGGATATTCGGAATCAAAACAATCCCACAGTGTCACCTGTGACCTTAGTACTAACACAGGCCGGCACTGACTTCAGGCTGCAGTTGCCTGACCATGCGCTGCCATTCATTGTGTAAATCACACAGGCTGGTGGCACTTACTTGGGCAGTAGTCATAAAGTCCGGAGGAGTGTGGCGGGTGGCGCTCTAACAAATGCTTGACACGCGACGCCGTCTCTCTGTAAGGCAGTGGCTGCAGGCTTACTTAGGCCGCAAGCCACTGCGCCTCGCGGTAATTTGGGTTTGCCGGCTGGCCGCCTCAATTATAGTCACCCTCCTAGCTGGCAGGCCAGTTAGTCCCGGGGCTGGGCCGTCCAGTGACACGCAGACTCTCTCCTGGCGGCCGCTGCTACCTGGGTGGGTCGCTCACTCCTCGAGTCAGGCTCCCAGGTCTGGCCTTGTTGAATTGAGGGGGTTAAGTAAAACGGCTGAGTGATAGGGCACGGCAGCGCCGGTGCGGAGCTGCAGGCAGCGCAACGCTGCAAGCGCCATATTTGAATAAATTTGCGGAGCCGCGCAAAACACTAGGCAGCTGGCACTTTCGTTTACAACCTTCCCGGACCGGCTATGGCAGTAGGATGTGACGTCCCTCACGCGCCGGCCTCAAGCACACAATATGATTGGCCGACTGCTCCGGGGGGTTTTGGTTGCCCAAATCTTATTTACAGTATCCTTCTGAGTGCTCTTTTTCTGTAAACAGGCATTTAAATCTTGCTGTGCATTCAACAGCAAATGTCAGGCTTTGTCTTCCGGGTAGCTTGGTGTTTACTTTTCTTTGTCTTACTTGAAAGTGAGAGGATTTTGGTGACATCATGCTGGCTACAGGGGGTTATTCTTGTAATTCTGAAGTGTGGTGGAAACAAACATTTTAATACCATCAATACACGAGGTGATGATATCTCCACACATTGTTTGTGCGCTGTATAATTTTATCAGTAAAACTGTATGTTTTTGCAAATGTAATGGCATTTCAATTAAAGATGTGTTGTTTGTAATGACAGTCCATTTTACCCCATGCCTCTCTACTCTGCACCACTACACTCTGCTTTGCAGCACTCCACAGTACGCCACTACGCACTGTCACTGCACTCTACTCTACATCATTTCACGCCTCTCTACTCTGCATCTCTCTACTCTGCCTATGCACTCTACCCCACTCTACTTTACTATGCACCACTGCACTCTACGCCACTGTGCTCTACAACTCTGTGCCACTGTGCTCTACACCATTGTACTCTAAATCACTGCACTCCACGCTACTCTGTTCTACTCTGCGTCACTGCTCTCTTCTTCAAACTACTCTACACGACTTCATTCTACACCATAGCACTCTCCGCCAATCTACTATACACCACTGCACTCTAAGACAGTCTATTCTGCAGCACGGCACTCTGACACTGAGCTCTATGCAACTCTACTCTGTGCCACTGCATCCACGCCACTGCACTCTATTCTACACCACTCCATTCCACTGCACTCTGCGCCACCACACTCTACTCTGCATCACTCCACTCTACACCACTGCATACAACCCCGCACCACTGCATCGTTCCACCCCACTCTACTCTGCAACACTGCATTCTCCACTACTGAAATTTACGACACTCTACTCTGCACCACTGAGCTGTGTGCCACTCTACTGCCCTCTATGCCAATTTGCTGTGCACCACTACACTCTGTGCCACTCTATGCTAAGCCACTCTGATGCTCCACTCCATTAAACTCTACTCCACTCTGACAGTCCACTTTACAACACTCTATGCCATTCTACAACACTCCTCTACGATGCTCTACCCAACTGTCTCTGCTTCATTCCACTTTAGTCCACTCTATTCCACGACACACTACTCTCCACCACTCTGCCACTCCACTCCAAAACACTCTACTCCACTCTATGCCACACCACTCTACGCCAATCTACTCTGCTCTACGCCACTCTACTCTACACAACTATACTGTACACAACACCCAATATGCCACACCACTCCAGAACACTCTATACCGCCCCCCAAAACTCTGCTCCACTCTACACCCTCCTACTCTACGACACACTCTTACCTCCACAACACTATATGCCATTCCATGACACTTAACTCCACTCTATGCTACTCGGCTCCTCTCTACACCACTCCACGACTCTCTACTTCACTCCACAACACTCTACTTTACGACACTCCACTTATGCCACTCACTTTTAGCGATGCTTAACAGCAGCCAACATGGTGTACAACAAGCCAATAGCTCTTGCACAGGTGAGGTCTATTTCCTTCGCAAATGCTTGTTATTTTAGGTATATAGTTGAGTGGGTTACTGCTTTTGACATAGAGAGCCTTTTATTACTTACAGATCATAAATTACAATCCTTCTAATATAGAACAGTGAGCTATGAACTCGCCTCAAGAAACTGCATGCAGACTGCAAGGGTTTAGAACTTTTTTTTTCTCTCAAACTGTTGTTGTTATATGGTTGCTAAAAAGACTTTTTTGGGTTAGAAATAATGTCTTATTAGTACAGACAACCCCAAGCACTGTTACTTTTTAAATCCTGACACAGGCCTGTATATTCATTTTTGTTAGGCACTGGGAAATTGAGTGATCTGCCCAGAATCACAGGATGTGGAGCGTTGTTGCTGAGACTTGAACCCGGTTCCCCAGATTCAAGGTTGACCACCCTAGCCGCTAGGCCACATCCTCTCCACATATAAATCCCTACCAATAAAGCCAATGTGTAACTCCTACACATTGAAATCATCATTGTCTTATGTGCCATCCTTGACATTGAGTTACACCCATGTATGATTTATTGTCTTTGTACAGTCTGTGCGTGTGATTAAATCGCTGTGACATGCTACATTAGGATAAGGAGCGCTATAAAAGAATTAATTAAAGAAATTAGTAAGTCCTATTTAAATTGCTATTCATACAGACCAATACATCTGGCATTCTTGCAGTGCAAGCACATCTCTCATATTCAGTCAATCAATCACAGACATTTATATAGCGCGCTACCTACCCGGAGGGTCTCAAGGCGCTGGGGGGGGAGTGCCGCTACTGCTCGAATAGCCAGGTCTTGAGCTTCTTCCTGAAGGAGAGGTGGTCTTGGGTCAGGCGCAGGTCAGCCGGGAGGGAGTTCCAAGTCTTGGCGGCCAGGTAGGAGAAGGATCTTCCTCCTGTTGTCGTTCTTCGGATACGGGGGACGGCGGCGAGGGCGTGGCTGGCTGATCGGAGATGTCGTTTGGGAGCGTAGAAGTTGATGCGGTTGTTGAGGTAGCTCGGGCCTTGATCGTGTAGGGCTTTGTGTGCGTGGGTGAGGAGGCGGAAGGTGATTCTTTTGTAGACGGGGAGCCAATGCAGGTCTTTCAGATGTCCGGAGATGTGGCTGTGACGTGGGATGTCGAGGATGAGTCTGGCTGAGGCGTTCTGGATCCGCTGGAGTCTCTTCTGGAGCTTGGCGGTCGTTCCGGCGTAGAGGGCGTTGCCGTAGTCCAGTCGGCTGGTGACGAGGGCCTGGGTGACCGTCTTCCTGGTCTCGGTGGGGATCCACCGGAAGATCTTCCGAAGCATGCGCAGGATGTAGAAGCATGACGAGGAGACGGCGTTGACTTGTCTGGTCATGGAGAGGGAGGAGTCCAGGATGAAGCCCAGGTTGCGTGCGTGGTCTGTCGGTTTGGGTGCGCAGCCCAGGGCGGGGGGCCACCAGGAGTCGTCCCAGGCGGAGGGCGAGGAGCCCAGGATGAGGACTTCCGTCTTGTCTGAGTTCAGTTTCAGGCGGCTGGTCGTCATCCACTCGGCTACGTCTTTCATCCCTTCGTGAAGGTTGGCTCTGGCGGGGTCGTTGGTCAGGGAGAGGATCAGCTGGGTGTCGTCGGCGTAGGAGATGATGTTGAGGTTGTGTTGGCGTGCGATGGCCGCGAGGGGACTCATGTAGACGTTGAAGAGGGTGGGGCTCAGCGAGGATCCTTGAGGGACGCCGCAGATGACTTCGGTGGCCTCTGACTTGTACGGTGGTAGACGGACTCTCTGTGTTCTTCCGTCGAGGAAGGAGATGATCCATTCCAGTGCCTTCTCCTGGATTCCGACGTTGCTGAGGCGCTGCACTAGGGTGCGGTGGCAGACAGTGTCGAATGCCGCGGAGAGGTCTAGGAGGATGAGGGCTGCTGTTTCTCCGTTGTCCATCAGGGCTCTGATGTCATCGGTGGCAGCGATGAGGGCGGTTTCGGTGCTGTGGTTGGCTCGGAAGCCAGACTGGGAGGGGTCGAGGGATCCATTCGTCTCGAGGAAGGCGGCCAGCTGCTTGTTGACGGTCTTCTCTATGACTTTGGCTGGGAACGGGAGGAGCGAGATGGGGCGGTAATTCTTGAGTACGGTGGGGTCCGCTGTAGGTTTCTTTAGAAGGGCGCTGAGTTCGGCGTGCTTCCAGCTCTCCGGGAAGGTGGCGGTGTCGAAGGAGGTGTTGATGATGTCCCGTAGGTGGGGTGCGATGACCGCGTCGGCCTTGTTGAAGACGTGGTGAGGGCAGGGGTCGGTCGGAGATCCGGAGTGGATGGAGTTCATCATGCGAATGGTGTCTTCGGTGCTGATCGGAGTCCAGGCGCGGGCGGTGGTTCGGTTGTGGCGTGCGTCGGTTGAGTGCTGAAGCTGTTGTGTATGTCCGCGATCTTGTTGTGGAAGTAGGAGGCGAGGGAATTGCAGAGGTCTTGCGATGGGGTGATGTCGTTGTTTCCGGCGTTGGGGTTGGAGAGCTCTTTGACGATGTTGAAGAGTTCCTTGCAATTGTGTGCGTTGTTGTCCAGCCGGTCCTTGAATGCAGTTTTCTTGGTGGCGCGGATCAGTTGGTGGTGCTTCCGGGTGGCCAGCTTGAGGGCGGTCGTGTTGTCCGGTGTTGGTTCTCTTCTCCAGGCTTTCTCGAGGGCTCGGCAGTTCTTCTTGGAGCTCTTGAGTTCGTCGGTGAACCATGGGGCCTTCTTGCTGCCGGGTCTAATAGGCGGGGTCCTCAGTGGGGCGAGTTCGTCCGCGCAGTTGTTGATCCACTTCGTGAGGTTGTCGGCGGCCTGGCTGGGGTTCGCTGAGCTGGCGGGGGGGGTGCCGGCTCAGGGAAGCGGCGAGCTGGTCGGCTGAGATCTTGTTCCAGCTTCTTCGAGCAACCGGTTGCTGGTGGTGGTGGATCGTCGTTCTTTGGAAGGTGAAGTGGACGCAGCTGTGGTCCGTCCAGTGGAGTCCAGTGGCGTGCTTGAAGGCGATGTCTTTGCTGGATGAAAAGACTGCGTCGAGTGTGTGTCCGGCGAGGTGGGTGGGGGTGGATACCAGCTGCTTGAGTCCGAGGTTGGCGAGGTTGTCGAGCAGGGTGGTGGTGTTGCGGTCGTTGTTGTTCTCCAGGTGGAAGTTGAGGTCCCCCAGGAGGATGTAGTCAGCGGAGGGGAGGGCATGCGGGCTGACGAAGTCGGCGATGTCCTCGCTGAATTGTGTGCGTGGTCCCGGGGGTCGGTAGATCAGGGTCCCCCTGAGGGTGGTCTTCGGGTCGGTGTGGATCTGGAAGTGCAGGTGTTCGGCTGTTTTCAGGGTGTCGTCGGTGTTGGTCGAGATGTGGATGATGGCGATGCCTCCTCCAGTCTGGTTGTCGCGGTCTCTCCGGGTGATCTTGTATCCCTCTGGGATGGCGATGGCGATGTCGGGTGCTGAGGAGTCGTTCATCCAGGTTTCCGTGAGGAAGGCAACGTCAGGAGCTGTGGTGTCGAGGAGGTTCCAGAGTTCGATGGCGTGCCTGTGGACGGAGCGGGTGTTGAGCAGGATGCACTTGAGGTGGTTGCTGCTGGTGTTCGGCTTGGCGGGTGCTGGTGTGGGGCAGGTCCGGATGCAGGTGAACTTGCAGGCGTGGCAGCTGAAGGGTCAGTGGGTGTGCTTCGGGGTGGCTCGGTAACATCCAGGGATGCCGCCGGTGTTGAGTGCGCTGAGTTCGGTGGCGTTGTAGGACAATCGGGTCGTCTTCCGTCTGTGGGGGCCAGGGGTCCTGGCACTGGGCGCGGTCCAGGGGTCCTGGCACTGGGCGCGGTCCAGGCGCGGACGGGCGCAGACGGGCTTACCTTTGGCGCGCCTTCGGCGCACAATCGGCGCGCCCGCTGCGCGTGACCACTGCGCGTTCGCACGGTCGCCATATATGGCGAAGTGCGAGGGGGGGCGGAGCGGCTGGGAGACGGGAGCGGGGAGGGTACAGAAGGAGAAAAGGGGCGTGGTTAGCGGCGGTGGCGGGAAGCGGGGAGGGAAGAGACGGGGGCAACAAGAAAACAGGCAAACAGGCACTACAGAAATACAAATTTCCAATACAATACAATAAATACAGGGGCACAGGGCAAGAAAGCGGGGCCCAGGAGCCTGCAGGTCAGGCGAGCACGGACCACGCCGCTCGGTGGCAGGGGGCGCGGTCAAGCGGCGGCAGCCGGGGCAGCGAGGCAGGCAGGCTGGAGGCACACGCAGCAGCTGGTGGCCGTGCGGCGCGGGGGGTGTCCTAAACTAGGTCACTGAGCAGGGACTGAACAAAGTCAAAAGCTTAAGTTATTCTGAAGTGATAAACTGTGCGTCTTTTGTTTCTCCTCTGTTGAATTGGTGTCTAGGAATTAGGCTCAAGATAGCTCTCTGCCAGAATTATACTCAAACAAAAGGAGGGCTGATGGCACTTTACAGTCGGCCTTTGTTTTGGGCTCAACTGGAATCTAAAATAAGCAAGCCCCCTTGCTGCCTACTCGTTGCTTCTCCAAATAGAAAGCAGAGATTGTGGCGGTGCTGCTAAATAGTGTCCCTGTGTTGACAAATTACAACGGGACAAATTCAGCATGGTTCACTGGGGCCAGACAAATCCCCGATCTGATTCAATAATAGCTGCCGGATGGATCCCCCTGCTTATTTTAGAGAGAAACTAGGTTCCTATATATGGAGCCCAGCACAATTCACAATGAATTGGCTCTATAGTAACAATAAACATCACCATTATCATATAGTCTTCAAAACCCAAACCATCTCAACTGCTTGGTTATCCTATTTGGTGCTTATTCTCAAGAGAAATCAAGTTCTTTAATCTGGAGCCTGCAACCAATCATGACCAATTGGTTACATATTATCAAGAAACATCAACCTTGTCGTCTAGCATTAAAAATACAAACCATCTAATTTATCACTCTTATTAAGCTGCAGGGTGTTTGGCCCACATTATTTTCTTATTGGCCGCCATCTCAAGAATGTTGAGTCCGTTAAGCCAACAGTGTTCTCTCTCGGATAGTAGTGTTTCAATGTCTTCTCTAGGATATGGTTTTCCTTCTGACTCTATTATCTGGAATTGAATCTGGCTTAAATTATTACCATTTTTATAGGAATGTTGACCACAAGTGCTTTTTTTATTAGATTTCGGTGAGACCTTGCACATGCTGTCTCTTCAAGGCATGTTGTTTTCTGTTAGTGGGCTTGGAGACTGCCCATTACTTACCATTGCATGGCTTCTTATCCAATCTCCATTGCTTGCTTCCTGCTGGCCGCCTCTGCGTTAGCCACCTCCCTCTTCTTGGATGTGACAATCCCCTAGAGCACGACCCAAGTACGTGTCTCCTTACACTGCTCGCACTTTTGGCAGGTATTTTTTTTTTTGTTGTAAATTTGTTTTATTGATGTTCATAGAACATACAACTATAGGACTCATCATTGCATTAGTACCTTACACAGTTCGCTTATTTTCAACATTGAGCAATCAACACTTGTTGACGACAATACAAAGAACCCATAGACACAATTATACCCATTCAACTTCCACAGTCCGGTTTGTCCATTTTGGTCGGCAAACTGAAAGTCTTGCATATTCCGTTTGACAACTAGCCACAAGCGGTAAACTGTCCTATCTACCAAATAAGTGCGAATGACCTCCCTTTCGAGAGTGCCCCAACTATGTGTTTGGACGGGTGTGTCGTTATCGCCACTAACAGAAGTGAGGCGATAAATATTGTATAATTCCCAAAAGTTCTTGGGCCTATTGCGTGGGGGGAGTAGCTCACCGAAAACCTCTGTCTGCGTACTACAGAATGTCATGTTGTTCTTCCATTGGGTAAGCGTAGGGAGTGGGCCTCGAAACCAGTTAATTGCAACCCTGCGCTTGGCCATCAGCATTCCCATGTCAACCAACCTACGGGTCCCTTTGGGAATACGTTTAGAACAACCTAATAGTGCAAGTGTAGGATCGGGGTCTGGAGCCAGTTTCGTGATCTGACCTATTTCCTTGAAGACTGAGACCCAAAAGGCAGCTATGCCTGGACATGCCTAGGCCAGGTGAAGGAAGTCTGCAAACTGAGCATGGCATCTGTCACAGTTCGTGTCCTCTCGCAAACCGTACCTGTGTAGCCTCTCCGGTGTGTAGTATACCCTGTTTAGATATTTGAAGTGTACCAGACGGTGTCTGTCATTGAGTCAGATACGCTTTGTGCTGGTGCAACAATAGGTCCACATAATATCGGTTATTTCTATGTTGAGGTCTCACTGCCACGCTAATCTTGCTTTGGTGTAGTGATTGGCTCTCTATAACATGAACGCCTTGTAAATGGTCGCTACTATGCGCTTGGGGGATTTCGCTTGTATAATGAGCGTTAAGGCCAATAGTTCCAGTGGTTCTAGATATTCATCCCCCAGTAACTCTCTCAATGCATGTCATGTTCTGTGAAATTAATATCTCGTCAGTATAGTTGGTGCGGACTCAGTGTTAAAATCCTCCCACTTTCTAGCAACCCCACCATCAAACAACTCCCCAACAGTGCGTACACCCAGAGTGTGAAGCGCTTGCGTGACCCCTATTTCTCTGCATTGATGCAACCACATACACCAATCTAGCAAAGCTGCTGGGGAATAAAGGATCGCGCCAGCCTGTAATTGCAATAAATAGTGCCAGGCATGTGTTGTGGCATTAATAGAGTCTCATATGCATATCCTACGGTCGGTGGCCTGAAACAGCAGCGAAGGGAGAGGCAGCTGGGCCGCCACCTCCAATTCTATACGTAAGTGTGGTATGTCTGGGGAGCCATGCATCCAGTAGTATGCATATGCAGCTCTGTAGTATAAATTAAAATCCGGTGCCCCCAACCCGCCCAAAGAGTAAGGCAGTACCAATATCTGCCACTTCACCCGCGGCTGCTTACCTGCCCATGCCAATCTAACCATGAGCGAAATAAGGCGATCAAAAAAGACTCGCGGGAGAACCATGGGTATATTGGTAAATAAAAACAGTAGTCGTGGGAGTACTACCATTTTCATGATGGATATTCTGCCAAGAAGGGAAAGAGGCAGCCTTATCCACTTCTCAACATCATCTTCCAACTTGCTAAAGGCTGTCCCATAATTCTCCCTAAATACAATGTCGGAGTCCGTGTGTACTTTAATGCCCAAGTATCTTACAGCTTCTGTGGTCCCCAGCAGGGGATAATCCAGGTCAAATTGGGGGGCTGCGAAGTAAGAGGAAAGATAATGGACTTCGGCCAGTTGACATGTAGCCCCGAGAGGCCACCAAATCGCACCACCTCCCGTAGGACTGCCGAGAGATTTGATTCCGAGTGTCTGATGTACAGGAGTGTATCATCAGCGTATGTGCATACTATGATTTTGTAACGTGGAAAGCATATACCCAGATTATGATGGTATTCCCGTAGTGCACAGGCTAGGGGTTCTGCCACTAAAGCGTTAAGCAGCGGAGATAATGTGCAGCCTTGTCTCGTGCCCCGGAAATGCTAATGGGGTCGGTCACTATATCGCCTATTTTAATATGGGCCGTGGGCTTGCTGTAGAGTGTGCCCACTAATTTGTAGAAAAACCGGGCTCACTCCCATCCTAGTTAGCACCTGTGTCATGAATGGCCACTCTACTGAATCAAATGCCTTCTCTATATCCAGGAAGACCGCCACAGCCGGTGTTTCTGGCCTGATGTGCTGCAGGGCTCCAAAAACAGTTTGTAAGTTATAGGTTAAATTTCAGCCAGGAACGAACCCCCGCTTGTTCCGGAGCGACTAAGATTAGGACTAAGGGGACCAGATGGTTAGCTAGGATCTTTGCAAATATCTTCGTGTCCACATTGAGGAAGGACAAGGGACGATACGATACGATCCCGCCGCCGCTGACCCGTAGCTCCGCCTCCCCTCCTCTCCCATTGGTCCTCCCGGCTGACCCTCCCTCCCGGCTCCTACCTATGACGCCCCCTCAGCGACCGCGCAGCGGACGCGCCGACAGTGCGCCAAAGGTAAGCCCGTCTGCGCCCGTCCGCGCCTGGACCGCGCCCAGCGCCAGACCCCCTGGTCCCCGCGCCCGCCAGCCCCCCCCGCAGGACCTACGACTTCGCCACGCTCATCGCACTCAACACCGCCCGAGCACCTGGATGCTACAGAGCGTCCCCGCGACGCACCCATGGACCCTTCGTCTGCCGATCCTGCAACTTCTCCTGCCTCCGAACAGGCGCTACGCCCACCAAGACGGACAACAGCAACCACCTCAAGTGCATCCTGGTCAACACCCGCTCCGTCCACAAACACGCCGTGGAACTCTGGAACCTCCTCGACACCGCATCTCCAGACGTCGCCTTCCTCACGGAAACCTGGATGAACGCCTCCTCAGCCCCCGACATCGCCATAGCCATCCCGGACGGCTACAAGATATCCGGAAGGATCGCATCAACCAGACCGGAGGGGGCATCGCCATCGTTCACAAAAGCACCATTCGCATCTCGACTGACTGCATCGACGCATTCAACGCCGCCAAATACCTGCACTTCCAGATCCACACGGACCCCAAGACTACCCTCAGAGGCACCCTCATCTACAGACCCCCGGGACCACGCGCACAGTTCAGCGAAGACATCACAGACTTCATCAGCCCTCACGCCCTCCCCTCCGCCGACTACATCCTCCTCGGGGACCTCAACTTCCACCTGGAGAACAACAACGATCGCAACACCACCGCCCTGCTGGACCACCTCGCCAACCTCGGACTCAAGCAACTGGTCTACTCCCCCACCCACTACGCCGGCCACACGCTCGACCCTCTCTTCTCATCCAGCAAGCACGTCACCTTCAGCCACTGCACCGGACTCCACTGGACTAACCACAGCTGCGTCCACTTCAGCTTCAAAAAGAACACGGTCCACCACCACCCGAAGCAGGTTCCCCACAGAAACTGGAGCAAGATCACCGTCGACCAGCTCACCACCTCCCTCAGCCAGAACCCACCTATCAGGACAACGGACCCTAACACAGCAGCCCTCGACCTCACGCAAAGGCTGACCTCCTGTGCCGACGACCTCGCCCCACTGAAGAACCCACTCACCAGGCCCAGAAGCAAGAAGGCCCCCTGGTTCACCAACGAACTCAAGGACTCCAAGAAGGCCTGCCGCACCCTCGAAGGCCTGGCTCCTCGACAAGACCACAGACAACATGACCGCCCTCAAACTCGCCACCCGCAGACATCACCAGCTCATCCGCACCACCAAGAAGAAATCTCTGAAGGAACGACTGGACAAGAACGCCCATGACAGCAAGGAGCTCTTCAACATCGTCAAGGAGTTCTCCAACCCCAGCACCGGCAACAACGACATCACTCCCTCACAGGACCTCTGCGACTCCCTCGCCTCGTACTTCCACCGCAAGATCGCCGACATCCACAACAGCTTCGGCGTTCCACCCCCGCACCCATCGACCGAACCTACACACCCCGCGGCCATCCTCCAGACATGGACCGAAGTGACCCCCGAAGACACGACACGCATGATGAACACCATCCACTCCGGATCTCCGACCGACCCATGCCCCCACCATGTCTTCAACAAGGCCGCCTCTACCATCGCTCCCCACCTCCGAGACATCATCAACACCTCCTTCGACACAGCCACCTTCCCGGAGAGCTGGAAGCACGCCGAGCTCAGCGCACTACTGAAGAAACCAACAGCGGACCCGACCGACCTCAAGAACTTCCGCCCCATCGTCAACAAGCAACTGGCCGCCTTCCTCGAGACGAACGGATCCCTCGACCCATCGCAGTCCGGATTCAGAGCCAACCACAGCACCGAGACCGCCCTCATCGCAGCCACCGACGACATCCGAGCCCTGCTCGACAACGGTGAAACAGCGGCACTCATCCTCCTTGACCTCTCCGCAGCATTTGACACTGTCTGCCACCGCACCCTAGTCCAACGCCTCAACGACACCGGCATCCAGGGGAAGGCTCTGGAATGGATCATCTCATACCTTTCCGGCAGAACACCGAGAGTACGCCTCCCCCCGTTCCGATCTGAGGCCACCAAAGTCATCTGCGGCGTCCCGCAAGGATCGTCGCTCAGCCCTACTCTCTTCAACATCTACATGAAACCCCTCGCTGCCATCGCACGCCAACACAACCTCAACATCATTTCCTACGCCGATGACACCCAGCTGATTCTCTCCCTCACCAGAGACCCCGACACTGCCAAAGCCAGCCTACACGAAGGGATGAAAGACGTCGCCGAGTGGATGAACATCAGCCGCCTGAAGTTGAACACGGACAAGACAGAACTCCTCATCCTGGGACCGTCGCCCTCCGCATGGGACGACTCCTGGTGGCCCCCGGCCCTAGGCACCGCACCCAAGCCAATGTACCACGCACGCAACTTGGGCATCATCCTGGACTCCTCCCTTTCGATGACTAGACAAGTCAACGCCGTCTCCTCATCCTGCTTCCACAACCTCCGCATGCTCCGCAAGATCTTCCGATGGATCCCGACCGAGACCAGGAAGACTGTCACCCAGGCCCTCGTCACCAGCAGACTAGACTACGGAAACACCCTCTACGCCGGTACAACAGCCAAGCTACAGAAAAGACTTCAGCGTATCCAGAACGCCTCCGCCCGACTCATCCTGGACGTCCCCCGTCGCAGCCACATCTCGAGCCACCTGAGAGACCTGCACTGGCTCCCTGTCAACAAGAGGATCACGTTCAGACTCCTCACCCACGCACACAAATCCCTCCACGACCTAGGCCCAAAGTACCTCAACGACCGCCTGACCTTCTACACGCCCACCCGCCTGCTACGATCCGCGAACCTCGCCCTCGCCCCTCGCATCCAGAGAGCCACCGCCGGAGGAAGATCCTTCTCCTACCTGGAGGCTAAGACATGGAACTCCCTGCCCGTCCGCCTGCGGCTAACCCAGGACCACCTCACCTTCAGGAAACGGCTCAAGACCTGGCTGTTCGAGCAGTAGCAGACCCCCTCCCCCTAGCGCCTTGAGACCCTTCCGTGAGTAGTGCGCGATATAAATTCCATGATTGATTGATTGATCACAGTCCTCCAAGGGCTTTCCAGGTTTGAGGAGAGCTACTATCACAGCCTCTGACATGGAGGGTGGCATTTGTCCTGTAACACCCATGTCGTCGAAAAGCGTAGTTAGTTGCGGAAGCAATTAATCTATGAATGCCCTGTAGAATGTAACCGTGAGTCCGTCGGACCCTGGAGCACTCCCTGCCCTCATACTAGTTAAGCAGTCAGTATCAGACCACAGGAGGTAGCCCATAAACCACAGTGAGACTGGGGCAGTACATGATAACAGACAACAATGTCTCAACGTGGAATTCAATGGAAGGACAAGTAATTCAAAGGTGAGCTGTATGTTACAGTATCAAAGGAATGAATCCATACACAGAGGACAACAGGAGACCAAGTTGGTAGGAAAGAGTTGTATTTTCAACACATGATGAACATATTGCGTCATATGTACATATCATATAGGTTTAAAAAGCACTGCGTGACACTTAGTGAAAGTGTAACCGAAAAAATACTGTGCACAAGTGCTCGTGGAGTTTGTGACGGCGCAAGTGACACATAAAGTGGTATATACAGCGGTGAAACGGCGCAACAAGGAGAACAATGGTATTTTGAATATGCCAAAGTTAGGGCATTTACACAGTAAATGTATGGGAATTCAAAGGACAGTAAAGCAAATGCCCATGTTTGCAAATGCGCCAACAGTAACGCTGTTGAAGTCGACGGCGTTTCGGCCCGTAACACTCAAGGCCATCATCAGGACTGGTTACACATATTTTGGACAGTGCTAGGGTAAAGAAAAACAATTCTCAAAAGCTGGACCAAAACGAGGGAGAAAGGGGGACAGTCGTGCAGATGGTTGTGAACACGGCGACGTATAGTGGCCGTGGGTACGGGTCTAATGTGTGGCCATGGGCCAAGGAGCAGTGATCGGACGAGTAGTGAGAGCGGGTATCACGACGGCGCGAGAATCGGGTGAGGCGTGCCCGAGTGGGCAGAGGTAAAGTAACTAGAGACCGGGGCCAAGAAATGGTGAGCTGTGTGGTAGAATTATGCATAGAACTGATAACGGAGTGAAAAGAAAGAGAAATCGCACAGGTTGATGGTGGCAGGGGTGCAAAGGAGTGCCACAGTGAGGGAAAGCGGGAAGTGACAAGGGGCAAAACAATGGACAAGGGACTTACTCGCATGGAAGGGGCGAGCCGGGTGAATCGGCAAAGCTGGACCCCGTGTGGAGTCAGGCGGGTCCGGGGAAGTCCAAACTGGAAGGGGTAAGGAAAGCTGGTGGTGAGGAAAAGAGCAGGTAGGACGTGGGGAGGGAGACAGCAGAAAAGATAGGAGTGACAAAACACTTACTCCTTCGGAAAGGGCGAGCCGAACGAAACGGCAACGCTGGACCACGTGACGTTAGAAGGGTCCGTGGTAGTTCAGGCTGGAAGGGGACAAAGGACAAGGGGTGAGGAATAGGCAGGGGGGAACAGTGGGAGAGAAGGGAGTAAGGGAGACACTTACTTCGGGGGGGAGGCGGAGAGCAATCAATGAAGAAGCTGGAAAGGAAAGGGGAAGTTAGAAACGGGGCAGATGGACGGTTCCGGGGAGAAAAAGCGCGAGCGGAATCTACTTACATTTTGTCGAGGCGAGTGAATCACCGAGAGGGGGTCCGTGAGGAGGGGCGTGCCGGTGTGAATCAGGCAAAGAGTGAAGACGGAAGTGCACTGGCGAGAGTTTATGAGGTCAGTGCTTCCAGGTCACGAGGAGCGTCAACCAATCCACGGGAAGGAGCCGGTGGCAGGACGCGCGCGGATGGGTGCTGGGGGATGATAGGCTGGGGGGTGCTGAAAGGGGAGTGAAGCGGAAAGGTCACCAGTAGAACGAAGAAGGAGTCATGGCAACCGGTGGTGTGATAACCCGCAAGGACGCGTGTATCGCTCGAGTGGGAAAAAGAGGAGTGAAAGGATAACATTAGAAATGAAAACAATATGGTCAAATCAATAGACCCAAAGCGAACCAAATCTGGACGAATAGCAACTTATACAGAATCTTATACTTATACAGAATCTGTATAAGTTGCTATTCGTCCAGATTTGGTTCGCTTTGGGTCTATTGATTTGACCATATTGTTTTCATTTCTAATGTTATCCTTTCACTCCTCTTTTTCCCACTCGAGCGATACACGCGTCCTTGCGGGTTATCACACCACCGGTTGCCATGACTCCTTCTTCGTTCTACTGGTGACCTTTCCGCTTCACTCCCCTTTCAGCACCCCCCAGCCTATCATCCCCCAGCACCCATCCGCGCGCGTCCTGCCACCGGCTCCTTCCCGTTGATTGGTTGACGCTCCTCGTGACCTGGAAGCACTGACCTCATAAACTCTCGCCAGTGCACTTCCATCTTCACTCTTTGCCTGATTCACACCGGCACGCCCCTCCTCACGGACCCCCTCTCGGTGATTCACTCGCCTCGACAAAATGTAAGTAGATTCCGCTCGCGCTTTTTCTCCCCGGAACCGTCCATCTGCCCCGTTTCTAACTTCCCCTTTCCTTTCCAGCTTCTTCATTGATTGCTCTCCGCCTCCCCCCCGAAGTAAGTGTCTCCCTTACTCCCTTCTCTCCCACTGTTCCCCCCTGCCTATTCCTCACCCCTTGTCCTTTGTCCCCTTCCAGCCTGAACTACCACGGACCCTTCTAACGTCACGTGGTCCAGCGTTGCCGTTTCGTTCGGCTCGCCCTTTCCGAAGGAGTAAGTGTTTTGTCACTCCTATCTTTTCTGCTGTCTCCCTCCCCACGTCCTACCTGCTCTTTTCCTCACCACCAGCTTTCCTTACCCCTTCCAGTTTGGACTTCCCCGGACCCGCCTGACTCCACACGGGGTCCAGCTTTGCCGATTCACCCGGCTCGCCCCTTCCATGCGAGTAAGTCCCTTGTCCATTGTTTTGCCCCTTGTCACTTCCCGCTTTCCCTCACTGTGGCACTCCTTTGCACCCCTGCCACCATCAACCTGTGCGATTTCTTTCTTTTCACTCCGTTATCAGTTCTATGCATAATTCTACCACACAGCTCACCATTTCTTGGCCCCGGTCTCTAGTTACTTTACCTCTGCCCACTCGGGCACGCCTCACCCGATTCTCGCGCCGTCGTGATACCCGCTCTCGCTCTCACTACTCGTCCGATCACTGCTCCTTGGCCCATGGCCACACATTAGACCCGTACCCACGGCCACTATACGTCGCCGTGTTCACAACCATCTGCACGACTGTCCCCCTTTCTCCCTCGTTTTGGTCCAGCTTTTGAGAATTGTTTTTCTTTACCCTAGCACTGTCCAAAATATGTGTAACCAGTCCTGATGATGGCCTTGAGTGTTACGGGCCGAAACGCCGTCGACTTCAACAGCGTTACTGTTGGCGCATTTGCAAACATGGGCATTTGCTTTACTGTCCTTTGAATTCCCATACATTTACTGTGTAAATGCCCTAACTTTGGCATATTCAAAATACCATTGTTCTCCTTGTTGCGCCGTTTCACCGCTGTATATACCACTTTATGTGTCACTTGCGCAAAATCCGTTTGAAAATGTTCTTTTCTGAAATAACGGAAGCAGTATCGGCAGAAATAACTGGACTAAAGAGGAAATCCACCTTTTGTCCAACAGGACCTAAGGTCCCCAAAGAAATTGCAACTTTTGAAAGAACCATCTTATCAGGTATTCAGGCAATGGAGAGTAAAAAAAGCTTTGTCAAGTATAACTTAGCTAAAAAGGAGAAAGATGCCCTAATTAATCTGCAAAATGACAGATCCATTGTGGTGAAGCAGGCGGACAAAGGTGGGGCAATTGTCCTCTGGGATGTCAACAAATATAAGAAGGAAGTACTCCGCCAGTTGGAAGACGTGTCCTGCTATCGGAAAATTAAAAAAGACCCAACTAAGGAACTACAAGACCAACTCTTCAATATTATCGAGGAAGGTTTTTCACAAGGATTCGTGGGCCCCAAAGAACGCTCTTTTCTTAAAAATATGAATCCGAGGATACCGGTCTTTTATGCCTTGCCCAAACTTCACAAAAATGAACTTGATCCCCCAGGACGGCCTATAGTATCCGGCTGTGAATCACTTATTGAGCCAGTGGCTCAATATATTGATTTTTTCTTGAAACCATTTATAGATCAAGTACCGGCCCATTTGAAAGACACTACTGCCTTTCTTAACAGAATAGCATCCGTGCAGTTTAACAAAAGCGAACAACTGATGGTTTCAATGGATGTGGTCTCACTCTATACCCAAATTCCCCAGGATCAAGCGTTGGAGGCCTTAGAGTGGTTTTTAAGTCAAAGAGAAAGACCGGTACAAGTTCCTACGGAATTTCTTCTGTCTCTGGCCAAGTTTGCATTATCCAAAAATTACTTTGCTTTTGACTCACAGTTTTTTTACCAAACAAGAGGCGTGGCTATGGGCTGTCCTTTCGCCCCGGAGTTGGCTGTACTATTCATGGGTCTATATGAAAACAATTTCATATACAACAACAACCCGTTTGTAGCAAACATATCCAACTACATGCGATATATCGACGATATTTTCCTAATTTGGACCGGCACACAGCAAACACTGAACGAGTTTATTGGGTGGCTCAACGGAAGGACAAATGACATCAAATTTAGTAGTGTTTCGTCAAATGAATCAATCACATTTCTGGACGTCAAGGTAGTGGCTTCGGATGGAGAGCTTGAAACAACACTTTTTCGCAAACAGACAGATCGGAATAAGGCACTACATTATACGAGCAACCATCCTCGCAGTCTGCGACAAAATCTACCTTATGGTCAGTTCTTGCGAATCCGCAGGAACTGTACCAAAAAAGAGGAATACTTCATGCATGCCAACAAATTAAGAGACCGCCTTCTTGAAAGGGGATATCCGAAGAGATTACTTAAACACTCTTTGAAGAGAGCTTGGTGGACACCAAGAGAGACATTGCTGGAGCAAAGAATTAGAAATAAGGGCAACAGACCAGTCTGTGTAACAACATTCTGCCCTAATAGTCACCAACTCCGGAAACTCATTCTAGGCAATTGGCATTTGATAAAGGACCTCCATGATGAATTTTCTACCCCTCCAATGTTTGCTTACAAAAAGGAGAAAAGTGTAGCAAACTACATAGTTCGTGCTGCCCTACCTAAAGAAGAACAGCGCACATTAAGGAGCATGCTCAATTTACCGCCAGTAGTTGGTCACCACAAATGTGGTACATGTATATGTTGTGAGCAGACCATGGAGGGCGATGTATTTTCTTTCAACAACATACACTGGAAGCATAACACATTTAGCAATTGCAAAACTAGGAATGTTGTCTATGCAATAACGTGTTCCTGCCCAAAGTTGTATATTGGGAAGACAACCCAGGAGGTTCGTCAACGTATCACCCAGCACAAATCCAGGATTAGACGACGAGTGGAGAATGCCCCATTAGTCTATCACTGGGTTAATAATTCACACAGCGAGGATGATTTGAAATGGACGGTCCTGTCCAAGATTGAAAGAGACCCGCGAGGAGGGGACTTGGAAGGCCAATTAAGCCAACGTGAGGCATTATTAATCATGAAATTCAATACGGCGATCAATGGCCTTAATGAAGTGGTGGAGATATTCAGACCAATTTCTTAATCTGACAGACAACATCGTCTTTTTGTCACCACCGGTGCGTCTGTGGGCCCTGCTGTCCTTAAATATGAAACTACGTACGGCTTTTCTGTCAACTTTGTTTGACAGTCCATGGACATTGCCGAACATTTTGCAGCCCCTTTTTAGGATGCCTTCATCTGTTCGATATGTAATAACATGTATACATATTTTTTTTTTATTCATTTTTGAACACACAACTTTAGAAGTTTGAACCACATTGCCCAGCAGCCACCTGGCGGATGTTTTTATTAACCTACTGCTACCAGTTTAAGCATACTCCCATAATGTATTTCGAGTCTTTTTCGAATTATGTCCCCGCCTTCTAAATCACACCCCTAGGGGTGCTAAGTTCGAACTACATATACCAGCAACCTCTGTGTCTGGCAGTTTCAAATCATCACAAGTTCCCATGATGCAATGTGTTTTTTCACTCATGGTTTTGACACGTTGAGAGACAGACGGACGAAAGGTGCACTCCCGGTAAGCTGGCGGGTATACTAAGAAATAAGACGGTTTAAAGGACGTGAGGTTGTGAGCACTTTTGTCTCAGCAGGTTTTACGATGACTTACACCGCTTTGTTTATCTTCAGATACCGGCGCGGGAAAATCATTCGAAATGCACAGATTTACTTATCCAAGTAAGTGTTGCACTTCCTTAGGCTGGTTGAGGTCCAGGCCTTCAAAGCTTTTTGACGGCAGTTTCGGGTTTTAAATGGTTGATGATGTTAATAATTGGAGCCCGTTTCTCCCTCGCTTTAGAAAAGCCAACATCTAACTAGTGGTAGCCGGAAAGGAGGACACGTTCCCCTGATCCAGTAAGTTGAGTTAGTATTTTTATTTTAACCCAAGTGTGTTGTGTGTCCTGTGCTATACGTTTTGTCCGTTTTTAGCTATGAAAGAAACTATAATGCAGTTGATTTCTTGTTTAGGTTCCTTTTTATTGGAAACAACTTGGATCGATTTCAGGCAGATAGATTCTGATATTCCAAGGTGGGTGATGTAAGGCCGTAATGGTGCTTCGTAGGTACTCTGACGTTAAAGTTTTATATCCTAAAACGTTTTTTATTATTTATTTCAGAAATTGGTTGGTCCTGAGGAGAACCCTATATTCAGTGGTTCGAAACGCGTCGACCAGTCTAGTCCTTGTTTTGCACCGCTTTTCAAGATATTTTTGTTTGCCTTGTGTATTTCAAAAGAATTTGATCAATTCATGGTGTTTAACGAAAAAACAAAATGTTTTTTGAGATGGAAAATTGAGATGTAATCAATCTACAAAGTGAAAGAAAGGTCGCTACAAGGACCCAGTTCTTTACAGTGTTTGTTTGTTTTGGTGTATGCATGAGTATATTGGCCATGAGTGTTTGATGAGTGTTTGTATGATTGTTTGATTCACCGAGGGGAGCATTATTTATGTGTTGTTGTATCACAAGTTTTGTAGAGTTTGTATTTATGATCTGAGCGCAATGAAGCATTGTTTTCAGCGCTAAATCAATTTGGTTATGTGAAACTAATTAAAATTATTTCCGTCAAATAATAAGGAAATTCAAAAAAACCCTCCTCTTATGTTTCATTTCTTATTAGGAGCTATTAAGGTATCCGGTTGAGTAAACCTCAGCTTGAACTTTTTGTTCTGTTTTTCTAGTCACAAACTCCACGAGCACTTGTGCACAGTATTTTTTCGGTTACACTTTCACTAAGTGTCACGCAGTGCTTTTTAAACCTATATGATATGTACATATGACGCAATATGTTCATCATGTGTTGAAAATACAACTCTTTCCTACCAACTTGGTCTCCTGTTGTCCTCTGTGTATGGATTCATTCCTTTGATACTGTAACATACAGCTCACCTTTGAATTACTTGTCCTTCCATTGAATTCCACGTTGAGACATTGTTGTCTGTTATCTCATACTAGTTAAAGCAAGAATGATTTCGTCTCTCTCCATGGGTCTCATAAGGAATTCCCTATGTGTATTGGAGAGCCATGGGAGTTGTATGTGTACCAAGTAATCCATGATCTCTTCGTCCGTTGCAAGGTGTCTGGAGACCTATAGAGCAGTATAATATTGTCGGAATCTGTCCGCCACTTCTGTGACCTCAGTCAAAAGCTCGCCCTCCGCAGACTTAACCACCACCGTATGCTGTACCCCCCTTCGTTTTTTAAGTAATCGTGCTAAAACTGACCCCTGTTTCTCACTCTCGCCATATGCCCTGGCAGTGGCATATTTACCAACATGTTTGATCTCATCCTCTGCCGCCGTATTATATTCTTCCAGCAACTCTGCAAGTTTCCCCCTAACCAAGCTGTCCGCATCAATCAGCAGACAACACTCTAAAGCTTTGATTTTTCCCTTTTAAGTCTGTCAGGCGATTACGTATAGATTGGAGAACCCCCGTGTGCTTTGATATAGTGATCCCCCTAATATAAACTTTAAAAGCTTCCCAGACGACTTGATAGTCATCCACAGAGCCCATATTCTTATCAAAAAAGGTCTCAATGGCCTCTGCTAGTTCTTCTTTGAATACAGCGTGTAGTAGAGAGTAGGGGGGAATGCGCCAAGTGAATGGGGTTATACGCTTGCTAGGGGAGTCTATTATCAATAGGATCGGCGAATGATCAGAAAGTGTTCGTGGTAGCACATGGCACGAACGAACCTTATCGCAAAGGGGGCTAGCCGCAAGCCAATAGTCTATACATGTATGTAAGTTATGATATGCTGAGTAGTGTGTGTAGCCTCCTGTGTTTGGATATATCAAATGCCACACATCTCTCAAGTCAAACCTAAGTAGCATACTTTCAACCTCTCTGGATGCGACTGTAATGTGTCTCACAGGACCCCCCGATCTGTCTAAATTGGGGTCACAAACCAGGTTGAAGTTGCCCCCCCCCCCCCTCCACAGCTGGAGAACGGCGTTATGACATCCCACTCTATGTGCCAGTGTAGTAAAAAACTCAGGATTATCAAAGTTTGAAGCAAAACCAAAGGGGATGATGGACGGAGTGTTGAACATTGCAAGCACTCACCACCAGTCAACTGATCTGGGTTTAATCCATCATCATTCTTTAGCTCACTCCGCCACCCCAGTTCAGACATGGCCATATGCAAATCAGTCTTGACCCTGTGCCTCATGGGAACAGTCCAGCCCGAACTGCCAAGCCATGCCTTCCCTGGACCGGAAACAAGCATCCTGGGACCGGTTTCTGGCTCACCAGCTGTCATCAGCCAGGCTAGATTGAATCCAGTGGCAAAGTGAGCAAGGGACCCACGTCTGGGCATACCCTGCCAACTGGCTTGGCAGTTCGGGCTGGACTGTTCCCATGAGGCACAGGGTCAAGACTGATTTGCATATGGCTGGGTTCAAACTGGAATGGCAAGGTGAGCAAAAAAACTATGGATTTAGGCCCAGATCTCTGTACTGGGGTGAATGTATGACATTGATAAATGCAAACACGACAGTTGATGGACAGAATGCAGAACAAAATTTGGACCATATATATTCATGATATGTAAATCCATGCCCTTGCCGCAGCACCTAGTAATTACATATCTGCCATCGGCATCCGTGTGCAATGGGTGAATGGTTAGAGCGGATTTAGGGTTTACCCAGGTAAGCATGCCCCGCGCATGCGTGGTGAAGCCTGCAGCATGGATATTACCTTGCAAGCCCCTACTGCGTAGCATGGGAGAAGTAAGTGGGAGCTGTGTTTCCTGCAGAAGGGCCACATCTATATTATGCCTCGTCAGATAAGAAAGGACTTTACGAAATTTTCTGTGATCATTTAGTCCCCTTACATTTCATGTGAGTGCTCGAAGTGTGTCTGCTTGGGGATCTCGACTGCCCCCATCTATTTGTGATTTGGGATCCGTCATCTTCGCCATATCTCAGTAGTGTGTGAAACTGTGGCACTGCATAGCAAGTGTGGTCGCTCAAGATCATGTACAATACAACGTCTGAGTCTCAACAACCCCCCACCCACATCAAGGCCCCCCCCCAACCAGGACCTGACGAAAGAATACTCATAACATCTCCTGAAACCAAACATACATTGCGCTGCATCGAGCCAAAAGGCAACTGTCCCTTCCACCAATGAGCAACGAAAACAATTCCCCCTAGTGTGGATTACACTTGCAGGCGGAGGTTGCCGACTATGCACCGTCGGCTTACTAGGCAGCAGTTAACAACCCTCCGCACTCCCACACGCTAATTTTAAGCATTAGCAAAGGACTCACGCCTCCCCCGCACATATTATAACAATGAAGCTTTGTAAGTGTCCAAATCCGCAACTCCGCCAGTCATTATTGAGTAAAACCACTGGAGTAGGCATGTTCAAAACAACAGTCCCCCTAATTCCTCTCCCAGTGCATCCCGGCTGCTAGTATCTTAAATAAACAATTATAGCAAACTACTTTTCCCCCCCAATGACATGGATCCTATCTGTGTTAGGAACAAGCAGATATCAGTCCTGCTCCTCCATGGAGCCGCCAACCGCACCAGCCGAGCCCTATCTGGGCTGTGTCGCTGTCCCCTGGTCCAGTCTTTCATGGCCTTTTGCAGTATATTGGGGTCTGTAAAGATGTGCGACTTGCCCTGGCGGTTGACGTGCAGGCGGGCCGGATACCGCATTGCAAAGTCAATGTTCCGTTCTCTGAGCTGCTTCTTGAGTGGCACAAACTAGCGTCTCGCCTCCTGCACTTTTATAGTAAAGTCTGAAAATAAAGCGAGTACAGATCCCTCATAGCGCAAAGTTTGTTTCTCTCTTGCAGTTCCTAATGCCGCATCTCTGTCACGGTAATTTAACAACTTTGCTATTATTGGCCGTGGAGGGGCACCAGGTGCCGGGCGCGGGCCCAAAGAGCGATGTGTGCGCTCAACCACAAACATGGGCGAAAATATATCAGAGCCTAGGAGCGTGACCAGTAATTTCTCTACGAACTGTTCCATGTTGCCAGTAGCTGTCGATTCCGGCAGGCCAGTAATTCGTAGGTTGCATCTTCGAGACCTCGCCTCTAGGTCTTCGATATTATCCTGTAGAACTTGTAGCATCCTGTCCATACTTTTGTGGTCTGAGTCTGTTTCAGTCTGTGCCTCTTCCACTTCGGAGATGCGCCTTTCTGCCATGTCGATGCGTTCAGCTTGTTTGTCTAGCCTTTCGGACATCCGGTCCATGCAATATGAAAGGGAATCAATCTTTGTTCCTAATACCGTAAGTGTATTTTGCAGGCCCTTTTCCATCGAGGCAAGCATATCCTTGATATCTCCATCTTGTGACCCTCACTCCCGCTCATCGTCTTGCTCTTGGTCATCAGCTGACTGAGCACGTTCTCTAGGCTTGCGCTGCTCAAAAGACATCTATTGTGTTTTATCCGTTCTGCCCATTGCCGCCCGCAACAGTAGAGTCCAGAGGAAACAGTGCACCAACAGCCAGTGATTACGTATGTGGCGGCAGATGTATGACAAGAGGAGAGGGTCAATGGTCCACCACAGCCCGTCGCACCTCTCACAGAGATGATAGCCAAGCACACTAAACCACTTCAAAGGCCCCCGACCCACCGGTATTGGCGACGTCAGATCTGTGAGGCCTGGGCCTGGCATATCCAGATGTACCACACCGATCAGTGTGAGCTCCCAGCAACACAGTGCAATGGGCGTCAAATCAGCAGATGTCAGGGAGACCCCTCGTGTTGGCGAGATGCAGAAACAATGTCTGTGGTAACTGTGGGGAGCAGTACTAGCAGACACACCAATTGACAAGCGCCTTAAGGGAGGGAAAGCCAAAGGGGTAGCAATACACGGTCCTCTAAGCTGTTCACCTCACAGTGAGTTATGGTGAACATTGCCAGTGGCGGGTCGCACCCTTCTCATTCCGCCTTTCTGTCAGGGTCAGACGGCAGGAGCGAGCTTTCCCAGTCACGCGGCAGCGCTCCTAGGGACTGGAGCGTGCCCCCAGGCAAGGATGTCGCGTCTCGCCCACCCCACCTCCGAGCCGATCACAACTGCTCCCCTCAGCCGCTAGAACCACTCCGGTAAAGGCGACTCGCCAGGAAGGCGTGTCGGCACCGCTCTTCGCCTCACACTGGGACAGGGCGTCGCACACCGCGCTCTACCAACCACAATCCCTGGCAGCGCTGTGGGCGATATACGCTGCCAAAAGCACCGACCTGCTCCTTCCGGTGCAGTTACCCGGCCTGGATGCACTTCCGGCTGGCAAGTAAGCAAATAGAGACCGGGGATGTGCTGCCTGGTCCGCTCGCAGCTCCGCCTCTCGTAGTTCTCCATGTACCCCTTATCACAGCGCAGACAGGAAGCTTCAGTATACAGCGAATCCCTTTAGCTACGAAATGCTGCAATTTACGGGAAGCGCTGCCCCAAGTGAATGCAGAATAAATTGAGGATTGTGTAAGAGAAATGCAGAGCCTCTCTGTTAGGCGGCCATTTTCAGCGCCGGCAAGCTCCGCCTCTCTTGGCAGGTATTTTTTTATTTTTGTTGAGCCACTCTGAGTGCATCTTTTGTAGCTGGCTCTGTCGTCTGCTCCCTCCCGTTGTCTGTGTTTACTTATTATCCCTCCTTCCCATTGCCGTACCCCCAGACAGCACAATAAATGAACCAGGAGGCCATATACCTTTGTTCCGTCCCCTGACTTTTGTTGCAACTTTTATAAAGAGTGAACTCGAACCGAAGGTTTCGGAGCGCTTTACACAAGCATACATTCATTTTGTGTAGGCACTGGACGATTAAGTGATTTGCCCAAAATCGCAGTATGTTGCGCTGGCACCAAGACTCCAACCTGATTCACCAGCTAGCCATAAGGCCACTGACTCTCCCCATCTCAACTGTTTCTTTTAATCATTCCAAACGTCTCTTTACTTGATTTTTTTCTTAAGGTATGTTTCCCAGTCCCTGCACACCTCCAGACGCACCGGACAATTTGACTGGCAGTACCTTTAACCATACCGACATTGGAAAGAAGGTGTGAACGTGTCCCAGCTCTGCCATCCTTTCAGGGGCACCAGACTGACTTTTCCAAATCTTACCAGTATTTTAGTAGCTAGTCTGACAAATTTAACCTGGCAAGACATTATGCGCGACTGACTGCCACATCCAGGAAGTATTTGGTTGCCCGCAGTCTGTGATTGAACAATAGTTTCCACTACCGATCTCCCTGGAGATAGCTAGGGGCGTTTAGGGGACATGTGCGATGCAAGGGGGTGTTTAGGTTAGCGGGGACGTGTGCGATGCAAGGGTGCGTTTAGGTTACAGAGGTGACATGCGCGATGCAAGTGGACGTTTAGGCTACAGAGCGGACATGCTTGATGCATATGACAATTCTCTGAGGGCCTGTACCTCCTCACACCGAGAAGTACCACTTAGATCAAGGGAGACAAGCATGAGGGGCTTGAGTCTGCGATGCTGGCTCGGAAGGGATGGGGTGCTGTAGGAGGGGCATCATATGACGGGACGCTGCAAAGGTGTAGGAGGGGCAGTGGCATTGCTAATGTTATTTATTTTTGCACTGGGAAACTTGCATGTGAATCCATCCCCATCCCTCTTTCTTCTACTCCCACCCACCACCCCATCCCTATCCATTCTACATAATGCCACACAATGCCACTACACGTAATTCAGCACCACTGCATGAAACATAATTACATTCCACATAATTCAACTCCATAATTCAACTCAACGCCTCACAATTATTTCCCACGCAATTCAGCAAAACATCCACACCACATAATTCCTTTCCATTCAACTCATTTCGCATCTCACAATTCCACACCACACAATGCCACTCCACATCATTCCACTCCATGCCACTTAATCACAGCCTAACAAATTCCACTTCACAGATTTCTACTCCACTATATAACCATTGATCTGTTTGTGATACAACTACAATGTCAGATTTTCCTTAGCCTGGATTAGCAGTGTCAAGGATTGAAATCATTTCTTGGTCAAGATAAGAAATTATAGCATTTGGTGCAGAGATGTTTGGTTTCTGTGATTGGTGGGCAAGTAACTTAGGGGTAGGAGAAGGCAGATGACGAAACAGGACTATCAATAGAAGGGTGTGACGCACCTTCAAGTTTTTTGTTCTTAGCATACCTATGAGCCACCCTACCTTTACAACCATGGCATCTCTATTTTACAAAGCATTATGGTGATGGTTCTGGAATGTTACTCAAGTTAGTATACAATGCAGACCCTCTCCTCCAATACCACCTCCAAACTTTAGGTGCTCTGATGGTTGTATCAATACTCTTAGAGGCTTTAGCTTTTGGTTTTCATTTGAGCATCCGATAGCCTCAGACCCCCATTTATGGGCAGCTGTTGTGAAAGTTGATGTATTGTTTGACTGGCGGTGATTGTCACTAAAATATTTCAACCATGCCACTTATCACCCCAAACGGTCTGGGATTTTGTGTGTTCCAACATAGAGTGGACCTGGACTGGCTGTTTGGGCTGGACTGTTGCTATTGGAGCAGACCAAGACTGATTTGCATACGACCGAGTCCGGTCTGAGGTGTCGTGGGGTAGAGGGGATAAAAAATGATAGACTGCGGTGTGCTCCAAATAATTACATGTGGATGAGATTAATCCAAGCTTTGCACTCCTCTCTTTTTTGAATTCCTCATATTGTTGCCTTGTTTGCAGTTGCTGAGTAAGAGAGAAAGCACAATGTTATTTTAGACTCTCTAAAGTCAGGAACCCCATCCTATCAGTCATTAGTGCTAAACCTGGACTCAAGGCACAGACACAATCATACAGACAGAAACTCAGAGACACGTACACAGACATGGAGAATCATACAAAGACTCCCTCTCATGTTCAAGCTGTGTCAAAAATAAAATAATTAATATGGTTTAGTTAACAGTGCTAATATAATAGAATGGTTCCTCCCCCATGAGTGGCGAAGGCGTGGACTTGAACTTGTGAAATGGGTCTAGGGGGCGTTCGAACGAATCGTTCATCACAATCGCATAAACCGCATCCGTAGTGTCCTGTGAAGGCAGTATGAAAAGTGTTGTAATACATGCCCAACGATGAGGTGAATGAGGAAATGGCTTGATCCTAATAGTATAATGCAACTTGACTGAATCAAATGCGAACACCTCCCCCCCCCCCCCCCCCCTCCCTCCGACCGACATAGGCTGCAGACATCCCATCATCGAAGATGACATAGGGAAGCTGCTTGAGACATGATGGAGACACAAAAGCAGGCAAACATGCGTAGTCCACAAACATCCCTTAATCAAAACTGATGTAGAGGAGCAGCTAGAATGGTCCAAAGCTTTGATTGCTCTCAACGTAACAGCCCAAACGGGTCTAAAACAGACACAAACAAGGCCAGATGCAAATCCACATAGATGCCAGATGCAAAGGCACAATCTCTCTCATGCACACTCCCCCTCTCCCCACTCCCCCTCTCCCCCCCCCCCCCCCACACATTTTGAAAATAGACAGACTGTACATGGACCTCGAGGGGGAGGGGTTTGGGGAGACTTTGGAGTTTGTGTTTGGTCTGGTAACAGAGGACAAATACAAGGGTGTCTGACTGATTAAATGTCTAGATTCCTAATCTCTACAAAGTGTTTAAATATCTCACTGAATTGTTTCTAAGGTGTGCCTCAGGCTTCAGTCCTACAGACTCTTCCTCCTAGAGACCAGCTGTGCACTCCCCCTCCAGTGCCCCCGGATTAAGCAAAAAACCCTCAGAACTATCGGAAAGTCTATTCCTCTCCACTCCCTATGTATCGCTGTTCTTTCCAGTGGTGTTTTCCAGCTTTTCTTCTACTTTTATGTACACTTGTATCACTTTCCCTTTATTTCTCCTGTCTATTTTATCCTTTCTTCTGCATTGTTTATTTTTCCTATGCGCTCTTGTCTCCTTGCCCCCAACTTTATCACGAGAATAAGGTCCTTTATTAGGCCACAAAGACTCGCTTGTAAAATGAAAACAAAAAGGTTATCTTCAGACTGGGCCTGTAAGCAGGATTCTGTGAGCAATAGTCCGTTTTCCCACTATCCCTACAAAAGAACACGTAACCTTCTTTTTTTTTTTTTTAATACCAAAATGGATCCGGAAAGAAATAGACATGTGACAGTGCTTTATTTAATTTTTAAAAGGAGAGTACCTCATCCTCCTTATCTTTTTTGTGTAGAACATTTTGTTTTTTGTAAAGATGGTTAGTGTAGGTGGCAACAGAGGACCTTGTCGGGGGAAGCAACGGAAAGTGGGTAGAGCGGGAGTGGAAAAGCAGCACATGAGGGAAAGCAACATAAGGACGAGAGGAGTAGCAGCAGAGTGAGAAAGCATGATGGAGCGCGAAGTGGGGGTAGTTTGGTGGGGGTGAAGCAAATGAGAGAGAAAGTTGGAAGACAAATGCGCTCTCATGAAGTATTTAAGTAAAGAAAAAAGTAGTTAATTAAAGGGAGCAGTGAAAGGATACATGGTAAAGAGGCTATGCTCCAGGAGAGAGACCAGCACAAGGACTAGAACCGCCATCAAGTTAGAAGCCAGCAAATGAGTGACGACAAAGTAACCAATGGTAAGCAGTAGACGATCAATAAGCACAGGTAATTTGTTGGTAACCCCACAATAGGTCTTTTAGGCTCGACCTATGAAAACAGTCTACCTAATAAAATTGTCCATTTTTAGATTTTGTCTGCACATCGCTTGCCAAATCCCTTGTGATTTAAATTAAAACATTAAAAAGGGCTTTGAGCCAGCCAATTTCTTACCATTGTTTGGCTTCCACATCGCTCTTGTGTCCCTGCTTTCTGTTGGTCTGTGCCTCCAGCTTCCTCCTGGGCTTCGTGTCTACATCCTTGCCCTGGAGCCTGGACCAAGTAATGCGTCCTTTGGCCAGTGTTCTTCTATTGGCAGCAGGTACCTGTTTAATTTACTTTGCAACATGCACTCTTAGTGCATGTCTCTGCATTCCCTCTCCTTGACCACCATCCTTCTCCCACTGTCCATGGTGTTATATTCCCCCCTGATGTGTTTCCCACCCTTGTTGCTTGACCCCCACCCACCCTCACTCATTGGTTGGCTCCCACGTCATTCCTGTTTCTTTACTTCTTATTTGTCCACACATTCCTCCTCACCATTGACTTCCTCCTGGGCTTTGAGTATACATCCATGCCCTGGAACATGGACCAAATACTGCTTCCTTTGGTCAGTGTCCTTCCACTGGCCGCCGGTACTCCTTGTTTTACTTACATTTCAGTGTGCACTCTAAATGCATGCCTCTGCAGTTCCTTTCCTTCACCCTCCTCCCACTGTCCATGGTTTTACGCCCCCAACTCTCTGTGGTATCAGCCTTCCCCTGTCCCCGATGTTTTTCCCAAACTTGTTTTGTTTGACCCCCCACACAGTGTCTGCATTAGCCCATTGAGCTAACTGACATTGGCATTTTCTTTAGGGAAGTGGTTGCGCTTGGGTAATTTTCATACACTGTCATCATGTCTTGGGTGTTCTCCCAGTCTTGTGCTAGCGTGACAGATACGAGTATGCTCTGAATTAATGCCTTAATGGTTTGCCAGAGCGCATCTTCCCAACAAGCTCCGCTCTGGGAAGCTTCATGTTCTGGCCAGCTGTTCATCCCAAACCTCTGACTGTACAGAGCAGTCCTGAGTGAACTTTAATTTCCTACAACCCGCAGTAGGCCCGTCTTCCTATTCCCTGTTTCCATTTAAACACATAAAACAGGATGGAACCACTCTGACACGAAGCAACTGCATATAGTTTAAAGTGCAATAAAATAATGTTTAACCAATTTGAAGGCTGGAGATTTTAGAATAGTGAAACTCTTAGCCAAGGAGCAGCAAATGCACGTTATTAGGCAGCTTCGAACAGGCAAGGCCGCTCAGTGGGTTCTGTTTGTGCCTCAGAGAATATACTACACTTTCAGAGCATAACAGTTTTTATTTCAATTTTGTGAAAGTACAGACAGCCCAATTCTGCATGTGTTGGGGGTGGTGTCTCCTGATTTTATTTTGTGTGTGGAACTCTCCCTGTGATATTCATCACTGCACCACATCCCTGTGAAAAGCACAACATGCACCCACAGCTCAACTAAAGAACAGTACTGGGGGGTAAGATCAAAGCCACAAAAGAAATAGAAATGACTCGGGTGGCACCAAGGGTTAAATCACATGCTGCAGCCTTTCACCCTTAATCACTTGACAAAAAAGACGTCTATACCCAGGCCGGAATTCTGGGACGAATGTATTCTAATTAAGCCATCGCTCTTCTGTCCCAGGATCTTTCATTCACTGTGAGCAGACAGCTGGCAGAACGGTACCACAATATGTTATCTTAAATAAATGCATCTTGACCGCATCCTCCCTCTCCTGGCTTCCATAATGAGTCCTTTTCAGTGTTTTCTCTAGCCCTGGACTCAGTACATTTTACTTGAGGGTGGGGGTTGGGTGGGGTGGGGATCTACATGCCTCACCTCTAGTGATTCTGGGTTAAAACCCCTTAATAAAGGGTGCAGCGTGCAGTCTGTTTTGTGGATTGCAAACTCTGCTGCGGAATGTTAAGTTGGGTGTTTATCTGCTTAACTGCTGATTCCTGGGTGATCTTGGGTTGCACCACCACCTGTAGCCTCCAGGGGCAGCACACACACCCTACGAAGAGTCATTGTAGACAAGTAGTATCTGACAGAAGACTATGGTCCAGACAACTCTAGTTAAAGAAAAAAGAAACTCTTTAGGCTTTCAGTTGTTTCATGAGTACTTTCTCGTGGCTTTTGTTGGTCTTCCTCCTTCGTAAACCTCTTGTGACAGATTTGCGGCTTCTTCTTTCTGGGGCTTCAGCCTGGAAGACCGGGTAGCTCAGACAGAACAGACAGAAGTGATAGATAAATGTGGGTTCTTTTACCTGTTCATGTATTGCCCTGATCCTTCTATTCCTTCTGTTTTCTTCCTTTTACTGTCTCTGGGACTTTCTCTGCAAAATTTTCCTTTGATTTTTTTCATTTTTTCATTTGCTTTCTTGACTTCTGTGCTACCACTTCTTTAAAAAAAAAAAAAATGCTTTTAGACCCTACTATGCCTGAAAACATTAGACCCATCTCACTGCTTTCTTTTTCTCTAAGGTTTCAGAGAAATTTGTAAATCAGAAGCTCTCTACTTTTATTGAGGCAAACGAGCTTCTCCATAGGACACAGTTGGGCTTCCGGCCCCTTCACAGCACAGAGTCTGCATTAGTGCTTGTCTCTGAGTCCATCTGCCAATTTGTTGATAGGGGTGATGCTGCAGCGCTGCTGATGCTGGATCTCAGCGCAGCCTTTGATACTGTATCCCACAAATTTCTACTTTAACGACTGTGGATCTGCGGCATCAGCTATATGACCTTGCAATGGTTTGCTTCTTTTTGCAAAACCGCACCTTTCATGTTGCACAAAAACCTTTTTTGTCTGAGGTTTTTGCGTTGCAACAGAGGGTGCCTTATGTTATGTTATAACATTTTATAAAGCGTGACCGCTGCCCCAGCAGAGAGGCGTCCCAGCGCTGATAGAGAAACGGAAGAGGCAGACAGAAACAGGCCTATGGCAGTGAAAGAGGTGTGTTTTAATTGCCTTCCTGAATTCTAGATAGTTGCTCAGGCTACGAATCTGTACAGGCAACGAGTTCCAGAGTATTGCCGGCATTGTACGGAAAGAACGTCCCCCAGCGCTCACCCTCCTTACCCGGGGGACCACAACCAGGTGTTGCCCCAAGGAACGGAGTTGGCGTGTGTGTTCATATGGCAGCAGCAAGTTGGTCAAGATTCCTGGGCTGGCATATTTCAAAACCTTGAAGGCTGTGCAGAGAGCCTTTAACTCAATCCGCCTGGCCACTGGAATCAGTGAATGGCATCTGTCACAGGACCGGCTCTACGGGGACCAAGAAGGGTTCTGGCAGCCGCATTTTGGACCCTCTGTAGTCTTAGAATTTCTGCTTTGTTTGCCCCAGATGGCTCCTCCTTGAACCCTACTTTATTCAATCTTTACATGCGCCCCCTGGCTGATATCATAGCGTTGCATATCATAAGCCGTTGTACACAGCTAATTATCATCCTGTCACAGGACGAAGCTAACATGGCGGCTCTGTTAAGGACCTGTCTGATGGATTAGGCTGAGTGGATGGACCTCAAATGTCTCGAGCTCAATGCTGGGGAAACAGAGGTCCTTATCCTAGGTTAGCAGCTGTCGATTTGGTCCTCCACTTGGTGGCCTGATTCGCTTGGATCCTTACCTGCCCCAAAGCCTAAATTCAAGAACCTTGGCATCTGGTTCGATGCTAGGCTCTCTTTTGATATCCAGATTACAGCCTTAGCTGGCAAGTGTTTTGGGATCCCAAAAAATCTCTAAAAGTTCCTTGGACTACTCCTGGAAGCCCCCAGAAATACAGTACTCCAGCCTGTGGATATGTCCAGGCTGGACATTTGTAAAGTCCTGAACCAGGGAGTCTCATGGTATCGGCTGATGAGACTTTAGCGTATACAGAACGCGGAAGCCGTTTGCTGAAAAGGCTTTCCTTTAAAGCAATGTGCTATTGCTACTGGGCTCCTAACAATAAGGGCCCTCGATATTTGCATCCTTTTGCTAAACACTAAAAAGAGCACCCACTGGATGATGTTCCTTTAGTTTTCTAGCTGCCAAGATGTAGAGCTCTCCTCCCCTTTCACTCAAACAGCAAAAAACTGAACTTTCGTTCCGCAAAAATCTAAAGACCTGGTTGTTTAGGTCAGTCTGATTAGAGATGTTTTCTTAGCATGCTGTTTGGTTCTAACGTTCAAGAGCGAGACCTTCGCGCTGGGATACTTTGGAAAAAGTAATAAGATGCCTTACAAATCATATTATTGTTATTATTGAGACTTCCAGTTATTGGTTTGGAGGGTATGACATGCTTCAAGTTGTAGAAAGTCTGTATGGTAGACTCTGTAGGGTGACTATAATCTGAGGATCTCTGTGCTTTAAAAAAAATAAATCTGTGAGGGGTGCAGACAGGAGGGAGTAGTTCGGAATAAACAGTCTATAATAACCCAAAAGGCCTAGAAAGGCTCACATCTGTCGTTTGTTTTTTAGGAATGGAACCTCAGTTATAGCCTTTCACCTTTTTTTCCCGTTCCCCAGTAGGTATCCCTTTGTCTGCTGAAGTGTTTTTAAAATGGCAGTCAGATATTTTAAATGGTCTGCATTGGGGACTAAAGATAATGATGTAATCTTAATATGGACCAGCATGTTGTCAGTGTGGCTCTAGGATTTGATTCTTAAGTCTCTGGAAGCTGGCTGGTGCTCCATGCAATCCAAAGGGCAATACTGTGAATCTATAGAGACCTTGAGGGGCAGAAAAGGCAGTTTTTTCTTTAGCCTCTGTTCTCAAAGAGACCTGTCAATACTCTTTTGTAAGGTTTATATTGCATATATACCGAGGGTTTCTGAATTGGTCATTCATTTAATCTATTTTTGGAAGGGGGTAGTTATCAAACTTTGATATTCTTTTGACCTCCCTGAAACCTATATAAAAGAGGATGCAACTGTCCGAGTTGGCAATTGGGGCTATGGGTGAAGACCAATCGCTAAAGGATGGATTTATGACAGACGTTTGGGTTAATCAGTTAAATCTGGTTTGTAAAGCGCTGCTTATCACCTGTGAGGGTATCCAGGCGCTGGTGACTTCCTTACGAATAACCTCTCATCTAGCTTCTGGTATTCTGTATGGTCTCTGTTTTATCACCACCCCAGTCTCTGTGATTATAGCTTGCGCAAATCTGCCAGGTACATCTGAGAAATTCTGAGGATGGACGCACGGCACTAGGACCATTACTAATTGAGAAGTCGTCCATGGTACTGCCGTGGCCCGGTGCAGTACTTGATAAATTATCCCCAGGAGGTGAGGGTCCAAACCATTTTTTTGAATATTAATGTGAAAAGTTTGGGCATCGGTTCAGAACATTTGCAGTCTACATTTGATCTTCCCTATCGTTTCGACTATTTTGTAAGGGTCTTGCCATTCGGCTCCAAGTTTATTCTCTCTAGAAGGGAGCAATACTGAAACCCAATTGCCTACTTTTAATTCTCTCAACTTTGTCCCTTGTTCGTAAAAGAACTACTTGATCTATAGGGAATTATCTAGTTGGATTTCAGCCAACTCATGCAGTCTTCTTAATATGGATTTTAAATGTACATTATATTTAAGGGTCCCTGTTTTATGTTTTTGCAGATTAATACAGACAGAAGACCATTTATTTTCCTGTCTATTTATTTTTAAATGTTGAGAAAAATGGAAATTGTGTTGTTTTTTTGACTGATTCTATTTACCGTCAATCATGATGGCCAGGCCCATAGCTGTGCGGATTGAAAGGTGAAAGGGTTATCATCTGAGTGTGTTTATATCACTGAAACCTGTCAGGCATTCAGGCATGAGTGCATATTTATTGGTTAAGTAAATGTAGAAATATACTTGTTTCAGCTTCATTTTTTCACACAACCCTAAATAATAATGCAAATATACAGATAACATTAGCAGGAAAAGAAAATATGGATAAATACAGACATAAATGTCAATAAAATAAATACTCATAAAACCGGTCGCTCTGCGAATATTCCAAAAGTGTTTTATCATCCTGGGAGGTTTCTTTTCGGGCATCCAGAGTCATTTCCAAGAGTTCAGAGTTTCCTCCCGAACAGTAATTCGGAGAAAGAGCAACCTAAAACTATTCTGGACTTGGTTGCGAATAACGTATAGGGCCAATTACAATAATCGTCCCAGTCCTGTCCTTCCCTGGTCATCATCTTTCTAAGAGTTTGTTTTAGAGTACCATTATATTGTTCTACCAGCCCACCAGTATGAGGTTGGTATACTGAGGTGAGCTACTGCTTTATCCCCAATATGGCAATTTATTTTGTATCAGTCTGGAAACTGGATACCCTGATCAGCTAAGAGCTCTTTGGGAAACCCCACTCATGAAGATATTTTGATTTAGATGTCTGGCAATGATTTTGATAGTGGTTTCCTTTATTAGAAGTGCTTCCATATAGTGGGTGGCATAGTCAACCAAAATGAAAATATATTTATTCCCTTTACTTGATATGATGAGAGGTCCTACCAAATCTAATCGACTTGCTCAAAAGGGGTTCTTGTTATGGGCATGCTTTTCTAAAGGCACTGCTGTAAGTTTATAGGCATTCTTTTTTTGACAAATTGAGCAGTTGTGACAAAAAGATTTGATATGATTACAGATCCCAGGCCAGTAAAACTGTTCTAGGTTGGCTTGGGATGTTATTTCTAGTCTAAAATGCCCTGCCAACTTAAATGACCAAGGAAAAGGACTTACTCTTGAAAGCAATCATGGACTAATAACTGAGGCTTATCTCTTATTTTATCCACTCGGCACAATAGAACCTTTTGTATAAAAAAGCGGGGGTATACCTGATTCCTTCGTTTATCATTCTCTTGGGCCTTTCGTCAACCATTCTGAAGGGAACTGTCATTGACTTGGGCAGTCTTATAATTTTTGTCCAGCTATCATAGTTCCGTAGTGAAAAAACTGTCTTTGGGGCCCCTTTTAAAACATTTTTTTTTAATCTCCATCCAGGTTTTTTTATTAATCTCTTAGCCGCCCCTGGGGAATCTAGTCCCGCATGGAGAAAAAGGAGTCTGTTCTAGCCAATCCTGCTCTCGATTTAGGAAAGTCTTTAGAAGGTTGAGAAATAGGGTTATCGGTCCCTATAACGGGATCTTCAGGTAAATTGTGACTACTTTTGTGACTGGTTTTCCCTGTAGGTCCTCTTATAGGGACTTTAGCTATTTTGTCTTCTCGCTGATCTCCATGCACACATTTGATAACAACCTTCGTTTGAGGAATTATCTGCTGTGGGGCAACAACCCGGTAATAGCTGGGACCCGCTTCCTGCGTATAATAGATTGGTCAGGGGTGGGGAAATCATATCGCCCGACGCCCGAGCCATGTTGATTTTTACCACGGGCAAGAAGATTTAATGTCTATTTTGTCCGATGGACAAGTAGACATTAAACCGCATGCATAATACAGGTCGGAGCACTCTGGGACTTGCAGCCAATCAGAAAGGCTGCCAGAGAGCCGGAGACACTTTTGAAGCCTGTGATTGGCTAGCAGCCCAGGACTGGGCTCTCGCCAGTGATTGGCTGGGGGACTGGAAAGTCAGTCTCAATAAGCGGTAGTCTCGCTTTCTCAAGCTTAATGGGGTGGACATGCAGAACCACGAGGAAGCTGTCTCAATTTTAACACGAGGGTAGCAGAAATATTTTGGTGCTGGTGGCGCGACCTGAGACAGAGGTGAGGAGAAAGAGTGTAATTAATGTTACCCAGTTAATGCCAAGTGAGCTTGCGGCACCAGGGGGCGGGGCGTAGGAGTACAGTTAACTTTATTCTCTCTGCTCGCGAAGGAAAAAAAATGCAAAGATCCTGCTGAGAGCTCAACGGATTGCAGTGAAAATAACAGTATTATTCTAGTGCTCAGTTCAGAATCCAGGAGAGAAAACCGAGCGCGCTAACTTGGGGTTTGGAGCTGACTGTTCTGTAAGTGGAGCTCTGCTATGCAACGGCTCATATTATACTAAATGTGGCGTTAAGGAATTGTACCGGGTTGAAAACATTTCAAATTCCCGTGATCAGTATCTCAGCTAAACCACACGGTAGCATTATAGCAAATGAGCAATATGTTTGTTTTACCCTGTATTGCCCATTACAGCTGGTGGATTTGAAAAGTGATGGGACGGCTTTCTTTCTCTCTCTTCTGCTTTTTACTCTCTTAATCTGCTCCCCCTGTCTGTCTCTCTTCCTCTTTGCGTTAGCCCTTCTCCCTTCTCTTTCCCTCTGCTTCTCCCTCTCTCTGCCCCCTTTATTGCTTTGCCCCCTCTCTTCTCCTTTTCACTAGCTCTCTCTTTATCTGCTGTCCCTGTCTGCTCTCTCTCTTCCTCTTCTCTCTCCATCTTCCCTCTCCCTCCCTCGCATTCACTTCCTTCCCGTACCGCCCCAGCCGGAGTGCTGTGCCTCCTCGCGGGTCGCCTCGGAGCCCTCCTTGCCCCACGGTAATCCACAAACAGTTTGGCCTCGGATGCCTCATTCTGCAGCCGTTTAATGAAAACGATGATTGCAGGGTGAAGAAAAACAGGCCGGCTCCATTACACACCAGAACTGGATGGCGATTGGGGCAAGAGAAGCAAACAGATGAAGACAGCTTCCCTCCAATGCCCCCTAGAACTGAATAGATTGGTCTCCCGGAGCCAGTTCCTCGTACTCGCTGTGGATTTGGAAGGAGCACTGGATCCCACCTCCGAACGGGTAATTGACCAGGGTGCCCTCAAGGCTCAGACATAGCCTCGGACTCTCAAAATACTATTGTTGTTTCCTGCCCTGAAGGAAGAGCTGCTGGACTTCCAACTGAGGAGAGGAATAGCCCTAAACTTGAGGAGAAAAAGCCAGACAACTCACAGAAGACCTGGCTGTGTGCACCATAAAGGTAAAGAATGAGGAATAAGGAGCTGTCAGCAAGTAAATATTAAACTACCAAGAACCTACAACAACAAAAAAAAGTGATGGGGCGGATGGTTGATTTATATTAATTTCCTTTAGGGACAGAAGCTGCTATCTGTTACCTGCAAAGTGCGTGATCGAATTAGTCTACTTTTTGCCCGTATGAGAATTAAGGTGGTGAACAGTGAGCCGCTGTGTGCTGTTACATATAATATATGTAAAGACGAAAAGATGTTGAAATTCCAGGGTCCCGAATCAATAGTGTGTGTGTGCCTCACATTGCACACACTGTGACATGAGTAACACTATTCGTCTCATTCACTCTCCCTCGCCTTATTTTTCTCTCACGGGCCAATGTTTCATGCTTTCTTTCCTGCTATGTTTTGGAACATGTGTCTGTTTAACTATCTTTTGAAAAACTGCTTGGCTCGTGAGGATCGTGAGTGCTGCCTGCAGCCACGTGCTGCAAGCGCATCGGCCCTGTCTCTTCCTCCCCAAATCCCCCTCCTATGATCTAACCCACTGGGGTCGGAGCAGGGGAACTGCAGGGGTCTTTTTACCTTGTATGTGGTAGCAGGTGCAAAAGCCTACCAAACTACCATACTCCTATCTGGCACGTAGGTTACAAACCAATCACTGCAGCATACTCTCGACCTCCTTAGCTGTCCTCTTACAGGGAATGGAGGCTGTAATCTGAAAGTGTCATAGTTTGCCTGTGATGTGATCTATTTAGACAAAGAGCCCTCAATGCTTGGGTACGTTGGAGGTACATTAAGAATGTTTAGACTGTTGTTCCCCCCCCTATTGCTGCCCCTCAACCTCATTCCCAGCCCAAAATCCCTCTCGATGCCTTCACACGCCCATCCACATTATTTTTCATTCTGAGTACAGAAATGATTTTCAGGAGATCTCAGGGTCATAAGCCCACATTGACACTGGTTCAGTGTCACTACTAGGTGGAATCAATTCCTCCAGGACAGGCCCCTGCGGATAAAGAGCTGTGTCATTGCCCCTTTCACCTGCGGTGACCAGAACCTCCTTCAGCAGAGACCCTGTGTACAGGCATCTCACAGCCTCCACCTCTACCCCAAATAATCCAGGGCTGGCCCGGCTCTTTTGACAGTTGGTGGAGTTGAGTGTCCTGCAAGATGGATGCTTGTGGCTAGCATCAGAACTCTGCAGCAAAACCTGCACAGTCACCGTTCCATAGAGATGCATGTGCTGTCTGCACATGTGGGTGCCAGTGCCTAGGACGGTCTGTCAGAGAGATTTCTGCCTGTTGTACTAAATGTTAATGGGTTGGTCAGTGCATGAACTAATAGAGGTTTCATAATATCCCACTGATTAACGTAACTTTCATTTCAACTAAAGCTGTCCATTATACATGTAGTTACCTGAAGGTGAAAGACCACAAAAAGTTAGAAAATATTTGTTTTTTTTAGCCACTACTTTGACCCCCCCCCCCAGACTCTCTAACCCTGCCTCCCCCTTTTCATGCAGCATCACAGTTCCCATACTTTTTTTTTTAATGCACTTCAACCACTGAGCAGACAGCTCGCAGGCTGTGCCTGATACCACTGCTGCACTCACACTGCCCTCTGAATACAGTATTCAGGACTTGCTGCCATGGGGTTTGGAGAGCAGGGCAGGAGAAGAGGTAGGCGGAGGGCCTCCTGTCATAGACTCCAGACTGAAAGAAGGGAGCAACGAGTCCCCTTATTTTAAAGAGAGAGTGGGACTGCCCCACCATTTTACCAACCACCATCCCTATGCCCTTCACACACACATACCCACCCAGCTCCCAACTCCCCAGTTACAGCCAGAGCTGCCGACTTTGAACCTTGGGGACCAGGTTCAAGTCTCAGCATTGCTAAACATCCTGTGATTCTGGGCAGATCACTTAATCTGCTCTGGCCTAAACAAAAATGCTCATGACCTTTTGTAATGTAACTGGTGCTCATGAAAAGCACTCCAATACCTTTGCAAAAATTAAATGCCCACACCAGGCTCACATGACAAGCATGGTGCTTTCCTTTCACAGATGAAGCAGATTCTGAAGCTTTCCCAGTTTTAAAGGTGAAAGGAAAGAATCCTGAACTCGGACTTTATACCACATGCAGTGCAAGAGCCTAAGTGTTTACGCCTGTGTCCTGGCTTGATAACCTAACGTGCATTTTTAAAGCACATGTTCACCCAGAAGGGTATCTTGGCGCTGAATAACATTTGTTTATTGTTACCCAACTCAATGTTACTAATTTTATCGACCTCAGAAGGATGAAAGGCTAAGTGGAGCCAGCAGGATTTGAACCTGTGACCATAAGGTCAAACACAGAGCCTTACAGTGGACACATTAGTCCACTAAGCCACCAGCCCTGATGTGTCATGAGAGGAAAGTAAAATAAAGTAGTGGCGCTTTGGGTGTTTGTTCAGTTATTATTGGATCTAAATCTGCTGAAGAATAAACAAACTTCATTCACCAGATACCATTTGACTATCCAAGAGGTCAGGACAAAGTTTCCAACTCTACTGTGACTGAGCCTGGGCATCCTTGCTAGGTGTGACATGACATTTTGAGTGGTTGCAGTTACTCACTAGCCCCTGTCTCAATGATGCTCAGCTCTGCACTTCTAGATTTACTGTCTTTTCAAACTAACACTCCTTCCCTTCTCTGTGAGACCAACGCTTGCTTTCCAGCTGTGTGAGTATAAAGATATCACTGCTGCTACATGTCCTACAGATCTGAGAGACAAACTTGAACATCAGTTGGTGAGCTGCACTTTTTCATGTTAGGGTAGCTTACTCAGCTGCTGCCATTACTATATGCAAGAGAGAACCCTGTACTGCTACTGCCAGTGCTGCATATGCTCTTTGTGTGGGAGAAGAATGTAGAGATGTAGCGGTGAGTGCACAATAATATAAACACACCACACCTGACCAGAAGTGTAAAATAAGAGATTGATTTAACTGCCTATATTACTGCCTCTTGTGTATTTGTACTTAAGTATCCTGCCTCAGTGAGCCGCAGCACATCTGCTACTTGATTTTGCTGCCCCATGAACCGTTCATAAGCTCTGCCAAGAAGTGCAGCTATTCCCATTCACAAGTTTATCAGAGCATCACATCTGAGTATTTTTGAAGCTGGACAGCTATGAGTTCGCCCTATGATGGAGAACACCCTTTTATCCTATAGGTTCATATTTCGACAAAGTCTTGTCTGTGCCAAAAACACTTCCAGAAATGTAGTAAATTATAAGTCTGCACTCTGCCTTTAGGTACTATTTGTCTTAATATGAAAGTGTTACATGCAAATTAGTTGATAATTGGGTGCAGTGCACACTGACACATCTGCACGCATGCTGTACAGCCACCCTACAACAGTTGCATTTAAGAGTGCATGACCATGCATTGTATAATTGGACTTGCACTTGAAATATATATTGCAAAGTATGTTGCACTGCAGGTTCTCTTTGTGCAGACCTCCCTTAGTAATTTATGGAATAGGCGGGGCAAGCAGTTACCTTCCCAGGACAAGTAGATTGGTGAAACATTTTGTCCCTTGGCCAAGTAGATTTTGGAAAAATTTCCACACCCCTGTTGGTCTATTAATACCATTTTTCCATGAGTCCTTTGTCTTTCCTGTTCTGTTTACAGAATCTGTCTGTGCATCGCAGTTGTCCACACTTGAAACACTGGGTTCTTGTATTCCCTCCTAAGCCTTGTGGAAGGGTTTAGAGGAGTGGAGAGTCATTTTTATATGTTACCGATTTCAGGGTACCTGGGAGGATGCTGCTGCAGGGGGTTTCAGATGTCTTACTGGTTCAAAAGTATTCTTAATGTTTTGTACTCTGTGGCGTTCTCAAGAGTCAATCTGGCATGTGGTCTTAAGCACTTCTGGGTTGAAAGTGGGAGGTCTTCCATGAATTGCTCTAGATATATCTTATTTATGATGTCCTCTTTGGTACTTTCATGTGGTTTCAACCATTTATGCGAGGCATCCATTTGCTTAAAAAAAAAGTGACCTGGGTGTGTCTCGAGCATTCCCTTTCTCCCTCCGAAAATCTAGTCAGTAACTCTGCTCATCTTTCCCCAGTTGCTCTAGGATCATCCTCTTAACTTTTTGATAAGGAGTATCTCCCATAGAGCAGGCAGTCTGATAAGCCGCTTGAACTTCCCCAATCAATATGGGAGAAAGGTAATAAATAGGTCCACCTGTTCCTTTGCCAGCAGCTGGCCTTAGCAGCTCAATCAAAACTTATGAGAAAGGCGGTTGGATCTCCCACCCCCCTTGTGAATTTCTGTAAGGAAATGGTAGGCCCAATCGGTGTAAGTCGTTCGCTTTAAGAGATTCCCGTGGCTAACTGTAGTTGGTTTTCCGATAATTGATAAAGCTGCTCTGCCTGTATTTTGAGGGTATACTGTCAGCGGACTTAATATATCGTTCTAGTGCCCATTACAGTTTTTGCTGTCATTCAACTAGGTGATGTACTAGGTTCCTCATCTTGTTTCAAATGGAGGGTGGAGGGGAAACCCACTTCTGACACCAAGTTTAGCCGAGTAGGGTCTGACCAAAGTCTACAGTCCAGACAACTCGGATTAAAAAAAAAAACAATTTAGGCTTTGAGTTTCTTGAATGTAAAGTCCTTTCCCTTGGCTTTTGTTGGTCTTCCTTTGTTGTAGACCTCTCGTGACAGATTTGCTTCTTCTTTCAGTGGTTTCAACGTGGTATCGCGGACAGAACAGACCGAAGTGGCTGGTAAGTGTAGGTTCTTTTCCCTGCTCATGTATTGCCCTGACCCTTCTAGCTCTTCTTTTTTCATATGCTTTCTCGAGACTCCCCTTTTTTTGATCTGCATAAAATAAATAAACAGAAAAAAACACAATATCCCAATTCAAACTTCACCTCTGAATAACAAGTGCTTTACTAATAGAAGGAAAAGGAGCAATACTTTCTCGTGGTCCCTTTCTTCCTGAGGCTTCTATGACTTTCTTTCCATAATGACTTATATGCCTCTTTCCCCACTCCCTCCATCCTTAACCACTAAGCGCTTGCTCCATTCCCATATACAGACACCGACCTGGTCGAGCCACACTCTCCGGTGATCGTGGCTAGGACCGAGCATCTCTCCGGGCCTGCGGACCCGTGGGAGGTCCTTGACTGGAGCTGAAGCCTCCTGAAGTCCTCCATCATCACGGTGTTGTCCTCTGGCTCCTTGGGGTTCTCACGGAAAGGTTACTAGCCGCTTGGTGCCAATCTCGCTTCCTCATGGTATTCCAGGATCTCTTTCCCCGCTCTCCACACAGCTGGTTCTCAACTTTTACTCACTCTCTTCATCCGGTCTCCGCTCCTCATCCTCTCATCCCTGTCTGTCTTCTATCTCCCTCCAGCTGCCTGCCTCCAGTCCTTTCTCTTCCTATGGGAAGGATGTACATTCTTTTCCTGTTTTTGTGTCTTTCCCTTGTTTCTCCCATTGTCTTTCCCTCTTTTTAATGGTACTGTTTGTTTTCTCTTAGGCGTCGCCGTGGATGACCCAGTTTCCACTAATGCTGACCTCGCTGGTAAGTATAAGACCCACTCTTGTTTACATTCCCCTCCCTGGTCACAGTCATCCTAAAGGGTTATGGAGTGAATACTGCACATAGCACATGTCACTCCTCCTTTACCTCTTTAATCGCAGGCATGCACACCAGCAGCATCGAGTCTGCACCGATCTGAAATATGTAAGTAAAAAAAAAGACAAATTCAATAGATTTTGCATAGGATAAACCTACTAGCTTTGCCAATTAATTGTATTTGTATCAACATGATGGCAAACAATAAGCACACATTTTAATATGAAGTTTTAAATAGTTTTATATGATTCAAGCTACATTTATTTTATCACATGCATTAAATCAGTGATACTCTAAGTAAAGCCCGGGGGCCGCATGCGGCCCTCCTGACCTTTACATGCGGCTCCTGGGCAGTAGCAGCAGCAGCACTGGGCTACTGTTTACTCGACTCTGCACTAACATGGAAACATTTTTTAAATGTACAGCAAACACTTATTGAAAGGTTAATTGCAGTTAGGGAAAGGAAGTAACTAGGCCTTTAACTTTAGGAACACCTTTTTTTTTAAAGACTACTACTAGATAGACCTGCTTTGCTTCCCCTACTTCCACTTTATTTACCCCACCCGTCCCCGCAGGCATCTCTGCGGCCCTCAGTCACACTATAGACCAAACTTTGCAGCCCCCGGGAAAATGTTTGTGAGTACCCATGCATTAAATGGTCTTTAAATAGGCAGCATTTATAAAATAAACTTTGTACCACCTAACAAGCACAAAATAAACTTTGCAAACCTAATAGTTGTCGTATGTTATGTTAAAACAATTTGTGAAACGCGAGGCTACTCGATGGAGTGTCCTCGCGCTGGCAGAGGGAGGACAGACAACAAGAGATGGGACTAGTCGTTAAAAAGATGGATTTTTAGTTTCTTCTTAAACAGTTCAAGACTATCAGCCTCAGGTATGGAGGAAGACTTCCACGCGCGGGAACCCAAATAAGCAAAGGGTCTCCCACCCATCCGAAGACATAGATAAACTCAACACTTACTTTGATTAAGTGCCACACAGTTTTGCAATAGTCTGTTATCATTTACGTCACCCGTTTACAATCTATGCTGCTTTTGCTTCACAAACTGTATTTATGTATGAATATGTATTTAAAATGCTTTCAGTCTCTATCCCTCCACATCTATGATGCTAATTAAATAAACATGTCCCACAAGTAGAAGTACCTGGGTCCTTTTTTAGAGTTTTGCTGATTTGATACTCGTCTACCAAACTCTAAATAAAGCCGGTCATTTTTAATCTGATTATTGCAGAACATAATTCTTCTGGTAGGCATCTTTTAAAAACAAATTGGCAGATAGAATTGAGGCTTTGATATCTGTATCTTCGAGTCCCTTTTCACTAGCGATGTTGCTAACAAGTGCCACCCGTTTTTAATTTGCTTATCTATGTTGACACTAAGGTGTAGCAATCTTTTACTCATGCAGTGCGTTTGCAGCAAATACACCCACAAAAGACTGTTTAGGGCAAAATAAAAGTTGATGGATAGAGCAATTGAATTAATCTTAGCTTCTGGCAGTTACTCGTGCTACATATCAATCCGTCGTTTTTGCACACCATGCTACCTCAGTTTGAACCCAAACATATGCAAATCAGCCTTGACCCAACTCCAGTTGGAACAGACCAGCCCGAACTGCCAGATTAGGGCCTCCCTGAACCGGTACACAATAACCCCGGACTGGTTTCGCTCTTATTAAGGCTCATCAGCCAGTGCCAGATATAGCTTGGTTTCAGTGGCACAGCGAGCCTATGTCTGGGCCCACCCATCGCACTTAGGGCAATAAACAAGGTGATAGCTGGAATGCCTTCATTCATCTCAGCCACTGGCAATCACTCGGGCCCTGCATCCCAATTTGTCGTTTTTCGCTCACTATGAAGATTTCAAGGTGCGCGGTGTCTGACGGGGATGAGAGGAGGCAGTGCTGTGACGTATAGAGAACTTTCTATGCTGGTTTATATCTATATCACTTAGAAATAGATCCAGCTCAAACGACACACTTTTTAGAACTGGGATGTTATTGAACATATGACCACCTGCGATTTTGGAGTAGCTATTACACTAATGAGGCATTCCTTGGGTAGTACATGGGCATACTACCACCCATGGGTTTTGAGGCAAATCCCAATGAAAGTGACAACAGGCACACGTCATTTTGATTGCATCTTCCCATTTCGTGGAGCCTTCAACTGGCTCCGAGTTGAAGCTAGGATCCAACTGAAGGTGGCATGCTTTGACTCACAAAACCTTACACAGTTCTGGTCCCAAATACATAACTAGTAGAATCAAACTTTCAAGAGGTGGAAGGGATTGTAGAAGTGCAAAAACCCTCATACTTGAACCACTCAGATAAAAAAAAGAAATCTCACAGCCACACTTTCGCCGGATCTGCTCCTAAAATATGAACTCACTAACACCCTTAATGAGGGCAATTACCTTATGCAAACTCTTCAAAAAAGAAGTTAAAGCTGTATTACTAGACAGAAATGTGACATTAGGGAATTTATTTTGAAACTGTTCTTTCACAGCTTTGTATATTGTACCCTACTATTCTTGACATCCTGTGTTTCGTTTCCTATGAACAGCGTTTCATAACCTGATATTGTATCCTACTTTTTTGTACCTCGTTTTATACTGTATCCTACTATTTTTATAACCCACTTTTGGACTCCTGTGTACAACCTTACTTAAGTGACCTATGCCTTACTGTACCCCAACCCTCATTCAACTCTCTCTTTGTACAGCACTCTGACAACTCGATGGCCATGTTCGCGTTTTATAATGCACTATAAAAATAAAAAGTGTAGACCGGGATTTGTGCTTAAACCTTGCACTGGGCATAAGAGAGCAGAATGTTTTTACTTTCTCCATACTTTTCAAGCTTTGCATCCGTGCTGCATTGTACAGCACGTGTACAGAGTTGGAAGAGTAGTAAGGCATTGGTATTATGCTGGAAAGCTCCCCTACCAGTGCGAAACCTATGCTTGTTGGAAAGCACACACTCTTGCACTGTGGTGAAAGGTTGTGTGCATTGACGTATAGCAGCCTGAAGTGCGCCAGTTCTGAAGAAGGGAAAAACACCACCACATCTTTTTACTTTTTTTATCTGCAGTGCAACAGGTCAGTTACAGCCCGTAAAAGCTCTGGCCAGCATGGTTTCCAATCGGAAACATATCCATTATAATAGTCAGTGCGTCATACAAGTGAATTAACTTCATGGCAGCATCTATAATTTTGCAACCATTCAACACATTTGGCCTCAAATCACTTACTTTAAATCTTTGCATGTTTACTAGGGCATCCCCTTGCATCGTACACTGGCTTCTCTTGCTGGGAGCACCAGTGTACTCCTCATCCCCACAGCGACAGTGTAGGGGGCTTGGAGGCCTTTTAGTGGGCAGAGAATCTCGGTCAGCCCGTGAACCACCCACCCCATCATCCACCTCCCAACAGGATCAACAAGGGGGAAAGCTCTAGTGTTAGGCCCAGCACATCCAAAAGTTTGGCAACCACGGTTTCCCAGTTTCATGCAATAATGTACCCTGTGTGCCCTTCTCCTCTCTGTACCCCGTGTGCCTGTGTGCCCCTTTTTTCCCCCTGTACCTGCGCTGCCTGCCCCGGTCAGCACACTCCTTCCCTGCGCCGTTTTTTTCCCGCCGCTGCCTCCCGTGCGGCCCCGCCCCCCTGCCCCTACTGGTCCTTCCAGTTGACCCCTTCTGCCGTCCCTCCTTCTTAAGGCGACCGCTGCGCGGCGGAGTCAGTGACCCTTAACCTCGGGTAGGTCACTTCCCCTGCCGCTGCAGCTCCGCCTTGCTTCTTCACCTGACGCCGGATTGCTAGACTGTACCCCGTGTGCCTGTGTGCCCTTCTCCTCTCTGTACCCCGTGTGCCTGTGTGCCCCTTTTTCCCCCTGTACCCCGTGTGCCTGCGCTGCCTGCCCCGGTCAGCACACTCCTTCCCTGCGCCGTTTTTTTCCCGCCGCTGCCTCCCGTGCGGCCCTGCCCCTACTGGTCCTTCCAGTTGACCCCTCCTGCCATCCCTCCTTCTTAAGGCGACCGCTGCGCGGCAGAGTCAGTAACCCTTGACCCTCTGGTAGGTCACTTCCCCCGCCGCTGCAGCTCCGCCTTGCTTCTTCACCTGACGCCGGATTGCTAGACTGTACCCTGTGTGCCTGTGTGCCCTTCTCCTCTCTGTACCCCGTGTGCCCCTTTTTTCCCCCTGTATCCCGTGTGCCTGCGCTGCCTGCCCCGGTCAGCACACTCCTTCCCTGCGCCGTTTTTTTCCCACCGCTGCCTCCCGTGCGGCCCAGCCCCCCTGCCCCTACTGGTCCTTCCAGTTGACCCCTCCTCCCCTCCCTCCCTCTTATGGCGACCGCTGGGCGGCCGCGCAGTGGACGCACGCAGCGGGCGCGCCGAAGGCGCGCCTCTGGCAAGCCCGTCTGCGCCCGTCCGCGCCTGGACCGCGCCCAGCGCCAGGACCCCTGGCCCCCGCCGATGCCAGACTACCCGACGGACCTACGACGCCGCCACCCTCAACGCACTCAATGCCGGCCGGAACCCTGCCTGCTACCGAGCCACCCCAAACGCACCCACGGACCCTTCACCTGCCAAGCCTGCCGATTCACCTGCCTCCGGACCAGCACCACCCCCGCCAAGTCGAGCACCAGCAGCAACCACCTGAAGTGCATCCTGCTGAACACCCGCTCCGTCCACAGGCACGCCGTGGAACTCTGGGACCTGCTTGACGCGACAGCACCGGACATCGCCTTCCTCACCGAAACCTGGATGAACGCCACCTCAGCACCCGACATCGCCATAGCCATCCCGGACGGATACAAGATCACCTGGAAGGACCGCATCAACCAGACTGGAGGAGGCATCGCCATCGTACACAAGAACACCATCCGCATCTCGACTAACTCCGACGAAACCTTCACCGCCGCCGAACACCTGCACTTCCAGATTCACACTGACCCCAAGACCATCCTCCGAGGCACCCTCATCTACAGACCCCCGGGACCACGCACACATTTCAGCGAAGACATCGCAGACTTCATCAGCCCGCACGCCCTGCCCTCCGCCGACTACATCCTCCTAGGGGACCTCAACTTCCACCTGGAGAATAACAACGACAGAAACACCACCGCCCTGCTGGAAAACCTCGACAACCTCGGACTCAAGCAACTGGTGAACACTCCCACCCACTACGCCGGTCACACGCTCGACCCCGTCTTCTCATCCAGCAGGCACATCTCCTTCAGCCACGCCACCAGACTCCACTGGACCGACCACATCTGCGTCCACTTCAGCTTCAGAAAAACTACAACCCACTACCACCCGCAACAGGTTCCCCGCCGGAGCTGGAGCAAGATCACCGTCGAGCAGCTCACAGCCTCCCTCAGCCAGAACACTCCCACCAACACAACGGACCCCAACGAAGCAGCCAGCAACCTCACCAAGTGGCTGACCGCCTGCGCCAACGACCTCGCACCACTAAAGAACCCTCCCAGCAGGCCCGGCAGCAAGAAAACCCCATGGTTCACCGAAGAACTCAAGGAATCCAAGAAGAACTGCCGCACCCTCGAGAAAGCCTGAAGGCTCGACCAGACCATAGACAACAGGACCGCCCTCAAGCACGCCACCCGCAAACACCATCAGCTGATCCGCGCCACCTAGAAATCGGCACTCAAAGATCGACTGGACAACAACGCCCACGACAGCAAGGAACTCTTCAGCATCGTCAAAGAGTTCTCCAACGACATCACGCCCTCGCAAGACCTGTGTAACTCACTCGCTGCATTCTTCCACCGCAAGATCACCGACATACACAACAGCTTCAACACACAGACCACGCACCCTATCACCGAACCTACGCCCGCCACCACCACCCTCTGCAACTGGACCCCGATCAGCACCGAAGACACCACCCACACGATGAACTCCGTCCACTCCGGATCACCAACCGACCCCTGCCCACACCACGTCTTCAACAAAGCCGACGCCATCATCGCACCCCATCTCCGGGACATCATCAACTCCTCCTTCCACACCGCCACCTTCCCGGAGAGCTGGAAGCACGCCGAGCTTACCGCCCTCCTGAAGAAACCAACGGCGGACCCCACCGACCTCAAGAACTACCGTCCCATCTCGCTCCTTCCTTTCCCCGCCAAAGTCATCGAGAAGACCGTCGACAGACAGCTTGATGCCTTCCTCGAGACGACCGAATCCCTCGACCCCTCGCAGTCCGGGTTTCGGGCCAACCACAGCACCGAGACCGCCCTCATCGCAGCCACCGACGACATCAGAACCCTGATCGACAATGGGGAAACAGCGGCCCTCATCCTCTTGGACCTCTCTGCGGCGTTCAACATCGTCTGCCACCGCACCCTCGTGAAGCGCCTCAGCAACATCGGAATCCGAGAGAAAGCACTGGAGTGGATCATCTCGTTCCTCGCCGGAAGAACCCAGAGAGTCGGCCTCCCTCCGTTCAGATCAGAAGCCACCGAAGTCATCTGCGGCGTACCACAAGGATCTTCACTCAGTCCAACCCTCTTCAACGTCTACATGAGCCCCCTCGCAGCCATCGCACGCCAACACAACCTCAACATCATCTCCTACGCTGACGACACCCAGCTGATCCTCTCCCTCACCAACGACCCCACCACCGCCAGAGCCAACCTACACGAAGGGATGAAAGACGTCGCCGACTGGATGAGGAACAGCCGCCTTAAACTGAACTCAGACAAGACGGAAGTCCTCATTCTGGGATCATCACCCTCTGCCTGGGACGACTCCTGGTAGCCCCTGGCCCTGGGCACCGCTCCCAAACCAACGGACCACGCACGCAACCTGGGCTTCATCCTGGACTCCTCCCTGTCGATGACCAGACAAGTCAACGCCTGTCTCATCTTCAAGCTTCAACGCCCTGCGCATGCTCCGCAAGATCTTCAGATGGATCCCCACCGAAACCAGGAAGACCGTTACCCAGGCACTCGTCACCAGCCGACTGGACTACGGGAACACCCTCTACGCCGGAACCACAGCCAAACTTCAAAAAGACTCCAATTCATCCAGAACGCCTCCGCACGACTCATCCTGGACCTCCCCCGACACAGCCACATCACCGGACACCTGAGAGACCTGCACTGGCTCCCCGTCAGCAAGAGAATCACGTTCAGACTCCTCACCCACGCACACAAGGCACTCCACGACCTGGGCCCCAAGTACCTCAACGACCGCATGACCTTCTACACGCCCACCCGCCAGCTACGATCGACCAGCCACGCCCTCGCCACCATTCCACGCATCCGCAGAGCCACCTCCGGAGGAAGATCCTTCTACCTGGCTGCCAAGACCTGGAACTCCCTCCCCACCCACCTGCGGCGAACCCAGGACCATCTCTCCTTCAGAAAGCAGCTCAAGACCTGGCTGTTCGAGCAGTGACATACCCCTCCCCCAGCGCCTTGAGACCCTCCCGGGTGAGTAGCACGCTTTATAAATGCCATTGATTGATTGATTGATTATTGGGACAAGTCTACACCACATGAAAGAAATCCACTGGGGTGTGAGAGCAGCGGGTTCACATGGGGCTGACCAGGAGGCTCACTCTGAACAACCTGGCAGGGGTGAGGTGTACGCAGTGTAAATAGTATGTTTGCACTAAGCGGAGCCTAGAGGGCATTGTAAGGACTCTGGGAGCCATCGGCGCGTCACGCCACTCCTTCTCTTCCAAGGTTCCAAGCCAACTCTCCCAGTGGGTTCTAAGAGTACCTAGAGTTTCCGGGGCATTAATAATCCGTGTGCGATAGATCTGAGAGATGCCTCGGTTAGGGCCCCCATCATTCTCTTGGCCTCCATTGCGCTGAATTGCGGGATTGACGTGCCTGGGGGAATATGTACTCATAGTGCGAGTCGCAACTGCAAGAATTTGTGAAATTGCGTCTTGGACAACGTATACGTCTATTGGAGATCTTACAAGGAGGATCTATGTAGGCCTGTCCAGACGTCGCCTATTTATGAGATGCCAGTGGCATCCCATCGAGTGGACCCCTCTAACGCCCCCCCCCCAACCATGTACCATGGCACAAGGGGGTGTGACGAAGCGCAGCCCTCCACCCACTTAACCCCAGCCGAGTCACTTCCGGAAATGCACTGGGGGTGGCGCAACCATAGAACTTTGCCATAATTAGTGAAAATTCCACTGAGGCAAGTTCCAGCCTGACCACCCCCATTGAGCCAGTCATTGATGACCAAGAGGTGTGACGGTGAGTAGTACAAATCCAAGTTCGCCATACCAAGGCCCACGTCATATGGAGCGTGAATGACAATTGGAAAAAGCCAGACGAGGCCTAGCATTATATCATAGACAGCGATAGCTACTGAATCCCGCTCTCTGAACCAGTGATGAGAAATCATGTGTGTGAAATTTTGGAAGAGGTACAGAAATCGAGGCAATGCCATCATTTTTTACAGAGCTATTCTCCCCATGACGTTCAACGGTAGTGTCTGCCACCTCTTCAGTCAGTTTTACGAGTTAGAGGTGATTTGTTAAGGGACCATGTCAAGTCCGCATTAAGAGCCACCTGGATGCTCAAGTAGCGGAAACTAAGGCGATGGATCAGGATAGTTGTTTGCCAGTCCACAAAGTTTTGCGATGGCGGTAGTTGGATTAGTATTGATTTGGCCGTGTTGATGACCAATCCCGAGGCTTCTGCAAGGAGCTGCAGAAGTCTGAGAGCCAGTGCTTGTCGGGCTCGAGCGCTACAATAGAACGTTGTCTGCGTAGAGTGCAATGTAGTCTTCATGTCCCTTGTCCCATCCCCTAATCTGCACCTTATGAGTTGAGCGAAGTGCTCAATTGCAAATGCAAAAAGAAGTGGGGCAGGGGGCAGCCTGATGAGGAAATTTGTCAGAAACCACCTCAGCTTCATAATAAGGAACTTTTGACACCAAAGTACTGGATTTCAAAAGAACCAGGGGCCATATGTAGAAAGCAAAATTCGCCGAATTTCGGCGTTTGCGATCACAATTTTGCTAAGTGGGATGTAGGAAGGAAAATCTGCATACAAAATAAGGAATCGCAAAATTTGCGATTCCTTATTTTGCAAATGCATTTAAGGAATCCCAAATAGCGATTCCTTAAATGCAATGTAGAAAGCACCCAAGTTGTGCTATTTAGGCTTAAGGAATCGCAAATTACCACCAACTTCAGGTTGATGGTAATTTGCGATTTCTTTCAATAATGCAGTTTTTAGCATTATTCAAAGTGCCATGTGGCACACATACATGCCCTTTGGGCATGTATGTGCGCCACATGTGCACCCATGCTCTTTACAGGAGTGCAAAAGGGTGTCATGTTGACACCCTTGCACCCTTGAAATTGCATTCTCAATTTGCGATTCTCTAATTGAGAATCGCAAATTGAGAATGTCTTCCTATTCATTCCTATGGGCCTTTTAGCCCATAGGAATGAATGGCAAGGTATTCCTTATTTGCGATTCTCAATTAGAGAATCGCAAATAAGGAATAGGTGGGATTCGCAAACAAAATTGCTAATCCTACCTACATAGCGTTTTGCTATTCTCTAATTGCGATTCCCTAAAAATTGCAATTAGAGAATCGCAAAACACAGCCTACCTACATATGGCCCCGGGTCTTTAAAAACTGCTAAAGACCTTTCAATTTTTTTATATGAGTGCTAACAAGATGGTTGTAGTTTAAGCTGCGGAGAAGGGCTGAAACAGAATTCCTCTTCCGTCCCACTTTCCAGTGTGCTCTAGCTTGAGTCAACTGAGAATTGCACAACTGTGGGCACTGGTTCTTTCTAGTCTAGATTGAACGAGCCCAGAGACGTGTACTGCACACAACACAACCAATACCCTGAGGACGCTTCTCGCATGAACACCATACTATTATACATTATTGAGCCTGTCGGTATTCCCTGTTTTAACCGGCCAATACTATGAAGCTAGGGAAAATGAAGATGACCACACAATACGGAAAGAATTCTCAATAACAAGTTATCTACTGAATTTGGCTGTGATATATAGAGACGGTGGTCACTTATGTTGAAAATTTATGAAACAAGGCAAACTATATTTCTTAGAAATGCAAATGGCCACATCACGCAAACAGCAACACAAGTCATGACAAAAATTCTAAGTAGGTTCTAAAATGCTAATTATTATTTGTACAGTGGTCAACAGCAGGATAAGCATGTTTTAGCTGCGGGCAGATACACATGACGACAACAAAGGCGTTGCTTGGTCCAAGCAGGGAAATGAAGGAAAAAAACAGTCAAAACAACGAAGAAAAGACAACGTTTCTGCATTTTTAACATTCTCTTTTCCAAATATCTGGAAACCTTGAATTATCTAATGTGCTGCAGTACTCCAAGAAGTGCTGTAAATGGTTTAGGAAACGAGCGCGATGGAAGTTTGCACAAGCAGTTCGTGAGGTACCCGAACAGTATTCTGGCTCCCTGCTGTAGAAACAGGTGAAAGAAGTGCCAAATTGGGTCCAATAAGCAGAGCGAGGAGAGTCCATCGTGGGTTCTTTACAAATATTAACACACCCCGCTGTCCAGTCTCGGCAATGATAGCCTTAACTAAACCTTTTGTTGCCAAACACATTCTTAACCCAGGCCTCATGAGAGAACTTTTAGTTAAAGGCAGACATTTACACCAATGTGCTGAAAACAAAAAAGTAGAACTTCAGTGTGCGGATAGTGTGGGCAAACTAGTGGGGCAGAAACATAGTCAGTGTTCACTTTCCTATAAAAGGGAAAAAAACTACAAATAAAAAAAAGACAGAGGACATACAGAAACAGCATGTATAAATTGGTGAAAACATTGGCCACGGCCCCCTAAAGATTGCATTAATCCTTGGTAATGTGACAACAAATATGGTCTCCCTCCCCCCACCTCCATCACACCAAACCCCCTCCTAGGCTTCACCCTATTCTTCCCACCAGGAGGGCAGTAATATAGATATAAAAGCATTCAGACAAAAAAGGGAGGGCCTTAGAAATGTTAATTTAAACACCTCCCCCTTCCTTTTCAACAGCAAAGGCAATTCTCTTAGTGTCTACACCCTCACGACATAAGCCCCATTAGCAGGTCAGGAAAAGGCTTGTATTAAGAATCATGGTATGTTCGTGGCCAAGCAGCAAGCCCTCACAGCTATCTTAAAGTTACTCCTACATAGCTAATTGAACTAAGAAAAGGGATGACAGACCAATTTTCAGCTCGTGTATAGAGAATGCTACCAGCATTTCCGCAATGGCTCGACAGCAACTTTTTTTCAGCATGACATCACACAGCAAAGGATTATCGAGGTTATGGCAATATGGGCCAGCATGATATGAATTCAGCAGACAGCATTGAATCTTAAAAACGGGTTGATCACTTACAAAACTGGTCAGTTAGCATTAGCAACCGCTCTGGATCCTGACAAAACATACTCTTTCTGTGATCTTAAATATAGCTCCTAGTCTTTGGCGGCCTGTAACGGCCTCTAATGTTCAAGATTAAAACAGCTCCAGGTTACGACTTGATATAATTTCTAAGAACACCCGGGACAAACAGATTCTCCCTCATGCAGCCTGCCCGCTATCGAATGTATCTTTCTTCTGCACATGCCTATACACGAAACACTGCCAACCCTACGATGTTAGTGAGAGCACACTGAATATGCACATAGGTCTCAGTTAAAGTCGCCAGAGGTGTGATGTGGCATTCTACACAACTCTAAAATAGATAATTAGGTCGCCTGAGATAGAAAAGCTATCATCTTGCACCGTGCATGCTTTACAAACCAGTTCCTTGCCAATAAAGATGTCACAGGCTGTATGAGGAGCTAGGCATGGTTATCTATTTGGCTTTGCTTTTCTATGGGGCTGTTGGCAACTTGATTTCACTAACCACAACACGATACACTGCGGATTAGAGTTTTCCACCTGAGCGCGGCATACAATAGGCATCCTTTGAGCATGTGCTGATGAGTGGTGACTAAAGTTGAAAGCAGGAGTATAATATAAAATTTGTTCATTTACAGCATTGGATGGACGCCGATTGTCATGACCTTCTCCGCAATGTGCATTAGATGCAGTAGCACTACGGCAATCCCCAAAATGCGATTTATAGCGATCTGCACAGGGAAAGCAGCCAGGACCAAGTGACAGCGGGTGGAGGATGATTGGGGTCGGAAGAAGAACCAAGATAGGCACATGATTTACAGCTCTTAGCTGCGCACGTTTGGAAAGCCAAAACAAGTCGCAGCAAAGGGAAAAAAGTAGTTCTGAAAACATGCTATACTGGTAACTACTGGAGTAATACTGTAATTTGTGAACTCTCTCGGTGAGGGATAAATACTAGAGGAGGTATGACCAATGAATGCCATAAAAAAAATAGGAAGAAAGAATAGCAGAGTGACAATAGAGACCGCAAACGGCAAGCCTACGGCCAGGCTATAAGCCCAGAGAGTGAATACGGCATGTCTCGAAGAGATAGCCCATGCACTGCTTAGGCTCAACCTAAAACTTTGCATGTGAACATGTAAAAATGGAAGTGTTTGTGCGTAGGGCCTATGCAACTAATCAGCACCCACTCCTTGACTGTAAGGTGACTAAATATATGCTAAACATGAAATATACATGTAGGCTAAGTATGAAATATACATTCTTAAACAAACACACTATATATGTATTGTAAGATGAAGTCCTATAATGTACGCTTAATAAAAACCTAATGAAATGTATCAATTTAATAATAAAAGTGCATTTTGATTTTCAAAAAGGTTGCCAAATTAAAATTGTTCAAAAGTTCTGAAAGTTTGGGAAAAATCCCGTTCCCAGCATCCGCAGACAATGTTTCCAGTGGCACCCCAGTAACTAATTCCAGAGAACAGACCTGATCGTGTCCCACCCAGACACTGGCAGATGAGAGAGTGGCAGCCAGGAATGTTTCCGATGATGATGAGCCGTATTCCACATCTATTGGTGGCTCACAGTATGCATTCTGTAACAAAGGCAGTCTCCCAGGACATCCGTGCAGGTGGATTCTTAACGGACCCATCAGCAACTCTACATCCGTAGATTGAACGGTTTGTATGATCAGACATAAATCCATTGCTCACTCAAAATTGTGCAATATGCAGTGGAACACGGGCTGTCCACAATTAACCCATATTGCCTGAAAGGACAAAGACTAATTCTCGTTCAGTTCTTGAAGCAAGGGTGCGCTAAAATACTGCATCTTTCTATCCCAACACAGCAGCACACGTCCCAGTGCCATTCTCATTTGGCCATGAGGTAGAACATCCATTGCGGATCAGCAAAAGTAGAACCAGAATGCCAACACCCAGAAATAGGACGAGTGGCAAACCTCCAAACACGCTGGACACTATGGAGTGTATGAAAGACGGAATAACTCTGAAAATAGTCTGGAACATACTGACGAAACCAGAGCCAATCACTTTTAAAAAAGTGTGAAATTCCTGCGGTATTTGATTAATTTAATATGTGATGCACAAGTTCTCCTAAATGTAGCGAGGTTGGTGCAAAGAAGCGATTTAATTTTTGCCGTAGACATTGCAACTTAGAGATCAAATATCTCTCTTGCAGATGTTAGCAAGACTTATTTCTGAAACAATAAGGCTTTCAGTCAATGTAGACTATCAAAGTTCACAGTGGAGATAGCAATTCGAAGACAAATTGTCTCCTGATCTGTGCAGGCTAGTGTAAATAAGACATTGCCACAACAGTCACTATCCGGTAAACACTAACCACATAGGGTACATCCGGTGTCATCCCACAGTAACCTTGATCATTCATCATCAAATAGCTTCCATTGGAAAACAACCTACATGTTTGACAAATCCTAGCAGATGGAAACCCTTTCAGATAACTGGCCATGATTGCTTTGAACCCATTACATGCCCCATGAAGTGCTAACTCCCTGTAAACCAAGAACGACCAAAAGTGTTTTCACAGTCTATACCGCTAAGAAACCCTTTTGACATCCGTAATCGAAAGGTTGGGCCCATGTTTTATGCCGAAATCTCTCCCCCCCCCCCCCCCCTCCCCCCGACGCTTCATACCTGCCAGCCTATAAATGTTTCAAACCGTTCATGAAGAGAAAATGTGGTATTGGCAGAGATATAAAGCTGTGTATTATCCAGCTCTTCAGATGGTGTTTCTGACACTGTGACTGGCAGCATTTCTAAATGCTCTATGTGTAACATGGTGTACATCGTGTCTTTCTTTGCCATGATTTTCTGTTTGTTGGTCAAATTATAGGCCAAAAAGAAATCGGTGATGTTAAGTGTCGCCATTGTACGCAACTACTACGTAAGGTTTCCAATGTCCAGCTCAATAACATTATTGATCGGAGCTGACTCTGTCCATGTTGTAAAAGGGACATATCACTTTGTATTATGTCAATAGCTGATTATACAGTGTTACTCGGAGAGTAATCCCTATTGGATAATGTAGTCACCCCATTGTCCACAACTGACAAAGCTTTCTCTAAATTAACTCTATTTGGGAAACTTTCCAAAGCGCATTGTATACAGCATACCGAAAGCGATTGACGTGGCTTCCTGTGACCGAATAAAACATCCAGTAAATCTGTGTCATTGGAAAGGAGAGACGGGTGTGTTTTCACTTCATCTAATTTAGAGTGTTGTAACCAATCAAGGCATAACTTCCCCACTCTATAAGTCGTTACTACTCCAGTGTTGTGTTTGCACATAACGAGGTTCAGGTCTGTTTATTCTAAAGCCCTTCATGTTGTTAGGAAAACGTGCATTGCTCCCATTGTTGTCTAATGGTCACACTAACCACCCAAAAACCAAAGGAAATGATGGCAGTTCGGGCTGGACTGTTCCCATGAGGCACAGGGACAGACTGATTTGCATATGGCCATGTCTGAACTGGGGTGGCAGAGTGGGCTAAAGAACGGTGATGGATCAAACCCAGATCAGTTGACTGGGGGTGAGTGCTTGCAATGTTCAACACTCCGTCCATCATTTCCTTTGGTTTTTGCACACTAACCACCCTTCAGGACTGGAATGTAAAGAATTGTATGTACTGTTCTCAGGCACATTATTTAACTCTTCCTCAGTAGCTTGTCAGTTGTTGCCAATTATCTAAATGTGGAAATGTGAGAATGGTGTATTTAAGGTCTTTTATCTTAGCTAGAATGAGACAAGCGGTTTGTTGCACCGTTTTGTTAAAAAATGTATGTCGCAGTATTAAGCATGCTCTAAACAAAGCCTAATTTCCCTGTACTTGACAATCTTTTGATCCCCAAGCCGATTTTAAGTCAACTTTGTCTTTCCAAAAGCTAAACCCTTGTATCGACACCTGGGAAATAAAGGACGCCTAATAAATTAATTCTGTTTCTGTTAACCTACTTTTCTATGCCGGAAATGGGACAAGTTCATAATAATAAGACACTTGATCAGTAATGTTGATGCCTGAAAAATATGCAAACCTTTGTGCATATGTTTTTGAACTACCCACACTGGGTGTAGGGCAATGTTCCCACTGTGTGAAATTAAATACTGCCTTTGGAGTACTAGCTCTATGTAAGAAATTATATGTATAATGGTGAAAACAGTACATTTCATCATAATTAGACGTGCCGCTATACAAATCTTTATTTTCAAATACAGTATAATGTTCTAGCTCGGTGAATAGTTTTCAAATCCCAATCATCCACGATGTTACCAGTTGTCCTAATATCTTGAAGCGTCAATTTAAAAACATAGGGTATTTGTAACGTTTGTAGGTCCACATATTTCAAAAGGAACTTTATCCCATACAAAACCATCAAGCACCGGAACAGCTGAAATGTTCACAAGGGACAGGTCTCTTTACAGTTTGTGTGGTGTAGAATTAGGCTTCAATACCTCCACTACAGGTTCAACCGCAGAGTGTTGTGGGAGATAGTGTCCATTTAGGAGCAAAAAGAACACAATTACACAGCCGAAAAGAAAAAGCAATGAGGTGCAATTCAATTGTAGATCAACGGTGGGATAAAATACTTTGACTTGAGCCAAATCAGTTTTGCACTGGTTCCATGTGAACTTTCAGATGGATCCGAAAAAAAAGTCATCAAAATCGATGAAATAACCAGAAGCAGTTTGTGTTAAGACTGGGACTTCATGCGGTGTTGGTGAGCTTGTAACCGGCTCCACTGGTTGAACATCGTAAATAACTTTGTTACTGCCATCAGGTGTAGACTTTTGCGGAGTTGCATAAGAAACTTCAATGTTTGTTGATGTGACTGGAAGTAGCATAACTTCAGTGTAAGATCTCGCCAGCCGGGGTGTGATGACTTCATAGTAGGTTAAAGCTTGCAAAGGGATTTCCTGTATAGTAGTGAGAGGAGGCGGGTAGCTACTCAAGATCCCTTGTGGCCTACTATTTGACACTGGCCACATGGTGTGGTTTGATCAGGTCTATGGACACAAACCTTTTGTGTTTACAAACAGCAAATGGTGGTAAAAGTACAGTTTGGGTACCTTCCACTACCAGGACAGACACAGGTGATCTGTATGATAGGACAAATTATTTTTTAGGCACCATCTTCTCACGGACCAGATCCCTGATCTTTGGAATCCAGCCAAGAGTTGCCAGTTGAAACCCCACTTCACCAGTGGCGGAACGTTTCTTTACTTCGTAGCTGTTGTCCTCACGGAAGTCATTCAGTTGCTTCAAGACAGCCAAACATTTCTTGATATCAAAAAGTGTTTTCACCACCACTGGCACAGAATTGTCTATGTCAGACGCACACATCAGGACCCCTAAAAGGATCTCACAGGCAGTCTGACTACCCAGGATCTTCTTGGCAGATTGTTTAACGCTCTCTGGACCCCATATAGGTGGTGAGTCCAACTACGACCTGAACCTAATACTCTAGCTGTTAAAGACTGCTTTAAGTCATGGTTCTTCCTCTCCACAACACTATTTCCCTCAGGGTGATATGGTGAGGAGTACTGCACAGCTATACCCAATATTTTCCATTGAATCCCGGGAAGCCTTAGAGGCAAACACAGGTCCTCGATCTGAAAGTAATGCAGCTGCTGCATATGTCTCGATAAAGACTTGCAAATCTTTTATAACAGTTTGAGCGTCAGCTGATCGATGTGGCCATACCCATAGGAATCAAAAAACGGAATCCACTGCTAGTAGTATGTATTTAAAATAGCTGTTACTTCATAATGGCGTGCAGTGGTCCAAATAAATGCAGGCTAGAGGCATGTTTTGAAATTAAGAGAGGTGTCTGTGGTGAACGTGCTATGGTTGAAACTTTAATTTGTTGACATATGTCACATTTAAGGACATATTCCTTGTTATTTTTGTTGAGGCCTGCCCACCAGTATCGTTGCTGCAGCAGTGAAACTGTAGCTGCCACCCCTGCATGAGCAGAAGGCAAACCCTCGTGAGCGGCTAATATAAACTCTGGCCGTGGTAAACGTTTTGGGTAATGGTGTGCCACAACATGAAGCTGTGACAGCAGTCATTATGTCCCCATCTATTCTCATGCTGGAACGAGTCATTGCAGCAAGGACAGCAGTTTGCACTGCTGCCTTTGTGGCTTCATCAGCCATTGAACTCCCTACAAAGTGTATAGCTACACGTTGGTGACTCAGTGCATAGATAACATGAGCCTATGGCAAGTTTGCATTCAGATTTGCCACCTTTCCACATTGCAGTTTATGCTTGATATTATAACCTTTTGAGTCTGTGAATCCATTTTGGCTTCAATAATGTAAGTACTGGTTGTAAGACTGGAGACAGTAATATGAATCGCACTCAGTGACTGCGGGGAATTCGGGATCGGTATTTTCTAGTGCCAGAATCATGACTTTTAGTTCAGACAGCTGTGCAGTGCAATCAAACCCCAATGTTTTTAGAGACTGGAATTCGCCATCCCTCATTTTATCCTTCACTGCTGCACAAGCGGAAGTGTATTGATGTTTTGTCCCCAGTGCAGGCTGGGCAGAACCATCCATATATACAATGAAGACATACTGAAGAAGAGGCATAATTTGGCTGGGCAGTGGACATTCTTGTTCATAGTGCAGGTATACTTGTGTTTGTAGTGTAGAGTCAAATATGTAGTCTACATCAGTCGCTGTCAGAGATTTGGCCCACTGTATCCATCTAGGGTGTAAGGCTTTTGAGTATTGAATGCTGGCCTTTGTGACAGCCTCTAAAGTCGCAACGGGAGTCATGACAGTTATGCATTTTCCCTCAGCCAATGATCCTTCTCTTGTGGAAATGTGGATTTTCCTGATCAGTTATGTCCCCTATCTTGGACCCCAACGGTTCTATATGCATGTTACAAGTACATGTATGTTCCCTCCAGTTCCAGTTTCTAAGACGCAAACATATGTGTGTCTACCGTCGACATGTTCTCTGTCAGATCCGCCATCACAGGGCTGGATATTCGATTCCTAAGTATGAAAGGCCACCGACTTTATATGGCTAAGTTACCTCATTTTTACAGTTCAGGCAAGTAGGCCCGATTCTGTCCTCAAAGCCTTTCCCTGCTCTCTGCCTCTGACAGCTTCAGCTTGAGCTCGCATCTGTATCCATGAACTTTGTCCTACTCCCTGTGCAGCTAACGGTGCCTGCCTCGGCCAGTTTTCGCCTGTCTGCCAAGAAGTTGTATTTCACCTTCGAATTATCTATTTTGCTCTTCAGCCGATGCATTCCTGTCCAGTGATTTAGGTAAACATTTCCTTTAGCTCACAAGCAAAGGACTCAGCCTTTCCGTCCTCCTGCAAGTGATTCATAGCCCTGTTGCCATGGAAAGTTTTCTATCCCTCACATCTCATATAGACACTTAGACGCTTGTACACGCACACAGTCAGTATAGAATAGATTCTGTCCGAGAGTCTCTTCCTTGTGGATAACATAGTTCTTTAAACATAGGATGTTAGATATGATTTGGGATTAGGTTGACTTGACCCTCAGACTTCTCGTCTCCACATGTAGAGCTAAATGTCAAGTCCCCTTCACCCCCTAGTTGCACGTCAATTACACGTCATGCTGCCGCGCGCGCATCTATGCCAAGTATTATCTTATAGATCCACCTATGTCTGATAATTCTAACCAATCATGTTTCTTTTATTCCTTATTACGCCTAGTTTCGATTACGTACCTGTTTTGTCACTTTTCTTATCAAATGTTACGCCTTCTACATTCGTTTCATTGTAATGCATTTATTATAAAAATACATGTCTGTCAATAAATTATTGTACTTCACTTCCTGAACCCTCGTGGTGACGGAACCTGAAGGCCGCGACTCGAGTCGGCCATTTTGAATGGAATAAAGCCCATTAGAAAACCTCTTATACCACGGATTCTGCCTCTTGTTATTTTGAGCTATTTTACTTTATTTAAGATCCCGTATGAAATTCAGTCCGGTATTTTTATTTACCACATAATGGCGCCCGAACAGGGACACTTTCTCATCTCACGCGCCGGCGGTGCGTTGCAGGCCCGGTCTCCTGCCACAGCTGGACGGACCATAAACGCGTACCAGCAGGATTTCCTGTAAGCTCCCTCCGGTCAAGCGGGGGCGACTGAGGCTGCGATCAACCCAGACGAGGCGGTGAGAAGTGCGAAGTATCCCGACCAGAGCCTAGCTGAGAGAGCAAGATCCGAGGTATACTGAGGCCCACCAGGTTTTCCGAAATCCCGACGTCCAGAGGGTCCGCTGTCCGCAGTTATCGAGTCCTGTCCATTCTCTGAGGCCTTCCGTTTCAAGGAGCTACTCGGTGAGTACCATCGCCGGGGAGGCGTGTTGACGCGCACATAGGTTGTGCCGGTCAAGACGGATTTGGGTACACAAATCCGGTCTGCACTGTTTAGCAGTGTATATGTACTGTTTAGCAGTATATCAAGTATTCCGAAGTATTCAGTTATTGTCAAGAATTCAGCGTGGTGATTAGTTAGGCAGACTGTCATCATTGTCGATCATTGTTATAATGTTTAATGTTTAAAGTATTCAGAAATGTCTTGCATATTGTGGTATGAATGACTGTTCATTGTTCACTGTTCATTTATTGTGTTTTTCGTATTAAGAAAATTCAAGAGTAAGTATCAGATCAGTTGTAAATATGCCGCTCTTCTCGAAGTTAAGACAGATTACTACCAGAAAAGGGGTGCTTGAAGAAGCAGTTCCTATTCCTCCTAGGGACACCCCAGGGCATTTTATGTACCATAAACATGGCTTAGATGCCATATTGTTTCTTGATCTATGGGTAGATTATACCAAGGGATTACCGGAAAGTCAAAGGTGGCCCGCAGCGGGAACCTGGGATGCAGAGTGCATCATGAAAGTGGAGGAAGAGTTATGGAAAAGAAAGGTCAGACAGTCACAGAAAGACGCTGTTGAGTTATGGCGTAAAGAATCTCATAGACGAACAGAAAAAGCACGTAGACAAGAAGAGAGGAGTAAAGAAAGTTCAAATAAAGTTCAAGAAAATCTATTAATTGAGGAAGGTATCCGAGTGAAATCAGAACAAGTAAATAGACAAAGAAATGCTCTTATGAATGGTATGTATCCCCTTCTAGCCGAAGGACTACCTAAGGCTGTTACAGAGATGCCAAAAGACTTGCCACCCCCATTATTTCCAATTAAGGTACATCCAAAAGGGCATCCCAGAACCGCAGAAGATGTTTTTCTTTCCTCATATCTAGACGACGCAGCTCCGGAGTATGCTAACGCCACACCACATAGACCGTCTGGCGGAAGGGTTCAACGTCAGGATCAGGTATCTGTCCCCGTGCAACAGCAAGTCCCGATACAAGCTTCGGCAAGCACATCTGTTTCCGCATCTGTCTCCGCAGTCGATCCTATAGGGGTATCGACACCCATAGTTGCTGTGTCACGTTCAACGAATCCATTCACACCCGACGCCCCAGATGGGGCCACGGGAGGTGCTAGCAGTACCTTTACACCACCCAGAATAAATAAACTTGTTTTTCAAGAGTCAGCGCATTCACGTACACCTAAATTCGTAAGTGAACGTACGCTTAAGGAACTCCTTGTAAATTGTAGATATGACCCGGTGGTTGGTAAAGAGGACGAAATGGTCCTGGCATCATTACGTATTAGGCGAGCCGCAGAGTATTTAGCGAGGTTACCAGGGATGACCACGCATCTGGATAACATATATCATTTTGTTCAAACAGGACGAGATCCAGGATGTATTAACAGAGCTATGGAATTCCAGAAAGTAGAGATACAGGGGGAACTGTTACGTTTCCTCATAAACTGTGTAATCAGAAATCAAGATCGTCCGGGGGTAGACCCGAATGCAATGCTTATTCTTACAAGATGGAGTCAGAATATATCAGAAGGGAGACACGATAAGCAAAATTGTATAATAGCCATGTGCCGAAAAATACGTAAAGAAATAGAGCGTATTCATGAAGAGAGATTGGGAACAGACGAGTTCGAGCAAGATCAAGTGTCCGAATCAGGGAATTCCGCAAGACAGTCAGAGACCATAGCCTATGTAGGCAGAGGAAGATCCTGTGAAAATACTAGATGTTTTTCTGATCCCATACACTCTGTATGTCCAAATAATAGCAGAACGTATCCGACGCCTGTAATAAATCTGAAATCTCCTGAACATTCGTTTCAAGCCGCAGATAAAATACTACGAGAACGAAGAGGTTACCACCTCCTCGATTCCATGGATGAGCAAGAATTAGCCAGATCAGCCGTTCACTGGATTGACAGTCCTGAAAAATACGGTGATGAGACCGTAGCACACACGTTTTTTAATCTCAGTGCAGATGAACAACGTTTAGCTGGAATATATATGATTCAGCAACTCCTCATATTATATAAGAGCCAACATGCTGACCCCGGTCCTTTACCTGATATATTAACGGAACTACTCACGAACAGATGGAGAGGTTCTAGTAACAAGCTAATTAAAGAGATATTAGTGTCACGTAAACAGTATGTCCTTTTTGTAAGTCCAGATTCTCTCTCCCTGCCCCGCAGAGAAAGAGCAGCGTACTATATGGATAGGCAAAATCCTTTACGAGAAGTGCACCCAATAAAAGGCGAAGACAATGAGTTTCACCGTGTATTTGTTTACACACCCATATCAAAAATGGAATTATTAGAAATGAAGAAAGTAGTACCTAGTCATGATAAAGACCCAGCGGGTTTCCACCGAGAAATTAAAGACATGTTACTGATGGGAGAGTACACCTTTCCTGATATTATGACGATATTAAAGGTGCTTTTGCCTGCTGGCATTTATGAAAAACTGAAAGAAAAAGAGTGGGAAGTAGGAGACCAAAAGATAGACTGGACAGCATTAGCAGAGGAAGAAAGGGGCCGAGCTGCAGGTTCAGGGCTCGGGGATAAAGTTAAACTGTTACCAGGTTTACTAGTACAGGTACTGCCACGTTTATTAACTACAAAAAAGGAAGATTGGGGTGCAATTACAGCCTGCAAACAAAAGCAAGATGAAGACACAAGCGATTATTATGCTCGATTTGAAAAATGTTTTGGTATAAATAGTGGTATAAAAGCAAGTAGTGACTCATATCCACATTTATTTGTGACAAAATTAGTGGAAAATGCGTTGCCTCCAGTGAAGAATAGAATATTGAAATTCGAGAGTACCTGGCAAAGTAACACTCCGTCGCAAATGCTACAAATGTTACAGTATCATCACAATAGAATAAGGGATGAACAAGAACACGAGCATAGACGCATGAAGGATACAAAAATGAAAATGCTAGTTTCTCAGACAGTACCAGCAGATGGTCACAAAAAGGGTGTGACACATTCTGGTGATTCTGCAGTTCCTGTAAAAGGAACCTGCAATTACTGTAAACAACTAGGCCATTATGTACATGATTGTCCAGTCCTGAAACGTAATATAGCTACAGGTATTGCAAAAGAGAGACCACGATTAGTTAGACAAGATCAGAATGAACAAGGAGCTATGCAGCATGGACAGTCCATGCCAGTTCAGCAACAGTCCATGCCAGCCTCACAGCAACCCATACAGTTTGTGCCAGCTGCACCACCGTTGCCTGCTACTGCCACACAAACCACAACACGACAAATGTATCAGACTGCACAGTATGAATACCCTGAGTATCAGCGTTACGCATGAACAAGCCTAGAGAGGGAAGTTGACTTACCGCTTATCGAGATTCCTGTAGATCAAGAAGGACCTTATGTACATAGTGAATTATTAGGTCAAAATAGAAAATTCTTACTCGATACAGGGGCAAGTCGAACAACAATAAAACGTAGTGAAGTTCCAGGGGCACCCCTCTCAGGCTCTCAAAATGTTTCCCTTGGTTTTTCGGGAAAACCTATTGTTAATGAAGTATCACAGCCTCTACCACTTACGATAGGACCTTTGACACGAACTACAGATTTATTGCTTACTAAATCATGCCCAGAAAATCTGTTAGGAATTAAGACTCTGAAAGCACTAGGAGCCATAATATGTTGTTCTCCGGAAGGAGTAAGGTTGTTTTTGCGTGATTTTAAAGGTCACTATGTGTCTAGAGACATGGATCCCCGACTACAGACTTTACCAGTACATCTATGGGCACAAGGCCCTACGGATGTTGGCTGCATGAACATTACACCCTATCGAGTTACATTGAAAGCAGGAGTGGTACTACCACGAATGCGACAATACAAGTTACCGCATGATGCTGTAGTGGCTTTGCTGAAAATCATTGATGAGCTGATTGCCCAGGGAGTAGTTGTAGAAACAGACTCCAATGTATGTAATTCACCGATAATTCCGATTCTTAAACGAACTGATCCTACTGCCCCACCAGTATACCGATTGGTTATTGATTTGCGTGAACTAAACAAGTGCATTGTACCACAATTCCCTGTGGTCCCTGATATATCATCATTGTTGACAGCAATTGATTCCGAAGCAACATTCTTTACTGTAATTGATCTCAAGAATGCCTTTTTTAGCGTCCCAATAGATCCGGAAAGCCAATATTTGTTCGGATTCAGTTTAAATGGGCGCAGCTTTAAATTCTCACGCGCTCCCCAAGGATTCACAGAAAGCCCCAGCATCTACAGCCAAGCACTGAAACGAGAACTTGACAGTATCCACATGCCAGTCAATACTGCACTGCTTCAATATGTCGATGATCTGCTGATCACCGCGAGAAGCGAGCCAGAATGTGAAAAAGCTTCTCTGACAGTTTTACATTTCCTAGCCGACAAGGGGCACAAGGTGTCCCCTTCTAAGCTGCAATTCTGTGTTCAGCGAGTTATTTATCTTGGTCACTCGCTGTCCAAGGAGGGAAGGCAGCTTACACCAGATCGCATCCAGTTAATTGCTAACATGTCAATACCCCAGACACAAAAGGAGGTGCGAGCTTTCATAGGCCTCACTTCATATTGTAGGCAGTGGATCCCTCAGTACGCATTTCTAGCAAAACCACTCATTCAGTTAACCACACAGGAGGCAGCCACATCGACTGTTCTCCCTTGGACTCAGGAACATACACAAGCTTTTGAAAGCCTAAAGGAAGCTTTATGTCAAGCACCTGTTTTAGCAACACCATGTTATAGCAAACATTTTACACTCTTTGTTACAGAACGCGAAGGTACTGCCTTGTCAGTACTCACTCAGGATCAAGCAGGATCACGCAAGCCATGTGCTTATTTTTCCAGTACATTAGATCCCGTAGCTCAGGCTTTGCCTGCATGCCTGAAATCAGTGGCAGCGACAGCTTTAGCAATCAGACAAAGCGATGCCATAGTATTAGGACACCCATTGACAGTTCAAGTACCACATGCAGTAGAGGTTCTTGTGAACCGAACACAAACACAACACTTGACCATAGCAAGACTTACCGGTTATGAACTGACATTGTTTCAACCACACATAGAGATCCGACGGTGTAATACATTGAATCCTGCTACACTATTACCTGTAATTGGAACAGACCCACTAGCTCATGATTGTGTTGAAATCATTGAAATAAAGACGAAACCTAGACAAGACTTGACAGACGTTCCATTGTTAGATCCAGACCTGACGTTGTATGTAGACGGATCATGCATGAGAGCAAGTACAGGAGACTTAGTGGCCGCGTATGCAGTCACAACAGACACTGAAGTTATTGAGACAAATTGTATAGATACTTTGTCAGCCCAAGCAGCAGAACTTATTGCCCTAACACAAGCCTGTATTCAAGCCACATATAAGAAAGTTAATATATACACTGACTCACGTTATGCATTCGGAGTTGTACACGACTTCGGCGTGCTGTGGCGAGAGAGAGGTTATTTAACCTCCCATGGTGCCCACATTCAGCACGGACCCCTCATTCATGCTTTGTTAGACGCAATACATCTACCCACTGCTATATCGATTATGAAATGTAAAGCACACACGAAGGTTACTGATACCATTTCTCAAGGCAATGATTTAGCTGACAAAACAGCTAAACAGACTGCTCAGAATCGCACATTAGACATGACAAAGCCAATAGTTCAGACACCAACACAGTGTATGACAATTAAGGATCCCACACTTGACGTAACTGACATACAGACACATGCCACAGCAGAAGAAATAAAGAAGTGGACTGAACTAGGAGGGATCCAGACAGATCAAGGATGGATGACGAAGGAGAAATCTGTATGGTTTCTCCCTGATTCCATGGTTCAAGCCATTATAGCTACAGTTCACAGTCCAGCACATTTAGGAGAGAAGGCTATGCTAGACAGCATTCAGCACATTTGGTTCAACAAACATTTACGAGCAGCAGCTAAACAAAAAGTTCGTACCTGTATGATATGTTGTCAGTTTAATCCAGGAAAGAGTGTTCCCGTAGAGCAGGGTGGATTTCAGCCTCCTGACCATCCTTTTGAAGTCCTCCAGATGGATTATATTCAGATGGAACGTTGTCAAGGATTCAAATATGTTCTCGTAGTTGTCTGCGCTCTCTCCCGTTGGACAGAGGCGTATCCCGTATCAGATTACACTGCCCCGACTACTGCCAAGCAGCTAGTTCGAGAATTCTTCCCACGGTACGGTTTACCACGTGTTGTATATTCAGATAACGGTCAGCCTTTCTCATCCGAATTAATGAAACATGTCTCACTCTTGTTGGGATATCAGTGGAAATTCCACTGTGTCCGACACCCCGAGGCAGCAGGTCTCGTAGAAAGACATAACCAGACACTGAAAATCAGACTGTCCAAAATATGTAGAGAGAAAGGTGTCGACTGGATAGTAGCATTACCAGTTGCACTCTTTTACATGAGAATGGTAGCACACTCTAGAACAGGGCTATCCCCGTATGAGGTGATCTTCGGTAGACCGCCGAATATGTGGGGGACGCCTATACCACGCAAAATAACTGACATTGACTGTAACATGCTGACAGATTACTTGGCTTCCTTGATGTCTGCACTACAATCTTCTCGTTCACAGGTAGCTGCAGCCTTTCCCGACAACACTGAGGCGAAACCCCATGACGTTGTTCCGGGTAATCTTGTCTTTGTGAGAAATTTCGACAGGAAAAATCAACTGGAGCCCAGGTGGAAAGCACCCAAGTTGGTCCTGTTGACCACAAGAACAGCCGTGAAGATCGAGGGACGCAAAGGGTGGATTCATTCAAGTCACGTAAAAAAATTTCATGGACTACCTTCAGATATAGACACTGTGCCCTGCACTCCCTCACAGACTGATTCAAAACTTCCTTTTGTTGAACAGAATGACTCTCAGTGCTATAAATTAAAGCTTAGGCCCAAACAGTCGAGCAATTTGATTGTTTAAGTCCTCTCCAAGGTGAAGCGGTTGAATTGTCTCCGACATGTATCCCTTGGACCTGAGTAGAGAAAATACCCGAGAAATGTTGAAACGACAGGCGTATTGTAAATCACTGCGTAGCTACTGTATGAGGACATTATTAATTTTGTTTTTATTGAGTATTTTAGTAATTATTACGAGTGTGATTTTGCACATATATCATCCTATCTCTAGACATGTTTATAATGTTGCTGCAGAACATTCTTTTAGTGACCTACCGCCACATGAATTATCTTATAGACTTGCGCTGCGCAATAACACCTTCATTAGTATGTTACATCATTCCCATCAGACTAGTAATGCGACCAATTGTTGGGTGTGTGGCCGACTTCCTCCCTATCAGAATAACAAAGGAGTTCTGCCTTTCTTTCCACATCCATTCACACACAATGGCTCCTGTGGAGCATGGTTTAGTTTATTAAATTCCATAGACCCAGACACAGCAGTTTATCAACAACATTGGATATGGGGAAATCTGAATCTAGTTTTATTCAAAGTCTGTCACCCTAATAAGGAGGGTCACCCCAGTAGAACAGGAACTGATTTAGAAAATGAAGTGTATAAATTAGGTAATTTTACGCCTAATCTTATGATTTTGAATGTCAAATCCGAAGTTGAACTAATTCTGCCCACTATGTCAGTATTTCCAGTAAAGGGTGAATTATGTGTGAGAAAAGTTGGTTCCATACACATGGGCCATAGCCAATGCGTTACTACAGTAGAATATAGTGATCAAGGCAAATCTTCATTTAGAGCTTCTCGCCATTCTTACTTCATATGTGGTCAGACGGCATATATGCGTCTGCCTCTAGATTGGGATGGTACCTGTTACATAGCATTCCTTTTGCCACCTGTTTTCCTAGCTCCCCCTGATTATTATCGAAATGTTCATTTAGTACACAATAGAGAGCGAAGAGATCTCCCAGTTGTCGATTATACTGAAACGGCATGGGACAAGTATGTAGATTTCAATAAAGGTATCTTTCCCTATATAGGTACAATATCAAATAGTAAGCTGATACGCAGACTCACCAAGACTCTTGAAGCTGTAGTAAACGAGACTATAGCCGCCCTAGGCAATCTGACAGAGGAACAATCAGTGATGAGAATTGTTGTTCTCCAGAATCGTCTTGTCCTTGACGTCATCCTGGCCGATAGGGGCGGAGCTTGCAGGGTCATCGGATCCAGCTGCTGCATATTCATACCAGAAAATTCGCCATCTGTATATAAAGCTATAACACGTCTTCATAAGATTGTAAGCCAGATACACGAAAATCCAGGCACTTGGACGTGGTCCGGGTGGTTTTGGAGTGTGATATCAGCCTGGGGATGGAGAGTTTTATCCTTCCTAGGTATTGGCCTTCTTATGCTCTTCAGTTGTTGTTTATGCCTGCAAAGTGGACCAGCGATTTGTGGTCTGTGTGCCACATCATGCATTCCATATCACAGGTCTCGTTCAGAATGCCGGAAGGAAGAAGAAATGATGCTCCATGAGCAAATCAATGGAATGATGAAGATTGATGTCTCGTGAAGGGCAAGAAGGGGACAAGGAGGGAATGTGGAAATGTGGATTTTCCTGATCAGTTATGTCCCCTATCTTGGACCCCAACGGTTCTATATGCATGTTACAAGTACATGTATGTTCCCTCCAGTTCCAGTTTCTAAGACGCAAACATATGTGTGTCTACCGTCGACATGTTCTCTGTCAGATCCGCCATCACAGGGCTGGATATTCGATTCCTAAGTATGAAAGGCCACCGACTTTATATGGCTAAGTTACCTCATTTTTACAGTTCAGGCAAGTAGGCCCGATTCTGTCCTCAAAGCCTTTCCCTGCTCTCTGCCTCTGACAGCTTCAGCTTGAGCTCGCATCTGTATCCATGAACTTTGTCCTACTCCCTGTGCAGCTAACGGTGCCTGCCTCGGCCAGTTTTCGCCTGTCTGCCAAGAAGTTGTATTTCACCTTCGAATTATCTATTTTGCTCTTCAGCCGATGCATTCCTGTCCAGTGATTTAGGTAAACATTTCCTTTAGCTCACAAGCAAAGGACTCAGCCTTTCCGTCCTCCTGCAAGTGATTCATAGCCCTGTTGCCATGGAAAGTTTTCTATCCCTCACATCTCATATAGACACTTAGACGCTTGTACACGCACACAGTCAGTATAGAATAGATTCTGTCCGAGAGTCTCTTCCTTGTGGATAACATAGTTCTTTAAACATAGGATGTTAGATATGATTTGGGATTAGGTTGACTTGACCCTCAGACTTCTCGTCTCCACATGTAGAGCTAAATGTCAAGTCCCCTTCACCCCCTAGTTGCACGTCAATTACACGTCATGCTGCCGCGCGCGCATCTATGCCAAGTATTATCTTATAGATCCACCTATGTCTGATAATTCTAACCAATCATGTTTCTTTTATTCCTTATTACGCCTAGTTTCGATTACGTACCTGTTTTGTCACTTTTCTTATCAAATGTTACGCCTTCTACATTCGTTTCATTGTAATGCATTTATTATAAAAATACATGTCTGTCAATAAATTATTGTACTTCACTTCCTGAACCCTCGTGGTGACGGAACCTGAAGGCCGCGACTCGAGTCGGCCATTTTGAATGGAATAAAGCCCATTAGAAAACCTCTTATACCACGGATTCTGCCTCTTGTTATTTTGAGCTATTTTACTTTATTTAAGATCCCGTATGAAATTCAGTCCGGTATTTTTATTTACCACACTCTCACCACAGCGGTCTGAACAGCAGTCAGTATTTTTTCAGTAGGTGCACAACAAATTTCACCATTGGCGTATCAATGTGATGTATGTGCAATTGATACTGCCACCTTCATTAAAGGTGAGATATGTGTTTTCTGTGGTCCCCACCTCACACCGATGACCAAGTATGTTGTGTTTACACATGTATGTAAGTGTTTAGCTGCCTTCTTGTCAGCTTGAACTGCACACAGAATCTGTGTGTGCTCTGTTGTCCAATATGAGCTTGAAAAGTCTGGACGAATCAATTCATAAAACAGTTTAATCCATTGTGCATAATCTGGTATGTATGTATTATGAAAATTTAGAAATTCTAAAAGCGATTGTAACCTTTTGTTTGAGCTTGGTGGTTGTGAAAGCGTGCATTTCATTAAGAAGTGTGGCGGTAAGCTTTTGCCTTCTATTGACCACTCTTATTCCAGAAACAGGACACTGGCATAAGCAATTTTTGATTATTTTACCATTTTGAATTTGTATCCATCCATTGCAAGTTCCACGATCTACTCTGACCAGATGTGCATCTGAAGCATCATATGTGAGGTATATCTCATGGACATATGATAATGCTTCATTGGTAAGTCTTTGTAACAGTTCTGTTACATGGGCAAAGAACAAACCTGGGATGTTCTTATACCCTTGAGCCAAATGGGAAAAAAAAACTTTTTGTGACCTTAGCGTGGTAAATGCTGTCATATACCTATTTTCAGGTGCTATGTTTGGCAGAAAAAGCCATTTGAAATGTCTAATGTGGTTTTGTATTTTTTGCACACTGTTATTCATTAGTGCTGCACTGTGGGCATTTTGAACTGCAAATCTGCAAGTATGACTGCTTGTCTATAGTCTAAGACTAATCGATGTGAGCGATCTGGTTTTGCTACTGGAAACAAGGGATTGTTCATTGGTGAGTTACAAGGCTCAATTATGCCTTGATATTCTAGCTGTGTGAGTATTTCCCGAACTGCCTTTTGAACCTCATGTTTTATCGGGTGTTGTGTGTGGAATTGTGGGCTGGACCTTATGGGTATTACCTGATAATGCGAATCCTCATCCCAGGCCCCGTGTTTGCAATATAATGCTGGGACTTGTACAAGGGCCCAATCCTTGGCATACGCTTGTTTTAATGATTTAGGAACAAGTTTGGAGAACGTTGGATGGATCTTTTCACTGGACTCCTGTGGAGAAGATCGACCCTATGGTTAAAATTTTTCCTTATTAGTTTTTTTATTACCCCATCCTTTTTTTAGAAGACTTATGTGCCTGTTTTGAGTTATTCTTTTCAGAATTGCCCTTAATTTGTGGTTTACTAGATTTGGCTCCTAAACTATCTTGGACTATTCATGTGTAGGTTTCATCCTCCTTCCTGTACATGCTTTCCACTTTCCCCTGCAGACTCTGTACTGCTTTAATGTACGTTCATATGTTTCCAATCTTTTTTAAACATTCAGCAGGTCCAGCCATTTCTTTCACCCTGTAGATGACTTTCACCACTTCCATATTCTTAAAGGGATGGAGATCTTTGTATCAACCTTTCAAAGTTTAGCAATATGAGGTCATGTATAATGCTCCCAGAATGCTCTCTGATTTGATGCAGATATTTGCAGAACCTTGAAAACAAGATTGAGGATTCTTTGCTATCAAAATAAGATTATGGGAAACAAAAATATACAATCATTGGCAAAACCAGTAGGTCTAAAATTGGTGATCAGCTTTTTAGTTCTATCTATGTGTGACTTGTTTTGGGATGGTTTTTGTGAAACCTTATTAGTGTGGGTGCTGCCGGGCCCTCACCATTATAATAAACATTGGCAAAAGCAAAAATAGTTTTTGGTCTCAAAAAGCACACACTGCCACAGTAGTTACTGTCGCTGAACTAAACTACTTTGTGTGCTGATATGCTCCTTGTGAAAGAGCAGAATGCTGTCGCTCACAGTGAAGCCAGCCGATACAGAGAGACAGAGGCAGAATTTCAATAAACACAAAAGGTCATGGTCAACGCCAGACCAAATTAGGGGCCCAAGTATTAAAGATGTGTTTACGCTATTACAAGCTAATCTCAAAAGAGATTTAAACCTTTTGCTTTCTTCTATAGAAAGCTGAAATTTCTTACCCCGGTCTGAGGCACGGTCACTTATATGCACCGTGAATATACTGGTTAAGCTCACAGCACCTATGTATTTCAGCCAATGCCACTTTACAGCACACCAATGAACATTCTGCTCATTTTATGTGATCTGATTCCAGTAAAATACCATCAGATAACTGTCGGCGTGTGGGTATTGCGGGCCGGAAAGTCAGACGAGGAGGCCAGATATAGTGGGCTATAGTTTTGTTTTATTGAACAGAAGTTCTGTTTACACAGGTGTAGGGTTTTGATGTAGCTGTGGAAGAACTCCTCGTCGCGGTCGGGTCGTCGGGGTCGGTGTTTCAGGGACGTCTCCGTTCTTGGTTGTAATCGGCGACCCTAGACAGTGTGGAAGTTCCTCGGAGGACCGGAAGAGAAAGAAAGAGGAGCCGTTAGTCCTGCTGGGACTCAGATGAAGACGCTGGCCCCGTTACCACAAGGTGAAGAGGAGTAAGCAGACTGTGTGGGGAAAGGGTAAGAGGGGGAAAGGCAGGGGTTGGTAAAGGAAGAGTGCTCGGAAGGTTCGTGAGAACAGGGTCTGTACACGGTGTAGGGTGCTGTACATAAGTTACAAGGTGGCGGGACGGGATGGTGAAGAGAGAGAGGCTATATATAAGGGAAGATTATATGGGTACATAGAGTACTCTAACAGACTGAGGGTATGGTGGAAGGTACTCACGCGCTCCGCCGTAACTCTCCTCCGAGTTACGGCCGCTCTCCAGCTTCCTCCGTGGGACTCCACCACTCTTCTGACCACTCCTCGAGTTCTCCACTTCCGTCTTCGTTCTCCACGTGCTCGCCAGCCGAGAGTTCCTGCCACGATCTTTCGACCCCTCCAGTCTCTTCGGATCCGCTTTTTCTGTGGGCGCCTGGTTGTAGATAGGCGGGACTTCCGGGGCATCGGGCGACTCCTTCCGCTCCGTCGTCACTCCTGATTGGACCCTGAAAGAGAGAGAGGGGTGGGGATTCCGTTGTCACGGACGCTTTGGAGATCCTTCGGAATCGGGAATCCGGGAAGGGACAGTTCCGGAGAGGAGGTAATCCGGGTGGTGGGCGTGAGGGATTGGGGACCGGGGGAAAGGATCCGTCACATCCCCTTCCCCTAGGAATGTTTCGTGTACTTGTTGAGGACACGGGATAACGGGACAGGTAGTCCGCGTTCCCTTGGTCTGCCCCTTTTCGGTGTACTGTGGTGAAACGATAGGGTTGGAGGGCAAGGAACCAGCGGAGGACTCGGTCATTATGTCCTTTGTTTCGGGCCATCCATTCCAGAGGGGCATGGTCGGTGTATATAGTGAACTCACGACCCTCTAAGTAATAGCGGAGACTGTCCACTGCCCACTTAATAGCCAGGGCTTCTTTTTCTACCACAGCGTAGTTGCGTTCTCGGGGAAATAACTTCCGGCTGAGGTAGAGAATGGGCTTCTCGTTACCAAACAGGTCCTTTTGGGATAATACCGCCCCCAAACCCTGTTCGGAGGCGTCAGTCTGCAAAAGGAAGGGTCGCGTATAATCAGGGCTCACAAGCACGGGACCGGAGGTCAAAGCACGTTTGAGGTCGGAAAAGGCCTCCCATAACAAGGGTGTTGGGTTTTGGAGCAATGTCTCCGTGGCTGCAGAGTTTTTTAACAGGTCTGTGAGAGGGGCTGCTCTTTGTGAAAAATTGGGTACAAACCTCCGATAATACCCTAGGAGGCCTAGGAACGCACGGAGGTCTTTTTTCGTTTTCGGGAAGGGGAGGGAACGGATGGCTTCGGTTTTGGTAGATTGGGGTCGGATGAGGCCCTCCCCCAGGAGGTAACCCAGATATTGTACCGTTTGTGCGGCCAGGGTGGTTTTGGCGGGATTGATTGTGAAACCATATGACCCCAGGGAGGTGATGACCTTGTACAGGTGGTCCAAGTGTTGTTCCCAGCTATCACTATAGATGATTATGTCGTCTAGGTATGCCCCCGCGTACTGGGTGTGGGGTCTTAAGACGTGGTTCATGGCTCGTTGAAAGGTGGCGGGGGCCCCATGAAGGCCGAACGGGAGAACAAGGAACTGATACAACCCCTCAGGGGTAGAAAACGCTGTTTTCTTTCTGTCCTCTTGCCTGAGGGGTATCTGCCAATACCCTTTACAGAGGTCTAGCGTGGAGATGAATTGCGCATTCCCTATGCGTTCGATCATCTCGTCGACGCGCGGCAGGGGATACGTGTCAAAGGATGAAATTTTGTTGACCTCCCGGAAGTCAATGCAAAATCTGACTGATCCGTCGGGTTTAGGAACGAGGACGATTGGAGAGTTCCAGTCGCTTACTGAGGGTTCTATTATGCCCATCTGCAGCATTAGTTCGGTTTCTTTTTTTATTACCGCCCGACGGGCTTCAGGAACTCGGTATGGCCTTTGCCTGACCACCTTCCCGGGTATTGTGGGTATAGTGTGTTCGGTGATGGTCGTATGACCTGGTACCGAGGAGAACACGTGCCGTAAGGGGTATAGGTGATTTTTGAGGTCGTGACAGTGTTGGGGTGTTAGCCCCGAGTCTATGCAGGGGGCAAAGGAAAGGGGTACCTGTTCTACGGTGGTAGAGAGGACGGGACGGGGGCCTTCCCATTTTTTAAGCAGATTCACATGAAAGATCTGTTTGGTGCCTCGTGTAGGATCCAGTTCTATTTCATATGTGACAGGGGTTACCTGTCGAAGCACGGTATACGGGCCCTGCCACTGCCCTAGGAGTTTGTGATCAGAGGATGGCATCATCAACAGTACCAAATCCCCGATGGCAAAGTTCCGGGTTTTTGTCCCCTTGTCATACTGTACTTTCTGTTTATTCTGGGCATTTTCCAGGTTTTGGTGAACGATGTCTCTCATCATTGCCAAGTGGGTTTGTAGGTTGGATATATACTCAGGGAGGGGCCGAGTGCGGTTAGGCTCGGCTTCCTGGGCCATATCTAACAGGGTACGTGGTGGCCGGCCATATAGCAACTCATATGGTGAATAGCCTGTACTACTCTGGGTTTTGCAACGTATAGCGAACAACGCTAGGGGCAACATATCTTCCCATCTTTTGGCTTCTAACCCCAGTAACTTCTTCAGTGTTTGTTTCAAGGTGGCATTGTAGCGCTCCACCAGCCCGTCGGTCTGGGGGTGGTAAGCCGAGGTCCGGATTTGTTTGATACCTAGTTGTGAACAAACCTGTTTCATTAAGGCTGATACAAAGGGGGTGCCCTGATCGGTTAGGATCTCTCGGGGAAATCCTACTCGGGAAAATACGGAGATGAGGGCTTTCGCTATGTTCTGGGTAGTGGGTTGTCGTAAGGGCAAAGCTTCCGGGAAGCGTGTGGCGTAGTCTACGAGGACCAGGGCATATCGACAGCCGCTACGAGAGGGCAACAAGGGGCCTATGAGGTCCATCCCTACTCTACTAAACGGGATGTCAATGATAGGGAGAGGTTGTAGGGGTACCCGAGGGGGTCGATATCTACTGTTTTTTTGACACACCGGGCACTCCCGGCAGTATGTTTTTACTTGTTGGTGGACCCCGGGCCAGTAGAATCTCTCTAGAATGGTTTGGCTGGTTTTTTCGTCACCAAAATGTCCGCCCAGCAGATGGCTATGTGCGAGAAACAGGACCTTCTCGCGGAAAGGGCCGGGGATCAACAGTTGGGCCTTTTGCTGGGCCCCTCCCTTTCGGTATAACAACCCCTGTTTCTTGAAGAAGTAGGGACCTACGGTAAGAGGATCCTCGTTTTCCAACGCCTTAGCCCAGGCTTCCTGCAGAACGGGGTCTTCTTGTTGGGCTGCTCGAAATTCTTGGTCTGTCTGCCATGGATGTTCGTCCGGGATCGCTGGGAAGACGTCGACATAGTCCCTTTTCTCCTTCTTTTTCTGTGCTTTGGTTTTCAGGAGCTTGGGTTGTGTTGTTGGAGAGGATGGCCCCTGAGGAAAGGGTGCTTCTTCCCACCATTGGTTGAGGGAATCCGTTGAATCCTGAAGAAGTCCGGGTAATCCGGGATAGTCACTCCCCAAAATGGCTTCTTCGGGAAGAGAGGGAATAAGTCCTACGGTGAGGGTGGTTCCCGGATCCTTTGGATGTTGGACTTGGACTTGGGTGGTGGGATATCTTCTCGTATCGCCGTGCACACATTGAATGGCAACCGTTCCCGAGGGAGGTTCGGCGGGTGTCTGCAGGGCCTGGGGTCGGAGAACACTCTGTCGACATCCAGAGTCTGCCAACGCTGTGAGGGTTTGTCCATTTATGGTTACGGGTCGGTGGAAGGAGGGTGGTTCAGAACCGGGTACGGAACAAACGTAGTTCCTGGCCAGACCAATCTCCATGGGTTCTTCTTTGTGGGGACACATGCGAGCGATGTGACCAAAACCTCCGCACCCGTAACATTGGGGTCCAGGGTTGGTAGGTCGCGTAGGCACCGGTGTGGGAAACAAATGGGTCATCACGGGTCTTTTAGGTAGAAGAGGGCGGAGAGGTCTGATGCCGGTGGTGAGAGGAGGTTTCTGGGGATGTTCCTCCTTGCCTCGTGGGGTCTCCTGTGCTCGACTGTAGGCACTGGCTATGTCCACGGCGGTATCCAAGGTGAGACGGGCATGTTGACGTACCCACCTTTGGGTACCGGGGTGTAGAGACGAGAGAAATTGTTCTAGGTGGATCTTTTCCAGGATCTCTTCCTTGGTGGACGTTTCGGGTTTCAGCCACCGAGATGTCAGGTCCTTGATTCGGAACGATAGTGCTCGAGGAGTCTCTTGTGGCCTTTCTTTGACCTGACGTAACCTCACCCGGTAGGCCTCTGCGTCGATGCCCAATCGTTCCAATATGCACGTTTTGATATCCGCATACGGAGTGGTGCCTTGCACGTTGGCTTGTTGGTAAGCGGCTTGTAAATCACCAGTCAGTAAAGGGCCCAGGTAATGGCCCCAACGGTCTACAGGCCATGACGCAGCCTGGGCTAACCTTTCAAAATTCGTAAAGAAGAAATCCGGATCTTCTCCCGGCACGAACTTCTGGAGGACCACCGAGGGTAATGAGGTTGTGGGTCTCTGCTGCTCGAGGGCGGTGGTCAATTTTCCCATGGCTTGTTCGTGGGTGTCTCCCTGGCCTTTCAGGACATCGTGGAGTTGCCCACGATCGTTTTCGGCGGTTTTCAGGAAGCGTTCCATCAATGTCCCTAATTGTTCTTGGGAGGTAGCCATCCTTTGCAGTACGGCCTCCATGTCTCCAGCTGATCCCACTTCTGACACCACCTGTCGGCGTGTGGGTATTGCGGGCCGGAAAGTCAGACGAGGAGGCCAGATATAGTGGGCTATAGATTTGTTTTATTGAACAGAAGTTCTGTTTACACAGGTGTAGGGTTTTGATGTAGCTGTGGAAGAACTCCTCGTCGCGGTCGGGTCGTCGGGGTCGGTGTTTCAGGGACGTCTCCGTTCTTGGTTGTAATCGGCGACCCTAGACAGTGTGGAAGTTCCTCGGAGGACCGGAAGAGAAAGAAAGAGGAGCCGTTAGTCCTGCTGGGACTCAGATGAAGACGCTGGCCCCGTTACCACAAGGTGAAGAGGAGTAAGCAGACTGTGTGGGGAAAGGGTAAGAGGGGGAAAGGCAGGGGTTGGTAAAGGAAGAGTGCTCGGAAGGTTCGTGAGAACAGGGTCTGTACACGGTGTAGGGTGCTGTACATAAGTTACAAGGTGGCGGGACGGGATGGTGAAGAGAGAGAGGCTATATATAAGGGAAGATTATATGGGTACATAGAGTACTCTAACAGACTGAGGGTATGGTGGAAGGTACTCACGCGCTCCGCCGTAACTCTCCTCCGAGTTACGGCCGCTCTCCAGCTTCCTCCGTGGGACTCCACCACTCTTCTGACCACTCCTCGAGTTCTCCACTTCCGTCTTCGTTCTCCACGTGCTCGCCAGCCGAGAGTTCCTGCCACGATCTTTCGACCCCTCCAGTCTCTTCGGATCCGCTTTTTCTGTGGGCGCCTGGTTGTAGATAGGCGGGACTTCCGGGGCATCGGGCGACTCCTTCCGCTCCGTCGTCACTCCTGATTGGACCCTGAAAGAGAGAGAGGGGTGGGGATTCCGTTGTCACGGACGCTTTGGAGATCCTTCGGAATCGGGAATCCGGGAAGGGACAGTTCCGGAGAGGAGGTAATCCGGGTGGTGGGCGTGAGGGATTGGGGACCGGGGGAAAGGATCCGTCACAATAACTTTCTGTTATAATCCGTGATTCAAGGACTGATTATTAAGCCTATATAGAATGATTCCACTATAGACCCACAGACCAGCGGGACAAAGACACCTGTTAAAATGTATTATAGTGGTTAGTGCACAACATTATTACTAGTGTCAAGCACAAATCGGTGTGGAACACATTTTTACCCGTGGAGGCACTAAGGAAGAGGAAATATGTTAATGGTCAATCTGCTATTCCGGGCGGCACATGGACCCGTTTTCTTACATTCTGACTGGCCCGTTACTTTATGAAGCTTGTGCCAACCCCTGTATGGATTTATGATTAAAGCGGGCTTGTTCACATATGGGTAATACCGCGAATGATAAACTCTGACTTCGGAGCTAAATTTCAGCAGGTCAAACCTATTGGGCTTTAACACCTGAAATATGCCCAGTAATTAAGAGAACACCCAGTATTTGATGCAGTAAATACCATAATCACAGTTTATTCCTCAAAAAGTTGTAATTGGTGATAAATATTGCACCTGGTCAATCCCGAACCCTTCAATGTCTGATTGTTTTGGATGCGTCAATTATTGCATCAATTCATAATGGAGGCCTTAGTTGGACATCTCACTTTTCACCAGATCTCAAGCCTCATTCCCCTTTTAGCAGGTAGGTCCTCCCCTAACCCGATTGTCATAGCATTCCCTTCCTTCTCTCAAGCTAGCACGATCCACAAAGCAATATAAAGCATTGAGGTGGGCGTTTGCTGGATGGTAGGTCTGCTGGACTTCTGTGTTTGCTACAGAAGGTGCACAGAGTATATGTATGTGTGTATATATATATATATGTGTGTTTTGCTGCGTTTCTGTGTGTGTCGCCATATCTGTAAGGTATGTGTTTCTTCAGAATGTTCTCTTAAGGGAGTTCCACTCTCTTTCCCTCTGTCAACAAGGTATGTCCCCCGCGATGTGTGTCTGTCTGCAGAGTGTGTATATTTCTTCAATGTGCGTGTAAAGGTGTGGGTGTTAGTGGAAGTTGTGTATGTTTCTGCAGGGTGCTGTTTGTCTGTGCAAGGGGTTGTCTGTAGGGTGTGCAGGGCTTTGTAGGGGTGAGCTGCTGCCGGTGTGTTGGTGTTGGCAGGAATTATGTGGCTGTAGATGCCTGTCTTTTCTGAAATGTGTATGTCTACTGAAGTCATATCTTTGTGCCTACAGTGTGTGTGCTACACCAACCTTTTGCACACGTTTGGTACTTGTTGCTGCAGAGATTGTGACTTCCGTCTGCCTTCTACCTTCCTTGAGCACTTTTTGCCTCTTTTTTTTTCTTTTTGCCTCATTCTCCCTGTTTTGACTTTCCTGCTTTTTCTTCTGTTCTCTTTTTTTCCCCGACTTTCCCTGCTGTCTGCAGGTTCCCTCTTCTCTCTTTTTGCCCCCTTTGTAGCCTTCTCACACTTTTCTACCTACCCGTAGTTCCTGTGGTTTCCTACTTATACCTCTGGATAATTCCCTCTCCCAGACATAGTTAATGGCAGCTGCAGCGCCAAAGACACGCTGGTCTGCACCTGTCTGCACCCCTACCGTGCCCTGTGACAGAACCCTAGTCCTTCTCCCGCCTACCGCAGCCCTAGACGCTACTCAGCCACAGACCTCCATCCCCTTAACACCGGAAAACCACCTGATCGATGCTCCTGCACCTTCCCCTCTTAACACTGGAGGTTGCACTATCATGCCAAGCTTGCCGGTTCAGAAGAAATATGAACCACAGAGCTCCAAACCCACTGCCTGCAAGATGACCTTTCCAAATTCTTCACCAGCTCCAATACCTGGATCACCTTCTGCGCAGACTCCCCAACCAAACTCAAGCCAATCACTGCTCTTAGGAAAAGACCTCAAGCGAACTGAGACTCTTGTGGTAAATAATTTAATTACCGGAACTTAATTTGATGCGGAAAATCTATAATAATAGCTCAGTAAAATAAGAGGCAGAATCCGTGGTATTAGAGGTTCGGAACGGGCTTTATTCCAAAATCAATTCGAATTGAGGACTCCATATTCCATCACCACGAAGGTTCAGGAAGTGAAGGACCCCACTTTATTGACAAGTAATCATTTATATACAATAGGCCTTACAGTGAAACAGATGCCGGAGGCGTAACAGTTGATAACAAAGATAAGAACATACATGCGTAACTAAAGTGGGTGTAACTGGGCGTAACTAAAGAACGTCATCAGATATGATGTCATAAATGGGTGGTTCCATGAAAGAATTTCGCAATGTCAGCAGAAATACTTGGCAGAGATGCGCGCGCAGCAGCATGACGTGTGATTGACGTGCAACTAGGGGATGAAGAGGTTGACATTTAGCTCTGCATGTGGAGACAGAAGTCTGGGGTTATATCAACCTAATCCCAAATCATATCTATTATCCTATGTTTAAAGAACTGTGTTATCCAGAAAGAAAGGACTCTTAGGATAGAATCTTATTCTATACTGACTATACTGACCGTTAGTGCGTGTACAAGCGTCTAAGTGTCTACACTAGATGCGAGGGCAGAAATCTTCCATAGTAATAGGGCTATGAATTACTTGCATGAAGACAGAGAAGCCGGGCCCTTTGCTCGGTAGCTGGGAGAATGTTTACTTAAACTACTAGACAGGAATGTATTGGATAGGGAGCGGAGCAAAGCAGATAATCTTGAAGGTGAAATACAGTTTTTGGCAGGCAACAGGCTGGAGTCAGACACCGTTAGCCGCGCAGGGAGTAGGACAAAGTTCATGGGTACAGATGCGAGCTCAGACTGGAGCTTTCAGAGGCAGAAGGCAGAAAAGGCTTGATGGCAGAATCAGGGCCTACTCGTCTGAACTGCAAAATGGGATAAGTGAACCATATAAAGCCGGTGGCCTTTCATACTTAGGAATAGAATATCCGGCCCATTCATGGCGGATCTGAAAGAGGACATGTTGACGGTGGACGCACATGTGTTTGCGTCTTCATAACTGGAACTGGAGGAAACATACATGTACTTATGGTTTATACATGAAACCGTTGGGGTCCAAGATAGGGGACATAACTGACCATAAAAATCCATATTTCCACATTCCCTCCTTGTCCCCTACTTGCCCTTAAGAGATATCAATCTTCATCAATCCGTTGATCTGTTCATATAGCATCATTTGTTCTTCTTTCTTCTTCCGGAATCTTGAATGAAAACTTGGATGTGGGATACACGAGGTGGCACACAGACCACAAATCGCTGGTCCACATTGTAGGCATAGACAGCAACTGAATAGTATGAGAAAGCCAATACCTAGGAAGGATAGGACCCTCCATCCAAAGGTAGATAATACACTCCAAAACCAACTGGACCAAGTCCAGGTGCCTGGATTCTGGTGTATCTGGCTTACAATCTTATGAAGGCGAGTTATGGCTTTATATACAGATGGCGAATTTTCTGGTATGAAAATGCAACAGCTTGATCCGATGACCCTACAAGCTCCGCCCCTATCGGCCAGGATGACGTCAAGGACAAGACGATTTTGAAGCACAACAATCCGCATAGCAGACTGCTCTTCTGTTAAATTGCCTAAGGCGGAAATAGTTTCGTTCACTACTGCTTCAAGGGTTCTGGTTAATCTACGTATCAGCTTACTATTGGTAACTGTACCTATATAGGGAAAGAGACCTTTATTGAAATCTGTGTATTTTTCCCATGCTGTCTCAGTGTAATCGACTATTGGGAGATCTCTCCGTTCTCTATTGTGTACTAAATGAGTATTTCTATGATAATCAGGAGGAGCTAGGAAAACAGGTGGCAAAAGGAATCCAATATAGCAGGTACCATCCCAATCTAGAGGCAAACGTATATATGCAGTCTGACCACATACAAAGTAGGAATGGCGAGAAGCTCTAAATGTAGATTTGCCTTGATCACTGAATTCTATTACAGTGGTGCATTTACTGTGGCCCATGTGTATAGAGCCATTCTTTCTTATACATAATTCACCTTTAACCGGAAATACTGACATAGCGGGCAAAATTGGTGCAGCTTCGGATTCAACATTCAGGATCATGAGATTAAGCGTGAAATTACCTAATCCATATACTTCATTTTCTAGATCAGTTCCTGTTCTTTTGGGAAGTCCCTCCTTGTTAGGGTAACAGGCTTTAAGCAAGACTAAGTTCAGATTTCCCCAAACCCAGTTGTCTTGATAAACTGCGGAATTCGAATCTAGGGAATTAATTAAACTAAACCATGCTCCACAGGAGCCATTGTGTGTGAACGGATATGGAAAGAGAGGCAAAATTCCATTATAGTTCTGATAGGGAGGGAGTCGGCCACATATCCAACAATTTGTAGCATTGCTAACCTGATGGGAATGATGTAACATACTAATAAAAGTGTTGTTGCGCAGCGCAAATCTATATGACAACTCATGCGGGGGAAGTTCACTAAAAGAATGTTCAGCAGTAACATTATGAACATGTTTAGAAATAGGATAATATATGTGCAACAATATACTTGCAGCTATTATTAAAAGACATAAGAAAAACAAAATTAATAACGTCACTGTGCAATGACTACGCAGTGATTTATAGTACGCATGTTGTTTAATTCGCTTCCTTCGGTGTCTTTCTCTATTCGGGTCTAGGGGATTCATGTCAGGGACAAATTCGACCGATTCACCTTGGAGAGGACTTAAACAATCAAATTGTCTGACTTGGTAGACCTTAATTTTAGTCTGTATTGTTCTTTGTCATTCAGTTCAACCAAAGGAAGCTTTGAGTCAATCGGTGAAGACACGCAAGGTGTGTCATTTACATCGGACGGTAGTCCATGAAATTTCTTGATATGACTTGAATGTATCCAGCCTTTTCGACCTTCGATCTTCATGGCTGTCCTTGTTGTTAACAGTACGAGTTGAGGCGATCTCCACCTAGGATCCAGCTGGGACTTTCGGTCAAAGTTCCTCACTAACACCAAATCCCCTGGAATTACGTCATGGGGTTTCACCTCGGTGTTGTCGGGAAAGGCTGCAGCTACCTGTGAACGACAAGATTGTAGTGCAGACATCAAGGAAGCCAAGTAATCTGTCAGCATGTTACAGTCAACATCAGTTATTTTTCGTGGTATAGGCGTCCCCCACATATTTGGTGGTCTACCAAAGACCACCTCATAAGGGGATAGCCCTGTTCGAGAGTGCGCTACCATTCTCATATAAAAGAGTGCAACTGGTAAGGCTACTACCCAGTCGACACCTTTCTCTCTACATATTTTGGACAATCTAATTTTCAGAGTTTGATTATGTCGTTCCACGAGACCTGCTGCCTCGGGGTGTCGGACACAGTGAAATCTCCACTGATAGCCTAACAAAAGTGAAACGTGTTTCATTAGTTCGGAGGAGAACGGCTGGCCGTTATCTGAGTAGACAACACGTGGTAAACCGTATCGTGGGAAGAATTCTCGAACCAACTGTTTGGCAGTAGTCGGGGCAGTGTAATCTGAAACCGGGTATGCCTCTGTCCAACGGGAAAGAGCACAAACAACTACAAGAACGTATTTGAATCCTCAACATCGTTCCATCTGGATATAATCCATCTGGAGGACTTCAAAAGAGTGATCAGGAGGCTGAAATCCGCCCTGTTCTACGGGAATGCTTTTACCTGGGTTAAACTGACAACAGATCATACAGGTACGGACTTTTTGTTTAGCTGCTGCTCGTAAATGTTTGTTGAACCAAATGTGTTGAATGCTGTCTAGCATAGCTTTTTCTCCTAGGTGCGCTGGACTATGTACAGTGTTAATGATAACTTGGACCATTGAATCAGGAAGGAACCACACAGATTTTTCCTTCGTCATCCATCCTTGATCCGTTTGGGTCCCTCCTAATTCAGTCCATTTCTTTATTTCATCTGGTGTAGCATGTGTCTGTATGTCAATTACGTCAAGAGCGGGATCCTTAACCGTCATGCAATGTGTTGGTGTCGGAACTATTGTCTTTGTCATGTCAGACGTGTGGGTTTGAGCAGTCCGTTTAGCTGTTCTGTCAGCTAAATCATTGCCTTGGGAAATGATATCAGTAACTTTCGTATGAGCTTTACATTTCATAATTGATATTGCAGTGGGTAGATGTATTGCATCTAGTAAGGCATGAATAAGGGGTCCGTGCTGAATGTGGGTACCGTGAGAAGTTAAATAACCTCTCTCTCGCCACAGCACGCCGAAGTCATGTACAACTCCGAATGCATAACGTGAATCAGTATATATGTTGACTTTTTTATTCGTAGCTTGAATACAGGCTTGTGTCAGAGCGACGAGCTCTGCTACTTGAGCGGACAAGGTATTTATGCGATTTGTTTCGATAACTTCAGTATCTGTTGTGACTGTATACGCGGCCACTAACTCTCCTGTACTTGTTCTCATACATGACCCATCTACATACAACGTCAGGTCTGGATCTGACAATGGGACGTCTGTCAAGTCTTGTCTAGGTTTCGTCGTGATAGTGATAACTTCAATACAATCATGTGCAAGTGGGTCTGTTCCGTTTACTGGTAACAGTGTGGCAGGATTCAATGTACTACAACGTCTGATTTCTATATGTGGCTGAAACAATGTTAATTCGTAACCAGTGAGTCGTGCTATAGTCAAGTGTTGTGTCTGTGTGCGGTTCAAGAGAACCTCTACTGCATGTGGTACTTGTACTGTCAATTGGTGTCCTAACACTATGGCATCGCTTTGTCTGATTGCTAAAGCTGTTGCTGCCACTGATTTCAGGCACGCAGGCAGAGCCTGAGCTACGGGATCTAATGTACTAGAAAAATAAGCACACGGTTTGTGTGATCCTGCTTGTTCCTGTGTGAGTACTGACAAAGCAGTACCTTCGCGTTCTGTAACAAAGAGTGTAAAATGTTTATAGTAACATGGTGTTGCTAAAACGGGTGCTTGACATAAAGCTTTCTTTAGGCTTTCAAAAGCTTGTGTATGTTCCTGTGTCCAAGGGAGGACAGTCGATGTGGCTGCCTCCTGTGTTGTCAACTGAATGAGTGGTTTTGCTAGAAATGCATACTGAGGGATCCACTGCCTACAATATGAAGTGAGGCCTATAAAAGCCCGCACCTCCTTTTGTGTCTTGGGTATTGGCATGTTAGCAATTAACTGGATGCGATCTGGTGTAAGCTGCCTTCCCTCCTTGGACAGCGAGTGACCAAGGTAAACAAGTCGCTGGACACAGAATTGCAGCTTAGAAGGGGACACCTTGTGCCCCTTTTCGGCCAAAAAATGTAAAACCGTCAGTGAGGCTTTTTCACATTCAGGTTCGCTTCTAGCGGTGATCAGCAGATCATCGACATACTGAAGCAGGGCAATGTTGACTGGCATGTGGATACTGTCAAGTTCTCGTTTCAGTGCTTGGCTATAGATGCTGGGGCTTTCTGTGAATCCTTGAGGTGCGCGTGTGAATTTAAAGCTTCGTCCATTTAAACTAAATCCGAACAAGTATTGGCTTTCCGGATCTATTGGGACGCTGAAAAAGGCATTCTTGAGATCAATTACAGTAAAGAATGTTGCTTCGGAATCAATGGCTGTCAGTAATGAAGAAATGTCTGGAACTACGGGGTATTGTGGTACAATACATTTATTTAATTCGCGCAGATCAATAACCAATCGATATACTGGCGGGGCCTTGGGATCAGTTCGTTTAAGAATCGGGATTATCGGGGAATTACATACATTGGAGTCTGTTTCCACAACCACTCCTTGGGTAATAAGTTCGTCAATGATTTGCAGTAAAGCCACTACAGCATCTGGTGGTAACTTGTATTGTCGCATTCGTGGTAGTACCACTCCTGCCTTTAGTGTGACTCGATATGGTGTAATGTTCATGCAACCAACATCTGTAGGGCCTTCTGCCCATAAATGTGTGGGTAAAGTCTGCAGTCGGTGATCCATGTCTCGGGACACATAGTGCCCTTTGAAATCACGTAAAAACAATCTTACTCCTTCCGGAGAACAACATATTATAGCTCCTAGAGCTTTCAAAGTTTTTATACCTAACAAGTTTTCTGGACATGATTTAGTAAGCAATAAATCTGTAGTTCGTGTCAAAGGACCAATCGTAAGGGGAAGAGGCTGTGATACTTCGTTAACGATAGGTTTTCCTGAAAAGCCAAGGGAAATATTCTGTGAGCCTGAGAGGGGTGCCCCTGGAACTTCACTACGTTTTATTGTTGTTCGGCTTGCCCCTGTATCAAGTAAAAATTTTCTATCTTGGCCTAATAGTTCACTGTGTACATAAGGTCCTTCTTGATCTACAGGGACCTCAATAAGGGGTAAGCCAACTTCCCTCTCTAGGCTGTTTCATGAGTATCGTTGATAATCAGGATAGTCATACTGTGCGGTCTGGTACATCTGTCGTGTCGTTGTTTGTGTGGCAGCAATAGGCTGCGATGGTGGAGCCGGCAGAGACTGTTGCGGAGCTGGCATGGACTGTGCATGCTGCGGGGCTCCTTGTTGGTTCTGATCCTGTCTAAGTGGCCGTGGTCTTTCTTTTGTATTACCTATGGCGATATTATGTTTTAAAACTGGACAATCGTGTACATAATGGCCTGACTGTTTACAATAGTTGCATGTCCCTTTTACAGGACCTGTTGAAACACTGGACTTTGTCATACCCTTTTTATGACCGTCAGCTGGAACTGTCTGGGAAACTAGCATTTTCATTTTCGTGTCTTTCATGCGTCTTTGTTCATGTTCTTGTTCCTCTCTAATTCTATTGTGATGGTACTGTAGCATTTGTAACATTTGTGACGGAGTGTTACCTTGCCAGGTACTCTCGAATTTCAATACTCTATTCTTAACTTGGGGCAAGGAATTTTCAACTAACTTTGTCACAAACAGATGTGGATACGATTCGCTGCTTGCTTTTATTCCACTATTTATACCAAAACATTTTTCGAATCGGGCGTAGAAATCACTAGTGTCCTCGTCTGGTTTTTGTTTACAGGCTGAGATTGCACCCCAGTCTTCCTTTTTCGTAGTTAATAAACGTGGCAGTACCTGTACTAGTAAACCTGGTAGTGTTTTGGTTTTCTCCCCAAGCCCTGCACCTGGACCTCGAGCTTTTTCTTCGTTTTCTAATGCTGTCCAATCTATCTTTTGGTCTCCCACCTCCCAATCCTTTTCCTTGAGTTTTTCATAAATGCCCGCAGGCATTAATACCTTCAATATTGTCATAATGTCGGGGTAGGTATACTCTCCCATGAGTAACATGTCTTTAATTTCTCGGTGGAAACCCGCTGGGTCTTTGTCATGACTGGGTACCACCTTCTTCATTTCTAATAGTTCTATTTTAGATATGGGTGTGTATACAAACACACGTTTAAACTGATTGTCCTCTCCTTTTATCGGGTGCACTTCGCGTAAGGGATTCTGTCTATCCATATAATACGTCGTTCTTTCCTTGATGGGCAGTGAAACATGTTCGGGACATACAAAAAGAATGTACTGCTTTCTGAATTCTAGTATTTCTCTAATTAGCTCAGTACCTGAACCTCTCCATTTATTCGTGAGTAATTTAGTCAATATATCAGGTAAGGGACCAGGGTCGGAGTGTTGGCTTTTATATAATATAAGGAGTTGTTGAATCATATAGATACCAGCTAAACGCTGTTCATCTGGGGTGAGGTTCAAAAACGTGTGTGCTAATGTATCATCACTATATTTTCCGGGACTATCAACCCAATGAACGGCTGACCTGGCTAATTCTTGTTCGTCCATAGAATCGAGTATATGATAACCCCTTCGTTCTCGGAGTAGGTTGTCAGCGGCTTGGAACGAATGTTCGGGGGACCTTATATTTATTATAGGAGTTTGGAAATTTCTGCTATTATCTGGACGTACCGGACGTATCGGATCAGTGAAGCATCTAGTATTATTGCAAGATCCTCCTCTATTTACATAGGCCATGGTTTCTAACTGTCCTGTGGGCAGTTCTAATTCTTCCTCGTCTTCGGTTTGTTCAGGTTCGTCTACTGCTAATCTTTCTTCGTGTATTCGTTCTATTTCTTTGCGGATGTTTCGGCACATAGCTACTATACATGATCGTTTATCATGTCTCCCCTCCGATATATTCTGACTCCATGTGGTAAGAATTTGCATTTCTTTCGGATTTACCCCTGGTTGGTCTTGATTTCTGATCACACAATTTATGAGGAAACGTAACAGTTCCCCCTGTATCTCCACTTTCTGGTACTCCAAGGCTCTATTAATACTTTCGGAATCTCGTCCTGACTGGACAAAGTGATATATATTTTCTAAATGTGTAGTCATTCCTGGTAGCTTCCCTAAATATATAGCAGCTCGTCGGATACGTAATGATGCTAGCATCATTTCGTCCCCTTTTCCGGGCACAGGGTCATATCTACAATCTATTAGAAGTTCCTTGAGCGTGTTGGGAGTTACTAGTTTGGGCGTACGTTGGTGGGCTAATTCTTGAAAGGAAAGTTTATTTACTCTGGGTGGCGTGGAAAAAATGTTTGATGTACCTCCGGTAGCCCCACCTGGGGTGCTGGATGTGAAAGGATTCGTTAAACGTGATATAGCAACTATAGGTGTGGATACAGATGTCGAAGCAGATGTGCTTGCCGGAACTTGTGTCGGAGTTTGCTGTTGCGGAGGTACAGACGGAAGAGGGTCTTGGCGTTGAACCCCCTCTGCAGGCGGTCTATGTGGCGCAGCATTAGCATACTCGGGAGCTGCGTCGTCTAAATAAGAGGAAAGAAAAACATCTTCTGCGGTTCTGGGATGCCCTTTGGGATGTACTTTTATCGGAAACAATGGGGGTGGCAAGTCTTTTGGTATCTCCGGAGTAGCCTTAGGTAATCCTTCGGCCAGGAGAGGATACATACCATTCATAAGGGCATTTCGTTGTCTGTCTACTTGTTCTGGTTTTACTCGAGTACCTTCTTCAATTAATATATTTTCTCGAACTTTATTTAAATTCTCCTTACTCTTCTCTTCCTGTCTACGTGCTTTTTCTGTACGTCTATACGATTCTTTACGCCATAATTCAATGGCGTCTTTCTGTGATTGTCTAGCTTTCTTTTTCCATAATTCTTCCTCTACTTTCACGATGCAATCTGCATCCCAGGTCCCAGCTGCGGGCCACCTCTGACTTTCTGGTAATTCCTTGGTGTAGTCTACCCATAAATCAAGAAATAATATGGCGTCTAGGCCATGTTTATGATACATAAAGTACCCTGGAGTGTCCCTAGGAGGAATGGGAACAGCTTCTTCGAGTACCCCTTTTCTAGTTTTGATCTGTCTTAATTTCGAAAAGAGCGGCATTTTGAGAACTGATCTGATCTGATACCTAATTTTGAACACGTTCAATACAACGAAACACAATAATGAACAGTCATTCACACCACAATATGCAGAACGCATTTAAAACATTTAACATTTAATGAACAACAATGATGGCCGTTCACTAAACATAATACTCGATACTAACTAGATAATTCTGACTTCATATACTAGACATACTTGATATATACTGCTAAACAGTACAGATACACTGCTGAAACAGTGCAGACCGGATTTGTGTACCCAAACCCGTCTTGACCGGCACAACCTATGTGCACGTCAGAACGCCTCCCCGACAATGGTACTCACCGGGTAGCTCGGAACGGAAGGCCTCGGAACTGAACTGAACTGGACTCGGACCGGACTGGACTCGACTCGATACTTCGGAACTTCGGAACTTCGGAACTGGTGGGCCTCTGTATACCTCGGATCTTGCTCTCTCAGCTAGGCTCTGGTCGGGATACTTCGCACTTCTCACCGCCTCGTCTGGGTGTTGATCGCAGCCTCAGTTACCCCCGCTCGGCAGGAGGGAGATACAGGAAATCCTGTGGGTACGCGTTGTTGTCCGTCCAGCTGTGACAGGAGACCGGGCCTGCAACGCACCTCCGGCGCGTGAGATGAGAAAGTGTCCCTGTTCGGGCGCCATATATGTGGTAAATAATTTAATTACCGGAACTTAATTTGATGCGGAAAATCTATAATAATAGCTCAGTAAAATAAGAGGCAGAATCCGTGGTATTAGAGGTTCGGAACGGGCTTTATTCCAAAATCAATTCGAATTGAGGACTCCATATTCCATCACCACGAAGGTTCAGGAAGTGAAGGACCCCACTTTATTGACAAGTAATCATTTATATACAATAGGCCTTACAGTGAAACAGATGCCGGAGGCGTAACAGTTGATAACAAAGATAAGAACATACATGCGTAACTAAAGTGGGTGTAACTGGGCGTAACTAAAGAACGTCATCAGATATGATGTCATAAATGGGTGGTTCCATGAAAGAATTTCGCAATGTCAGCAGAAATACTTGGCAGAGATGCGCGCGCAGCAGCATGACGTGTGATTGACGTGCAACTAGGGGGTGAAGGGGACTTGACATTTAGCTCTGCATGTGGAGACAGAAGTCTGGGGTTATGTCAACCTAATCCCAAATCATATCTATTATCCTATGTTTAAAGAACTGTGTTATCCAGAAAGAAAGGACTCTTAGGATAGAATCTTATTCTATACTGACTATACTGACCGTTAGTGCGTGTACAAGCGTCTAAGTGTCTACACTAGATGCGAGGGCAGAAATCTTCCATAGTAATAGGGCTATGAATTACTTGCATGAAGACAGAGAAGCCGGGCCCTTTGCCCGGTAGCTGGGAGAATGTTTACTTAAACTACTAGACAGGAATGTATTGGATAGGGAGCGGAGCAAAGCAGATAATCTTGAAGGTGAAATACAGTTTTTGGCAGGCAACAGGCTGGAGTCAGACACCGTTAGCCGCGCAGGGAGTAGGACAAAGTTCATGGGTACAGATGCGAGCTCAGACTGGAGCTTTCAGAGGCAGAAGGCAGAAAAGGCTTGATGGCAGAATCAGGGCCTACTCGTCTGAACTGCAAAATGGGATAAGTGAACCATATAAAGCCGGTGGCCTTTCATACTTAGGAATAGAATATCCGGCCCATTCATGGCGGATCTGAAAGAGGACATGTTGACGGTGGACGCACATGTGTTTGCGTCTTCATAACTGGAACTGGAGGAAACATACATGTACTTATGGTTTATACATGAAACCGTTGGGGTCCAAGATAGGGGACATAACTGACCATAAAAATCCATATTTCCACACTCTCCTAAGCCATTGCAAGCAGTTAGAATACTTTGCGAGACATACCAACCACAAAAATGACAGCAGCACCTACATACCAGCTCTGTTTCTTCCATCAACTAGTTATATCCACCAAACACTCAGCACTGACTGATCGAATTGACACCAGCTCCAGAAACACCAAAGAAATGCTTGCCATCCTTTGATGGGGTGGCGGTCGTGGAACTGGCGGCTGGGGACGTGCAGTCCTGCACTATGCAGTCACACTGCACTGCTTTCACTCTACACTTCACTTTTCCTGGGCAGCCGCTCCTCCTGCAAGAATGGCTGACTTCATCCCTTTCTCAGCAGGCAGGCTGGCTTCTGAGTGGATCAGAACAGGGAATGCAGCAAGGGTTGCACTGACGTGATGCCCCCTCACTTCTGGGAAGCTGGCTGTGTCGGGCAATAACCAGCGCTGGTTGCACAGTAGTCTTCTGAGTACTCCTTGGAGCAACAAGTGGGTCAGTGGGTCCCACTTCAATTCAATTAATTCTTTATTCGATTTTACAGGTAAAATGATAAGACATAAAATATCATAAAAATGTACTTACAGATTATCATAGTCTAACTCATTCATGTTTTAACACCCCCACCAAAAAGCGTACAAGAAAAAAGCAAACATGAGGATAGTTTAAAAGCTGTAAAAACAATAGAGCAGGCCTAACTTGGGTAAAATTCATTGGCTTTAAGATTGGAAATAAAAACTTTTGCCGCAGATTATTGTATTGCAGACAAAACACAGTGGTGAGTAGAGTATCGTTAATTGTTACATTATCACAATCACAGCGGGGCAGGTCCGAGTACAAAAGACAACTGTAATTAAAGGGGATAAGGCGAGGAAATCGGTTCAACCGGATATGGGTCAGCAGAGGACGCTGATGGCGTGTCATATTCCAGGTTAAATATGGTTCTATATTACTGACAGTTTGTACTTAAATTGCATGCCGCATAGTGTTTAGTTAGTGCAAAATCCTTACGCTCTGATGCCAGGTTGTCTGTAAGCGCTGGTACTGCCTTTATGCCCTCAGACCTTGTCAAAGCAAAGGAATGATCATACAGATCGGACTGCCCTAGGGCCACATACCTGACACACATGCCAGCCATAGGATCTGCTAAAACTAAGTTCCATCTTTAACCAAATGGAGTTCCAGAGCTTTAAAGGGCCACGGCGTAGCTGGTCAATGATAACGTCTAAGCCTAACTCCTCATGAACAATTTCAGAGGATATACTTTGGGGGACCCCTAAAAGACCTCTTAAGAATTTATTTTCAGCTACCCGACCATAACCCCATATTCCTGTACCGTAGCTCACTAAAGGGATGCACTTGGCCCTGTAAATTTCCAGGACCGATTGGATGTGAGTGCGTCCGACCCGACGGGAGAAATCTTTAATACGGAATGTCACTCTATTAAAAGCCGTAACATTCTGGGATATAAGTGAGTGCCACTTAAGCTCTGAGTCTAGTAGAACCCCCAAGTACTTCAAGTTTTCTACCTGGCTGATATGTTGGCCTTCAACTACGTGTTTCTTTGTTTTAGTGTTAGGGGGGCCGAATTTCATAATGTGAGACTTAGAGAAATTTGTCAACAAATCAAGGCTGCTCATGAAATTAATAAAAAGAGTAAGGAGTTTTTGTAAGCTATTAGCAGTGTGGGCAATTAACACCGTGTCATCCGCATAAAGCAAGGCACCCGCCATTAAAAGACTACCTCCTGCTTTAGGAACGTCAACACCTGGTGCAGACAAGGCTTGCTCTATGTGATTAATATCAAATATAAATAAAAAAGGGGCTAAAATACAGCCTTGTCCCACCCCACGAGGCAATTTTAAGTGCTTAGTGCATTCCTCATTGGGACCTAACCTGACGCTAGCTGAAAGGGCAGTGAGCAAATCACGCAGGAATCTTTTATTAAAACTGGATCTACGTCCATCTGTTCCATCAAGGACCAGAGCTTGGAGCGATTGATTCTGTCAAAGGCAGAGCTAAGGCCATGAGGACCCCCCCCCCCCTTTTTAACCTTAGTGTATTTACATGTTAATAAGTAAAGATTAAAGGTTTGCTCAATAGTCCCCCATCCGGGGTGAAACCCATATTGTAGGTCAGTTAGAAAGCCTCTGTCCTCAGCCCAATCAGCTAGGCGGTTTAATAAAATCCAGCCGATGATTTCACCTCTGAGACAATGAGGGGAGTGGGCCTAAAACATGTTGGGTCTGATCTATTGCCCTTTTTTAAAACCAGGACTATCATGGAGTTGGACCGGGTTGATGGAAGAGGGCTGTGGCGGCTGCTGCATTTAGATGTGATTTCAGTAGTGGGGCCTATAGGTCAATACAGTTTTTAAAGAGGTCCCCTCTGACCCCATCAGTCCCTGGAGCCTAATTAAATGGTAATTGGGAGATAGCGGTGCTGACCTCAGATAGGTTAAAGATTATGTAATCATCTTTCTGGTGTCAATTAATGGGGCCGACTCTTCATCTAGGTTATAGATAGCTGCAAAATGGTCGACCCAGGCCTGAGAACGGATGGGACAGTCCTGGTTGGAGAGTTGATCGTTACTAAAAAGGGGGGAATTAACAATGCTCTAAAAGGCAGAGCTAACGCGTTGTCTACTGGCAATTTGTACTCGCGTCTCCTCTTTAAGTTGGGCCTTACGTTCCTTGCAAGCCGTTCTAAGGGCTGCCCTGGCCTTCCTAATCTCTGCTTGGCATCGTGGCTTCACCTTCAGAAGATTCCAGAGATCCTTGTGGGATTTGGAGCACCGGTTGTCAAACCATTTTTCTGTATGCGTTCCCCGAGATGTGGCTGTTTTACAAAGCACAGATTTAATGAACCTGCAGATGTTAACAAATGATGTTAAGTGGTAACTCCTCTTCGGACAAACCTATACAGAATTCCGTATGACACGAGGAGGTCAATGTTTGTGTAAAAACCTCTGGGACATAGTGGCCTACCTCACCCTTCAACCCTGATCCGTCCGGGTCAGAGGCTCTTTATATAAGGATATTGGACCTGGTGATTTGTTATTCCAGAGAAATAAAGCTGTTACTGGATTATGATCACCTAGGTGATGACATAAACCTTAAAATCTAAAAGTGCAGGGAAAAGGCAACTAGAAACAAAAATATAATCGGTAACAGCAAAATGTCCCCTCCCCTTAAATGTAGGCATTCTCTCGTATTGGGAATCCTGAGTGCTATCCATTAGGTTTCTTAAGTTAAACTCTGAAACAAGGCTGCTTGTGGCGTCGCCTAGGTGGGAATGTTTAAAATGCACCAACTTTTCTGATGAGCCTTCAAGGTTGGAATCCCTGATCATTGTACATGATTGACAGGGGTGCAAATTAAAGTCCCCGGTGATCATGATTAGAGTGAAAGGTGGTTCCGCTGAGTAAAAGTAGTCCATAAGTTGCTTTAAGGCTAGCGATTGAATCTGACTCCTCTTTGGATGTGACAGCGTTGTAAAAACCATTAAGAAGCAATCAACGCTTGTTGGGGAGTGTAAAAGAGTACCCTGGGAGGTCAAGGAGGAGGACTTTAAAACCTCTACTGTGCTCTAGTCTTACTAAGGTTATTAGACCACCCGTAGCCCGTCCACTAGAGGAGTGGGTTGCTGGGACGAAGTAAGAGGAGAAACCGTCGAGTTGTAAACAACCTACAGTTTCCCACGTTTCCTGTAGACAAATTATGTCATAACTCTTTATCATACAATGCCACCCTACATATGTGAGCTTACTCTGTACCCCGGCAATGTTCCAACTAAGAAGCGCAATAGTGTTTGGTTTCCTAGTAATATGTTCCTGGTTTAGAGTGGCTAGAGTCTGAGTGCCAGTTGGAAGTGAATGGTCCAGTCAGTCGGGGTTTTCCAGCTCACTCAAAGGGAAAAAACGGTTGGTTAATTATAGGGTGGGGGTGACAATGGGGGCCTGAGGTTAGTTGTCTCATGGCGCGACTTTAACTGGATGGAATGCCAATCTTTCCTGACGAGGGCATCAGGATTAATGGGCGTATAAAAAAAAAACAAGGGGGGAACGGATATTTGATCCATTGGATCACCTTTATTCCTCAGAGCATGGAGGGTCAGGCCAGCTCATGCAGGATTGTTAAAGTTCACTATAATACAATCGCCCACAAAAGATTTATGAGTTCGACTCAGCCAACTCACCCTCCTGGCCATTATGATTTCTTCAGCCAATGTCTGAGTGGGATGTTGGAGAGCATTTACCCTGTTTGCCAACCAATGAACTACTTCGTTCTTTGCAATTGGATAGTAATACTGGAGGGGCAGTGTATAGGAGAAACAGTTGGAAATGTACAGGGGGCAACCAAACCCGAATTAGAACGACTACCCTGGATGGTAGACTGGGCGTTAACAGAGGCTCACTGTCCAGGATTGGCTATGCAGGGTGGTACAGTTTGAAAATCAGCTCTCACCTTTGGAGATAGTTGTGAAGAGGCAGTAGATGGAGCCTATGCCCGGGCATGATCCTGAGAGGGCGTTTCTGCCCTTGCAATATCCATAAGGTTTTTAGGAAGAGCTCTACTACCAATATGGAGGTCGTTGAGCCAGCTGCCAATGCTTATTTGGTGGTTGTTCACTGTCCCATTTAAAGACCCCACTGTTTGCTCAAGAGCGCTTATCCGAGCGTCAAAAGAATTGTGACAATCCTGGTTTCCAGGCTTTTAAAAGACCTAACAAAAAAATTGTAATCTGACTACACGCTGTATGATTGACAAGCCCTTCCTTGGGCTGGTTGTGGCCTTCCTCATGGTTTTAACAGAAGAGGGTTGTCCTAGGGTAACAGTGTTGCGTCAAGTGCCCATTTCATCAGGTTTATCAGAGCATTTCAACGTGATTTCCATCGACTCCGGCTGAGAGACCTGAATGCTAGGACGGCCAACTGAAGGGACATGAGGGGAGAGAAGGGGTGTTGGTGAAACTCCAGCGTTAGTCTGAGTCAGAGTAGGACCAGCCTCTCACCCCTGTCTGGGCAACTGGGTCTTGTGTGGTGGTCCGGCGATTAGCTGCCAGTTCTATTTCTGCACTGAAGATCTCATCCGTTAGGTCCCCCATCACCTGAGTCAAAAAGGACGGGATCGATGAGCTGGCTCTAGGCCTGGACTGAAACAATTTAAAAGGGTGAATGGGAAGAAACTTCTTGTGACGGAACAAACAATCTAGCAGGCCGCAAAACCACGAGCACAAAGTCACAAACCGACCCCAGAAATGCAGAGGGCATGTTCACTCTCTAAGTCCTAAGGGCTCCTCCATCCGGGCACCAAAACAAGGGGGGTGGCCAAAGCCAGCCTCTTCCGGGCTATGGCGGGCCCATCCAGGCCCAGTCTTCGCCAGGCATGCCCCACGCTGTGGGACGCCTATTACGAAGATATTCTGCACTACCACACCAAGCAAAACACAGCATGACTCCTCCCAGCGCTGCGAGACGCCTCTTCTGAAGTTATCCTGCACTACCGTGCCAAGCAAAACACAACGTGTCTCCTCCCAGCTGCGTTGGAGGCTCCCACGTTGCGGGACTCCTCTTCCGAAGTTATCCTACGCTACCGTGCCAAGCAAAACACAGCGTGTCTCCTCCCAGCAGCGTTGGAAGCTCCCACTTGTATGCAGTCATGAGAAGTGGATACACTGTCTTCACTTTCAGAACCGTGGGGTTGGTTCTCTTTTCAAGGGTCTTCCACGGTCTGCTCTCAAGACACAGTCTTTGTGTAGAGTGATGATCTTCCCAGCATAGTTGCTCCAGCTTGGCGCACCCACAACATAGGCATTTTCAAGAGGAAAAGAGAAGACTGGTCTCATCTACGGAATTCTTTTCACCACGATTACCCGAAGCAACAGCAGTCATACCCTTCCCTTCACCATATATCAGGTGGCAGTGCTACATGATGGCTAATCAATAGTTCCTCTAAGCAACAAGTCTAATTGAAATTCTAAAGCAGTCTTGTTTCCTCTTCCCCACTTCAGTATCTAGATATTCTCCCTCCCGCTTCAGGAATGTCAGCAGGACACTTCAACTGTCTGGGAAAACAACTTCAACTCCAACTTGTGCTCAGTGCTAGACATTGGGTATCCACAGTGGCTTTCACAACCCTTTACTCTGGCTCACTCATGCACCATGCATGCTCCAGGCCAGCCACATTCAGTAATATGCACAAAACACACTTCAGATGCTTGTGCTAGAACCTGTGTTGATGCATGGACGTGGAACTTTACAGAAGTAGGCCAGGAGGCTTCCAGTCGGTCACACAGATAAAAAGGTCTGGCAATAACTCTACGTGCTAAATCCATGACAGTGAGAGTAGTCACGGTCTTGTAACTATGGAGCCACAAAACACAGTATACTGCGACTATAACTCTATATGCTAAACCCATAACATAGTGAGTAGACGCTCTCAGTGCATTGAAAGCACTCTTGATTCACTCCTGATAAGGGGACAGGCTTAGAATTCTGCGCACATACCTGATTAATGTGAGGTTAGTCTAAAGTGTAAAAAAAGACTATTAGATGTAAGCAGTAGGCACTTAGACAGGGGAACAAAACTGCATGCAGGGGACATTCTCATCCCAACACCAGAGTTTTTTTTGGGGGGGGGGGTTCTTTCTCATATGACGATCTTCACACTTGTGTATGTGTGTGGTCTATGACACTGTCTTGTGGATCTGCTCCCATGTATGTGTGCTGTGCATCAGAATTCACCTACTGCAAGTTCTAATCCTGGAAGAAATTTCATAGTTACCACACACTGCAGAGATTTGTGTGCAAAGTATTGTTCACAGGTTCTAATCGTAGTTATAGATAAGGTTAGTATGGTCAGTGTTTATCTTGTGTTTTCCAGGTTGAAATCCTAGTGAAATAGCTCCTCCACATAGTGTACTGACAGAATGAGCTTGAAGTCAGCAGAGTCCTACTTAAAATAACCCGCAAAAGATGTATTTATAAAGTGCACCTGTATCCCACCCATCTGCCCCTCCAGCCCCCTCCACCCCCGTGCTGAGCCCTTTTCTGGCTATTTGAGGTAGTTCACACTTGGGGCTCCATACATTTTTTTCCCCACAATATGTGTCCTTTTTTCCAACATCCTCCGGTTTTAACAGTACTTGAGGTTTGTGGATTCCCCTGGAGGGGAAAGAAAAAATATAGCTAAATGTTGAATTTTTTAGGAAAAATAGGAAAAAAGGGATCAGGATAAAAGTGTCAAAAAACCTAATTTGTACCATTGTTTTGGCATTTTTCAGAGAGGTAGCTAATTGTTCCTATGTTTGGTGCTCGTAACCTACTTCCAGTTTGTGCTGGAAAGCAGTGTGAAATGAAAGTGGTTGTATGTGTGGCTTCCTCAAGATTTTCCCAAGGAAAATAACTGTTGAAATAGAGAAATAGATATTGAAAATTAGTAGGGAAAAACAGCAGTTTGTGTCCTATTGATCTGTAACTTTTTGTCACAGTGGCCGATTTACGACAGCAATATACCATTACGTCTGCTAGACCCTTCTGGGTGTGGGGATATATAGGGTTTGTAGGTTCTCCAAGAACCCACGGTACCCAGATCTTCACATTACGATGGTTTTTCATTGTGTTTCGAGTATAGACCAATTCCTATAGTGAAATAAGTAGAGTGAAAAATGGGTATGAAGGAAACCTATGTATTTACCAAATCCGCACAAGATATGAAGTTTAGGAGCAGTGGTTATTTGTACATCTCTGAATTTGTGGGCACCCGTTCTAGCGTATGATTTTCCATACATTTCTGTGATGGACACTTCCGGAAACCGCATGAATCCACAGAATTCCTACCACCCACTTTAGCTCGCTTATGCCAATAAGAACGCGGTCCCACTTATGTGGCTTGACCTAATGCCCGCAACAGGAATGGATCAAACCAAGGTCAATGGGAGCCCTTGGAGCAATGCAGGGTTGTAGAAATTTTGTGGATTCTTGAAGATTTCCAGAAGTTTCCACCACAGAAATATAATGAAAATGTGTAATTTCAGACAAAGTTTGAGGTCTGTAGGGCATTGTGGATAAGGAAATCTCATTGGATTCACACAAGTACACCACCCTGGAATCCCCTGGTTATTTACTCTCAAAAAATGCCTGTGGTTGGTAGGTTTCCATTGGTGAAGGCTGAACGTGGCCCCAAATCGCATAGCCACCCATATTGCTGATCTCTCCATGTAGCACTTTTGGCCCACCTACACATGTGAGGTACCGTTTTTATTGGAAACTTGGGGGAATGTTGTGTGGTAGAAAATATTTGGCTCCCCGCAGATTGCAGAAGTTTTCCTCAAAGTAATGTGAGGAAAATGTGTTTTTAGTACATTTTTGAGTTTTGCAGGGCATTGTGGGTAAGAAAATGGTACAGGGTGCATGCGAAGCACACCACCCTGAACTCTCCCAGATGTCTAGTTTGGAGAACTGTCTGGGTCTGGTGGGTTTTTCCAGGTAGCAGACTACCCAAGCCCAAAAGGTGCAGCCGTTCACCATTGCAGGTGGGATGATACTGGGAGTTTGTCACACTCTTCTGGCCCCTTTGTAAAAATAACCTCCAAAATAATCAAATGTCCTCTTGCTTACCACCGGGATGGAATGCTTTGGTCCTCAGGGGAGCAGAAAGACTGGGGTTTTAGGGGTGAAGGTGGGGCCTGATAAGATGAGAAAGACCCACCTCATTTTATTAAAAATATATATCGCCTTTGGGGGGCGGGGGGCAGAAAGACTCATCCCCCTTAAGTTAGGATAGAGTCATAACCTTGCCGGGCAGCCCCCACCCCTCTATTTGTTTTTATTTTCCTTTGCATCTACTGGACTTTCTGCCCTCCAAGGGGCCTGATCGGGGTAATTACCCCCATCTGGACCCAAAGGGGACAGAAAGACTGTTTACCCTTTTATTATGGGTGGAGGCCAGACCATGCCCATTCTGGGCAGCCCCCACCTCTCTGTTTTTATTTAAAAAATAAATCCCTAGTGCCTTGTGGGCTTTGGCTCCCCCAGGTGGGCAGATTGGGGACAATTGCCCCGTCTATTTACCCTTTTACTAGGGGTAGGGGTATGGCCATGTCCAGTCTGGGCATCCCCCATCCCTCTATTTATAAAAACAAATAAAATCCTCAAAGCCTACCAAGCTTTCTCTGCCCCCGAGGGGTAGATCTGGGGCAATTGCATTGCATAACATCTAGAGGGAGCACAAGCCCTTGCCCAAGGGGCCACTCCCCCGTCACTGCTGTTCTAGTCGGTAGATCCCTGCTTGGGGATCGCTCCCTTGTGGAAGCAAGGATCCACTGGGCAGAGTTACTTTTGGAAAGGGGAGATTCTCCCCTTTCCAACAATCCCTCTTCCATTAGAATGGGTGCTCGGGGCTGAGATAGTGAAAGTAAAAAGAAGCCCATCTGCTCATTTTACTTTAGCTTTTACCTGCAATGACATCAGATCCTCCTGCTCGCTAATCGTCATTGTAGTAAAAACAAATAAAATGGATCAGAATGCTCGGGAGAAGCCTGATCAAAAACCCTGAGGTTGACAATACTATTCTGTGCTGTTTATTCCCTCTTGACGACTGCACCAAGGGCACAACAAGCCATTTAGCAATCAGTACTGTAAATGCTGTTTTCTTCTTGTAACCTGATTTGACTAGAGAGATAGCGATTATATGCACACCTGCTGTAAATCTAGGAGTACAATATGGGACTCTTGAAGGATCAAGGTGTGACCGCACACTGGTGGGCCTAGACACCATGGTTACTAATAGGAACATAGCATGTCACTGGCTTTCCCCAAGTCCACCCACGCTGGTGGCATGGTGTACTGCCATGGACTGATTTGTGAAAATGAAAGAATGTGTCTGTGCCCACAAAACCATACTAAGATCTAGGGTAAATGGTGCTGTTACTATGGACTGATGTCGTATAGGATGGACATCTTGTTTATAATGGTGTTAATATCATTTGGCACTTGAACACATATATGGCTTATATTGGCTTGTTCACTTTAAAAGTAGTAAAACTAATAAAATTCTGTGTGGCGTGACCTAGGGGGTCCAACATGACAGATGGGCTTTAGGCAAGCTCCTGCAGCACACAACACTATCTGCATCAATCCTGCTGGATTACTACATCTAGACATGTTTTAGAGGCCCGCATAGGCGGTGTAGCAATGACCTCGCAGCCCTTGTATTGGAAGAGAGGCGCCTAGAGGATTATAAAATGACGGAGCCGCAATCGCCAGTGCGTAAGGCCTATGGCCCTGGTTGCAGACTGCAGTAGGCTGCGTGAGGTGCACCGGAGTGATCAGGGGCCGGCTTCAAGGAACCTCTGGCCCACTGAGACGGAAAGGATGGTGGGATATGCGGTGGCAGTGACTGCATCCACACGAGTGAGTGGAGCCAGGGACCCTGAGTGGGTCGTGGGGGAGTCCCTGCGATTGGAGTGACAGAAGGGGCCTGAGCTGCCAGGGCCTAGGCGGATCTTCGGGAGAGGGTCTGGCGGCCAGTAGTGTAGATCCGGTGGCTTGATGGGCACTGACGCTAGCTCACAGTGCCACTAAAAACCCCTCTAACCAAGAAGAGAAGAGTTCTTGGCAACTATCGAACATGACAACCCTGATCCCTCAGGATCGTGGAAACCTTGTATTACTTTTCGCTCAGTCACTCGTGCTCACTTTGTCTCAGAGAGATACACAGAATAAACGGTGGGGATGTTTTTCAATAAGCATTTATTGAACCAGCATCATTCTAGTGTAAAAGAGGTGTGCTGAAACAACCATTAGACAGTAACAGATATAAATGATTATAAGCACCAACAGAGTAAATGGATGGTAGATTTCTACCATTGTGCTAAAACAATGAATACAGACAAGTATATAAAATACATGACAGTAAAATGCGTACTCCTACGATGCAACCGTAACTAAATGTACCAAAATATACCTAGCACGTATGTAGGTGTAAAAGCCAAGAATCCCTCTAGGATAAAGTCAACCCCATTACCTGAAGTGAGAGACTGTGGGACCCTGTCTTGGTCTCGAGATGGACACCCCACTGCGAGCTGGAATGTCTGCGTGCAGGAGGCTCAGCGTCTCGCATCAATGTGCGGCATGGAAGTGGTTTTCTCCTCCGACTATCTCAGTAAGATATGGTGTTTATATACCCGAAGTAGTACCATCAGGGGTTCTACCTTGCTGTGTCATGTCGGACTTAGGATGACGGAAGTAATTACCCTTGTACATAGATATTATGCAGGAGATGGTAGTCCTGCTGGGTTTCCAAGAATCTTCATGCATAATAGATGAGGCTAGTTTTCCGGGAAAACCTCACGTCCTGTATGCAATACCGTAACTAGGTAAAAGGTCAGTCCCATGAACCGTTATGTAGTGTAATGGTAGCGGAGAATATAGGTGAAAGGTGAAGTTGCTACCTAAGCATATATTGGGGTACCTATATGAAACATAATAGAGCCGGACGGACTCTACCCACACAGGGCCTCTCCTACACGCTTTTGAAAAAAGCTCACTTGAGCAAACACAACAAGCAATAACCGCCTGCAAATTGGGTTCCCCCATGGACGCATGTCCTCCTGTGGTCCTCCCTAAGATCATTGACATTGTCAATCCGGTAATTAACAATTTAGTAAACTCATCACTGGCCACAGGTATAGTTCCTGCGGAATGGAAACTGGCAATAGTCAAACCACTTAAGAAAAACAGAACATGGATCGATCCATACTTTCAAACCTCCAACTAATATCATTACTACCCATTCTTGACAAAATCACAGAAAGACCGGTCAATATACAACTAACCAACTTCTTCAAGAACGCCAATATACTACACCCCCGCCAATCTAGCTTCTGCCCTAGACACTCCATGGAATCTTCACTACTAGAAATAGTTGACACACTGAAATTAACCCTAGATAAAGGTAAAAAGGCGGTGCTGATTCTTTTAGACCGTACTGTCGCATTTGACACCATCTCGTGTGACATTCTCCTCACCCAGATAAAGAATAGCGGCATCTCCAACACAGCTCTAGCATGGATAAAATCGTTTCTCACCAATCAAAAACAATCAGTGGCCCTAGGAACTTTCCTTTCAACAGAACGCCCCATCACATCGGGCGTCCCAAAGGGCTCATCTCTCAGCCCAATGTTGTTTAATATCTACATGGCCCCGCTCATCTAATGATAACCTCCTTTGGCATTAAAACAACATCATATTCAGACCACACACAGCTGATCCTGGCCTTAGACAAAGATTCTAATAATGCAGAACTCAATTTTAAACTATTCCTCACAGAGGTTATCCGTTGGATGAAGCTCAACCACCTTAAATGCAACACGAATAAAAGCGAGATCCTGCTGATAGGGAAGGACAATCCATTCGAGCCGAGCCAATGATGGCCTGAAAATGCACCCACCCCACCAAACATAGGAGCAGTAGCTAAGAACATGGGAGTGAAATTTGATGCCTTGCTCTCGTTCCGAACTCATGCCCTGACGGTGGCAGGGACGTGCTTCAACATAATCAAAACACTTTAAAAAGTTATTTGACTACATTCCACTGTCCGTGAGGAAGACAGTTGCGGTGGCACTTATCCTGTCTAAACTGGACTACTGTAACAGTTTACTTACAGGAGTTAACAAACCAGTACTAAAGAGACTACAGGTGGGACAGCATGCACCAGCCCGCTTAGTGTTGAAACTGCTTTGTAGATCATCTTCCTCAGCAGCCCTAAAAACCCTGCACTGGTTGCCTATGCAGAAGAGAATCCTATTTAAGGTTCTGCTAGTCACTTTTAGAGCCTCCAGACAATTAGGACCCAAATATCTATCGGACAAGTTTACCTCCTACAACACTGCCAGGAGACCTAGATCCTCATCAGCAAATTTTCCTAAACCCCCTATCTTTAGGTGCAAAACCAAAGTAGGTAAATCTTTAGCTGCTCTAGGAACTAGAGCCTGGAACCTCATGCCTACACACCTAAGGCTGGTGGAAGCAGAACCACAGTTCAGAAAGTCATTGAAGAGTTGGATCTTTGGATCCTCAGATACCTTCTGCTCATCGCTCATTTAAGTGATGGAACGGTCTTCCTTTTCCTCTCCCACATAGCGCCAGGATGCTCCTTTCGGAGTGATAGTCGCGCTCAATAAATAATCATATCAAATACAGATGTGGGTCAATATGCAGGGCAGGTATGTTTTAGTACTCAGGACCATCTGCAGGGAGTTCATGGTACTAGGTAGTGTTCATGCACCCCCACCCTTTAGTCAAACATTTGTGGAACGCTTGGTAGACTTAAGGGGGTCCACACCAGACGGTTTAGCAGTCATCGATGGGGATTGGAATGATGTGATACATCCCGAGCGGGATAAGTGGAGGTCCTTTGAAGTACCCGGGGTGATGTCGGAGTCCCGTCTGAGGCCATTACTAGATATGCTGGGATGGGTTGACTCATGGAGGGCTCATCACCCAATAGATGTGAGGTACACCTTTCTTTCCTCGGTCCATGGCAAATTTTTCTGGCTTGATTATATTTCCATCCCCAGAGGTCATGTTCACAGAGTTTCAGAAGTGGTGATCATGCCCAGGGGGCTCTCAAATCATTCCCCGGTGGGCCTCCCCAGCGGTCCTCCTTGTAGGCCCGTGAAGTCCTCCGATCCGATGGAGGCTGTCCCCGTGGCACATGCACGACTAGTCCTTCACATATCCATGAGGCTTTGAATGACTACTTTTCACTTAATGAGGCGACTGCCTCCTTTGCTGAGGTTCTGTGGGAGGCAATGAAACCCACTATACACGGTATTGACATTTGCTTTTGCGCAGCAGAGTGCAAACGACACAGGCAAAAATTACTGCAAATGGAGGCACATATATTGGAATTGGAGCGGCTTGGGCGGGAGGGAGATGGTGGAGGGGCGCGCAGACAATTGGGTCTTATGCAACAACAGTATCAGTAGGAACTAATGGAGCAGGCCAAGCGTGCGTGGCTGGCCTCACAGAGTAGGATTTATCAGTGGGGCGATAAGTTGGGTCGGCTATTACATAGACTGTGGCAGCATGCACTAGCACCTGTTCAGATATCCATAATACGTGACCGAGATGGCAGGGCGCTTACTGATCCGACAGAGGTGTCCCATAGATATAGATGTGCAATTCAACAATACAACCAATATTTGTCATACACATTGAAACAATGCAGTAGACCTGAACATACCAACACCTTTCCAAACAGATGTACAAAACAATAATTTACATAACTAAGACCTACTTCAAACAATGCATACAAAAACCAACATGTGTGTTATCACTGACATTAAAGCTTAACATAATAAATCCCAGTCCATACAGTTATTTTTACAAAAACCAGAGGGAAAGAAAAACATTTTTTTTTAGAATTAGACTGTTTTTTATGGGACCTTCAATCACAAACCTATCAGATTGTCTATCAATACGGGTTCCCTTGAAGCCAACACTTTTTCAAGAACAGTGAAACACCTCTCTGGTAGTTGGAAACTTGTTGATGTGTTTTGAATCCACAAATATTTTGATAAAACTGGGTAATCATCAGAACATCGAACTGGGGATAATTATTCTTAACTCTGTAGTTCATTTGCGTTTCATGTACTTGAAGACTTTTGTTGGAAAAAACAGAGAAGACGGCACATCACTTTCACTTAAATAATGGCTTTATTTTACAACTGATGTTGCAAGAATTCTGCAGAGAAATAAAATTTGGTTTTGAAACGCTGTAAAGCAGCCGCCCTTAGGGAAGCCATTATTGAAGTGGAAACTCTACCCCTCCCGGAGTACCAAATTGTTAGCGTGAAATCTTAAAGTTAATAAATTCCCCATTTTCAAACACACAACCAGTCTATGTGCATTCACACTGTGTCCACCAGGTCATGTTCACTTTCACACGAATGTGGCAGTCCCTCAAAAGAGCCTTGGGACGATATAGGCATTGCCTGGCCACTCTCTGCAGTGAACCTACAGTTACCATTCTCATTTAAATGCTACCTAATTGTCTTTTCAATCTATGGTTTGGTTTTCATTTTGAGAATGATTCTATTTTTTTTCAATTAGATGTGTTGTGTTTTGTGTTCCTTGTAATGTTATTCTTTCCTAAGATATAAACATGATAAAGTGTAAATGTATTCAATAATTGTCTTGATATGCCCTAGGACTTAAGCTGTAACTCACTGGCCAGTCCCTACAAGCTGTAAACTATTATATGGAGGCTTTTGTTCCTATTCAGAGGAACATTAACATGCTCATACGGGACTGTTACTTTTGGAGCACGAACAAGGCTGATTTGCAAATTAATGTTTTGTCTTTAGTAGCACAGTGAGCTAAAAGCAATCAACTGAATTGCTGCCTAGAATAATACCAATGACAGAGAGTAATTCAGACATTCACTTTTTTACTTTGCATTAAAGACCTAGGACCTGATTTAGATGTTGGCAATCTGGAGGTCCGTCCACTTCATTTACAGGCAGGCGGGCCTCCAGTGTGTAGAAAGCGGAGACTACAAAGTCTCCTTTTCATGTATAAACCTCTGACAGCCCTACATAGAAAGGGCCGTTGGAGGTTTGGCAGTTTGCATGCTTGATTAAGATTATAAACTGCCACCTAAAAGGTGATGGTATATAAAAAATGTCAAACATTTCAATGACACCCATGCCATGGGACAGCAGTCCCACGATGGTGGTGGGGGGTTCAGGTTCATTGTTATTTTTTTCTTTCTTTCTTTCTTTCTTTCTTTCTTTCTTTCTTTCTTTTCAAAAACAAAATCCGGCTTTGGGATTTTATTTTTTAAAATTAAATAAAATTACATTAAAATTGAAAGTGTGCAATTCCCTGATGCGGCCTGAAGGCACACTTTCAATGAGTTTACAGGAACTGCCATGATGGTGGGTCCTGTAAATGCAAGAGATGTCTGCTGGGCTGCAAGGCATCTCATCTCAAAATTTGGCGGGAGGAGTACCCTCGCCATGTTAAGAGAAAGGTTCTCTGCATGGTGACGGCACGAACACCGTCCGAAAACATCTAATTCAGGCCTATATTGTACAACTTATTAGAAAATAAGTACTTATGATGTCTTCCGCATAGTGTTCTATGTGTTGCTTATATATTTAGAGATTACAAATATTTTTGCATCCACAGAGAGCAGATTTGTGAACATGTAAGATGAAGAGTAAAGAAGAAAATACATGAATACTCGAAAGCTGTCCGATATTCAAGAAGAGCTCGAAATAACGTCAAACCGTAATTATGGATAAAACAGCACAGTAAGAATCTTGTATATGAACAGACAAATCCTGCAAGAAACATCAGGTGCAATCCAGTGGCTTCAAGACGCTGAGGACCCTCATGCTGCCAAACCCAAAACATTGAAAACCACAACAATGATACGGGTACAATACAACCAGTATTAAAAGATTCCAGATGCCGCCCGTCGTCTGAGATAAGTATTAGATAGGTACAACTGTGCTCCACTTCCTAACATGATAACAACAATACTGTAGTATTAGACCATTATAAACTCTGTTTTGAATGGACCCTGCAATCTCTAGAAAAAGACGATAGACGTACAAAATATGAATTGTGAATCAGACATCCGAAGGCACAGCTAAAGAAAGCTTTGGCTATATACATTAATGCATACTATCCTAGAATGTAAAGACTTTTTAACGAGGTTTGTTCTTTGTATGTTTCATAAAGCTATACGTTTTATTCTTTGTTCACAGACTTTAAAAATATTAACTTGGGTTAAAGACACACGGCCTAATAGATAGATATATTATCAGTTTGGCAAGCTTTCCAAACTCCATTCAACATTATAAACAGGTAAGCATACATTGCAAGTACTACCCATTTGCAGTTAATGTTGAATTACAGTTAGTTTGTCAGCAAGCACATTAGTCAGTCGGGGAACACATTAACATAAACTATGCCAAAATATAACTGACCCTTTGACACTAAACCTTAGAGAAAAAACATGAAAACATGCATACACAACAAACTTAAGAAGATCTTTGGTTTCTCCTCTGTACTAAAGCAGCATCAGCAAGCATGCACTGGGGAAAAGCGATAAAGACTCAGTGAATGCGTCAAAAGTATTCATCAACCATCACAACTGAGAGTTCATTCGCAAACAAAAACTTAAGAAAAGCATACAGATGCCTACATCCCTACATTGTCATCAGCAACAACTCAGTAAAAAACCTATTTATATAAGATGAGTTTAAATGAGCAATCTGTTCTACAGGTCATATATCGAACACATACAAGAGAAAAAAGAAATACATGCAGTGAATGTGGAAAGAACTTTACTCTCTCAGGGCATCTAAATATCCATCTTCGAACACACACAGGAGAAAAGCCATACAGGTGTAATGAATGTGGAAAAAGCTTTACCTCTTCATCGACATTAAAGAGCCATGTGCGAACACACACAGGAGAAAAACCATATACCTGCAGTGAGTGTGGAAAGTGCTTTGCTCTAGCAGGAAAACTAACGGTTCATCAGCGAACCCACACAGGAGAAAAGCCTTACTGCTGTAATGAATGTGGAAAAAACTTTGCTTATCCAGTTTCACTAAAGAACCACCTGCGAACACATACAGGAGAAAAACCATACACCTGTAGTGAATGTGGAAAGAATTTTAGTAAGTCCACAAATTTAAAGACCCACCGGCTAACACACACAGGGGAAAAACCATTTGTTTGCAGTGAATGTGGAAAGCGCTTCACTCAGATATCTGGTCTGAAGAAACATCAGCGAACACACACAGGAGAAAAACCATTCAAATGCAGTGAATGTGATCGGAGCTTTACTCAAAGAGCAACCTTAATGCACCATCAGAGAACACACACCAAGGAAAAACCATACACATGCAGTGAATGTGGAAAGAAGTTTCCTTTCTCAACTAGCTTGAAATGCCACCTACGAACACACACAGGGGAAAAACCATACTCTTGTAGTGAATGTAACAACAGCTTCACTGATTTATCAAAACTAAAGATCCATCAGCGAATACACACCGGGGAAAAACCATACACTTGCAGTGAATGTGGTAAGAACTTTAGTCTGTCAGGAAACCTAAAGGTCCACCAGCGAATACACACAGGACAAAATAAATCCTACACCTGTAGTGAATGTGGAAAGTGCTTTGCTGCGATACATAGTCTGAAGAAACATCAGCGAACACACACAGGGGAAAAACCATTCACATGCATTGAATGTGGTAAGAGCTTTGCTCAAAGAGCAAACTTAATGCTCCATCATAGAACACATACACAGGAAAAGCCATACACATGCAGTGAATGTGGAAAGAGGTTTCCTTTCTCATCAAGCTTGAAAGGCCACCTACGAACACACACAGGGGAAAAACCATATCCTTGTAGTGAATGTAACTATAGCTTTACTGAGTTATCAAAATTAAAAATCCATCAGCGAAGACACACAGGAGAAAAACCATACTCCTGCAGTGAATGTGGGAAGAACTTTCGTGTGTTAGGAACCCTAAAGATCCACCAGCGAACACACGCAGGAAAAAAAAATCCTACACCTGCAACGAATGTGGAAAAAGCTTTACTAAATCAGCACATCTAAAGAGCCATCAGCAAACACAAGGGAAAAACCATACACATGCAGAGAATGTAGAAAGAGCTTTGCTCATTTGCCTTAAAGATTTAGCAGCATATCCACACAGAGAAAATACCATACCTATGCAGTGAATGGGTCAACATACCTTAACTGTCATCAGGGAGCACACATGGAAAACAGCATAAAAAATATAGGATGTTTTTCAGTTACTCATAAATTCTCTAAGATATCACCTGTAAATCCACACATGTCGATCTGGGAAGAGATTCCATGATTTATTATACAGAATGGTCAATTAGTGAACACACAAAAATGTGTAATGGATGTGGGAAGAGCTTCTATTGTTTTGCATCTATTTGTGTATAAGCAAATTCGCACAGAGGAAAACCCATACACATGGATCGAATATAGGGTGAGTTTCAGTCTGTCATCAATTTATAAGTTGCTGTCAGTAAATACAAACCCATCCAAGAAAATAATTTGAGCTGCAGTAAATCTGGGAAGAGTTTGTCACTTTTCAACATGCCAAAGTGGAAGGTTTGTGAAAAAACCATATCTGGACCTCAGTAATGTCGGATACATTTTCCATTACTGCCCTTCCCAACCTTGGAAAAACAGAACATCTTGAGTCCATCCTCCCGCTGTTTCTGATGCCTTATGCGTGCTAGAAAGAGAGAGATCTCGGTGCTCCTATTGCTCAATATCTTGGTAACCTTTAACAATGTTGACCATGGGGCACTTTTTCCATTCCATCCATGCACCTGCAGATGGGGATTGCTGTAATGAATTATGTAAACGTTAACTTCAATTTATAATCTTTGTAATTTTGTTTTAACTGACATCCCCATGACATTGATTCATCTGTTCATCCCAATGGTGTCACTATTTCTTTTTTGATAGAATTGTCTGTGTATTTTTATAATTTTTTTAAACATGCTTGGTTTCACTTACTGTTAATGCTATTTGTTATATTAGTAAACAACAGTCAATGTGCAGTGCACACTTGGGCGCAAGAATACTTTTGGAAACATAAAAACATTATTTTTATTTCTTATAAACTCTGGGAGAAGCAGTGTGCTTCCAAGGTTCAACATAAAGGACTGTACCAAACCTGTAGGGGATAAGAGAAGGGAAAGAAGCTTATTTTTAGGGAGTAAGAGCATGCACGCAACCAGGATGGACATGGCACTATAAGCTGGCTCTCACCGGCCGGACTAAAAGCCTTTGCAACTAAGAATACAACTTGTGCCGTTCTCTTGCTCTGCAGGACTAGAGGTTCATGCCTCGCTTATACTGAGAGCTTTTCTGGCTCTTACTTTGCGATGTGTATGGTGCTTTTTATGTGGGTTTCCTGCACCAATAATGCATCACCTTTAATCTCAAACTTCTGTCACCCTTGGAAGGAAACGGAATAGCTTTGACTAGACCGGCTCCTTCTATGTTTTAATGGGAGCTCAAAGGTCTTTTTTAATAAGGATGTTTTTCATGTCTTTGTGGCTTTTGCCCACCGTACATATTGCTTTATTAAATTTCAGGAACAATTGTCTTTTATTGATTTTGAAGAAAATTCATTAATCTTAAACCTTTAGTACGTTTGCAGAAGTTTGATTTTATGTTTGTCTCAAGAATCTAAATCTATAAATAACTTGAATAAATTAAAACAAATACCTTCGTATCCTCCACTTAAATCTTAAGTAGATGAGATAGAAGAACCATCACTAATTAAAACTTTAGCAGAAATCCAGGCAGTTCGTAGCAATACAGATATCAGCCTAGATATTAAATATACTATAAAGGATCTTGTCTTGTTTCACAAATTTCTCCCAAAATTTACCCATCTGCTTGACTTGGAAAATCGCAGAAGACCATATATAATCTCCAGGTTTTTAACCCTCCAAAGTCCCATGAGAGCCTGTCATGCTTATGTGAAAATGTTCCTATACAAACTGTTAAACTTTAATTTTGTAGAGAGATTTGAGGTTGATAATGCTCCTCTGTCACCTAGGAAGGCAAACCAGTCTAAACCAGAACAACTTATTTTCAAAGTACTACGTCATCACTACCATGTCATGATAAGGAAAGCGATCTAGGAAATTCCTTATGAAATGGTGGATGGTAATACGATCTATATTCCACCAAGACTTTGAAAAAGAAATGGTAAGCATTAGTAATCAATTTACTACACTTTCACCAACTCTGAAATTTAGGATATAAATATGTCCTGTTTGACCCCTCGACCATGCAAATCTTTTAGATGGATCAACAAAACCCTTCAGTAATCCCAAGGGCGTAATTGAGATTCTTGATCAACGTCATCCTATCCATATGAGGCAACAAGATATTGTTGATTTCTAGTCTATTTGATTCATACTGCTGTGTCCTCTGCCACACATCTATTGTTTGTGGCTGGTTCGTAGTGTGGCATCACTTCTCCATCTTATGCTTGCTCCGCTGGGCTTCACTATTATTGAACATTCCATCATTAATGTTTGTTTGTTCTGTGTTGTATGTATTATTTGTTTTAATATGTTCAAAGATTATTTTATTACTATTTTTATTAATACTTCTCATCTCATTCATCTTTCTCTTCTCTGATTCTTTCTCCTCCTTTGTTATTTTTATGACCTTAAATTGTCAAACCTAAAATTGTTTTATTAAATGTTAAACTCTTCAGACATAGCATGCCTGAAGCATAAAGCATAGACAGATCAATGAATATCTTTCTAGGCATAATACAGATATTTGTATGATTCAGAAAATTGATGTGAATGATACGATTTTATCCTCCATGGTTAAAGGTCATTTTGGATGTTTTGTTTTTTCTCCGCTGACAAAAAGATCAAGCATTTGCAATGTAATCGGTCTCGAATTGTTGAGAGTTTAAGTTATTGGAATTGTAAATGACAATTCCTTTTATTTATTTGTTTAAAAAACCAACTCATAAATAAAAGGCATTGTAATTTAAAATCCCAATAGTTCAACATCTTGCAAATGCTTGTTTTTCTCTATTTCTGTCTGTCTCTCATTTCTTATATCAAATGAAAGAAAGAAGCATGCATTGTCCACAGCACGCCAGATGCACCCAGCTGCCCTTTCTTGTTGAATGAGGCTCATCAAACATTGTGTCTTGTCTCTTCGAGTTGAGTGAAACTGCAGCTTTAAGGATGATAAGCAGCAGCCATGGATTAGCACCCGAGGCTATGGATGACTTTAGACCTGAGACAGAGCGGCACGGAAAAAAGAGAAATTAATTCCATTCGGATATTGCTGCAGGGCCCAACATCTTTATCCTTGCGAGATAGAAAGAGGGCAGGAGAGGGAGAGCGGGGCAGACCGCTTGGAAGGACACAATATATACCCAGGAGAGAGCACAGCGCACACCGTTTATGGGAGGGTGAGCTGTGTGACCGACACATACAGCTTATGTTGTATTGCAGCAGTTCGGTTTCTCCATACTGAGCAGTTTTAGATCAATTTCTCTCCTTTTCACCCGTGCTTTAGCTTATAATGTTTACAGCTAAAGCGCAAGTGCATGTGGGGGTGACTCCTGGATATAGAATGACTTCATAAAAGGGGAATAGTAACTCGCATACCCTCAGTGCCTTTCACCAGTCTCGAGATTAAATCCCATTTTGCACACTGATCATGCTGGTAAAAATGTCCAAGGCGTAAAGAGTTGTGGGGAGGATTCCATATGAATGTTGTTTGTTATGACTGCATCTTAGTGTAATGAATGTAACCCAATTCGGTTGGTAAATCATAATCTCCAGAAAGTGCGTAGCGCTTACAATTCTCACGCCCAGGCGCATGTAAGCGGTTTGTATTATTAATAGCCAGTCAGCTCAGAATGCAGAGCCTTTGTGGGACTGTTTTTTGCCTTCACTCCATTCTGGCCTTTCTTATAAAATGCCTTTGTATATTCAATGGCAACTGTTCTGGCGCGTAAAATAGACTTAAATAATGTCGTGTGTATGCGAGATCCAATTGTAATTCTGAATATAAAGGCAGAATATAGCAGATATTTTGAACAATAAAATAGACACATCCTGGTTATTTGAAAAAACAGATAAAATATAAGTTTTGTTCATTTTGCCTTGCTTTGACAATATGCAACTGTAATCTGCCAATTTATTAAAACGCTGTGTCTCTCTGTTTTAAAGTCCTGTTGACTCCTAAGGTGTCAAGTCTTGGTTTGCGATTTATAAGATATAGCAATGTTTAAAGGGACAGTCGCATATTCCAGCGTGCGTAGATTTTACCAGGTTTCACTCATTGCTAAATGTAAACAAGTCATATTTTAAAGTATTTGTCACTGCCGGCCAAGCTGCATGTAGTCCATGCCTGTGCTGCACAGAGCGCACCAATGCGATTTTATACCGAGCGGATCAGAGCCTGGGGTCAGCTCACGCTGCTAAATATTGCTGACCGTTTTTTCTTTTATGCCTGGTGACGTCTTGCTGCTTTTGTGAGCAGTGTTATCTGGTGAGGTTAAGTAAAGACACTGGGAAGAGTGGAGGAGGAGTGGAAGGGCCCTACTAGCAGATGGGACCTGGAACAGGGGCTAGGAACTCCCTTAAATAGTTTTGTATTTAGTCAATATTTATGATCCTACAACAGATGAGCCAAATTTTTGGAAAGCTGTTACTTCTGAAATTGTTAAGCTTCACCGTATTCCTTTAATTACTAGATAAGGCTCTATTTTTAGACCAGACACACTATTGAGTAGACTTTCTGTGACCAAGTTTAAACCTTGAAAGTTTCCTGTTTGTAATTGTTTTATTTTGTTTTCAAAAACACAAAATTATTCAATATTTGTAGACTTCATTTTCCCACTGGTATAAAATGTACCTTTTTCTCGAATCCTTGTTCGCCATATAACAGGATTGATCAACTACTGGCATCTAGAACAGGGTTCTCTAAAGTCAGTCCTGGAGGGCTGGATCCATGCCAAATTTTTCGAATATCTCCATTTAGATAAATGTAGTTACCTTAACTATCTGGCATGGATCCTGCCCTCCAGGAACGACTTTGGAGAACCCTGATCTAGAGGTTTATGCCAAACATTCCCCTGTCCCAAGATGCATGCAATTGGTATTTAAGACCACGGCATGATATATTTTTTAATTAAAATAGGCCAACAGTAGCTCCATAAATCCTGCTGAAAAATGAATGCTGATATTCTTCTCGAAGATGAATGCAAAACAAATTAATACATTCTTTTACGCTATTTTTTATGTTGATACAGACAATGACATGTCTAATATAACCATGTGGGATTTGTTCAAGGCTTATAATAGAGGTTTAGCTATCTTACGGTTAATGAAAACAAACTATTCTCTCATCAATAACTAATTTATAAAAGGAGATTACTAAATAAGAAAGGCTATTTTCTCCTCAAATAAGTGGTTTATAAAATACAACTACAAAAATTAAGATACAAACATGGTGGTCTGCACATATCGAAGAATAGAGCAAAGATTTATTTTCAAGCCAAAAGATCTAGGAAACTCCTTGCTAATTGCGTAATAAACATGATAAACCAACAAAACATGCTATTCAATCAGATTTCTGACAGTTGTGGACATCTTTCAAGGATATTTTATCTTGACTAAAGACAACAAAGATTCTTTACGTGTCCTAATTTCTCTTTCGCAATTCAATCTGCCAGTGCTTCACTTAATTCTTGATAATCATCTGCCCCAAATGGCATTTCTGCTGAGATGTATAAAACCTTCACTGCACAATTAGCATCCTATTTTCTTGGGCATTTTGCACAATATGCAGCTGTAGCTGGTTATTTTTCTGAAGCCTTGATTGTAGTTTTTCCTAAGCCATATAAAAATTCCACAATTGTTTCCAAGTACAGATCAATATCATTAATCAATTAGGATTGTAAAACCCATGCCAAATGTCTTGCTAATTGTACTTGGTTAGCTAATTCACACTAATCACGTTGGTATTATGAAATACAGATTATGTGTGTAGAACATCATACTGGTTTGCCATGGTCTTTCATCTATAGTAAGGACCCACCATCAGACTAACTTGCAGTAGATGCAGAAAAAGTGTTGATTAAGTTAATTGGCACTTTTATGTCGGTTTATGGTGCTGTTATTTTGGTCAGCTTTTATGAACATGATTGGAGATTGTTATATTTCTCCTACAGCTTAAACTCTTAGATAATGCTCATATTTATAACTCCTATCTCTTTTAAAGAACTAGACCGGGTTTTCCCCACTTTTCCCCTTCTTTTTATATTGGCTATTCAACTTCTACTTAACCTTATATGGAACTCTCCTCATAATAAATGTCTTAGGCTTGTCAACATTATTGCTAAGACTTCAGCATATGCTGATGATCTATTATTTATTTCTGATCCAGAGACATCAATCCTGATAATACTGAACAGAATTAAAAATGACTCACTAGTTTCAGATTATACCCTTAATGTAAATATGATAGCATTGTTTCCTCTTACTGGATAATGCACATCAAATATGATTAAACAATATAATAGTGTCTGATGTCCAAATAAACTTGAATACCTCAGAATCCTTTTTGCAAATACTTTACAGTATACTTAAAAATGAATGTGTTATTCAAAAAGTTAAAATGGGAAATGAATCTTTCTTAATTTGACTTAGTAGGGGTGAATTCAGTCAATTAAAAATGGTGGTTGTCCCGCAGTTGTTGTATGTGCTATTGATGTTACCTCTTTAAGTCTCATTATCCTTTTGTAAATGGTTGCAGAAAATACTATCCAACTTAATTTTTAATAACAAATCCCCAGGAAAAAGTTATTTAGAACTCCAACATGACATTAACAATGCTGATTTGAGACTATCTAATTGTTACGATAACCACACTACCTTTATTGTATGAGTGGGTTCCTCTTTGGTTCAAAATGCTATGTTAACCTCTACTATTATGTGAGTTAAACTTGAATACCTAACTAATCACTTCCCTAATTTCGATTTTAACTATCTTCATTATAAAAACAAACAATCTCCAGTTATTAGAGCAACACAACTAGCTCTCTTGTATGATCAATTATTTTATACTAGCAATAAACATTCTAAACAGACCTCTTTGTGGATAAATCCTGCTATTAAACTTCATAATAATATAAATTATTGGAAAAATTGTAGAGATCCCAGAAATTTTTACTTCTCCAAAGTAAGTCAAGTTAATGATTTTTTTTTTTATCATTTACTGATTTACTACAAATGTTTTTTCTACCTTCCTCTGAACTCCCTAAAAATGGAATGCCATCAATTCCATTCTTCGTTCCATAATGTTATTCCAGTTATAGTACCTAAAATAGAATTGTCTTTAAATATTTTTCATCACTATGATCATGTTGCATAAAGGTTTACAAGAAAATATTATCCCTGTTTCCTTATATTAATCAGATCTCTATTTTTATACTGTTTATGGGCTCCTGTTAGACTGTTCGAAGCTAAACTACTGGATTGTTATATTTGCTGGCTTTGTCATGTTACTAATTGTTCTTTGAAACATTTATTATTTGACTGCCCATTGTTATATATGCTTTTCAGTCTGACGTATGGGCTATTATTTGTAAAATATCAATATATGCAATAAATTGTCATATTCTGTTGTAGGTAAATTGTTTGCTCTATCGTCGTGCATATCTGTCACTAACCAGGCAATATTTAATCCATTAAGTTTAATTGTAAAGATGCTAATTTATTGTCTACACATACCTGGTGGGCATGGATCATATTTACAACACAAGGTGATAGAATGTCTTCTCATCCTACTCTTACATTACATAAACATGATATTTTGAGGAGACCACTCAACTATTATGTTTTTCAAAATGTATACCTTTCCATCGGTATTAATGTAATGATCTAAATGATACTGTGTATTTCTAATACTGTAACTTCATAGCTATCTTATTGTCTTTTGATATATTCTATTGATATGATTCATCAATGCTTCATATGACTTTATAAGTACTAGTATTTTGTTATTGTTTCTTCTTTCTGTACTTTTTTTCATGTTTATTGTACTGTCTGATTACAAAATCTCAATTAAATATGTTTAACTCAAAACTTATTTTTAGAAAAGTAGAACCTTATGGAGAGCTGTACATAATGTGTACTCCTTTTAAAAAATAAAAAAAGCTACACTAAATGTAGACGCAATCATCAGACACCCCACAAACCTCTATATTAACTTGATACTATCTGATCTCTGTTGACAATGATTTGGAATGCGGGGGTACTCCAGGGCTCAACCCCATGTTACTTAACGTCTGTATTGCCCCCCTTTTCAGTGGTGGCTCAAGCCTGGGGATTTAATATTGTGTCGTACGCTGGAGACACCCAGTTGATGTTTGCTTTCAATGACCTAGACAACTCTGCTATAGACCATTTTCAAGGCTGCCTTCTGCAGTGGCAGACTGGATGTTTAGGAACTGCCTCTGCCTAAACTTAGAAAAATCTCTGAGATCCTAGTCTTCAGCACCTCTTCTCTGCTGGATATGGAGATAATTTGGCCGTCTGAACTGGGCTTCCCTCTTGCCCCCACCTCTGTGGCCAAAAACGTAGATGTCAAAATTGGCACCTCACTGTCCTTTACACCGCCAGTCAATGCCACAACTGGTACATGCTTTGCTCAAGTTTCTACCAGCAAACACTCGCAAATGTATCACTCATGCCCTAATAACATCTAGGCTTGATTATGCAAATATTCTGCTCCTAAGAGGAACCTAAAGGGCGTGTAAATAGACTACAATGCCACAGCTCGCCTGTCCCTGAGTGTACCAAAATTAACTCAATCCGTTAGGGACCGAAAATACTCCACTGGCTTCCTATCAGTCAAAGAATTCAATTCAAAGCACTTTCATTCACTTATAGAGCTGTGAATCTGACAGGCCCAAGTTACATTCAGAACCAAGTGAAAACATATCCGCCCCAAAATGCTCACCAAAATTTGCTTGTCGGCCCAAGAATATACAAATCCAGAGCCGGGGGCAGGGCTTTCTCTTATCTGGCACCCAAACTGTGGAATTTGTTTCCTGATTGTCATAGGAATATACAGACAGAGTTCATGTTCAAAACCTAGCTAAAAAAAGCACTTTTTTAAAGAACTGTGAATGCTCCTCCGGTTTCTGTCTTAGACATTTCAACTATTCTTTCTGGTTACTTTACCTGCAACTAGCCCTGGAACGCTCCTGCTGAAGCAGCTTTCGCACTTCTATAAAACGTCATTCTTTGCACAACCAAGGCCAACATGCTTGATTAATGATGTGAATGCTTCACGTGAAGGTCTATTGTGGAGATCATGCATACGGTCTGCAACACTGGAGAACTGTACTCTATATGGAAGATAAATCAGCGAAGGCTCAGTATAATGTACAAATAGGTTCTTTTTCTTTCACTGTCTTTTTAAGTTTAAAAAGTTACTTTATACAGGTAATATTTTCATGGTGATGAGGACTTTTTGTGAAATACTTGTTTTGAAACTAATGTTAAACAAAAGGCCCTAATCATGTTAATAAATCAAACAGTATCTGTGTTGCTGCACAGAGACTAATCTGTTCTCTATGGGCAGTGGGGCCGTGACACTTGAGTAGCGAAGTCTTGAGTGAGTCCACTCCCATCCATCATCAATGGTAATAAATTGCAAGTTTTGCTCAGCAGCTTTGCATGTTATGGTTTATTTAATGCTGTGTTTTCATGTGCAGTAGTGTTAATTGCAAAGTTATTTAACCATGTTAATGTTAACTGGTATTTATATAGCGCCAAATCACCGGCATGTCTCTTAGCGCTTGGAAACCATAACCAAAGCACAATGAGTTACAGCTGTACAATGAGTAAGAATGACTGTAAACAAGTCTTTTGTGTAGGGCCAATGATTTAAGAATGGAATCTTTGATGCATCAGGCCTCTCAAAATCAAGCAATGTTACTAGACCTATAGGTTTAATGAATTCAGTGATCTACTCAACCTATCTGTAAAGTACTTGACCCGTAAACTTGTCCAAAATTGTGTGATCCTAGGCAAATATTTTATTGAGTCACCTTTTTCTTCATTATCATATACAAGGGCATCTTCAACTGTGTGAGTTCAGTATGTCTGCTGTGCAAAATACTCTTTTATTTGATTAACTTTTGCTCCACGTATAATATAATTCTAGCCCACATATAGGATACACGTGGCCCCTGACTTGTCTCTCGGTTCACTCATAGCATTGTCACCAAGATAACAGAAATGGTTCTTAGTTCATATTTGTTTTACCGATAGAACTATATTGCCTACGCAATGTGTGGGAATCTGGTTTCATCAAATATTTATCATTTGCACATCACCAAGTAATTTATTTTGATCCTATCAAAATCTTGGTTTCATGTCACTTCAGAATTACAAAAAAAGTGCTTTCCCAGTTACAGGAAAAGCTTTTGATGTATTTGTTCAGTTAATTTACAAATGATAAATATGTTGTATGCCCAGCACAATTGTCAGACAGTTTACTTTACAAAATCGTATAACTTTGCAGTCCAAGATAGAAAAGTAAACACCAATATCCAGGATAAAATGAGCTGCAATTTGTTAGAAGACATGCTCTGACATTTGACCTGTCTTTGAAAACACAGCAAATGTGATGAGATAAAACAAGATTTAAAGACATCTTTGCTGCTCATTCACTTTCTAAATGAACAGAACACCTGTTCTTTACCAGCTTCAGCTCTCTCGTCAAACTGGGCTTGTAGGCCCTAAAAATAGCTTGCCGTGATTAAATCACACTCGCCATGGCAAGTGGGTGACTAGATTTCTTACAGCCTGGGCATTAAGCATTGCCTCCTCAGTGCAGTAAAACTGTTATAAAGCCACATAATTGCCTTTTTTGCCACATATTTTAAATAACTGTGCCACATAATTTAGTCCTCCATTGCCCCATAACTCAGTAACCCTGATAATGTTAAAACTTTGCAGAGTGATTTAGGGGTATGTTGATGAAATCTATTCTTCACTTCGAAAAATTTAATATTTTCCATAGTTCATGGTTCCCTCTGGGTTTTAGTAGCACAGTAAAAACACTCAAAGGTGATATCTGTAGTGAGAATTCTTTTTATTACTATAATAATTATAATGTTAACACCTGCAACATACAAAGAAAATGAGTATTTACTTATGTTTATACTTTGGAATCTATTTTAAATTTGTAGCTGTTATTTACATTGTAATGATTCTTAACCAGAACAAAATCAGTTCACTTCAACAGCTTGCATTTCACCTTGGAGCTTAGGGCCAGATATACAAAGCTATTTTTAATTGTAAACCCTGCAAGCAAGGCTTGTCTGGCCATGCTGGGTACAGGGTGTTTTTCTCCAGGAGGCTGGAAGGGTGGGGGGCCAGTTTTGTAGCAGTTTTGAAAGCACCTGCTGCAGTGTGTGTCCAGTAGGTTTCAGGCAACAATAAAAGTGTCGAGATAACTGGGGATTAATATTCCTGCTGGAGAGACAAGTTTTGTCTAGTTACAGTTTTGACTCATCTAGTGTAGTGCAGAGGGTTAATATTCTTGCTGCAAAGGACGTGTACTAAGCATATCACAGAACAGTGTTTTATGTGCATAGCACAGTGGGTTATTGCTTTTGTCACAGAGACCCTTTTGTTACTCTGCAGTTCATAAATTACAATCATAAACTAGCACAGTAAGCAATGAAGGGTCATCAAAGAGGTGCATGTAAACTGCATGGTACAGGTTTTAAAGTTATGGTTTCTTCGGAGTCTGTCATTATCCTAATGTTGCTCAAAAGGGTTTGTTTGGGTAGAAATTAATTCCTATTAGTAGAGCTAACCCTAACCACAGTGTTATGTTCTGAATCTTGGGTTTGTGCTTCTTCAAACCAAGTACTCTTAAAAAACGCCTGCCAATATGTATGACATGAATCCTACACCTTGTAGTCCCCTTTGTCTCATGTAACATTTTCAAAGCACTTATTTGCACACGTATGATTCATTGTCTCTGTATTTGTGTGATGTAAAGTGCCCTGACACCCTACACCGGTATGAAAGGTTCTATGAAATTAATTAAATACATGTGAGATAGGGGCTACGGAGAGATGTGGGACACTGTTGGATGGTGACTGTGAGGGAATCGTTGATGAGCTTTGATATAGATTGTTGAATCCTGGTGCACTGTAAGCTCATAGTTTACTATGCTTTTAAAGCTAGCACAATTGAATATATAAGAAAAGTGTGTTGCAGAAAATGCAATTTTTGCCCAAATTTTCTTGGGGAGACTACCCCCCACACCCTCCTTGTAGTGGTCATGCTCGTTCGCTGCATCACTTTGCACTGCATGGCGGCTGGTCTGACAAAATTTGCCAGTGCTGCTTAGGGACCCTGCCTGTGAGTCATAAAATCACAGGATTTGCAACAGTTATATGGGTTTTTGCTATATACTAAACCCACTTGGTGATTTGGAAAAGCCTTTCCGACTCGCAAAACAGGTTTACTGACTCATTCTGAATCACAAATAGGAAAGGGCTTCTATCTGAGTCATAATGAGAGGTTTGCCGCATTAATTTCGTTGCAAATCATTGATAATGTTATCGATTCCTGAAAGAAGGTAGTAACCAATTCGGAAAGGAGAATCTTTCCCCATTAGACCGCTTCCCCTTTTGGAATAATGTCAGGCAAGAGAGTGGCTCGGGGGATGGGGTAAGATTAGAGGAGCAGGCAATGGTCCCAAATAGGAAACTTTGATTCTTACTTTTTAAAAAAAAATTATTTATGTGTGTGGGCTCCTTTAAGGAAGGCAGGCAGCTATTTATTTTTTTTTAATAAAAGTTTCTCTTTTGGGAATGTAAACACAGGGATGATGGTCTGCTGTTCCTTGCAGGTCATCATCCCTCGGTTTATGCAAAATAACAACCTCCCTATATGATTCTGCGACTGGTGATATTGGGACTCAACCTATTAGTACATAATATGCAAAAAAGACAATTCACAATTTGCAACCACTATTTGCAACCGGTTTATTTGTACATCCCTTAATCTCAAAATGTCTTAGCATTTCTAAGCAAAAGCTAAAAGTACCACCCATGTCTACACCTCAAAGACCTAGCAGTATTTACTTGTTACACTTAATGCTTTCATTCATTCAACTCAAATATAATTTTCCGCAAAAGGAGGCAAATTCATGAAAATAATTTCAGCAAAACACAAATGAATGGTACATCATGCATCATCTGCAATCAGCCCTCATGATGGGGAATTAAAGACAAAATGTACACAAGTACTTTAGTGGTTACAAAGTTTTGTCTATTCAAAATACCGGCACAATGTGTGATTCTGGTGTTTGGGCTCTGGACACCACTCTGTCATGCAACAAGAGTGCCCTCCTGCATCTAAAGGTGATCTGGGACTGAGAATCACATCACGGTCATAAGAAGTTGAGACACTTGTGTAAGTCCCTGTCCCATTTGAGGGCATGGGCGCAGACTCACTCTTACTCCCTGGGCTGCACCATTTGTATTGTATCTAGAGAAAGAGTTTAGTCTATTAAATCACACAAATAGTTTTATACACCAGACATGCTGTAGGAAGGTGGAATCTGACTATATGGTTGCCCCCAACTTTGTGCCTGGTATTTGGATGGTTTTTGACTAGTCTGGCTGGGATCCTGCTATCCAGGACCCCAGCCTATCTGCTTCCTCCCTAACACTGATGTGAGTACCTTAGGTACATACCAATTGGATACTGAGGACACCCTATCAGCCCCTTGTAGATGGTACCCAGGGCATGAGTCCCTCAGAGGCCTACCAGGGGCTGCAGCACTTATTGTGCCACCCCTGGGACAGCCATACCAAATGACACCACCAGACCACTACTGTAGTCTGGGTAAGGTGGTGCTTGCACTCCTTACAGGGATATAGGTATCCTGTATCCCACTTAATACAACACATATATCCTCATAGGTCACCCCTAAAGCAGGCCTTGCTAATCCTACAAGGCAGGGTGCTGAGATATGTGTGAGGTGGGACCCCTACCTGAGTAGGGCCCCTCTGCAACCTTCGTAAAATCATTGCTGGGTTGTTTGTAGTGTAGCCATACCATATACTCTTAACCGCATTATAAGTATATCGCGATAGCGTGATAACTTGAGAATGGCTACACAGAACCATATTGTGTTTGGTGTCAAACATGTAGGAATCATACCCCCAGTCCAGCCATGGGCATGAGGGCACGATTCCCCCCTGCTAGAGGGGCGTTATGGGAAAAGCTGCAGAATTTAGACACCAATTTAAAAGTGCGCACGTAATACAAAATGGATGCTACCAGCCACCCACACGACTCTGGCTGCCTGTTGCTGGGAAAAACCCCAGCCTCGGCAGCTGGACAATAGGGATACTGTTGCAGGGAGGTGCTACCACCTCCCCAGACAGGCTATGTGGATTGGAACTGGGTGGGTGCACCATAGGATGCCTTTCAGAGTTGCACGTAGGCTGCTACAGCGCCTACATTCTGCATACACCGCCTGGAACCGGTTCAGGGGCAGCCTGCCCCTCGCCCAGGCGGGAAAAACACAAAGGGGAGAGGGTGTAGCCACCCTTTCCCGCCTAACCTCCCATTGGTGGGCTCTAAGCTGGACCCTCCCCTAATCCTTTGGATAAAGGTGAATACTGTGTCCCCAGAGCCTCAGATTAATCTTAGACTTCACAGACTTGACCTCCGACGAGCTGCTGCCCAGCTGACTGAAGAAATCTCCCTTGGGGTAAAGGAGTTACGCCCCCCCCCCCCTTGGCAGGCACCTGAAACACTGCAAGTGACCCGGTTGGAACTTTGCTGCTCCTTCGGACATCGACGACTCCTCTCGACCTTGAGGTGGGTTATCTAGCATCCCAGAGGCCAGTGAGTGTGCCCAGAAGGTCTGAGCACCGTGGACCGCGTGGGTGCCGAGATCCGCAATACCCCAGGACACCGGCCACCTCTTGCATAGCACACGACCCTGACCAGTGGGGAAGTTGTGCTTTGGCCCAATATTGAGCCAACCTCTCAGCAGCAACTGTGCCAAAGATCAGCGCCCTAGCCCACTCCTGTGGCCCGTGGGCACCCTCTAACGCACGCTAAATTGCTGCCTCCCGCGGTCCCTTGTCTCTCGACTTTGGGCCCTAGCGGAGGTCAATCTTTACATTTAAGAGTTCCCCTGGTTGCTCCAGGCCTGCTCTACAGTCTCCTCGAAGGAGACCTCTCTCAGACCTCGTGGGTCTGCACCAGTAGCTGATTTGTTCATCTTGGGTGGGTTGCGGTTGCCAAGGCTTAGTGGATCCAATCCGGACATTGACACCGCAGCGACCCTCCTCCTTCGTGGGACAATCGCCCTCCAGAAGCTGGCCTTCCTTGAAGCCTCCCGGAGCCCGTGGCTGCAGATCCAAGCTACACCTTTTCCACTTGAAGCACCCGACATTGAAGGGCTCTTTTCCTTGAGCTCCCTGGTCACTGTGCCGTGACCCAGACTCTGTCCCCTCTGCTTTCAGGTTCTCCTCTTCAAGATCTACAACTTGATTCTTCACGACATCCTTATTGACCCCTGATTGATATAGGCTTTTTGGACGTTACTCTTTTGTGATTGTCCATTTAAAGACTCATCTATTTGGAGAAGTGTGATAGTTGTGTCCTCTCAAGGAATCTATGCTCATGATGTTCCGCTATGTTCAGGATGTTCCTTTATTTTGTAAATTTTGAATGTCTTGTACAATCTGAACAATCTATTGTATTTCTGTATTGCATAAAATGTCAACAAATGCAGGGTGTAGGATGGAATGCTTGAATTAATCTCAGGCAGTGGCAATCTCCCAGAACCACATCCCAATCCGTTGTTTTTTCCCCACCATACAATCCTAGTTTGGACCCAGCCACTTGAATATCAGTCTTCATCTTGCTCCAGTAGGAATAATCCAACCTGAAATGCTGGCCTGGTCCCCTCTGAACTGGAACACAAGCCACCCAGGACCTGAAGAGGTGAACAGGCTCCCACAGTGACAGACCAAATACTCCCAGTGATAAAGACCAAAATAATCACAGATTTGTCAGATTTCTAGGGGGAGTGGATGGGACTGGAACAAGTGGATTTCTTGAAAACAGCTGTTCTTAACACAGCCTGAAAATGCTTCCTCTTGCTTTTTTTTATAGAAAGGGTACATAGGTCGATAATTAGTAGGGCTCCTTGCTCCGTGGCTACTGATTGCATGATTCCCCAAGAAACAGGAAAGAGAGCTTATTTTTTGTAAGACTAGAGCAAAAGGGGTGACGCTGACCCACCTAGAAGAATGGCATTCCCAAATTATACCTCTATGGGTCAGAAACAACAAAAAACCTACGACCATATAAAGCAAAGACAGAGACCCCTGGCATTAAAATATATGCTTCTATATGCCTCCAAAGTCAAGGTGAAATTCCAGGCCAAAGCCTTCTTTGAAATACCAGTAGATGCCTTGACATAGCTTCAGGAATGACCTAGACTGCTCTGCTTGTAACAGAACACAGGCCTCCTCTGCCTCCCTGACTGTGAGGCCCAGGGAGTGTCAAACTCTCCCAGAATGACAGACGAGGACCAGGGGACAAGTGGGGAGTTCGCTCCCACTTCATTCTAATGCCAAAGAACTACGTAGAACAAATGTCTCCTCTGATGCGGATGAAGACTCCAGGACAGGCGACAAGAAGAGGCGCAGAAAAAGAATAGATCCCACAAAGTTAGGAGACTAGAGGGAAAGATCACCTAATATGATTACTACACCAAAAGATGACTGGTCCTGAACATAAATGGAACACAGCTGAACAGTGTTAACAACTGGCTGACAATACAACGGAGTTGATTAGGGGATGTACTTGAAAGAACAGCCCTCCTGGCTCTTCTGAAGCTGGCCAAAACCATAGCGAGCCACCAAAAGAGGTGGGTCACTTAGTATTAGTTGAAACAACCTCATCTCCCCCCATCACCTAGAAGGAGCGTAGAGGAGCGAGCACTGGAAAGAGTTGCACGAGAGTGTATTGAATCTCAAATCACTATAGTCCCCTGCTTAGACCTTAAAATCAGGATTCTATCTTGGAATATCGCTGGTATAAACTCAAAGATAGGCAACCCAGAGTGGTCCAAGTTTATATCAGAATATGATGTTGTATTATTCCAGGAGACCTAGTCGCTTGTGTCTACATTGTTCCCAGGGTTCTCGGTCTATAATGTAGCAGCAACTAAGGGGAACAGGGGTAGACCTTATGGTGGTCTCTCCATATGGGTCGCGACGTATCTAGATTGCACTATTTCTGAATCGGATTTCTTTTCATTGGATCTTCAAGGTCTGGTCCTTTTTTTTTAAACCTAATTTTAAATTAATTCTTATTAACGTTTACTCACGTCCAACAAGCCTATCTCAAGATTCTCCGATTTTTGATTTACTATCTACTTGTATATCAGATTTACCTAAACATGATAGATTAATAATTGCGGGTGATTTTAATTGTCAATATGAACCGCTTGTTGATCTCCCATATATACTAGATAACGAGGAAGATAACTGTAATCTAATACCAGACCCCCAAATCCAGAAGGTAAAGGCATGGACTCCATTAGTTATGCAAATTAATGCATTTGTCCTTATGCATTCATTGAGGGCCTGTAATGGTCGTTTAAAATCAGACCAGCCAGGGAAACCTACCTTTAAAAGGGATAATTATTCTTCCCTAATAGATTACATTTTGGTGGAGGTATCTTCTTGGAACAGCATTGTTGATTTTTCTGTCATCTCTCGATTTGACAGCGACCACGATGCGTTGTTGCTTGAGCTATTAATCCCTGTCCCTCAAGTATCTTCTACTACTGGCCCTACGGCTGACCAGAATCTTCTTCTGGATAATAATAAAAGAAGAATTAGATGGGACTCAGTTAAACGCACTCCGGATAAATTGCTAGAACTTTATGGGCTGATCCTTCTTGAAACTGAAAGGTTATTCACTCCACTTCCAAGCGTTTGGGATCTACAAGCGGTAGAATCAACTTATCTGCACCTTACTTTGGCTCTTAAAACCTTTTTTAATCCTTCCACAAGTAAATCCAGGCCAAAACATGTTTCTAATTCCTGGTATACTAAAGCATGTAGGCAGGCTAAAACTGCTCTTATTAATGCAATTAAAACAAACAACAAGGCTATATTGAAGTCCTCTAGGAAGTTCTATAATGAGACTATTAAAAAGGCAAAAAAAACATGGGAATTTGAAAAATGGGAGGCCCTTAAGACTGCTCTTTCCAATAAGGATATGAGGGGATTTTGGAAAATTATCTCCAATACAGGTAATGAGGACGAACGATCCCCGATTCTCCCGAATATTGCAGCATCTGCTTGGGAAGCTCATTTTAAGTCTTTGTACTCTATTGGAGATGACCTGATTGTTGTGGAGGGCCCCCTCCCGTTAGCCCAATTTGAACCTTTTAATGAAATAACGGCCTCAGAAGTGGAGGGTGCCATCAAAACTCTTTCCACGTCCAAAGCACCTGGCCTTGATAAAATCCCTGGGGACCTATATAAAGAAGAACCCTCAATTTGGGTTCCATATTTATGGACCCTATTTAACGCCATTATGAAAGGTATGAGTATCCCAGACACATGGTTAGGAGCCGAAATATTTCCCATATTCAAAAAAGGATCACCATTGCTTCCTGTAAATTATAGGCCAATTAGCCTAATAGATGTAGCACAAAAGTTGTTTGCTAGAATACTACTCAATCGTTTGCATTTTTGGATGGAAGACACGAACATCTTGAGTGACTTACAGGCAGGATTTAGGAAAAGGGTGTCAACTGTTGATCAACTTCTAAGGCTGCAATTATTATTCTAGAAGACAGTATCAGTGGAGGGTGGCAGCCTCTATCTGATATTTGTCGACCTGAAAGCAGCATTTGATATGGTTCCAAGGGCTAAGCTCTGGGCTGTATTACATGAAATGGGAGTACCCTTGGATCTATTAGCCATGATCATTAGACTGCACACTGGCAACTATGCGCAGGTCAGATATGGCAAGGCAGGCCAACTAACCGCGCGCTTTCCAGTCAACAGAGGAGTCAGGCAGGGATGCGTACTAGCCCCTACCCTGTTCTGTCTTTATGTTAATGCTCTGATAACCCATATCAACAAGACGGGCCGTGGTGACTCCCCCAGACTCAATGGTAGAAGGGTCCCAGTCATGCTTTTTGCAGATGACACCCTTCTGCTATCTAAGTCCCCGATGGGCGTCCAACGTGTTTTAGATAGTTTTTTAGCATTTTGTATCGACCACGGGCTCGAAATAAATATTTCGAAAACTAAATACATGGTTTTTAATCCAGCTAATACAACTCGACCTAATCCCACACTCAATGGAACAACTTTAGAAAAGGTCTCATTATTTGAATACCTAGGAATTACACTCTCAGAGTCTTTCTCCTGGTGTGGTAAATTTAAATTACCTAGACTTAATTTATGCGGTAAAATTCAATAAGAATAACTCAGTAAAAATAAGAAGCAGAATCCGTGGTATTTGAGGTTATAAAAGGGAATTTATTCCTTACAAAGGAATTATGGTTCGAACCAGGCAATCGAGTTCCGTCACCACGAAGGTTCAGGAAGGGATCAGCAATACATTATTGACAGGTTATCATATTTATAGCAAAATGTATTACAGTAAAGACATATGCAGAAGGCGTTACAGCTGAGAAGAAAGATAAGAATACACATACGTAATGAAAAAAGGCGTTACAATAGGCGTGCATAAAGGCGTATACTAGAAACGTCATTATGATGATGACACAAGTGGGTGGATCCATAAGAGAATCCTACAAAGTCAGCAGAAATACATGGCAGAGATGCGCACGCAGCCGCATGACGTGTGATTGACGTGCAACTAGAGGGTGAAGGGAACTTGACATTTAGCCCTACATGAGGAGACAGAAGTCTGGGATGTCAGGTCAACCTAATCCCAAATCATATCTAATATCTTGTGTTTAAGGAACTATATTATCTAGAAGGAAAGGTCTTTTCGGACAAAGTCTGTTCTATACTGACTGCTAGTGCGTGTACAAGCGTCTAGGTGTCTACATGAGATGCGAGGGGGCATGGGCCTACCATGGTAACGAAAGTCATGAATTACTTGCACGGAGACAGTAAGGCCGGGCCCTTTGCTCTGCAGCTGGAGGGATGTTTACCTAAGCTACTAGACAGGAATGCATTTCTCGAGGAGCGGAGCAGATAACTTGAAGGCTGAATATAGTTTTGGCAGGCAACAGGCCGGGTCAGGCACCGTTAGCCGCGCAGGAAGTAAGACAAAGTTCATGGATGCAGATACAGGTCCAGGCTGGAGCATTCAGAGGCAGAAGGCAGGAAAAGGCTTGATGGCAGAATTCAGGGCCTACTTGCCTGAGCTGTAAAACGTGAAAAGTGCACCATATAAAGTCGGTGGCCAAACATATTTAGGAACGGAATATCCAACCCATTCATGGTGGATCTGAAAGAGGACATGTTAACGTTGGACACAATTGTATTTGCGTCTTCATAGCTTGAAGTGGAGGGAACATACATGTACTTGTAGCATGTACATGGAGCCGTTGGGGTCTAGATAGGGGACACAATTGATCATAAAAATTCATATTTCCTCATTCCCTCCTTGTCCCCTACGGACCCTTCATGAAATATCGATCCTCAGGAATCCATCAATCTGTTCATGTAACATCATTTGCTCTTCTTTCTTCTTCCGGGATTTTGAATGAGAACTTGAACGTGGAATACACGATGTGGCACACAGGCCGCAAATCGCTGGTCCACATTGTAGACACAGGCAACAACTGAATACTATTAGAAGGCCAATACCTAGGAAGGATAGGACTTTCCATCCCCAGGCTGACAACACGCTCCAGAACCAACCGGACCATGTCCAGGTGCCTGGATTCTGATGTATCTGGTTTGCAATCTTGTGAAGACGAGTTATGGCCTTATATACGGATGGCGCGTTTTCTGGGATGAAAACACAGCAACTTGATCCGATGACCCTACAGGCTCCGCCCCTATCGGCTAGGATGACGTCAAGGACAAGACGATTTTGGAGAACAACAATCCGCATCGCAGACTGCTCCTCTGTTAAGTTGCCTAGGGTGGAGGTAATTTCATTCACTACTGCTTCAAGGGTTCTGGTTAATCTACGTATCAGTTTACTATTTGAGACAACACCTATGTAAGGAAAGAGACCTTTATTGAAGTCTGTATATTGTTCTCATGCTGTTTCAGTGTAGTCAACAATCGGGATATCTCTCTGGGGTCTATGGTGTACTAGATTGGTATTTCTATGATAATCAGGAGGGGCTAGAAAAACAGGTGGCAGAAGGAATGCAATGTAACAGGTACCATCCCAATCTAGAGGTAAACGTATATATGCGGTATGACCACATATGAAGTAGGAATGACGGGAAGCTCTAAATGTAGACTTGCCTTTATCACTGAATTCGATCACAGTGGTACATCTACTATGACCCATGTGTACTGAACCATTCTTTCTTACACATAATTCACCTTTAACTGGAAATACTGACATAGCGGGCAAGACTAGTGCAGCTTCAGATTCAACATTCAGAATCATGAGGTTAAGTGTAAAATTACCTAATCCATATACTTCATTTTCTAGGTCAGTTCCTGTCTTTTTGGGAAGTCCCTCCTTGTTAGGGTAACAGGTTTTAAGCAAAACTAAGTTCAGGTTTCCCCATACCCAGTTGCTCTGGTAAACTACAGTATTTGAATCTAAAGAATTAATCAAACTAAACCATGCTCCACAGGAGCCATTGTGTGTGAACGGATACGGAAAGAGGGGCAGAACTCCTTTGTATTTCTGATAGGGAGGGAGTCGGCCACATATCCAACAATTTGTAGCATTGCTGGTCTGATGAGAATGGTGTAACATACTAATGAATGTGTTGTTGCGCAGCGCAAATCTATAGGACAACTCATGTGGAGGTAGTTCACTAAAAGAATGTTCGGCAGTAACATTGTAAGCAGAATGAGCACGCTTGAAAATAGGATAGTACATGTGCAACAGTATACTTGCAGCAATAATAATAAGACTTAGAAAAAACATAATCAACAATGTCACTATACAGTGACTATGAAGTGATTTACAATATGCATGTTTCTCGAGCTGTTTCTGTCTATTTCTCTCTCTAATTCGGTCTAGAGGATACATGTCAGAGACTTATTCAACCGATTCACCTTGGAGAGGACTTAAACAATCGAATTGTCTGACTTGCTAGACCTTAGTTTCAGTTTGTATTCCTGTGATTCGGTCTTTTCAACCAGGGGGAGTTTTGAATCAGTCTCTGGAAGGGGGCAGGGCTGAGAGTTCAAATCAGATGGTAGTCCATGAAATTTCTTGATATGGCTCGAGTGTAACCAACCCTTGCGACCCTCGACCTTCACTGCTGTCCTCGTGGTTAGAAGTACCAGCTTTGGTGTTTGCCAACGAGGCTCCAACGGGCTCCTCCTGTCGAAGTTTCTGATGAAAACAAGGTCTCCAGGAACCACTTCATGGGGCTTTACCTCGGTGTTGTCGGGAAAGGCTGCAGCTACCTGTGAACGGCAAGATTGTAGTGCAGACATCAAGGAAGCAAGGTAATCTGTCAGCATATTACAATCAACATCAGTTATTTTACGAGGTATAGGCGTCCCCCACATATTTGGTGGCCTACCGAAGACCACCTCGTACGGGGATAGCCCTGTGCGAGAATGTGCTACCATTCTCATGTAAAAGAGTGCAACTGGTAAGGCTACTATCCAGTCGACACCTTTCTCTCTACAGATTTTAGAAAGTCGTATTTTCAGGGTCTGATTATGACGTTCCACGAGACCCGCTGCCTCGGGATGTCGGACACAGTGAAATTTCCATTGATAGCCTAACAAGAGTGAAATGTGTTTCATTAGCTCGGATGAGAACGGCTGGCCATTATCTGAGTACACGATATGGGGCAAACCATACCGTGGGAAGAATTCGCGAACTAACTGCTTGGCAGTAGTCGGGGCAGTGTAATCTGAGACGGGATATGCCTCTGTCCAACGGGAAAGAGCGCATACAACTACGAGGACATATTTTAATCCTTGACATCGTTCCATCTGGATATAATCCATCTGGAGGACTTCAAAAGGGTGATCGGGAGGTTGAAATCCACCCTGCTCTACAGGTACACCTTTACCTGGATTGAACTGACAACAAATCATACAAGTTCGGACTTTCTGTTTGGCTGCAGCTCGTAAATGTTTGTTGAACCAAATGTGTTGAATACTGTCTAACATAGCTTTTTCTCCTAGATGTGCTGGACTATGTATTGTGTTAATGATAACTTGAACCATTGAGTCGGGGAGAAACCATATGGATTTTCCCTTCGTCATCCATCCCTGATCTGTTTGGGTCCCTCCTAATTCAGTCCATTTCTTTATTTCCTCTGGTGTAGCATGTGTCTGTATGTCAATTACATCAAGGGTGGGATCCCTAACTGTCATGCAGTGTGTCGGTGTCGGAACTATTGTCTTTGTCAAGTCAGTTGCGTGATTCCTATTCTGTGCTGTTTGCTTAGCTGTTCGGTCTGCTAGGTCGTTACCCTGGGAAATAATATCGGTGACTTTTGTATGGGCTTTGCACTTCATGATAGATATTGAAGTAGGTAGATGTATTGCATCTAACAGAGCTTGAATGAGGGGACCGTGTTGAATGTTGGCACCGTGAGAAGTCAAATAACCTCTCTCTTGCCAAAGGACTCCGAAGTCGTGTACAACTCCGAATGCATAACGTGAATCTGTGTATATGTTAACTTTTTTATTTTTGGCTTGGATACAGGCTTGTGTCAGAGCAATGAGCTCTGCTGCTTGAGCTGATAATGTGTCAATACAATTTGTTTCAATGACTTCGGTATCTGTCGTGACTGCATAAGCGGCCACTAACTCTCCTGTACTTGTTCTCATACATGAACCATCTACATAAAATGTCAGGTCTGGGTCTGGTAATGGGACGTCTGTCAAGTCTTGTCTGGGTTTTGTCGTAATAGTAATGACTTCGATGCAATCATGTGCCAGTGGGTCTGTTCCACTTAATGGCAAAAGTGTGGCAGGGTTTAATGTACTACAACGTCTGATTTCTATGTGTGGCTGAAACAATGTTAGTTCGTAACCTGTCAGTCGTGCTATAGTCAAGTGTTGTGTTTGTGTCCGGTTCAAGAGAACCTCTACTGCATGTGGTACTTGTACTGTCAATTGGTGTCCTAATACTATGGAATCGCTTTGTCTGATCGCTAGAGCTGTCGCTGCGACTGATTTTAGGCATGCAGGAAGAGCTTGAGCTACCGGATCTAACGTGCTAGAAAAGTAAGCACATGGTTTGTGTGATCCTGCTTGTTCCTGAGTGAGTACTGACAAAGCAGTACCTTCACGTTCTGTAACAAAGAGTGTAAAAGGCTTACTGTAACAGGGTGTCGCTAAAACAGGTGCTTGGCATAAAGCTTTCTTTAAGTCTTCAAAAGCTTGTGTATGTTCTGGAGTCCAAGGGAGGACAGTCGATGTCGCTGCCTCCTGGGTTGTCAACTGAATGAGTGGTTTTGCTAGAAATGCGTACTGGGGAATCCACTGCCTACAGTACGAAGTGAGGCCTATGAAGGCCCGTACCTCCTTTTGTGTCTTGGGTGTTGACATGTTTACAATTAACTGGATGCGGTCAGGTGTGAGCTGTCTCCCCCCCTTGGACAGCAAGTGCCCTAGGTACACAACTTGCTGGGCACAGAATTGCAGCTTTGAGGGGGACACCTTGTGCCCTTTGTCGGCCAGAAAATGTAAAACCGTCAGTGATGCTTTTTCACATTCGGGTTCGCTTCGGGCGGTGATCAGCAGATCATCGACATACTGAAGCAGTGCAGTGTTAACTGGCATGTGGATACTGTCAAGTTGTCTTTTCAGTGCTTGGCTGTAGATGCTAGGACTTTCTGTAAATCCTTGAGGTGCGCGTGCGAATTTAAAGCTTCGTCCATTTAAACTAAATCCGAACAAATATTGGCTTTCCGGGTCGATTGGGACGCTAAAGAATGCGTTCTTAAGGTCAATTACAGTGAAGAACGTTGCTTCTGAATCAATAGCTATCAGTAATGAAGAGATATCTGGGACCACGGGATATTGTGGTACAATGCATTTATTCAATTCGCGCAGATCAATAACTAATCGATATACTGGCGGTGCTTTTGGATCAGTTCGTTTAAGAATTGGAATGATCGGAGAATTACATATATTGGAGTCGGTTTCCACAACCACTCCTTGTGCAATGAGTTCGTCAATGATTTGCAGTAAAGCCACTACAGCATCTGGAGGTAACTTGTATTGTCGCATTCGTGGTAATACCACTCCTGCTTTGAGCGTGACTCGATATGGTGTAATGTGCATACAACCTACATCAGTGGGGCCTTGTGCCCATAAATGTGCAGGTAGATTCTGTAACCGGTGATCCATGTCTCTCGACACGTAGTGACCTTTAAAGTCACGCAAAAATAGTCGTACTCCGTCCGGAGAACAACATATTATAGCTCCTAGAGCTTTCAATGTTTTTATACCTAACAAGTTTTCTGGGCAAGATTTTGTAAGTAATAGATCCGTAGTCCGTGTCAACGGACCAACTGTAGGTGCAAGCGGTTGAGATACTTCGTTAATAGTAGGCTTTCCTGAAAAACCAAGGGAAATATTTTGTGAGCCTGAGAGGGGTGCCCCTGGGACTTCGTCATGACTTATAGTTGTTCTGCTTGCCCCTGTATCAAGTAGAAACTTTCTGTCTTTCCCTAATACTTGACCCTCTTGATCTACAGGAACCTCAATAAGGGGTAAGCCAATTTCCCTCTCGGCTATTTCATGTGTAGCGCTGATAATCTGGATAGTCATTTTGTGCATACTGGTACATCTGTTGCGTCGTGTTTTGTGTTGCGGCAATAGGCTGTGGCTGTGGTACCACTACGGTCTGTTGTGGAACCGGCATAGACTGTACATGTTGAGGTGCTTGTTGTTGGATCTGGTCCTGTCTAGGCGGACGTGGTCTCTCCTTGGTTTTACCCGTAGAGATATTATGTTTCAGAACTGCACAATCGTTTATATAATGACCTGGCTGTTTACAATAGTTGCATGTCCCTTTAACGGGAACCGCTGAATTACTGGACTGTGTCGCACCCTTTTTATGACCGTCAGCTGGAACTGACTGAGCGACGAGCATTTTCATTTTCGTGTCTTTCATACGTCTTTGTTCGTGTTCTTGTTCTTCTCTAATCCTATTTTGGTGATACTGTAACATTTGTAACATTTGTGAAGGAGTGTTAGCTTGCCAAGTGCTCTCAACTTTCAATACTCTGTTTTTGACCTGTGGCAGGGAATTCTCGACTAGTTTTGTTACAAAAAGATGTGGATATGAATCACTACTTGCTTTCAGGCCGCTATTAATACCAAAACATTTTTCAAATCGGGAATAAAAATCACTAGTGTCTTCATCGGGTTTCTGTTTACAAGCTGAGATTGCTCCCCAGTCTTCCTTTTTCGTAGTTAATAAACGTGGCAATACTTGTACTAATAATCCTGGCAATGCTTTTGTTTTGTCCCCAAGCCCTACGCCTGCAGTTCGGGCATTTTCTTCGTTTTCTAATACTGTCCAATCAATCTTTTGGTCTCCCACTTCCCATTCTTTTTCTTTGAGTTTCTCATAAATACCGGCAGGCAATAATACTTTCAATATTTTCATAATGTCAGGATAGGTATAATCACCCATGAGTAACATGTCCTTTAGTTCACGGTGGAAACCTGCTGGATCTTTGTCATGGCTGGGCACTAATTTTTTCATTTCCAATAGTTCTATTTTAGTTATGGGCGTGTACACAAACACGCGTCTAAACGTATTATCATCATTCCTGACTGGGTGTACTTCGCGTAAGGGATTCTGTCTGTCTATGTAATACGTTTTTCTCTCCATGGAAGGAGCTGGATCATGTTCTGGACATAAAAAGGCACTATATCTATGTCGGTATTCTAGAATTACTTTAATTAGATCGGTACCTAGACCTCTCCATTTATTCAGGAGTAGTTCTATCAGTATATCAGGTAGGGGACCAGGATCGGAGTGTTGGCCTTTATATAATATAAGGAGATGTTGTATCATGTATATACTAGCTAAACGCTGGTCATCTGGGGTGAGATTCAGAAACGTGTGTGCTAGCGCATCATCACTGTATTTTTCAGAACTGTCAGCCCATTGTACTGCTGACCTGGCTAATTCTTGTTCATCCATAGAATCGAGCACATGGTACCCCCTTTGTTCTCGAAGTAATTTATCAGTAGCCTGGAATAAGTGTTCAGGGGTCCTTGGATTTGAGATAGCTGTTTGAAAAATTCTGTTACATTCTGGACGTATCGGACGTATCGGATTGTTAAAAGATCTTCCTTTTCCCACATAAGCTATCGTTTGTCTAGCTGGTAATTCTAATTGTCCTGTGTTCATTTCTGACTGTTCCTCCTCCTCTTCCTCTGATTCAGTTTTATCTGCTTCTAATCTTCTTTCATGTATTCGTTCTACTTCTTTTCTGATCTTTCGGTGCATGACTTCTATATTCTTCTGTTTATCATGTTTTCCGTCTGCTATATTCTGACCCCATCTGGTAAGTACTTGCATTTCCTCCGGATCTACCTCAGGCCTATCTCTGTTTCTGATCAAGCAGTTTATGAAAAAGCGTAACAATAATTTTTGCATGTCCACCTTCTGGTATTCCATGGCCTCGCCAATACTTTCAGGACCTTGCCCTGTTTGGACAAAGCGATATATTTTGTCTAGATGTTCAACCATTCCTGGTAATGTCATTAAATAGTTTGCGACTCGTCGTAAACGTACTGAAGATAGCAACATTCTGTCGTGTTTACCTGGCACTGGGTCATATCTACAATCTGTAAGAGGCTCATTTAATATATTGTCATTAGCTCTTTGAGGTGTACGTTGGTGTGCTAAATCCCTATAAGTCAATCTAGTTGCTGGCGGTGGCGTGGAAAAACCTCCTGTCGCACCTCCTGAGGTGCCAAGTCCAAAAGGATTTGTTGGGTGTAGGGTAGAGAGTGTGGGTGCAGGACGGATTGTAGAAACAGATGGAACGGTCTGAACGTGAGGAGGAGTTTGTTGCTGCGGAGGTGGGTGCAGCTGTTCTTGGGGTTGAGCGTCGTTAACAGGTGGTGTGCGTTGCTGCGCACCATTAGCATAGTCGGGGGCTGCATCATCTAAATAGGAAGAAAGGAAAATGTCCTTTGCGGTCTTGGGATGTACTTTAATCGGGAGTAATGGAAGTGGCAGATCTTTTGGTACCTCCAGGGTGGCCTTAGGCAAACCCTCGGCCAGAAGAGGATACATACCATTCATAAGAGTGTTTCGTTGTCTGTCTACTTGTTCTGTTTTTACTCGGATACCTTTGTCAATTAATATGTTTTCTCGGGCTCTTTCTGAATCTTCCCTACTTTTCTCTTCTTTTCTGAGCGCTTTCTCTGTGCGCCTATGCGATTCTTTACGCCATAGTTCAATGGCATCTTTCTGTGACTGTCTGGCTTTCTTTTTCCATAATACTTCTTCTACTCTCATGATGCAATCTGCATCCCATGTTCCAGCAACGGGCCATCTCTGACTCTCTGCTAAATCCTTGGTGTAGTCCACCCATAGATCAAGATATAATACGGCATCTAGGCCATGTTTATGGTACATAAAGTACCCTGGAGTGTCCCTAGGTGGAATGGGAACAGCTTCCTCGAGTATCCCTTTTCTAGTTTTTATCTGTCTTAATTTTGAAAATAACGGCATCTTAAACCTTGCTACTTTATTCTTACTCGGACTTGAACACAATAATTACAATAAACACAATAATGAAGATCGAACAATCACTCATACCACGACATTTAAAACATATCACAAACTCTTTAGAAACGAACAATGATAATTAGAATAAAACTAGTTAACTGCATAATACTAAATATACTATATGTACTGCTAAACAGTACAGATACACTGCTAAAACAGTGCAGACCAGGTCTGTGTACCCAAACCCGTCTTGACCGGCACAAACTAATGTGCACGTCTAGATGCGTCCCCAGCAACGGTACTCACCGGGAAGCACGGAACGGAAGGCCTCGGAAACTGGACTGGACTGGATCGGACTGGACTCGACTCGACTCGTGACATAGATACTTCGGAACTTCGGAATCTGGTGGGCCTCTGTATACCTCGGATCTTGCTCTCTCAGCTAGGCTCTGGTCGGGATTCTCCGCACTCCTCACCGCCTCGTCTGGGTGTTGATCGCAGCCTCAGTCGCCCCCCCCCAGTTGGCCTGAGGGAGATACAGGAAATCCTGCGGGTACGCGTAGTTGTCCGTCCGGCTGTGGCAGGAGACCGGGTCTGCAACGCACCTCCGGCGCGTGGGGTGTGAGAGGTGTCCCTGTTCGGGCGCCAATTATGTGGTAAATTTAAATTACCTAGACTTAATTTATGCGGTAAAATTCAATAAGAATAACTCAGTAAAAATAAGAGGCAGAATCCGTGGTATTTGAGGTTATAAAAGGGAATTTATTCCTTACAAAGGAATTATGGTTCGAACCAGGCAATCGAGTTCCGTCACCACGAAGGTTCAGGAAGGGATCAGCAATACATTATTGACAGGTTATCATATTTATAGCAAAATGTATTACAGTAAAGACATATGCAGAAGGCGTTACAGCTGAGAAGAAAGATAAGAATACACATACGTAATGAAAAAAGGCGTTACAATAGGCGTGCATAAAGGCGTATACTAGAAACGTCATTATGATGATGACACAAGTGGGTGGATCCATAAGAGAATCCTACAAAGTCAGCAGAAATACATGGCAGAGATGCGCACGCAGCCGCATGACGTGTGATTGACGTGCAACTAGAGGGTGAAGGGAACTTGACATTTAGCCCTACATGAGGAGACAGAAGTCTGGGATGTCAGGTCAACCTAATCCCAAATCATATCTAATATCTTGTGTTTAAGGAACTATATTATCTAGAATGAAAGGTCTTTTCGGACAAAGTCTATTCTATACTGACTGCTAGTGCGTGTACAAGCGTCTAGGTGTCTACATGAGATGCGAGGGGGCATGGGCCTACCATGGTAACGAAAGTCATGAATTATTTGCACGGAGACAGTAAGGCCGGGCCCTTTGCTCTGCAGCTGGAGGGATGTTTACCTAAGCTACTAGACAGGAATGCATTTCTCGAGGAGCGGAGCAGATAACTTGAAGGCTGAATATAGTTTTGGCAGGCAACAGGCCGGGTCAGGCACCGTTAGCCGCGCAGGAAGTAAGACAAAGTTCATGGATGCAGATACACGTCCAGGCTGGAGCATTCAGAGGCAGAAGGCAGGAAAAGGCTTGATGGCAGAATTCAGGGCCTACTTGCCTGAGCTGTAAAACGTGAAAAGTGCACCATATAAAGTCGGTGGCCAAACATATTTAGGAACGGAATATCCAACCCATTCATGGTGGATCTGAAAGAGGACATGTTAACGTTGGACACAATTGTATTTGCGTCTTCATAGCTTGAAGTGGAGGGAACATACATGTACTTGTAGCATGTACATGGAGCCGTTGGGGTCTAGATAGGGGACACAATTGATCATAAAAATTCATATTTCCTCAACTAGACAAAGCAGCTATGCGGCTTGCCCAATTATCTGGTGCGATATTAAGAATTTCTAAATATACCACATATAGGGCTCCTGGCCCTGCCGCAGAAATTTACAAAGTGCAAGCAAGAAATGCTGCTCTATATGGGGCAGAGTTGTGGGGCCATTCCCAGCTGAAAAGTCTGTCTCTAATAGAGAATAAGTTCATTAGACTTTTATTGGGCCTACCGCAAAGCACTCCTTTAATCCCATTACGTCTTGATCTGGCAATACGACCAATAGATGAAGAAGCAGGCCTACGTCCCTTAACATATTGGCGAAGACTTTGGCTCACAGATGAGCTAGGATCTTATTGTCGTGACCTTAGCTCAATAATTGCACTTAGCACTTCTAAGAAGTTTCCCTGGCTTGTTTACATCAAGGAAATGTGCTTCAGGATTGGTTTCCCTGAACTTTGGACTAATCCTGGGGCATTTTCTTTGATGCTTCCTCGCGCAAAACTGGTCCAGGCATATAGGCAGTATAGGCTAAGTGTATTACAACGAAATGAAACTCTTGGTAGTCTTTCAAGACAGTTTTTATTAAATAAAGACCAGTATATCTTTGAGCCATCCCTGAATGAATTGCACCCACCTCTGGCAAGGAAACTTTACATTCAATTTAGGTTGGGCACCTTACCACTTAGGGACTTTACTAAAAATTGGTCCAAACGAATAGAAACAATTTGCCCAGCCTGTGGAAGGTCGACCGAGACACTAATCCACGTATTGTTTATCTGCGTTGCATATAGAGCTCCCAGGAAATATTGGCTCATCCCTCTATGTAGGAGTTTAGGATTTACAAGATGTACTGAAGCCTATCGCATCTTAGCCAGTGATACAAGTACTGTTGTAGTGTTTGCTGTTTCACGTTTTTTACATGCAATGTGGATTAAGCGTCTTAGTTTTAAATAATCTTATGCTGCTATGTATATTTTGCCCCGGTCTATTTTAAAACCATTTTTTAATGTTTTTATCTGCGTCTAAATGTGTTTCTTAAAATGTATTTTATGCAACTTTTATGATCTTCTGATCGAAATAAAGTTTACAAATGGCAATGGAATTATTTCAGGTTGTTGTGGGGTAAATAAGTAGGTGTAGTTTAGTTTGGTGTATTAGGGAGGGGATTGATCAACAGGCCTTTCCACAAGTTAAAGTGGGTGTGGTTCTATGGTCAGTAAGTACTGGAAATGTGGTGAAGGCAGTTGTTACAAATAGGAAAATGTTGGTGTTAATGTTTATATGCTTGAAACAAAAGCTGCCATTGTCTGCACACCCATTCTGGGCTTTGATATGGGTTCATGATGACTAAACAGAGGACCGACATAATTGACCGTTCTCTCCTGGGTCGTCATCAGCTTTAGAAGTAAAATCAAAAGAGGGGTTGCTCAATATGTGGTATTAATTCAGGAGTTTCACTTGGTGGGAACGTAATATATAAATTGCTGAAAAGAGATCAATATGTTACCTTGGTGCATGTGGGCTTCTCCTGAGGTTTAGAGGGGTGACAATATTATGTTCAAAACAACAAGAGAGAGGGAAGAAAAATTAAGGAGCACTCTCAGTCCCCCGAGATAAATCTGATCATAACAACAGAAGAGTGTGCCTTTTGAACAATGGATGTAGAGCACAACAGAAGAATCCAACTAGGCGCTTTATAAAGCCCTCACTCACCAACCTAGTTGGTGACATGCTTCATCATTGGGCCCCACCAGGAGAGGCCGAGTGCCACCCTACTGTGCTACAACGCCAGAATTACTGCGGAGCTGGTTGTTTGTGTTTAGTGAATAGTGAAAAAGTGAATGTTAAAAGTATCTCGAATTGTGTCAAAAAAACAAATTTATTAGAAGCCAATCGGACACAATAAAAACAAAGTGTAGGACAGTTGGGCTGAATAAATTGTTCAGCAAAGTCCACTAAGAAGTGGTCAACATGTTTATGCCTATGTGTTGTAAATAAAACAGGCATTCGTCAGGACCGTCAAGTGTTAACCCCGGCGGTATGGGCAAGCTAAGGCCCACCCTAACCTGAGGTTATAAATGTGAAAAGGTAAAAATGTATGAATATAAACATAAGATCTGGTATCCCTCGTGTTTGAGAGGAACCGAGTTTATTCTGGATAAAAATGACATACACAGACAAACATAAAAAGAAAAGACAAACATATAATAGTTAGCCAAGATTTGCTAAGTTTGTCGTAGTTGGACATACAGAAAATAGTGCTCTACGCAGTGCACTTAGGCAGTAACGTTTATCCATACGTGCTGCTGTAAAAAACAGTGCTCTTAAGACAATAAACCAAACTCAATTGATTGGTAAAATCTCACAAGAGAATTGAGTAATATAATATGCCCATCGTGAATTGTACCTATAAACACGATACTGTGTATATATTTATTTTTATAGTTTTATATAGCGCTGAATCACCCCGAGGGGTATCTCTGCGCTTGGAAACAGATGACTGAACAGGCCCGAGGATTAGAAAAGATGGGTTTTTAGTAGCTTTCTGAACTGTAGGAGAGGCATTTCACCGCGAAGGTGCTGGGGGAGACTGTTCCAAAATCTGGGAGCCAGATAAGAAAAAGCTTTGCCTCCCATACGCGTCTTGTTGATTCGGGGAATCGAAAGAAGCATTTTTGAACCAGATCTGAGAGAACACCCTGGAGTGTAGATGTTAAGTTTTCTAACAAGATAGGAGGGGCTGAGCCTATTCAGAGCTTTAAATATCATACAGCCCATTTTGAAGTCCACTCTTTTTTTGACTGGTAGCCAGTGCAAATTAGACAGCAGGGACAAAGAGGGGGTCCTAGCGGGTGCCCCGATTACCAAGCGTGCTGCCGTGTTTTGTATTACCTGTAATTTACCCAGTGAGGCTACATGCGTAGAAAGAAGCAAGGCATTGCAGTAATCAATTCTGCTCATAATGAGTGCCTGTATCAGGGTCTTTCTGGTGGAAATGGGGAGCAATGGAAAAATTCTCCTAAGCCGGCTCATAATATGATAACAAGTGCCAACAGTAGTATTAATGTGGGTATCAAGGGTGAGTTTCAAATCAAGTTTGACGCCCAGATTTTTGACCTCCTCCTAAGGGGTAGGGGCTTTGCCCAACTCCTCGGGCTACCCGCTGGGCGACCAGCTGATAGTCGCACCCCCAAACAACATAATCTCAGATTTTTCAGAGTTTAATTGGAGGTAGTTTGTTTTCATCCAGGAGGCAATTGCACTCATGCCCTGGGAGAAAATGTGCTGTATGTCAGATCTATTTTTATCGAAGGTGAGGAGGAGTTGGGTATCATCTGCATAAGAGATGGGATTAAATCCCAGTTCCCTCATAAGTATAGCCAGGGGGTCACGTAGATGTTAAACAAAGTCGGGCTCAGACATGAGCCCTGGGGGACACCCCTGGTGACCTGTGAGGGAGCAGAAGAGAAAGAACCAAGAGTCACAGCCTGAGTTCTGTTGGTCAGAAAATCAGACAGCCACTTCAATGCAAGTCCTCTGATCCCAATCCCCTGTAATCTGGACAGCAGGACTCGATGAGAAATGGTGTCAAATGCTGCTGAAAGGTCAAGCAGCACCAGAAGTGCCGCTTGACCTTGGTCCAGAGCCATCCTGATGTTGTCTGTTACTTCCACTAAGGCAGTCTCTGTGCTATGTTTAGCACAAAAACCAGATTGAGAAATATCGAGTGCACATGTGGACTCAATGAAAGCAGATAGATGCTTATTAATGTGCTTTTCTGTGATCTTGCTCTGTAGGGGAAGCAACAAAATCGGATGATAGTTGGTTAGTTCGTCAGGGGAGATTTTTAGATTTTTGCGTATAGGAATAATTTGAGCATGTTTCCAACTTTGTGGTAGGCTGCCAAATGTCAAAGAGCTATTGATAATAGAGCATATAGGAGCGGCAAGCTGATCCGCAAGTTTAGAGGCGACTTTGACTGGGATAATATCCAGGGGAGATCCAGATTTGGTGCATTTCAGAAGTAACTGTACTTCAGTGCAAGTAATGATGGGAAAAGTGAGTAGGGAAGGCTTTCCACTGGCAGGGTCATGAGTAGCTGCATCGGAGACAGGGGAGGAGGTATTGGAAAGTGTGATTTTTTTATAGATATTTTCAATCTTTTGTATAAAAAAGGTAGAAATGCTATCACATAACGATTGGGAAGAAATGGCCCTAGTTTCGCAGGATTTAGGATTGGTAAAATCACGTACAATTTGGAAGAGCACTCTGGAATTGTTGCCAGCATGTTCCAGTATACAGGCAAAGTGCATTTTGCGAGCCATTTTAACGTGATTGTGGTATGTGGCTAATGCCGCCTTATAAATGGATTTGGCTTCTTAATTATGTGAGCGTCGCCAAATACGCTCTAGCTTCTTGCAAGAACTTTTCTCTTCGAAAGGGCAGACGAGTACCAGCTCGTATCGGAATTTTTGGGTGAGTGTGTAAGAGGTTTCAAAGGAGCCACTTTATCAAGTAATTTGATTACTCTAGAGTTAAAGAGGTCAAGTAGCTGGTTAACATCACAAGACATGCTATCCCAGTCCCACGTCGAGAAAAGCGAGGAAAGATGATTAGCCATCAGTTTATGCCAAGGTCTATACTGTCGAGTAGCAGGGTTATTAGTAGCGACAGGGGAATGGTCAATGGGACCAGAAAGTTGAAACACTATGCGTAAAGCATTTATACATAGTGCTGTTGGGCATTAAATATTTACAAAGGAGAAGGAGCGGATATCGGGAAGAAAAGAGGCTCCCTCGATATATTTTTCTTCCTGTTTCGTTCTGATTTGATTTTATTTTATCATAGCCCACACAGTGTTGATTCTTTGCCATTCAGGGAGACTAATAACGTGAGAGGTTCTTTCTGATCCTTTGTCCTCCGTGTGATCTAATAAAGTTTCCTCCTCACGTAAACACTAAGAAATCTCGAAGCGCATGTATTTGCGCGATGTTGTCTTGACAACCAACTTTGGGACAGCTATCCATACGATTGGTCTAACGTTGGGCTTTGGAGTTTCCCAACTCCTGATTGGTTCATAGCATGTGACGCCATTTGGCGCACACATGATTACGCCCACAGTGACGCCTCGCTTCTGACTCGCGAGCCTCTTTTCTTCCCGCATAAATACAAGCCGGTTTCCCCGCTACATTGTCATCGGGGTCCGGTTTAAGAGGGATTTTGCAGGCACCAAGTGGGTGTTTAGCATTGCAGGCGTGAGTCCTCCATGACCGCATGATAAGATAATTAACGCGGTTCTATGGTTCTTCTGCTGTAACTGACTACCCTTTATTCTTTTTTCTTTTTAACTCTTTAGGGCAGGGGTCTTCAAACTGTGGGGCGCGACCCCCAGGGGGGCCGTGGAGTGATGCAAAGGGGGTCGCACCTTCCCAGTCACACTTATGCCCAAGGGCTTCAGCCCCCCTCCCCCCTGCGTCTTCCCCCGTCCTGTGTCTCAGTCCGTGCTGCTGCAGTGAAATTTGAGCTGCTGGGGGCTCAGCTGGGCAGTGTCTGGAGTCTTATCTCCAGCACTCCCGTGTTTTTCACAGGTCTTTAAAGACCATTTGCATATTTATATGCGTTTGCAAACTGGTTACAGAGGCTTAGGTTTTTACCCTGGTTCCAGTACCCCCTGGGTCCCCACTCAGCCTATTCCTTACATTTGTATTTTACATTTACTGCTGTAGTGTGAGAATGCATTTCATGGAAAGGAATATAAAGTAGGCTTGCCAAAAGAAAAAAAATGCCTGCCCTGTTTTGTTTAAAGAGCCTGCAAAGATCTCCTCTTGGCACTAAATAGACTTAGAAATAAAAAAGTATGTATGCATTCCTTCTATGACTTTTCTGTCTTTGTTCTCTTTAATTCTCAGTCATGGATCATTGAGGCAACCCTAGAACACAATTAAAAGTGCTTTCTATTTATATTTAGGTGACTGCTTGTTTTGTACCGACTGGGCCATCAAAATAATGAGTAGGCAACCCTAACCATAGGACTGGAAGTTTGTTGCAGGATCAGCACATTATATATTTCCTTCACCCTCGATTAATGCCGCAATAGTTTAAAACTCTACGCCGCCATCAATAACATGCTGAGTTTCTTCATGGGTCTGGGAATGCACCCTGCATTCAGACAACTCATTCCTCTTTCTCGCCCTTCACTTTCACGCTCACCCTGCACGCACAGCGATCACAATGCACTCACACTGATCACCATGCACTCACACCATTCACCCGCTCACCTTGCACTCACAGTGATCACTCTGCACTCACAATGCACTTGTGCTGCTCTCCCTATACCTCACCCTGCAGTCACACGAGTACACTACTCATCCTGCACTCATGTGACACTTCACTCACCTGTCCCCCTCACTACTCAATATGCAACTCACTCAAACAAGCCCATCAGTAATCATTCATTCCATGCTGAACTTGCATCCGCACCCAAATTTATACGCCACCTCACTCACCCTGCAGTCACTCCTCTTGCCCTACTCTCACACTGTTGCATCGCTCACCATGCCCTGACATGGGCACTCTTGTCACCCACACAGGGCAGAGGGTTAATGTGCCTGCTACAAAGAATATGTACCATGCAGATCACAGAAATTAGTGTGAGTAAACTATGAGTACTGCTATAAAAAAATAAATGTTTGTCAGAAAGGTGCTATAGAGAGATGCGGTGCATTGTTGGTGAGTGGCAGTGAAGGAATTCATGGAGAAGGAGGAAACGGGGGTGGGGCATCAAAAAAGACTGTTGCACCGGGTGCGACCAGTGTTCGGTCCAGCCCTGACTAGGAGTGTTAGCCCCCCTCTCTCTGAAGTTCTGGTCTAGTGGCTCCCCTGCTTCTGCCTATTATTATTTACATTTGTAGTGCGCTACTGTTACCAAAAGATGTCCTGGGGCTAATAACCATCGACTGCCTGAAGGAAAAGGAGAAACACACAGAAGGAGAACCAGCCAAATGGGGTAACCTACAGAGCATAAAGAAAGGTTTTTATATCTTCCTAAAGGATAATAGATTCTTGGTGGGGCGAAGCAAAGGAGGGTGCATGTTCCATAACTGCGCGGCCTGCATCAAAACAGCGAGACAGACAACTCATGCCTTCTTGAATTAGGGAACAATAAGCAGAGTGACACATGCCAAGAGGAGCATACGGGTCCGACCCGTATGCTTGGTGAGGAGAGATGAGAGGATGAGAGAGGAGAGCAAGGGAGTGAGAGAATTTGATTGAAGAGGTCAGGGATGAGGAGAAATGTGAATTGCCGAAGAGAAGTGTGGACACGCAAGAAGTGACTGTGAGCCAAAGGGGAGGGCTTCTGTTAGAACAAAGGGGAGATGTGAAAGAGGAATGGGGGGGACTGGAGAGGTGTAAGAAACAAATAGACAAAAATTTGAATGGAGAGATGAGGTGAATGAGAAGTGCTGAGGGGCACGAGAGGTGACAGGGCCAGAGAGGCCATGAGATCAATGTGAGAGACTGTTAGAGATGAGGGCAGTGAAAAGACAGAATGGCAAGAGGTGATTAAAGGTGAAGTGAGAGGTTGAATGGGGAGAGTTCAGAAGTTGTAAAAAGGGGTGAAAGAAAATTGGTTGCAAAGTGAGAGAGGGATCCGGGGTTAGGAGAGGAGAGAGGGATGGAAGGGAGGGGGTGAGAGGAAAGCTGCATGGGTAAACTGTTTAACTCTGCACAAAACTGCCAGGGTTTTAAGGGACCCCTGCTTCTCCCGGTCAGGGCCAGGTGAGCTTCTAATGTGGCAGCACGTTTTCCTGCGTAGTGGAAGGCCCTTCACAAAGGTTGACTTGAAATCTTTCTGATGATAATTGCTGTATTTTGGCTATAAATGGGTACTGATTGGGTGAAATCTTTCCTCTGGGTTACTGTGTGTAAAAAATGTCAAAATAATGAAGCAATGCTATCCCAAAATACGCTGCATCACATAACCTCATTTACATTTTCATCCCACACAATGTAGTCAACAGGTTTAGAAATTTTTGTCAGGAGGGGGTCCTTACGCCTCAAAATGTTGACAGGGGGGTCTCGGCAACCAAAAGTTTGAAGACCTCTGCTTTAGGGTGTGCCATTGTTGCGACCACCCCCCTCCCGAGACCCATGATGTAGTTAGTGACTGCATCCCATGTGAGACATCCCCTCCTTCTCCTTTGTAAATATTTAATGCCCAACTGCACTATGTATAAATGCTTTACGCATAGTGTTTAACACACAATATCGTGTTTATAGTAAGCCTGGGCAAAGCACTACGCTACGCTCGCGTAGTTTGCGAAGTTTGCGCTACTTCGCACTACGCGAATTGCACGTAGCACAGTGCAAACATGCGTAGCATTGCGTAGTGCAGCTGTCATTTTTTGCTTGCTCGCGGTCCTCAACATCAAGTTGGCGACCGCGAGCAAGCAAAATGGCATCCCGGCGAGACTCTTTCCTTGTTCGCGATCAGCAACATCAAGTTGCCGATCGCGAGCATGGAAAATGAACATCCCGGCGAGGTTTCTCATTGCGAGTGGCCGCGTATGCTCGCGACCGCTCACGATGAGAAACTACCAGTCTGCGTTGAGAAATCTGCCGCTCGAGTAAAAATCTACTCGAGCAGCAGAAAACTACAGCTCGCACTGTGGAAGATGCCGTTTTCAATGATTGCACAGTGCCGGATGCTTGTCCGCACTGTGCAATCATTGAAAACGACATCTTGCACAGTGCGAACAGGGTACTACGCAGTTCGCGAAGTGCTACGCGTAGCTCGCGTAGTGCGAAGTGCACTTTGCGTAGCTTCGCGTAGTGCAATTTCGCGAACTACGCCCGGGGTTAGTTTATAGGTGCAATTCACGAGGGGCATATTATATTACTCAATTCTCTTGTGAGATTTTACCACTCAATTGAGTTTGGTTTATTGACTTAAGTGCACTGTGATGTTTAACCCCTTCAGTGCCCGCCCCTTTCCCCGCCCAGTGCCGGCCGTTGCATTAGCGGGCGGGGTCTATGACGAGCTGGACTCGTCATGGGCACAGCGCCACCGCGGCCCATGACGAGTCCAGCTCGTCATGGGCACTGAAGGGGTTAAAGCAGCACGTATGGATAAGCGTTACTGCCTAGGTGCACTGCGTAGAGCACTATTTTCTGTATGTCCAACTATGACAAACTTATCAAATCTTGGCTGTTATATGTTTGTCTGTGTATGTCATTTTTATCCAAAATAAACTCGGTTCCTCTCAAACACGAGGGATACCAGATCTTATGTTTATATTCATAAATTTTTTCCTTTTCACATTTATAACCTCAGGTTAGGGTGGGCCTTAGCATGCCCATACCGCCGGGGTTTACACTTGACGGTCCTGACGAATGCCTGTTTAATTTACAACACATAGGCATAAACATGTTGACCACTTCTTAGTGGACTTTGCTGAACAATTTATTCAGCCCAACTGTCCCACACTTTGTTTTTATTGTGTCCGATTGGCTTTTAATAAATTAGTTTTTTGACACAATCGAGATACTTTTAACATTCACTTTTTCACTATTAACTAAACACGAACAACCAGCTCCGCAGTAATTCTGGCGTTGTAGCACAGTAGGGTGGCACTCGGCCTCTCCTGGTGGGGCCCAATGATGAAGCATGTCACCAACTAGGTTGGTAAGTGAGGGCTTTATAAAGAACCTAGTTGGATTCTTCTGTTGTGCTCTACATCCATTGTTCAAAAGGCACACTCTTCTGTTGTTATGATCGGGTGACAATATTAGTCAGGAACCAACAAGAGCAGAACAGGTGGGTGGATCCTAATGGATGTTATGCTGCAGTTGAAGGGAGGTGGGGGAGGCACAGTATTATATTGATCATAGGCTGTGCACAACCCCAACTCCAAGGGGGAGTCCTTGTAAGGGCAGTCTGCCTGCTGATGTTGCAGATGCACATTATAGGAGGGGACTTGAGCAATGTCATGGCGGTAAATATAGCTAGAACAGCCACACACTGACTATTCATGCACACCAGATTCTGCTCTCACAATTGTTTAGAAAAAAGGGACTCACTAATATGTGAAGGTTGAAGCACCCAAGAGACTGGTTGTAATCATTCTTCTCAGGGATCCACAAAACATTCTCCCGACTGGCCTATATATTCCAAAATTAGAAAACCCACCAATGGGAATGTGGTGCTGTTGGCTAGGGGATTATCAGACCATACACCACTCTTGAGAACGATGGAAGAAATGGCCAAAGGCAGTGGCAGTTGGGTATAGATTAAATGCTTAGGAACTGCTGGACTCCATGATCACGGCAGAATTGAGGGCAGATACAGTACTGCATTTTCAGAAAGGTGAAGGATCAGTTAACTCCCTGAAAAATGTAGTCAGAATCCTACAAGGCAGTATTGATGGAGAGTAGTCAAATTGCCACTGCAATAAAAAAAAAAAAATATATATATATATATATATATATATATTAAAAGTTGAGAAAGTACAGCCGTTGGACCTAAGATAGGGTGGGAAATTGTGCTGGAGAATACGGCCCAAGCTGCTAGGGCCGTACGAGAAGCATAAAGGTTCCTGTCAAACGGAGCTAAATGATAAAGCGCACTACAGTACCTGGCTTGGCAGTTTAATTTATAAGAAGTAGGAGATAAGGCAGGTAGGCTGCCGGCCTGGCTTGGTAGACTTGAGACTGCCGCATGGTGGGTAGGCAAAATTGCCACGGCCACAGGGGTTTGATAGCAACAGGCAAAGATATAGTAGAAGAATTTGTGCAACATTATAGCCTTTTATGAGACGGAGCGTTTGGAGGCTGAGGAGGAATACAGGAAATCTGCGAACCTTTAAATGTCAACCTTGGGGCTGTTGGGGAGGGAGAAAGAGAGAATGTGGTGGAAGAGCTTTTTCTGGAAGAGGTCGGCGAGGCTATCAAATACATGAAGAAAGGGAAGATACCAGTCCCTAATGGAATTCCAGTGAAATTGTTAAAGAAGATTTCCACTCAGCTGGGTGCTCATATACAACACTTACTTAATGAAGGTAGAAACATGGAAGCTTTGCCCCCAATCTCACCAAGGTGTTTATAATTCTGATCCTCAAAGAAGGGAAAGCACCTGGCTACTGTGCATCACACCATCCAATTTTACTCTTAAAAGTAGATGTGAAGTTCCTGGGACAATACTGGCGACCAGGTTTCTCCTATTCACGTGAATCAAGTGGTTTCATGCCTCAGTCTCCCACAAGGATGTCAGGTCCAGTCTAGTGAGTGATAATCTCATTGGATGCGAAAAAGGCATTCAGTGTTGCCCTTTCTCTTCCTGGTGTTGCCTAGGTTTGGATTTGGCCGGGTTTTTGCGACTGGGTGGCACTCCCACACCAAGGCCTATTGTTCGTGTAAAAGGAAGACCTCCTCGAAATACCCCCTGAGGAGAAGCAGGGATTTCTGTGTCACCTCTGCTGTTTACCTTGTGTGTGGAGACACAAGCATGCTGGGTGATCTTGTTAGAAGTGATTAAGGGGTTTTGACTGCGCATAGGTTTACAGGAGAAAAATATATATTTTTACGCTGACAACATTCAGAGATACAATGTTACATGAGTTTTTGCTGACTACGGCAAATACTTGAGGTATAAAATAAATTGGCAAAAACATTGAATACAAAGCCAAAACTGGAGTTTGGAAGTCCCCTCCCTCCCCCCGAGTATGGGAGTCTCATGTGGGATTTAGATATCTGTGTACATATGTGACACTGGATCTTTTTGTGAAAGAAAATCTATAATCAGACATCTGTCTTGATGTGACTTTGTGTTGGTTGTTCCCACTGACACTATTTGGAAAAATAGCACTCTTTAAAATGATAGTGCTGCCAAAGCTGGTATGGGTCATAGAGAGCACACCTGTTCCATTGGCAGTGGAGAATTTAACAGAATTAAATATGAAAGTGTGAGTACTGCTGCGTGTTGGGGCACTCCAAGAACCGCATTGAACACATTGACTCGGTCAGTTTACAATGGAGGGAATTACATTACCTAACATTAAAAAAAATATTGGGTGACCCGAATCTCCCCAATAAATGGCTGGACATTTCACATACGGCGGAACCATCTATTAGGTTGGAGAGGGCAATGATGGAGAAACCGACTTCTGATGGATAAATCTACCTGCAGATCATTTGCCTTTTGAATATCGCAGGCACAAGACTGGAATCGAAACCTTTTCTCCAATAACTCCCTCACGCTGCCAGCCGGTGCCGGTTTCAAGTCGGCTCTGCACAAAGCACAGTGTTACATCACTGGAGCCATAAAGCACCCCTGTCTGCGTGCTGATGTCAGTTCCCCTTTTTCTGCTCCATCGACACGTTCCTGAAAAACTCTCCTGAGAGTAAAAGGGAATCGTTCATTTGACAATTCCTCATTCTCATCATGTTTTTAGGTCTCGCCTGACCCAGCGCATGCGCTGGTCTGGCGAGACTTATTGAGAGGGCTCCAAAAAGTGCTACCAGGCCAGCCTAGAGCTACAGAGCATGTGCGCGGGCGCGCGCGCCGCGCTTTACCGCGATTACTTTCACTTTCGCACCGCAGGGCCGCTTTGCATAGCCAATAGGTCTCGCTTTTGGGACCTTATAAGTATTTAGTTATGCAACTATTGCATGGCTAAAGACTTATAAGGTCCCAAAGGCGAGACCTATTGGCTATGCCAATGCTTGTTAGATTCTGTTGTCGAAATGTCCCAACCATAATAATCTGGGTTCAGACTATGCAGAGACTGTGAATATCAGATGTCAATTCAAGACCCTCACAAAATCTGTCTCTGGAAGTTGGGTTTGGACCATGATGTCGATGGATGCGAATCCTATCATAATATGCATCCCAAGGCTCTGAAAGAAAGGAAAGCTAAAATGTTTATGGTCAGAGCTCAGGAAAAAAGCAATGTCATAGGAAATCATGTCCGAGATCAAAATCACCATCTTCTCCATCCTCCAAAACATCCTGGAGGAACCATATAAAGAAGAGATGGCATGGATTGAGACAAAGATCTTCAAAGAGCAGGTCCTCTTCCCCGAGACCGGCGACTCCTCATCGTCCATATTCTGCCATTGAACGCCCTCTGGAAGAGGAAGACACATCTGTGCCGACTACGATCGACCTGACACCAGCAGCACCGAAGGAACCAATGTCAGCTTTGCATCCAGTTCCGCCTGTGGTGCTGTCTTCAAGGCCCCAATTAGGAACCCAGTTCCCTAGATTAAAAAATCCGGGGGATAGACTCTTCAACATTTCTGAACACCATCTTCTGTGTATGTAATAGAGACATGGGCCCATATGTACAAAACTTCCAGTTTACATTTCCTAAATAGCAAATCCTAAGAAATCGGTATTTATGAAATGCAAGATGAAATGTACAAAAATAGCTATTTCCTAATAGTGATGCCTACAGATTCACAATTGCTATTTAGAAATTGCTATTTAGAAAATGTTAAATCATTCTTTCCTATGGGCCTAAAGGCCTGGTACGAATGGTTTTGCATTTCCAAATTTGTGATTACCTAACATGAAATCACAAATTTGGAAATGCAAGACCAAGGCTGTCTGTGGGCCTAAGGCCCCCCTCCCTTGATGCACTCCAAAAAAGAATTGCACATGTGAAGTGCTCAAATGCCCTAGGGGCAAGAGCGCGCTCCATGGCACTACCAAAACTGTAGTTTTGTGTGCCTTTTCCTAATTTGCACAGGGTTACTATCAATGTGGAGTCAATGATAATAGCTTTTCCTAAATGCCCATTTTGCATTTAGAAAATACTTTGTACATGTGCTTAGAAAACTGCCAATAGGAAATTCCCTATTACGATATCCAATTTAGGAAATCGCAAAATGTGATTTCTACTGGGTAAAAACCGCATTTCGGAACCGCGTTTAGGCCTGTGTACGGGAAGGCAGTACTGCAGTTCTTAATTGACCAAAATTGCGAGTCACTTCATTAAGAAATGCAATTTCCTTTAGTACATATGGCCCATGATCCCCACTGGCGTGCCGTTTGGCCCCATGGGTTCTCTGTCCTATAACATAAGCAGAATTCCGACGCTGTTTCAGTCAACTATGTTTACTCCTTTCTACCCTTTGCTAAAAGCATCTTGGGCAATTTCTCTATAAGCTCCTACATCTACAAGATCGGTGAAGAGAATCACATCCCTTCCTCTTTCGGCGCCCAGTAAAAGGTCATCAGCCAAGGAACCTAACATCCCATCGGCGCTGTTGTTGACACTATCTGTGTCGCAGGACACTCCACCGACTTCGCAGCCCCTGATGCCATCAGCCACTCCGATATCTCCTCCACTTCAACTTTTCTCTTTGCTGGCCTCAAATCTTCAATCAGATAGCTGCCTATGAGACCTAATAGGTCAAGAAGAGATGCGCAAGGGCTTCTAGAAGAAGGAGGATTTGCGATGGGTGACTTCGTTCCTCAAGATGATCCAGATGATTGGGACGATGATCAGTATGACCAACCATCCCTAGACCCCACTTCAGAGGGCCTGAAAGATGCAAGTGACTTGTGGCCAGATGTATCAAAATTGGTTTTGGCGAGTCTGTCATTGCGAATTTTACCGATTTGCAATGTATGTAGGTTTCAGATTTTTTTTTTGCGATTCCTTCGCATTCCTTATTTTCGAGTCGCAAATAAGGAATGGCTTTCCATTCATTTCTGTGGGCCTAGAGACCCATAGGAATGAATGGGAATTGCATGTGCAATTTGTGAGTACCCAATAGGTACTCGCAAATTGCGCATGCAATTTCAAGGGCGCAAGGGGTCCAAAAGACCACCCTGATGCACCCCTGAAATATGCATGTGTGCACATGTGGCGCACATACATGCCCTTAGGACCACATGGCACTTAGAAAAATGCAAAAAAGTGAATTTTTCAAGGAATTTGCAAGTTAGTTGGTGGTAATTTGCGATTCCTTAATGCAAAATCGCAATTTACGATAGCTACATGAATTCCATTTAGGGAATCGCAAATTGCTATTGCCTAACTGCATTCCCAATGAAGGTATTTGCAAATAATTGTGATTACCCATATTGCAAATTCAAAATGTTTGATACATTTGAAAACGCATTTTTGCGTTCGCAAATGGGCCGATTCTGCGAATCAGCCTGTTTGCGAACGCAAAAAACGTTGATACATCTGGCCCTTAGATACATCTCCGAAATGGATGCTAGTATCTCCCTCAAGTCTCCTCCTCCAGAAGTCACCTCTCACCATTCTGTACTAAGAAAGGTTGCTGATATGTTGGATGTAACTCTACCGACAGCAGAACTTAAACCTAATATTTTAACTGAAGTCCGTAGTTCCTCTACACAATCATCTGAGCCTCTTCTACCATTCAATGAGGCACTATCTAACCTATGCTGGCATTTTTGGAAAAAACAACTACCTTTACTGCTGTCTCTAGATCAGTTGCAAAAAGATTCAAACCAGCACCAGGAGATCCCATATTTCTATCAGTTCACCCTTCTCCCGAAAGCTTATTGGGTTAGGCCTCATCCAAATGACCCCAGAATTTATTTAGTTAGAGTTTTAAAGAGCGCGAATCAGACCCATGAGGGTATCGGAGCGCATTACAGGATTGACAGGTGGTATACAAAAGACGTAGGAGGGGTGGATACAATTGGGATAAAAACAGGTAGATGCATTATACAAAAAAAAAAAAGTGCCGGGTAGGTATCATCTGGAAAGACCATGGATAATGCCATAATAGTGGGTGGAAGAAAGTCGCTGAGGTGAATGTAATGCCAGCGTTAGGAGACCAATTTGCCCATTAGGAAAGTTTTGGCCTCTTTTTTGAAGCGTGCCAAAGAGGGAAGTCTCCTGATGGCAGATGGGAGTAAGTTCCAAATTCTTGGTGCGGCCCCAGAGAAGGCCCGATTATACGTTTTTTTTTCCGCAAGTGTGCCGGTTGGAGCAAAAGGTCTCTGGCAGACCGGGAGTTTCTGGGCAAGAAATACAGGGGAATTGGAGTATAGAGCCTTGTGAGTGATGCAAGCCTGCTTAAGTTGGATTCTGGCCTCGAAAGGAAGCCATTTTAGAGCTTTAAGGTGGGGAGAGATGTGGTTGAATTTATTTGAACCTGTTAGGAGTATGGCGGCGGCGTTGAGGCAGGCTTTCAATGGGGCCAAAGAGCTCTTGGGTAGACCTGCGAGGCTAGATCATCCATATTCTAGTCTGGAGATGACTAGTGCCTGGATTGCCATTTTTAGATCGGGAGTGTCGAGGAAGGGTTTTAGGTTTCTTAGGTAGCTCAGGTGAAATATGGCGGTTTTGGCCATCGAGTTGACATGGCCATGCATATTCAAGCTGCAGTCTAGGGTTATTCTAATGGATTTAGCAGAGTCCACAATGTTAAAGGGGCAGTTTAACGCTGTGATAGCCTTGATCCATTCTTGAATGTTTGGGTTGGTGTTGGTTGGGGAGATTAGAAGAAATTCCATTTTGTTTGCATTAAGTTTGAGCTGGTTAGAGGGGAGCCAATGCACAGTCAGCTTCAAGGCCTCATTCAGGGAGAGAATGTCCTCAGAAGAGATTTTAATGTAGATCTGTGTGTCGTCGGCACACATGTGGTAGGCGATATTGGCGGTGCGTAGTACCTTTGTGAGCGGTCCAAGGTAAAGATTGAAGAGGGTTGGGGACAAGTTGATCCTTGGGGGACTCCAACCGTGATCGGAGTGGGAGCGGATAAGTTACCGTTGATTAGAATTCTCAGTGAGCGATTCTGGAAGAAGGACCTAAACCATTCGAGAACGGTGCCATCCAATCCCATCCTGAGTTTGAGGCGTTCAAGGAGTGTTTCGTGGTTAACCGTATAGAAAGCCAAGGATAGGTCTAGGAGGATTAGGAGACAGGTTTTGCCGTGGTCAAGTGCTTGGAGGGCATCATCCATGATGTGGAGGAGGGTGGTTTCAGGGCTGTGTCCAGGTCTGAAACCGGATTGGAAGTCATCTAGTAGGTTGAAGTTGGTGATGTGTTGGCTCAACTGCTGTTGCACACATTTCTCCAGAACATTCGCTAGAAATGGGATGTTGGATTTAGGTCTATAGTTGTCAGGTGATGCAGGATCCAGCGTAGGTTTTTTTAAGATGGGGACGACTTGGCTGGCTTTAAGATAGTCTGGTATCGTTCCCTGTAGGAGGGATGCGTTGATTATTGCAGTCCAAGAAGGGATGATAGCGTGAGAGGCAGCGGCTAGGCAGTTAGAGGAGAGAGGATCGTTTTAATGGTTGTTCTGGTTTACTGAGGATAGAATTTTTGAGACAGAGTGTTCGTCGTAGACTTTGAAGTTGGACCAGTGCGCTAGGTTTTTGGATGAAGTCTTGGAGGGCAGCGTGGAGAGAAGAGGTAGAGCCAGCGTGGTTTAGGAGCGCGTTGCGGATTTAAGTTTGTTTCCTTGGGCAGAGATTTTGTCACAGAAGGAGGAAAATTCCTTGCATGATATTAGCGCTTTAGGGGTTTCTTTGGAGATTTTAGCCAGTTTGTTAGATTGATGTTTGACTAACTCGAATAGCTTGCGAGGTCTATTCTTGGCGTTCTGTTCTGAAGTATTCTTTTTTTGAGTTGAGGATTTTCGTTTTGTAGGTATTTCTGGACTGGCGGAGAAGTTTTAGATGGGATGCTGGCGGTTGCTGTTTCCAGTTGCGTTCTGTCTGCCGGAGGAATCTCCTCTAATCGTTGAGGGATCCGTTGGACCAGGGGTTCCTGTCTTTGATCTGGGTTCTTTTTAGTTTTAGCGGAGCAAGGCCATCAAGAATGTTGGATATAGTTGTGGAATAATAATCAGTGAGGTTGTTGACCGTGGTGAAATGAGGAGGGGGGGAGGTCAGTCTCACAGCGGGCAGCCAGTTTCCCGTGATCAAGGTTGTAAGAAACGGGCTCTATATATACTGCACCAAAGTGAGGTACAGTGTGTATAGAGCCCAAGAGTCCTCAGAGGTAGGCAGAGGTTAAAGTTAGATAGAACCTTACTCTCTAAAGTGGTAGCTTGGTCGAGCAGTAAGGCAGTATCAGAGGACAGTGTTAAGCATTTGATGTACACACTCAGTCAGCAAATGAATTCACACACTCAAGAACTGAACTCTAGGCCAATTGTTTTTGTATAAAAAATATACTGTTGTTTATTTTTAGAACCAAGCAAGCCTGGAACAGGTAAGTATTAAATACTTTTCAGTAATAAGTTACTGGATATAGAACTGTTTGAAAATGCAATAGGAATGGTACTTTGTTTGATTTATAGGGGAGCAGTAGTATGCAACACTTAGCAAATACAGTACTCTGGAATGAATAGGCTTTTTCAATAAATTGCAGGTAAGTTACTTTTCGGATTACTTTTTCTAACACAGTGCTGGATCCTAGATTGAGCACTGGGACATTTCCTGAAAACAGTTGAGAAAATGCGTTTTAGTTAGATGTACGATTTTTAAAGAATATTCTTGTATTTCAAAAGTTGACAGAAACTTTTTCACAGAGAACCACCAATGTTATCCTATGGAAGGAAATTCAATTCACAGGTAAGTTGCTTTTACGTTACTTTTCCTACTCAGTGCTGGATACCTAGATTCAGCACTGGGACATTTCCTGAAAACAGTTGAGAAAGTGCGATTTTTAAAGAATATTCTTATTTTTCAAAAGTCGACACTTAGAAACTTTTTAGGAGAAAAAGTGTCAATGTTATCCTATGGGGAAAAGCAGGTTATCGGTTTCGAGGTAAGTACTCGGTCTTTGGAGTTGGGGTTCTGGGGTTAGACTCAGGGGTCTTCCAGGGTCAGTGATGCACTGCTGTTCTACCCTCTGTGGCACTAGGGCGGCCGGGTGCAGAGTGTTGAGGCCCAATGTTATCCTATGGAAGATAGGGGGACTCCGGTTGGTGACTGCTGGCTAGCAGGCCACAGGGTTGTGGGAGCAAAGCTCCTAGGGTTTAGCTCAGGGCAAGTTGGGGACCAAAGTAGCACCAAAGATGCACTCTCAGTGGCACTAGGGTGGCCGGGTGCAGGGTGCTGTTTTGAGGTCGGGTGCACTGTTGATTTCAATGGAGAGTCTCCGGGACAAAGAAACACTGCAGGATCGGGGGCGAGGATCTTCCAGGAGCGACCATCACTTTGAAGGGTAAGTTGGGATGTTGAGGGTTGGTTAGGCACCGCTGGTGTGGGCACACAAGGCCGTGGGGATTCGGGTGCAGGGGTGTCTTGGGACGTTGGATTTTCTTACCCGCTCTGGTCGCGGTAGGGGGGTCCTCCGGATTGAGGCTGCAGGACATCGTCAGGGGGCTTGAGGCAGGTCAGGGGTTGCCAGATCTCGGGTCAGGATTGACGTGGTGACCTCCTCGTGGTGTTTTCCACTCAAGCTCAGGCCGGATTCGGCAGGTGCAGAGTGGGCTGGATTCGCGGTTCCTGGCTGGCACCAGAAGCTGCAGTTTAAACACGTCCGGTGTTCACCGGAGAAACAGTCTGGAAAGTGAAGGCAGGCAGGTCCTCCAGGGTTTGTGAGGTTGCTGGCTGCTGGAAACGCCGGGATTTTGCAGGAGCGGGTTCGAAGGGAGACAGACCTGTTGGGCTGGGGCCAAGTCAGTGGGCGTCGTCCTCTTGTTAGCTCTGCACGGCTCTTATTATTATTATTATTAATTAAATTTATAAGGCGCACAGCTACCCTTTCCAGGGTTTCCCGGCTCTTCATCCTTCTTCTTATCTTCTTTTCGTGTTGTTGCTGGATCTGAGGAAGGAAGGTTCAGGGTGCCCCCTAAATACTAAGTTTAGGGTAGTTACAGGTAGGTAAAGGGCAGGAACCAATGGGTCCCTTCCCTGGGGTGGGTACACCCCCTATTCTGCCACTCTCCAGTGGGAGAGGGGCAGGAGCCTGTCCCTGGTTGGCTGAGTCCCCCTATCCTCAAGATGGTGGGGACTCGAGGTTGTGCTTCACCTTGCCTCCCCCACCTGAGGGGTGAAGTTGGCAGAGATGGGCACACCTCTTTTCCTCACTTGTTTTTCACACCGGTTCTCCCGCCCAAAGTGGGTGGTAGAGCCAGTGAGGACCAGTTGCTGAAAGCAGCAAATGGTCTGGAGAGGCTAGCAAAGGCGGCATGCCTTTGAAGCTTCTCCTTTGTGAACCCTGCCCATCCTGGGGGAGGAGGCTTGGCACCTCGTCCCAGGATGTGCATTGTTTCAGGCCCCCAAGAGCAGCAAGCTCTCAACCCAGGGGTCCAGAAACATGTCTGGTGGTGGCAGCCTAAGCAGCCACTCAGTCGGGTCACTAGGAGTTGGTCGAGTTTCAGGGGGCATCTTTAAGATGCCCTCTGTGCATTTTACATTAAATCCCACACTGGCATCAGTGTGGGTTTAATGTGCTGAGAAGTTTGATAACAAACTTCCCAGTCTTCAGTTTAGCCATTATGGTGATGTGAAGTTCATTATGACAAACTCCCAGCACCATATACTCTTAATGACAGCACTGCACTTACAGTGCCCATGAATGGACTTGGGCACTGTAGGGGTACAGGGCTCATGCACCTATACCCTCACCACTGTCATAGGGCACCCTGCTAGTGGGGTGACTGATGTATGCCAGGGCAGTGGTTTGTAGGCATGGCACACAGGGGTGTGTGCCATGTCGACTCTTCACTTTGTTCTGCACAAAGACACGCAGCCTGCAAAGGCAGTGTGTGAGTGTCAGGGTACAGGGCCTCTAAGGGTGGCACAATAAGTGCTGCAGCCCTTAAAGGTCTTCCCTGGCCACAGTGCCCTGGGTATCTGTGGTACCATTTACCAGGGTTAGTTTTGGGGAAAGAACATAGGCCCTGATAACCTGATTGGCTGGGACCCAGGGCACACCAAGAAAAAGTGCATCAGTAGTCTGGCAAAAAGTGGGGGGTTTACTGCAACAGGAACCCACTTTCCTGCAAAGGTTCTTGGTGTCTCTAATCCAACGTTTGGGAATCACAGGTTGTGGTGACCATGTCTTGTGGGTGCCAGGCAGAAGGAAGGTGATAGTGTGGTGGTCAGACCAATCACATGGGTCTATAGAGATAAGCTTGACCGCTGATTCCTTAGATATGATCCAGTCTAGAGTGGCACCTTTTGAGTGGGTTGGGAGTGAACAGGCTTGGGTATGGGCTTGGTCGGTCAAGAAGTCTCTGATGGAGTTGACCTGAGGGTCCTTGGGGTCGTTCCAGTGTAAGTTGAAGTCGCCAAGGAAAATGTCATTGGAGTTAGGGGAAGCCTTGGCTGTGATCATTTCCATAAGGTGGACAGTGAAGGTGTCATTCCTGCCTAGGGATGGTAAAAGATCAGCAGTCTGCCCAGTTCGGTGGTGTTGTTGCATATGGAAAGTGCCACGTATTCGCAGGAGTCTGTAGGATCAGCCAGAAGTTCAGCAACAAGGAGGTTAGAGTGGTAGATGCAGGCAATGCCTCCCCTTTTTTAGTTGGATTGCCTGTCCAGCCTTATGATGTTGTAATTGGGCTGGACTAAGAGGTCTAGGTAGGACGATGAGGATTCATTGAGCCAAGATTCAGTCAAGACCTATTTTTGGCTCAGGATGAGATCGGTGACATCAGAGGCATGTTTTACTGCTGATAGGCAGTTAATTAGGAGGCCGGATAGAGGGGGGTCGGAGTGTGTGTCGCGAGTAGGGGCGGAGATGGGTACTAGCGCTAGGTTGCTATTGTTCACTCCTCAGTCGCGGAAGGTGGCTGATCTGTTGGGGTCGATTGCAGCCGTGCGGATAAGGTGTTTGTCACTCAGATCTGCGGGCCATGGGGTTATCAGGGCAGATTCATAGCTAATGAGGAGGTCTACAACTTCTTCCTCCGTGAGGTCTAGAGGGCTAGGCTTAACAGGGGCAGGTTTGTAGATAAGGAGGAGGGCCAGAGTTTCCTCCTCCAACAGGTGCCAAGGCTGCTTGCAAGGACACCGGTATCTCAGGGATAGCGGTAATGGGTGAAGAAGGGGCACGGAGGAAGGGGAGGGAGTAGAGTTCTGCGAGAGCTTGAGATTCGAAAAGGAAAGTTCGGTGAGGTGCAGGAGGTTCTTTAGATCCAGAATGGAGCTGTGGATGCTGAGGGTTAGTTGGCAGCTCTGCAGTGGGGAGTATCAATATCACTATAAGTGGGATGCTCTTGCGGGCTGGGGGCCGAAGGTATGGGAGCGATTCTGAGGGACTGCTGGTAGTCAAGTATTGAGGCTAAGTCGACCAGTGTCATGAACCCTTGCAGGAGTTTCCATATCCATAAGGGAGGGGAGATTTTGCGGGTAGGAGGTTAGAGGTTTGGGGACACTTCTGTTGGCATGAGCTGGTAGCATGGTAGAAGGGCTAGGTCGGCTAGTCGAGAGCCCTAGGGGGAGTTTCAATGAGAGAGGGAAGAACTTGCAGGCAGGAGTTCAGTCGTTTAGCACGCATCGGTTTGCATGCGCTGGTGGCATGGTGGTGGGGCTAGGTCGACCTGTGTTGTGAGCCCTAGGAAGGGTGGTTTGTGAAAGGCTAGGTACCCTTGACGGATTGGGCAAGGGATGGTGCGGGGGGAGCGTGGACGGAGGAGGGTCGTGCCCATATTCTTGGAGGAGGGTGAAGAGGTCTGCAAATTTATTGAGGTCTGTGAGTGGAGCTTGGATCAAGATGATGCCGTTTTTGTATAAAGTGATGGTGAGGTCAGCATGCAGGTTAGTGGATAGTGCGATCTTGAGTTTATTGCCGTAAGGAATGTTCCTGGCTTCGTGTACCTTAAGGAGGTTCGAGAAGGCTTTGCGCCAAAGAGATGTTTTCCTGGAGTAGAAGATAAGGTCATTTTTGACTGTGCCCTTGTCCGCGCTAAATCACAGGTCAGAGATCAAGGTCTCGGGGTGACTTTTCAGGATGGAGTGTTTGAAGGCTTTAGCGGCAGTTTCGGAGAGATTAGGAGGATAGACAACGGTGTAGAAGTTGTCGCCTGTGGAGGACAAGCAGGGCCCTGCCATGCTGGGGAGAGTGGGGAGACTCCCGCCAAGGAGGTCTGCAGAATTGCCGGGCTCTGGCCGTGAGGAGAAAGCTCTGGGGCCTACACGAGAACTCCGCAGCCTAGCAGGATGTCCCGAAAGACGGGGGCGGCAAAAGTTTAAGTGGCTGGACTGAATGCGATAGAGTAGGTTGATTTAGGGGAGGCAGGTGGGATACCACTGTTAAGGGAGGCCGTTGCAGGGGTGGGCGTCTGCAGGTGCGGGGCTGATGCGGGGGGGAGGGACTCTCCGGAACAAGTTGCCAGAAACCTGGGCCAGTCCAAGGCGAAGAGTTGCATTCCTCACCTGGGACAAGAAGCCTGTGACATCCAATGTAGCAATGAGGAAAAAAAGAGGACACAGCCCCCACTGCTGGTCCTGGGCAAAGCGTCGATCCTTCAGAGGTGGAGGGGAGGACTCCGCAAACAGCGCGCCGTAAGCTGCCAAGCCGTGGACCCTGGGCTCCAGGCAATCCCAGGGGACTCAAACCGTTAGGACTCAGGGCAGGACTCCCTACTGACGATGCTGGGCATAGGAAGAGTTGTTGCGGGTGGCGCTTGCAACTGGGAGTCACCCACTAGGACCTAGAGGCCTCGATTTTTTAGACGTGGGCAGGCGCTGGCCCAGGCGAGCCCACCTCAGGCAGCCTAAATCATAGGCAGGACGGAGGTGTAGCAGTGATGGAGGCTACAAATTAAAATCAAGAGCAGGCTCTGGCCAGGATGAGCCCACCAAGGCAGCCGGAATTGTAGCGGTGGGTGAAGGTTGCAGATTCAGAGATTACGGGATCAATCAGTGCCAGCAATCACTGCCGGGCAGCCAAACTCAAGGCCGGATAGAAGGGCAGCAAAGCAAGGCTGAAAGATGGCGCCGGAGACCAAATGGTGCTGGTGATCACAGCCCCCCTGCCGGTAAAGGGCGAGCACGACGATACTCTGGAGAGTTGAGGAGAAAGATCAACTGACTAGGTGCTGGCCGCAGGGTTCCTGTCCAGTCCTCCGGGATGCGAGACGACTGTGAACAGGCAGGGACTCATCGCTGAGCTCCTCAAGCCAGCGGGGAGTCCGTGCAGATGGCGCCTGCATACAGGGTCACACCCCAGCACCAGGAGACTTTGATCCTCGGGAGGCGGGCAGGCACGGGAATCAGGAGAGCCGACACCGTCAAAACCAAGGGTTTGCCGCCGTGGGCATCTGCCTTCCAGCAGCCGATTAGCCATGGAGCAAGAGATCAGCCAAGCAGTGCCGGGTCCGGGCAGCATAGGCACCTACCGGAGCAGCAGCGGCAGTCGATCCAGCGGGTAAGTTGGATGTTAAAGTCCACTTCAGTGGTATGGTTCGGAAGGGTGCACAGTCCGTTCCTGGGGGCAAGCGGGTGGAGTGGTTTTTACGGGGATAATTATCAAATTGGTAGTCCCCAAACCGGGAGCTCCTCGGGAGACTCCTTCTTGGTGGCCATCTTGCATATCTATGAATCATTTCCCTTAATCCTAGCAGATAGAGAATGTAAAAATATGGAGCATATTGCAAAGAAAGTTTTCTCAGCGGGTATCATTGCACTAAATCCCTCAAGGTCAGTTGCTGGCTAGGCAGATATGTAACCAAGCAGTCACCACCAAGCTCTCAGAAGGTTTTAGGGGGCACCTCTCGGAATTAGTTGCAAATGAACAAACAACGGGCAAACACTTTATGCAGTGAAGCGTGAATATGGCTAATACAGTAGCCAGGGTTAAAAGTTCATCAGTATACCTTTGCCACAATGCTTGGCTCAGGAATTCAGGCTTTTCGCAGGACGTCCAATCAACACTAATGGACCTACCATTTGATGGCTCCCGACTTTTGGGAGCAAAGGGCCAACTCTTCTCTAGGATAATCTAAGGATAGGAAGGTAACAGCTAGATCGTTAGGTCTACAGACAATACAAAAAATGTAGTGGCTTTAGCTGGGGATTTTTCTTTCGGAGAAGACAACAATACAGCCTGAAACAGTCCAATCTGCTTCATCAGCAGCAAAGAGGATGTGGTCGAGGATGAAAGCGAGCTAATCCTCTTTCCCCTCTCTTCCACTTCCTACACTTCCCTAGCTACAGCAGGGAAGCAGCCTTAATTCTGTTATACCAGATCCTTATCAAACAGTTGAAGGACGGGTATTGCACTTTCTTCAAAAAATGGAAATCCATCAAGTCAGACCTTTGGATCTTACAAATTGTAGAAAAATTCGATACTCTACCCTTCCATAACAGCCCCATTCCATACGGCCCCGTTGAAATTCTCGCAAATACTCCCAACAGGAAGTTCATTGCCTTCTACTCAAAGGTGCAGTGGAATTGGTTCCAGAGCAGGAAAAGGGACGGCGATGCTATGCCTGATATTTTCTGATCCCCAAAAAGGATGGCGGGTTACGACCAATCCTATCTCAGGATTTTGAACTGGTTCCTCCAACAGGAAGCTAAAAAGGCTGTTCCTAGCTCACGTTCTGCTAGTGCTGAATGCGGAAGACTGGATGGTGTCTGTCAATATGCAGGATGCCTGTTTCCACTTCCATCAACACAAGAAGTGTCTCTGCAGGTAGGATCAGAACATTATCAGTTCAAACTCCTACCTTTTGTCCTCACTTCCGTACCTTGAATCTTCACAAACGTGATGCCAGTGGTAGCAGCTCCCTCAGAAGGAAGGGAGTTTCTATATTCCCTTACCTGGATGACTGGCAAATCAAAGCCAAGACTACGATTTGCTGATTCACCACTTACAAGAAATAACTCGATTTTTGTACGAACTCTGCTTTTCGGTCAGCAAAACCAAGTCACACCTGTTGCCCTCTCAGCCCATACTATTCACAGGACAGTATTAAATACAACATCAAATCGAGCCTTTCCTCCACCTCAGAATATTCAAGATGTTCAGGATATAATTCATATGTTTCTGAATGGAGCGATCATTCCAGTTCTGTTAAGAAATGTATCTGAAATTCTCTCTTTTGCCCTCCACTTCAGTTGGAACAGTTAAGGTTTACGTGTCTGCCTTAACAGCTTTCCTACACTTACCGGATCAAGCATCGAGGTTCAAATCCCCAATTATGTTACTATTACTAAGGGGGATTACATATAGTAACCCTTGTTCTCCTTTTTTATGCCTCAATGGGACCTACATTTTGTTCTTACTTTCTTAATGTGTTCTCTCACTGCACCCCTTCACACTTGTCCCTTAAGGTTGTTATTCTTCAAAATATTTTTTCTGGTTGCCATTACATCAGCAAATGTGTGTCGGCGAACTACAATACTTTCTTAATGTGTTCTCTCACTGCACCCCTTCACACTTGTCCCTTAAGGTTGTTATTCTTCAAAATATTTTTTCTGGTTGCCATTACATCAGCAAATGTGTGTCGCCGAACTACAAGCGCTGAGTGTAAATCCACCCTTTACTTCCTTCTTTCCAGACAAACTGGTACTACTGACCAGGACTGCCCCTCCCACTTGGGGCAGTCCATTACACTCTCCACTTTCTATCCTCCTCCTCCTTCTGGGAAGTAAGAAGAAAGCATCTGTAGACTTGGCACCAAAAGGGTGATCAGCTTCTATATTGTTAGAACCAGAGAATCCAGACTCGGTGATCAAATCTTCATTCGATACATAGGGAAAGTGAAAGAAAAGCTATTCATAAACCAACAGTCTCGAGATGGGCCATCCTGTGTATCAAAATCTGCTACTCCATGGCTCAAAAGGAGTCACCTGAAGGTATTTGTGCTCATTCTACTAGTACTAAATCACTTACTTCTGCCCTAGCCAAAAGGGGTTTCTATAACAGATATATGCGAAGCTGCAACTTGGTCCTCCCTTCACACGTTTGCAAAACACTACTGTTTGGATTCGGAAGTGATAAGGTACAGTAATTTAGCTCGCTCAGTTCAACACGACTTCAGCCATGCTCCCACCTATGAGTGTGGTACTGCTTCGGAGTCCCATTCAAAAGGTGATGGATCTGCAGATAGAGGCATCCATCAGAAAAACAAGTTACCTACCTTTGCTAACTCTTTGACTGGTGGATACAAAGTCTACTTGCAGATTCCTCACCAACCCACTTTCCTCCCCGTAGCATGATTTTCTATGCCAAGACTTCTTCTCTCTTCTAATTTCTACTTATAGCGGTTTATAAATGTTTGTTTTATAAATAGTTATTTTCTTACATTTTAAATAATACATGTAGCAATCATTTTCTATTGATAATCTTGAGAACCGCACCTATCTTAGTAAGTTATTATCTGTTAGCCTCAAAGGCACAATAACAAATGAATGGTAATTAACGTCAGCATGCTGACGGGTGCTTTATTGCTTTGTATTGTTGAGTTGTGTGTCTGATTTATGGCTTCCTTCATCATTGTGGTCATAGACAGTCCTACAAGTCTGGTAATTACAAGGCATTCTCAAAGAGGTCTAAAGCATTTACTTTCTTATTTATAAAGTTGGGGGGGTTTACCCTGGTCTGAGGCCTTCACACTTGCATGCAGAGATTTGTTTATAAAGTGTTGTTCACAGTTTACAATTGTATGTATAAATAAGTGGATTAATGCACCTATGGTAGTGAGGTCAGTGTTTACCTTGTCAAGTTGTGATTCAAGTGGAATACCTCCTCCCCATAGTGTACATACAAAATGAGCTCCAAGTCACCTGAGTCCTACGATACTAAAACATTTATTTATAAAATGCACCACTATCCGAAGACCACCTCAAATTTCCCCCAGAGCATAGAATGTGAGCAATTGTTTGCAAAAGGACACAACCAGTACTACAGCTGATTCTAGAAAGAAGAATACTCTTCTGTGCTGTTAATCCCTTTTTAAAGGCTGTGCCAAGGACACTGCAAGACCTTTACCAATCAGGGCTGTAGATCCTACTTATTTGCTTGTCAATTGATTTGATAAGGGACACAACCATTATTTGCACACCTGCTGTAAAAGTATGAGCACAACAAATATACATGCATGAGCACAACAAATATGCATGCAAGGGCAACATCATTTAGTATTACTAGCCAATTCTTGCATGCACAACACAGGTAAACTGGACATCCTGAGAAACAAGGTGCTCTCAATCCCCCACCCCAGTACCAGGGCCATCTTCTGCCACTAGATTTATAAATCTCAGCCATCATAAGTGCTAAGACAGTCATTGTTTTTTAAATTCATTTTATTTGTGTTTCAAAACAAACAGTCAAACAAATAAACAATTGCACAGATATTTGCACGGTCTCAAATCCCATGCCTCAATGGGGAATGAATAGTTCCACTCAGTTCAATGTGGCGAATCTATCGCAATGAGTCTCGGGGGTGAAGGGGTCGAGCACCATCTTAGCTTTCCATAATCTCTATTAGCACCGCTCAATCCCTTTCTCTACTCCGGGCCCAGCTGGTCGCCCCTGCAATCTGGTATCATTAGCTCTCGCCGTTCCAACCGCCCCAAATTTTCTCTAATTTCCATGGGCACCCTCTTCCCTTATATATCAGCTTTACCTTGACACGGCATATGTTAACTGCCCTTTCCTAATTCCGCAGCGACGGGTTAGTTTGGTTCCTCTACAGCCGTGCAATCTCCCTTTTTGCCAGCAGGAAGCCCAAGTTAGCCAGCAATTGTTTTGTAAGAGGAGACATCTGAGTTCTGCCATACCACCAGCAAGCCTAGGGTTGCCTGTCTGTCAGTGGGTGCGCTTGTGGCGCTTTCCAGCCTCTTAATAGCTCCCTCACAGAAAGGGAATAACTTTGGGCAAGCCCATATGGTATGTATGAATGTACCCTACTGGAAGCAGGTACGCAGGCAAGTGTTGGAATGGCTTAGTGTAATAGCTTCTTTGTAGTATTTTCAGCTAAATCAGCCAAAAATTGCTACTGCACACTAGATCCTGTTCATATATGAGGAAGATTACCTTGGTGGTCATTTGGCAGTTCAGCAACCTCCTCTCCAACATTGATTCCTCTTTAGCTTCCTCCCCCGGTGATATCTGTGCTTTCAGTGTGTGGCGCAGATGAAACTATTTAAATACCTGTGTTGGCACCATCTCATACTCTGTCCTTAGATGTGCAAATGGTACAATACCATTTGCGTCCCTCATAGCTTCCAAGCTAGAGAGGCTGATATCGTCCTATTTTCTGATGCTTGGGAATGTTGTCACTGGGCCCAGTCTTGTGCCCAGCCACAGTGGGGTATTCAGAATCAATATCCTCTCCCTTTCTTTTCCCTTAGTAATCTATGCCATGTAGTTACCACTGTTACCGGGGAGGAGGGGGAAAGCAGGGGGCATCGGCCGAGAGCTCTTCACTGTGCAATGCATGCAGATAGCCCCTCCCTCCCAGCCAGACAATCCAGTCGGAAGGCGGTATGTTTCAGCGGTACATATGCCCATTTGTTGACAACACAAATCTGTGCCACTTCATAGTATTTACCTACGATAGGTAGTGCTATACCCCCATCACCGGTGGACCACTGAAGTGTTTGTAGTGCTATTCATAGCATGCAGTTTAGTCAGAGCAGGTATCTCAGGAGACTATTTATTGCAATGAAGAAAGTGTTGGGCAAGGCATATGGGCTATTCTGCAGTATAAAGGTGAATCCAGGCAGTGCTATCATTATAAATATTGTTGCCCTTCCCAACAGCGGCAGTGCCCTCCAGTGCGTCACATCTTTGTCTAGCTTATTCACCAGTGTGAGCAGGTAATCCTCATAGTGGGTGTCCTTATTTTTAGATCTACAGACCCAGGAATTTCAAGCAATGGGTGGCAAACTTTAACTGCATTAGTTGGTGCCCCTCCACTTCCAGCCGCCCATAATTAATAAAAGGGAATTCACCCAATTTATCCCAAAGCCAGAGAAGTTCCCATAAATAGTGAATATCTCACCTACCCGCCAAACAAATTAATCCGTGGGAGCTAGGTACAATAGAATATCACCCAGCATAGAGCGATAGCCGTTCCACCCATGTGTGAGCCACTTTCCAGCCCCAGAATTAGGTGTTGACTGAATCCATGCTGCCAGAGCTTCTATCACTAGGGCAAATAGCACTGGTGAGAAGGGGTAGCCCTGCCTCCTGCCCCTCTTTTATGGGGAATTCCCGAGAGCGGACCCCCTTGACTTTGAGATGTGCCCTGGGGTTAGTATAGAGCAACCTGACCCATTTCAAGAAGCTGGGACCAAATCCCATCTTGCTCATAATGCTGAATAAGAAGGGCCATTCCACTGAATCAAACGCCTTATTTGTATCCAGTGAGTCTACCACCAACCATGCCCTAACTTTTACTATTGCGGCAGTGTTGTTATAAAGACGTCAAAGGTTAAGTTTGGTCGTTCTATGTGGCATAAACTCATTCTGGTCTAGGTGTATCAAATCCAAGATTACTTCTCTCAATCGGTTTGCCAGTACTTGAGTCAGTAATTTGGTGTCCAAGTTAAGCAGATATATCAGCCTGTAGGAGGCCCGCTTGTCTGCAGATTTTCCAACCTTGGGCATAAGAACAATGGTTGCTGTGCACATAAGGTCAAGGTGTGCCCCTCTCTGTCGATACAGCCATTGTTGATGCAATAATGTTTAGAGCAGCCTGTCCAATTAAATGGGCATCATCTTGTTTTGGGTACAGTGATTATCAAGCTACCTGAATTTACTTATTACAGAGCATTTATGTTACGTGTTGGTATGTTTTGTACGAACAAGAATAATACCACTTTCTATTACAAAATTTTGATTTTAGCGTTGTTCAAAGCATTTAATTTGTGCTAGTTTTATTAAAACATAATAGAGATCTATTCATGTTGTCTTTGCTCAAATGCATAATTTATTTAGGGAGTTGATATAATAAGTGAAATTCTTTATAGGCCAGGTAGATTTCATTAGCATTTTCCCCTTTCGGTGGATTTATTGTGTAAATAACTCCACACCCCAGCAGTTTGATGCAGTGTTTTGTCACATCTTGATAATGACTGCTGTATGACTAGGAGAGGAAATACAGGCATATGATAGCAAAGACAAGCACAGGATGGGTATAATACGTTTTGAGGTATTTGCATAGTGTGACATAAAGCAATTAAACTGCCTTTTAATGCACAGTATAATGAATGTGCCATTTCATTGTTTCCAAGCTGAAGGTTCTTGTATCATGACCTTAAAACAGCGTCTGTACCTCGATGGTCATTGCAGTACTGCTATTTTACTTTATCTGCTATCTTTGTGAGCAGAGTTTTAATCACTCATAATTTCTACACTGCCACCAGTAACAACTCAATTGAAAACTTATTTCAGTGTATTGAATGTAAGATGACTTTTAATGAGTCATTGGCTCTGTGGGGCAAGTATCAAACACATACATCTAAAAACACAGACACAAGCAGTGAAAATGGAAATAGCTTTACTCTCTCACCAAACCTAAAGATCCATCAATGAACACACGGAAAAATCATACACCTGCAGTAAATGTGGAAAGAGCTTTAATGTCTCAGGAAAACTAAAGACCCATCAGCGAACACACACCTGGGATAAAACATACCCTTGCAGTGAATGTAGCAAACACTTTACTGATCTATCAAAACTAAAGGTCCATCAGAGAAAACACCCGTGGGGGAAAACCATACACATGCAGTAAATGTGGTAAGAGCTTTACTCAAACATCAGACCTAACCATCCATCTGCGACACCATACAGGAGAAAAGTCATACACTAGCCAAGAATGTGAAAAAAGCTTTAGTACAGCCTCAAATCTAAAGTGCCACTTCTTAACATATACAGGAGTGTGAGAAGTTGGCCTGGTATATGATGTTCACTGGTTAAAGTGACCACCTTGTACCATGCCAAGCAACCCTTATGGTGTGGTTGTAAGTCAACCTTTTCGGACTAGCTGCCCTAGTGGTAGCGTAGGCTAAGCAGTCTTTGAGGCTAAACTCGTGAAACGTGTTAAGCAGGCTGTTTTACCAAATGTAACCCCCTTTTATACCAATGAAAGGACACCACACAGATATATATTCAAAATATATATGTATTTATTTCTCAAAGTAACCCCTAGACTCTTTATGAGCACAGGAGCACAAATCGTCAAACAAGATTACAGTAGAATACACAGAAGTTGCACTTTATATGGATAGGCCCTGGTGGCCGCTCAAACCATATACTAAAATAGTGGTATAAGTACCACGAACAGAAAAGGGAAAAGGCCTAGGGCCTCTAGAATCGCTGGGCCTACAAGGAGCTAACTTCAGTTAGTGACCCGGAGGTCCACGGGTTGCGTGTGCAGAGCAAATAGTCACACGCGAGCTCCCATAGGTTTTCAATGGGTGCGTAAAAAGTACAAAGTTACTGCAAAAGGAATCTTCCGGATGGACTATGAACTCAAGATTGGAAACACAGACACTAGAGATGATACTCTACACTTGGGCACTGGAGTGCCAGCTTTACCTCACCCACAGGAAGCGGGTGCGTAGGTGTCGAAGTGCGTCGGGTTTCTTCTATCTGTTCAATGGAGCCTGTGGACAAAGATGCTGCAGGCGGTCGGTCCGGAAGGGATGCGGTGGATCCAAGGGTGGATCGGAGTTGTAGAAGACCTGTAAGCAGAGGGGACAGTGTTCACAGTCACTAGCCAGTGACCAGCGTGGCACCAGGTGGGTACCAGACGATGTCGGGTGCAAACAGGAAGGAAGGTGTAGCTTGTCTCTGCAGCCACGTGGTCCCTGAAGGTCGACAACGTCCAGGAGTCAATTCACGAGCTGTCCCACGCAGGCTCTCGCTGTCGGCGGTGTCGGCAACTTGGTCGAAGCAAACAAGCCTTGGCAAAAGCAATTGTTGTGGAAAACGAAATAAGCTGATGGCTCTGACCAGCAAGGTCAGAGGGATTGCTCCTTTGGAGGGGAGCAAGGGCCAGTCTGGAGCAACCAGACCAGCGGTGTAGTTTTTGAAGTTCGTCGCCAAGATGGCCACTAGCCAGCGGGCCAGCAACTGGTTAGGCGCGTCGAGTGGCAAAATGCAGAAGGGCCCCACGCAGATCGTGGAGATGCTGGAGGGCTCACCTTTGGTGCAGATGCTGCTCGGGTGTTGTGCTTCTCTGATCCCAAAGCACAACTTGGAGGGGGCCTCGGTTGTTGCGCTTGCAGCTTGTCGTGGTCTTTTCAAGATGGCTGGCTCCACGTGTCTCGGTGCCTCCACGGGTCTCCTCTTCTCAGGGACTGTGGATCGGGCAGTGAGAGGTCTGGAGGTCCAGGTCTTGTCAGTCTCTGGGCTCGGGCTCCGGCGGGAGGCGGCGGCAAAGCAGACGTTGATTCGCTGGATGGTGCTTGCGTTAGCAAGGTGGTCACTCCCTGACCACAGGGGAGATTGGCTTCAGTCCTCTGTGCGGCAGAGCGTCGAAGTTCCCGTCTTCTTCTTAGTTTCAAGTTGATTCCAGGATGTCTGAAGTCTTAGGACACAGCTCCTACCTTTAAGCGGATTCTAGGGGCCGGACTACCTGCTAGGTCCCTCCCTAAGGGTGGGACCAGGAAGGGGGGTGGTTACACCCCCAATCCTTTGTCCAGCTCGCCCCAGGCCCGGGACTGGTGTGCCCCAGGACCGGATTGAACTGGCATATGCACCGAGGCTCCTTGTGAGCCTCAGGCATGTCTGGTTTCTTTCAAGCCCTACCTGACCAATACACAAAATCCTGTCTGGGGTGGTGCATGCACCTCCCCTGGCAGGAAACCCTTTGTCCACACCTCCCAAGCTGGAAGGACTTCCAGCAACAGGAGGGCAGACTTGTGTCTGTGGTGGCAGCATCCATTTTGTGGAGCTGAGGCTATGTCTGATTTTACCCGGGTTTCAGGTACTGTACATGTCGTGTCCCTCTAGAAGGGTGGAATGCTAACCCCGTCGCCAGAATTGGCGAGGGGTTAGTATTCCAATTCGTATGACACCTTACTCGACATGTTTTGATAAAGCCAAACCAAAGATAGCATTTAACCGCGAGGTTCATAATGCACTTAAGAGTATATGGTATGACGATATCTGGAAACAGTAGAAGGAAGTTGTTCCGACCACTGCAGACAGGCTCAGCTCATGCCAGAGCACCATCTCACATGGAACCAAGCACTCTGCCTTCAGGATTGTTAAGGCCTGCCATAGGAGTGACTTATAGGTTACCAGGTGTCCCATTTAAGGTTAGGTATAGGTATACTACACCTAAGTAAGAGGTGGTTACACCAACTTACCCCAGCTGAGTGATCAGCCAGTTGTGTCAAATTTGTTAGGCCAAGCCTGGGGTGGCATAATACATGCTTCAGCCCCTGGCAGGCCTTGGATACACCAATGCCCTGGGTACCTAGTGTACACTGGTACAGGGGATGATAGGGTGATCCACTTCCAATTGGTTATGCACCTAGGGTGCATAGTTTTATTTAGTAGAGAGAACAGCAGGCTGGGGGTCTGATTGGCAGGCCCACAGCCTCAATATGTCAAAAACCAGTGAAGCAAAAAGCAAAAATTTGGGGTGACCATAGGATAGCAGACCCTACTCTCCTACACAACCCCCCCCCAACGCAGGGACATTAAACTAGCCTTGACCAATCTCGTCTTCATGTCCTAAGTGGAAGTACCTGGAGAGACCATCTGCATTCCCATGGTCAGTACCTGGCCGGTGCTCCACTGTCAAGTCCATACCCTGTAGGGAAATGGACCACCTAAGCAGTTTAGGGTTTTCACCCTTCATCTGATTTAGCCACAAGAGGGGCTTATGGTCGGTCTGAATCTTGAAGTGAGTGCCAAACAAGTATGGCCTCAGCTTCTTCAGGGCCCACACCACAGCAAAGGCCTCCCTCTCAATAGCTGACCAATTCTCTCTGGGGGTCAACCTTCTGCTAATAAAAGCAATGGGTTGGTCTTGACCATCTACATTAAGTTGTGACAGCACAGCTCCCACACCCAACTCAGAAGCATCTGTTTGGACAATAAACTCTTTGGAGTAGTCAGGACTTTTCAGGATAGGTGCAGAGCACATGGCCTCCTTCAGGTCATCAAATGCCTTTTGACAGCTTACTGTCCACTGAACCTTTTTGGGCATCTTCTTGGATGTCAGATCATTAAGAGGAGTCACAATGGACCCATAGTTCTTAACAAACTTCCTATAGTACCCAGTCAAGCCCAAGAAAGCTCGAACTTGAGTCTGGGTGGTTGGAGGGGACCAGTCCTTGATGGATTGTATCTTACTCTCCAGTGGTTGAACTTGGCCTCCACCTACAAGGTGGCCCAAATACACAACCTTACTCTGCCCTATCTGGCACTTAGTAGCCTTGATAGTGAGGCCTGCCCTTTGCAGAGCCTCAAGAGCCTTCTTCAGGTGGATCAGGTGATCCTCCCAGGTGGAGCTAAAGACAGCAATGTCATCAAGATATGCTGCACAAAAGTCATCCAACCCAGTAAGGACTTGGTTCACCAGCCTTTGGAAGGTGGCAGGTGCATTCTTCAGACCAAAGGGCATCACCACAAATTGATAATGCCCACCTGGGGTTGAGAATGCTGTTTTGGCCTTATACTCCTCAGCTAATCTGATTTGCCAATAGCCAGCTGTCAAGTCAAATGTGCTCAAAAACTTAGCAGAAGCTAGTTTGTCTATGAGCTCATCTGCCCTTGGAATAGGGTGTGCATCTGTCCTGGTGACAGCATTGAGACCCCTGTAGTCCACACAGAACCTCATCTCTCTCTTGCCATCTTTGGTGTGAGGTTTGGGGACCAGAACCACTGGGCTAGCCCAGGGGCTCTCTGAGGGTTCAATGACACCTAATTCCAGCATTTTATGTACCTCAGCCTTTATACAGTCCCTGACGTGGTCAGGTTGTCTGTAAAGTTTGTTCTTCACAGGCAGACTGTCACCAGTGTCCACCACATGGGTACACCAGTCAGTTTGGCTAGGTATTAGGGAAAACAGATGTTGAAATGATTGTAGAACTTGTCTGCATTCAGTCTGCTGATGGGCAGTGAGGTTGCCTCCAAGGGTCACTCCTTCAACTGAGCCATCTTCAGGGTTCTGAGACAACAGGTCTGGGAGAGGGTCACTCTCTTCCTCCTGTCCCTCATCTGTAGCCATGAGCAAGCCCATGTCTGCCCTGTCAACATATGCTTTTAACCTGTTAACATGGAGTACCCTGTGGGGACTCCTGGGAGTTCCTAGGTCTACCAAGTAGGTGACCTCTCCCTTCTTTTCCAGGATTGTATGGGGTCCAGACCATTTGTCTTGGAGTGCTGCTGGGGCCACTGGCTCCAACACCCATACCTTCTGTCCTGGCTGAAACTCAACCAAGACAGCCTTTTGGTCATGCCAAGCTTTCTGTAAGGCCTGGCTTGCCTCAAGGTTTTTGGATGCCTTCTCCATATACTCATTTTAAAGAACAAAGGTCCTTGGCATAAGAGGAGATAGTTTAAATGTTTCAACATAGACTACAATGAGCACTATGGAGGTTCTTCCAATGTCCAGCCGGACAGAGGAATATTTATTCAAGTAAGATAACAGGATGGACAAAATACAAGGCACAACAGAGATGGCGAACGGCACAGTCCTGTACCGAGCGTTTGAAAAGAAGGTATAGGGAGTATAGACACAAGAAGGAAACAGCAGGCAAAAAAGGGGGGAAGAGCAAAAGGCGGCTTACATTTACATAATAATACTGTGTAAGCTCAAACCAACAAACAACCCACTCATTTTGTCACAATGGTTGAATAGTGGTGTTTGCTACAAAGGTCGACGTTTCGATCCCTAGCTCTCAATACTATGGGATCATCATCAGGACTAGAAAATGAACTGTTGCCTGATAGATAGTGTCAAGGAGCCTGTAGGGTAGTAAGACAGGAAACAAAGAAACAACAAAAAATGATAAATAAACAATAAAGCAAGTCCGCCTTACTTTGAGCATATCTAGTCAGGAGACCGTTGGAGGGGTGTAACAATTCGCTACGTGAAGAGGGTGAGTGCGTGTGAATGTGATGGTACACATGCGGAAGGAAATGGCAGCGTTGTTGGGTGCAGTGGCGCACATAGTGAAGACACGACCGAGGAGGTCAATGACGGTGAGGGAGCAACAAGAGACGTGAAGAGTGCCCGTAGGGATCAGTGAGAAAGGATGTTAACGATGCGTGACCCAATAAGGAAGGAAGTTGCGACCAGAAAATGATGTATGTCATACCGAGAGAAACGAGGGTAAAACCACTAATGGTGGAACGAAAGGGGGTGGCGCAGTGCTGTTGGGAGCGAGTTGGTGCTGACGAGGAGGGATCCGTGTGAATTAAATGGACACGGCTCAAGTATGAAGGGGTGGTCTGTGCTAACCTGGGAAGCAGCTCGGAGTGGACCTGGGAAAGCTCGGTGGGTGCCAGGAGCAGCTCAATGGGTGCCTGGAGCTCGTCGGCAGTAAGCGAAAGCCCCACGAGGGCGTCTGGATGCTGGAATGGAGGAGTGAAGAAGGCTCCTTGACACTATCTATCAGGCAACAGTTCATTTTCTAGTCCTGATGATGATCCCATAGTATTGAGAGCTAGGGATCGAAACGTCGACCTTTGTAGCAAACACCACTATTCAACCATTGTGACAAAATGAGTGGGTTGTTTGTTGGTTTGAGCTTACACAGTATTATTATGTAAATGTAAGCCGCCTTTTGCTCTTCCCCCCTTTTTTGCCTGCTGTTTCCTTCTTGTGTCTATACTCCCTATACCTTCTTTTCAAACGCTCGGTACAGGACTGTGCCGTTCGCCATCTCTGTTGTGCCTTGTATTTTGTCCATCCTGTTATCTTACTTGAATAAATATTCCTCTGTCCGGCTGGACATTGGAAGAACCTCCATAGTGCTCATTGTAGTCTATGTTGAAACATTTAAACTATCTCCTCTTATGCCAAGGACCTTTGTTCTTTAAAATAAGTTATTACCCGAGGTCCCTAGGCTACCAGAACGGGTCCCCTTGTTCTTTTCTCTACACTTAGCGCAATCGCTGGATTGCAAGGGTTTGATTCCCTCCCCACCAATCTCTTGGTTCGGCCATCCTAGTTTTTATGAGTGTCTTTCAATTTAACCTTCCATTTTTGTTTCGAGTCCCCTTCCTTACACCACAGTATGTCAGCTTTTGCACCGTTGTATACTGATGATTACATTAAACAACTTTGCTCAGGTCCATCGTTACTCTCAGATGCCCCCGAAATACCCACCCCTTCCAACTCCTCAGTCCCAGATCAATTGGAGAAACTCAGAAAGAAGCAGGTCCGTTTACAATTAATGATCCTCATGCTCACAGATTACCTCAAAGCAGAAGTCATCCCTCTAGGTCTGCAAGTACGTAATATCCCTGGGATCTTTACCGACAACCCTAAATATATTTCCAACTTCAGCTACATCGGAACCACATGTTCCCGCCACTGGCTAGTACTCGGAATAGATATCGCCACTGAAACTCTGAAAGAGCTAGAGACCGAGATCTCAGATATACTCAAACAAATTCAAGATTCTAACGCAACCTCTGATGCCAAAAAACTGTTGGAACAGATTGAGAAAACTGTTGCAGATTTCCATAGAATCGAACAGAACAAGAAAGCTAACAAAATAAAGAAAGACATAAAAACCTATAACATTCAGACTACCTACCCTTACTTGCAAAAAGACTTCTACACTAATAGGTCCTACTCTACACATCAAAACAACCGTCCGTGGGGCCGCTACAACAGACGCCACAACCTAGTAGGCTTTTCAGATACGTCAGCTGATTCATCCGACAACTCGGACCCAGGTGAGGGAACTAGTACCACCAGACGTGGAGGATTAAATCAAAACACTTTTTTAGCCAGGGGCCAACAAGATCAACCCCAACGAGGCAGAGTGAAGAAAACTCAGCGGTGGTACAATCCACCGGGAGAGAGACGCACACGCAACAATTTTTACCAATGGTAATGACAGATACTTCTGCCAACCAACATACTGACGTGATTCCCATCTTCAATCTCTCTTCTCACTCATTGACCCCCGACGAACTCTCTCTCCTTAAAAAAGGTTTATCCTTTGTTCCTACAATTCCACCCAATTTCATGGACCTACAAACCGAGCTTCTCAGATTTTTCCGGCGCATCCGCCTACAAGCATTTTTCCAACTGCACCCTATGCCAGATCAAGTGGCCAATACTCCCTTCCGGCCCCCATCCACTTTCTCACCATCAGCCAGTATGGTACCCCCAGAGGTAATCACCTTTGAGAAAATGTTATTGAAAGATCTCTCTAATCTACAGAATAACAAAAGGTTCATCCCATTTAACATTACACGCAAAGAGAAACAAGCTATCACCCAGTTAAAGAACACCGACTCCTTGATAATCAAAAGTGCAGATAAAGGTGGTGGAATAGTGCTCCAGGAAAAAACAGCGTACATATCGGAGATCCAACGCCAACTTGACAACACAGAACACTACCTGAAGTTAGCATCGAATCCCACTAAAGAGATTCAGGGTTTGATCCTCAAGACAACCACAGAGGGTCTCCATGCTGGCTTCCTTTCAAAAAAGGAGTTTAATTTTCTCAATGTCAAGTCAGCACGTACACCCGTTATATACACGCTCCCCAAGGTCCACAAAAATATTTCAAACCCTCCAGGCCGTCCCATTGTTTCTGCCTGCGGCTCAATCTTAGAACCACTGGGGTCTTATGTAGATTTCTTCATTAAAGACTTTATCCCCACCACTCAATGTTTTGTCCGAGACTCGATGGCAATGATTAACATGATTGAGCATCATCCATTCGATCCTTTGACTGAAACTCTGTGTACCATGGATGTTGAGTCATTGTACACTAATATCCCTCAGACTGCTGCCCTTCTAGTAATCCAAAGAACACTAGATTCACGTCCACGCCCACATGCTGTCCCCAGCAATTTCATACTACAGCTTCTTGAACTTTGCTTAACCCGTAATTTTTTCAGCTTCAATAACACCTTCTATCAGCAAATCAAAGGCACGTCAATGGGGGCTATTTTTGCCCCAAATCTGGCAATACTCTTCATGGACCAACTAGAGACTAATGTCATTCTGACTGCCTCCAATCCGTTCTTCCCAGGCATCGTGTTTTGGCGTAGATACATCGACGACATCTTCATCATTTGGAGACAACACGTCGATGTTCTACGCCAATTTTTACATTGGTTGAACAACAACTGCTCTGGTTTATCTTTTACCACCACCACTGACACCGCCTCCATAGCATTTTTAGACCTTACGATTTTTCATGACAATGGTGAACTACTCACACGCCTCTTCCGCAAGCCCACAGAACGCAACACCCTTTTAAATTACACCAGCAATCACCCTAGGGCTCTAAGGGATTCATTGCCGTACTCTCAATTTTTGAGAATAAGGAGAAATTGCTCCTGTAGGGCTGACTATTTCAGAGAATCAGCTGTTTTGGCGTCCAAACTAAAAGACAGAGGCTACCCAAAAAGAATCGTAAAAAATGCTTCAAAAAGAGCCTGGTATTGTCCCCGGGAGGTGCTTTTGACTCCTAAACCTAAAAAAGAACTGCAGAGAATTGCCTGTGTGACCACTTTCTCTCTGGTATCCAACAAATTGAGAAAAGCGATACTGCACCACTGGCCCATTCTAAATGCAGGGAATCTCACTATTGATAAACCACTATTCGCCTTCAAAAAAAGCAAGAATCTGAAGGACCATCTGGTCAGGGCTGCACTACCTGTCGCTCCCAATACTTCTCTCCTTGCCAGTTGGGGTCTGTCCCCCATCATTGGTCATTCAAAATGCGGCTCTTGCAATGTCTGTGTGTTCACCATTGAAGGAAAAAGTTTCACATTTGATAACATTACAGTGCATTGTCAAGCTTTCACAAATTGTAATTCCTGCAATGTCATCTACCTTATCCAATGCCCTTGTTTGAAAATATACATTGGACAGACCACCCAAAGAATCAAGACCAGAATCTGTCAGCACAGAAGCCGTATCCGATGCAAGACACAGAACGCCCCCCTGGTCGAACATTTCACTGAGGCCAATCACAATGAAGATGATTTGCGCTGGACTGTACTCAAATCACTGAAGTTGCCTCCAAGAGGTGGCAATATGGCGCAACTTTTAAACAGAGAGGAACTAAAGACAATCATTCTGTTTAACTCCATCAACACCGGACTCAATAGGACAGAAGACTGGACATCCTTACTGTAATCAAGTGCAATTTGTGAATCACCTGTTTTCCTCGCCCCAGTCACTCTAAGATAGCCTGACTATCGTTGTTGGAACTCCATGCCTAAACCTAAAACGTAAATTCATGCAAATAATGTTCAGCTGTCTTTTTTCCCCCCCGCAACCCTATTGCACCCGACCGTTGACAATTGCTATAATTAACCTCTAGGTAAACTGTGATTACCTTTTATGTGTTCCTTTGCTCTATGGCTTTTCTCCAACTGGTTCAAGCTATCAACTTCCAGTGACAATTCGCTATTCCGAAAAGCATGCTCACATAGCCCCTCACCACCTTTCCTTCCCATTCCATCATGGCCCCCGGCCTTTCTCGATCCCTTTCTTAGTCCTCCCTCGATTTCGCCCACCCCCCTGGCCCGCCTTAAAACACCCACAGTCCCGCTTGCCCTTTGCTATCACGCCGAACGGAAAAGCAGATCCTTGCTTCCTCCGGCCGCCAGCTACTCATCGAGAGGTAAGCCTTGCTCCACACGCCATCCGCTAGAGCGCAAATTGTGTGCTCCTCCCTGTAATCACTCTAAATTCATTTTCTCCCAGCTCCGGTCCCGCGCTGTCTGGCAGCCCTATCCGCTGCATATACTCTCTACCTCTGGCCATTGAACACTCGGTTCTGGCCCCTTGCGCCCTGTTTGTATCTACAAGGTAAGCCCGTTCTTATGACGGCCCCGGAACTTACTAGCCGAAATTGGTTGGGGTCCCGCCAACACTTTCCTTGCCTTCCCCAGCTCCAGCCCTCCTGAACGCTTGGTTCATCCGTCGCCCACTGTCCCACAATACGACCAACTGTGGACCACGATCAAGGTAAACACCTCCCTGGTCTCATTATCCTACGGACTACGCCCTTACTTGGCTCACCCCTTCTTCACTCCTCCATTCCAGCATCCAGACGCCCTCGTGGGGCTTTCGCTTACTGCCGACGAGCTCCAGGCACCCATTGAGCTGCTCCTGGCACCCACCGAGCTTTCCCAGGTCCACTCCGAGCTGCTTCCCAGGTTAGCACAGACCACCCCTTCATACTTGAGCCGTGTCCATTTAATTCACACGGATCCCTCCTCGTCAGCACCAACTCGCTCCCAACAGCACTGCGCCACCCCCTTTCGTTCCACCATTAGTGGTTTTACCCTCGTTTCTCTCGGTATGACATACATCATTTTCTGGTCGCAACTTCCTTCCTTATTGGGTCACGCATCGTTAACATCCTTTCTCACTGATCCCTACGGGCACTCTTCACGTCTCTTGTTGCTCCCTCACCGTCATTGACCTCCTCGGTCGTGTCTTCACTATGTGCGCCACTGCACCCAACAACGCTGCCATTTCCTTCCGCATGTGTACCATCACATTCACACGCACTCACCCTCTTCACGTAGCGAATTGTTACACCCCTCCAACGGTCTCCTGACTAGATATGCTCAAAGTAAGGCGGACTTGCTTTATTGTTTATTTATCATTTTTTGTTGTTTCTTTGTTTCCTGTCTTACTACCCCACAGGCTCCTTGACACTATCTATCAGGCAACAGTTCATTTTCTAGTCCTGATGATGATCCCATAGTATTGAGAGCTAGGGATCGAAACGTCGACCTTTGTAGCAAACACCACTATTCAACCATTGTGACAAAATTAGTGGGTTGTTTGTTGGTTTGAGCTTACACAGTATTATTATGTAAATGTAAGCCGCCTTTTGCTCTTCCCCCCTTTTTTGCCTGCTGTTTCCTTCTTGTGTCTATACTCCCTATACCTTCTTTTCAAACGCTCGGTACAGGACTGTGCCGTTCGCCATCTCTGTTGTGCCTTGTATTTTGTCCATCCTGTTATCTTACTTGAATAAATATTCCTCTGTCCGGCTGGACATTGGAAGAACCTCCATAGTGCTCATTGTAGTCTATGTTGAAACATTTAAACTATCTCCTCTTATGCCAAGGACCTTTGTTCTTTAAAATAAGTTATTACCCGAGGTCCCTAGGCTACCAGAACGGGTCCCCTTGTTCCTTTCTTCTCCATATACTCAGCCATCCTGGAGCGGAGACCAAGTACATAGTCCACTATGTCTTGTTTAGGCTTTTTGAGAGGTAACTCCCATCCTTCCCTCACTAAACACAGTGGGCCTCTCACAGGGTGCCCAAACAACAATTCAAAGGGGCTGTAGCCAACTCCTTTTTGTGGGACCTCTCTGTAAGCAAACAGAAGGCAGGGTAGAAGGATGTCCCATCTTCGCCTGAGCTTTTCAGGTAATCCTTTGATCATACCCTTTAGGGTCTTGTTGAATCTCTCAACAAGCCCATTGCATTGTGGGTGATAAGGAGTGGTGAACTTGTAGTTGACACCACATTCCTTCCACATAGCTGTCAAGTATCCTGACATGAAGTTGGTACCTCTGTCAGATACTACCTCCTTAGGAAACCCCACTCTGGAGAATACTCCCAGCAGGGCCCTGGCCACAACAGGTGCTGTAGTGGTCCTAAGGGGAATTGCCTCTGGATACCTGGTGGCATGATCCACTACCACCAGTATAAATCTGTGCCCAGATGCAGTGGGAGGATCCATGGGACCCACTATGTCTATTCCCACTCTTTCAAAGGGGACCCCCACCACAGGTAGTGGTATTAGGGGGGGCCTTTGTTGTGCCACCTGATTTGCCACTGGCTTGGCAGGTCACACAGGAGCGACAAAACTCCTTGGTATCTTCATTCATGTGAGGCCAGTGAAAGTGAGGGACAAGCCTGTCCCAAGTCTTGTTCTGGCCTAAGTGTCCTGCTAAAGGAATATCATGGGCCAAGGTAAGAAGGAAGCCCCTTAATTGCAGAGGTATAACCAACCTCCTGGTTGCACCAGGCTTGGGGTCTCTAGCCTCTGAATAAAGGAGCCCATCATCCCAATACACTTTATGGGTACCTTGAGCATTCCCAGCAGCCTCAGCAGCAGCCAGCTGTCTGAGGGGTTCAAGAGAGGGACAGGATAACTGAGCCTGCCTCAAGTCAGCCCTTGAAGGTCCCCCTGTCCCCAGAAACTCAAACTGATCAGGTTCAAGCTCTTCAGGGACAGTTCCTTCAGGGTTCTCTAGATCAGCTTCCTGGGAAGGTTGATCATCACTCTGAGGCAGGGGGGAAGGCACAGCCTTGACCCTCATGTTCTTCTTCTTGGTAGGTGCTTGGTCCATTGTTCCAGGATCCAAGACCTGTGGTTCAGTAAGGCACTTTTTGGCCTGTGACCTGGTCACAGCAAGGACATGTGGTGATATACCTAACATCTCTGCATGTGTCCTGTACTCCACTTCTGACCATAGAGAACTCTCTAGGTCATTGCCCAACAAACATTCTACTGGGAGGTCTGCACTAACCACAACCCTTTTGAGGCCAGTTACCCCTCCCCATGAGAAGTTAACAACTGCCACACTATGGGAAGTAGTGGCATTGCTGGCATTGGTCACCAGGTAATTCTCACCTGGTATGTACTGTCCAGGGTCCACAAAGCCTGGTGTCACCATAGTGACACTGGCACAGGTGTCCCTGTAGGCTTGAGCCACTTTTTCATTAATTAAAGGAGTCTGTCTGTACTTGCCCAGGTTACTGGGGCTCACAGTTAGGGACAAATCAATGTCCCCATCACAGATCAGGACTGCCTGTGTCAGGGTTCTGTCTAAGTCAGAATCTCCTTCAGTTCCCATAGTGATTCCCACTACACCCTTTGTCTGGGGACCAACACTGCTAACAGTAGTACTGGGAGCAGGTGCCTTAGGGGCAACAGTGTTGGGGGCTCCACCCTTTTTGCAATCACTAGTCCAGTGAGTTGTATTTTTGCAATGATTGCACCAGGGTTTCTTTTGACCTTCTTTCTTCTTTTTGGACTGTTGGGACCCACCCTCCTTAGCAGTAGTTTGGGGCCCTGTTGAAGACTTCTGGTCTTTAGATTTCTGATCTCCACCCTTTTGGTCTGTTTTCTTCTGATCACCCCCTTGGCCCTGGTTCTGGTTCTTTTGCTTAACCCTGGTTCTGACCCATTTGTCTGCCTTCTTTCGCAATTCTTGGGGAGAGGTCAGATCAGAGTCAACCAAGTGTTGATGCAGTTGCTGGTTTTGACAGTTATTTAAAATCTGTTCTCTCATCATCAAATTATACAATCCTGTAAAATCAGATACCTTACTTCCCAGCAACCAACCCTCCAAAGCCTTAGTGGCACATTCAACTTATTCAGACCAGTCCTGAGTCTGTGTCTTTTGGGTGTCTCTGAACATTAACCTGTACTGTTCAGTGGTTAAGCCTAACCCATCAACTAGGACACTCTTCAGGACTCTGTAATTTCTGACATCCTCTTCTCTAACAGTGAGGAGTCTATCTCTGCCTCTCCCCTCAAAGGAGAGCCATAAGATTGCTGCCCACTGGTCTTCAGGAACCTGCTGTACTTTGCAGGCTCTCTCAAGAGCAGTTATCCATTTGTGGATATCATCCCCACTTTTGTAGGGGGGCACAACCTTGGACAGGTTCCTATTATCAAAGACCCTATCTTTGTCCCTAGGGACAATGCTGCCACCAGTGGGTATAGACCCACTCTCTCTAGGTTGCCTAGCCTTGTTCAGTTTCTCTTCCATCAGGGCTACTTCTAGCTCCTGTTTCCTGATCCTCAGCTGGGCTTCCTGCATTCTGGCCTCATGCTCCCTCCTCTGAGGGGTGGTCATCCTTCTCCTGGAGTGACCTTGAGAGCCTCTAGAGGTATGAGAAGCATTAGATTCACCTGAGTGATTCCTTTGCCTCCCAGACCCCTGGTTAAGTCCACTGGGGAGATCCAATGGGATGATCCCATTGTCAGTCCCCAATAGCCTTAAGTTAGCTGGGCCACGTATAACACTTGGCACTGGGCTAGTTCTCCCTTCATCCTCACTACCTTCTGTATCCCCACCACTTTCTTCCTCTGTAGTATGATTCCCCTCTAAGGGAGGACCATTGGAAAGGGGTACCTCAGTAGCATCTTCAGAAGGGGGGCCTCCTGTTCCTGTCCCTAAGGGGCCTAACTGGGAGGCTTTCCTGAGAGCTTTCTGATCTTCATCAGCCTGTAAAAGCTCTCTGAGTTCAGCAGAAGTAGGATTCTTGGGCTGTTTAAGGCCCCTGATATTTGCCAACTGCCTGAGCTCATTTTGATTAAGGGTAGCAAAGATGGATGGTGCCCTCTGGGGGTCACTCTCAACAGAGATGGGTACATTGGACCCCTCTGCCCCAGCCATTGCTCTTAAGTGTGGGTGGATGTGTTGCAATCTCCCTACACTTGGGTTTACCTACTAAACCTATCTAGTAGTTGTAGTCAGGGTGTTCTACTCCCTTTGCTCTACAACAACTAAGTTCAGTAGAACTTAAGTATATCTAATCTTGTTTTATATGTACCTATAGGTACCTATGTGATCTTTCAATTGGTAACCAAGAGATTACAATGGTAAAACACAGCAAGCTCAAATCCAACCGCTGCTCACCAATGTGAGAAGTTGGCCTGGTATATGATGTTCACTGGTTAAAGTGACCACCTTGTACCATGCCAAGCAACCCTTATGGTGTGGTTGTAAGTCAACCTTTTCGGACTAGCTGCCCTAGTGGTAGCGTAGGCTAAGCAGTCTTTGAGGCTAAACTCGTGAAACGTGTTAAGCAGGCTGTTTTACCAAATGTAACCCCCTTTTATACCAATGAAAGGACACCACACAGATATATATTCAAAATATATATGTATTTATTTCTCAAAGTAACCCCTAGACTCTTTATGAGCACAGGAGCACAAATCGTTAAACAAGATTACAATAGAATACACAGAAGTTGCACTTTATATGGATAGGCCCTGGTGGCCGCTCAAACCATATACTAAAATAGTGGTATAAGTACCACGAACAGAAAAGGGAAAAGGCCTAGGGCCTCTAGAATCGCTGGGCCTACAAGGAGCTAACTTCAGTTAGTGACCCGGAGGTCCACGGGTTGCGTGTGCAGAGCAAATAGTCACACGCGAGCTCCCATAGGTTTTCAATGGGTGCGTAAAAAGTACAAAGTTACTGCAAAAGGAATCTTCCGGATGGACTATGAACTCAAGATTGGAAACACAGACACTAGAGATGATACTCTACACTTGGGCACTGGAGTGCCAGCTTTACCTCACCCACAGGAAGCGGGTGCGTAGGTGTCGAAGTGCGTCGGGTTTCTTCTATCTGTTCAATGGAGCCTGTGGACAAAGATGCTGCAGGCGGTCGGTCCGGAAGGGATGCGGTGGATCCAAGGGTGGATCGGAGTTGTAGAAGACCTGTAAGCAGAGGGGACAGTGTTCACAGTCACTAGCCAGTGACCAGCGTGGCACCAGGTGGGTACCAGGCGATGTCGGGTGCAAACAGGAAGGAAGGTGTAGCTTGTCTCTGCAGCCACGTAGTCCCTGAAGGTCGACGACGTCCAGGAGTCGATTCACGAGCTGTCCCACGCAGGCTCTCGCTGTCGGCGGTGTCGGCGACTTGGTCGAAGCAAACAAGCCTTGGCAAAAGCAATTGTTGTGGAAAACGAAATAAGCTGATGGCTCTGACCAGCAAGGTCAGAGGGATTGCTCCTTTGGAGGGGAGCAAGGGCCAGTCTGGAGCAACCAGACCAGTGGTGTAGTTTTGGAAGTTCGTCGCCAAGATGGCCACTAGCCAGCGGGCCAGCAACCGGTTAGGCGCGTCGAGTGGCAAAATGCAGAAGGGCCCCACGCAGATCGTGGAGATGCTGGAGGGCTCACCTTTGGTGCAGATGCTGCTCGGGTGTTGGTCTTCTCTGATCCCAAAGCACAACTTGGAGGGGGCCTCGGTTGTTGCGCTTGCAGCTTGTCGTGGTCTTTTCAAGATGGCTGGCTCCACGTGTCTCGGTGCCTCCACGGGTCTCCTCTTCTCAGGGACTGTGGATCGGGCTGTGAGAGGTCTGGAGGTCCAGGTCTTGTCAGTCTCTGGGCTCGGGCTCCGGCGGGAGGCGGCGGCAAAGCAGACGTTGATTCGCTGGATGGTGCTTGCGTTAGCAAGGTGGTCACTCCCTGACCACAGGGGAGATTGGCTTCAGTCCTCTGTGCGGCAGAGCGTCGAAGTTCCCGTCTTCTTCTTAGTTTCAAGTTGATTCCAGGATGTCTGAAGTCTTAGGACACAGCTCCTACCTTTAAGCGGATTCTAGGGGCCGGACTACCTGCTAGGTCCCTCCCTAAGGGTGGGACCAGGAAGGGGGGTGGTTACACCCCCAATCCTTTGTCCAGCTCGCCCCAGGCCCGGGACTGGTGTGCCCCAGGACCGGATTGAACTGCCATATGCACCGAGGCTCCTTGTGAGCCTCAGGCATGTCTGGTTTCTTTCAAGCCCTACCTGACCAATACACAAAATCCTGTCTGGGGTGGTGCATGCACCTCCCCTGGCAGGAAACCCTTTGTCCACACCTCCCAAGCTGGAAGGACTCCCAGCAGCAGGAGGGCAGACTTGTGTCTGTGGTGGCAGCATCCATTTTGTGGAGCTGAGGCTATGTCTGATTTTACCCGGGTTTCAGGTACTGTACATGTCGTGTCCCTCTAGAAGGGTGGAATGCTAACCCCGTCGCCAGAATTGGCGAGGGGTTAGTATTCCAATTCGTATGACACCTTACTCGACATGTTTTGATAAAGCCAAACCAAAGATAGCATTTAACCGCGAGGTTCATAATGCACTTAAGAGTATATGGTATGACGATATCTGGAAACAGTAGGAGGAAGTTGTTCCGACCACTGCAGACAGGCTCAGCTCATGCCAGAGCACCATCTCACATGGAACCAAGCACTCTGCCTTCAGGATTGTTAAGGCCTGCCATAGGAGTGACTTATAGGTTACCATGTGTCCCATTTAAGGTTAGGTATAGGTATACTACACCTAAGTAAGAGGTGGTTACACCAACTTACCCCAGCTGAGTGATCAGCCAGTTGTGTCAAATTTGTTAGGCCAAGCCTGGGGTGGCATAATACATGCTTCAGCCCCTGGCAGGCCTTGGATACACCAATGCCCTGGGTACCTAGTGTACACTGGTACAGGGGCTGACAGGGTGATCCACTTCCAATTGGTTATGCACCTAGGGTGCATAGTTTTAATTTAGTAGAGAGAACAGCAGGCTGGGGGTCTGATTGGCAGGCCCACAGCCTCAATATGTCAAAAACCAGTGAAGCAAAAAGCAAAATTTGGGGTGACCATAGGATAGCAGACCCTACTCTCCTACAAGGAGAAAAACCATACACTTGCAGTGAATGTGGAAAGAGCTTTGCTTGTTTATCAAATGTAAAGAAACACCAGCGTATGCACACAGGAGAAAGTTTTTACACTTGTAGTGAATGTGGACAGAGCTTTAGTAGATCCACAAATCTAAAGAGACACCATTGGACACACACAGTGGAAACACCATACACATGCAGTGAATGTGGAAATAGCTTTAGTAGATCTACGTATCTAAAGAGCCACCATCTAACACATTCAGGGGAAAAAGCATACACATGCAGCGCATGCAGTGAATATGGCAAGAGCTTTACTCACGCATCACACCTAACCATCCAACTGCAAAGACATACAGAAGGAAAACCATACACATGCAGTGAATATGGAAAGAGCTTTAGTGGATCTACGTATCTAAATAGCCACCATCTCACACACACAGGGGAAAAAGCATACACATGCATTGAATGTGGAAAGAGCTTTACTCACGCATCACACCTAACCATCCATCTGCGATGGCATACAGGAGAAAACCCATACACATGTAGTGAATGTGCAAAGAGCTTTACTCAAGCAGCAAACCTAACCACCCATCTGCGAAGGCATACAGGAGAAAAGCCATACACATGCAGTGAATGTGGAAAGAGCTTTAGTAGATCTGCACATCTAAAGACCCATCTGCGAACACACACAGGGGAAAAACCATACACATGCAGTGAATGTGGAAAGATATTTACTCATGCATCAGACCTAACCATCCGTCTGCGTTGGCATACAGAAGAAAAAACATAAAAATGCGGCAAATGTTGAAGGAGCTTTGGTAAATCCATGCATCTAAAGGGTCAGCAGCTAACACACAAACAGAAATAAAACACACATGCAGTGGATGTTGAAAGAGCTTTACACAAGCATCAGTCCTAACCATCCATCTGTGAAGGCATACAGAAGAAACACCATATCAATGCAGTGAAGGTGGAATGGACTTTGCTAGTTCAACATACCTAAAATGCCACCAGCAATCTCACATAGGAAAACCAAGATGAAATATGTATGATGTTTCAGTCATTTTTAAACCGAAATACACCCTCTGCAAACCCACAGATGTAGTAAATGAGGGAAGAGCTTACATGATGTATTATTCCTAGTTACAATTAGTGAATACACAAAGTGGAAATAACATTGTGTTGTAATGGATGTGAGAAAAGCTTCCATCCTTTTTTGCAATTACGTATGCATCGGCAAATGTACGCACACGTCGTCATAAAATTATAAGTCACTGTCAGCAACACATCCAAGAAAATAATTTTGGCTACAGTATATGTAGGAGGGTTTCATTCACTTTTCAGCATGTAGAGTTGTAAGGTGAATGAAGAAACAGCACCTAGACCATGCCAATGTCAGGTAAGGTTCAATTATTGCACTTTCTAGCTTTGGAAAAATGCAATATGTTGAAACTACTCTCCCACTGTGGAAGTTGCATTGTGCATGCTTGAAGGGGAGATAGTGCTTTGATCCTGTTACATAATATATTGGTAACCTTTGACATTGTTGACAATTCCATTTATGCACATGGGGATGGTGGATACCTTAATGAATTATGTAAACATTAAGGCCCAGGTATATCTCCAATGTATAATCTTTTAAAAATAAATTGTTTATTGAAGTAAAACTTCAGTTACGCAGAAAAACCAGTCAACATAGCAAATTGTACAAGTGGAGGCTGTACATCGATATTATGCAACATGCCTCGGAGTTGATAATGCTCCAGGAAACACATCTTGTGGGGAACATGTGCAAGGCCCTGGCTAGATGGGGCTATCAACTGGTGGCACACTCAGGGCTCACCACAGGTTCCAGGGGTGTGGGTATTATGAAGAAGCGATCTTTCCCAATGTCAATAGAACAACCATGCGCAGATAACTTAGCGAGATACACGGCAGCGTCGGGTGTATGGGAGGGCGAAAACTTGATTGTAATATCAGTGTATGCACCACCAGGCTTGCAGGAGGTCACATTAAGAGAACTGGGGAAAGCGATCCTATCGTTCCCAATGGGGAAATTGGTAACAGGGGGAGACTTTAATTCTGTGATGTCGGGGAGGTTGGATCGACTTCCCCCATGAGATCTAGTACCATCGCATGTGATACTCCCACACTTCCTGGAGGCAATGGGGCTAGGGGATGTGTGAAGGGTCCGTCATCCGTCGGATATGCAATTCACATTTCATTCTGGGGCTCATGGTAGTCTCTCCTCTATTGATTATGTCTTGACCCCGGCAGATCAGGTACGATATGTTAAGGAGATCCATCACTTAGCGAGGGGCATTTCTGATCATTCCCCAGTATGGATGCACATTGAAGTTGATAATGGAAGTGGGACCAAAATAGTGCCAATAAACCCCTGACATCTCCAGATCCCAAAGATTAAAAAGAAGCTCATTCAGGAACTAGACAATTATTTTAGAGAAAATGAGGGATTGGTAGATTCGGCCCAGATCCTCTGGTAAGCTTTCAAAACAGTAATATATTTTGGCATGCGGTGTCTCAGATAGCAGGAGCTAAAAAGGAAAAAATGCAGAACTAGTTAGATTAGAAGAAGAAATCCTAGCATTTGAGAGTGCCCTTACCACAACAAAAGATCGGGACAGCGTACACCTGCTCAACATTGAAAAAAGAAGAGTATAGAAGTGAGGCGCTAAACAAGGTGAAAACCCTATATGGACACACATTAGGAAGAATATAAGAGCAAGGAGATAAGGCAGGGGAAATTGTTGGCCTGGCTAGTTAGGAGGGAGCAGGCTAGTCGACTAGTTACAGAACTATTATCAGAATCGGGTGACAAACTGACAGACACACAGGAAATTGTAGATGAATTTGCTAGATAGTATGAACTATTTTATGGTTCTAAGACCACTAGGGAGGAAGTAGAAATGAAGGCATTATTGTCTGAAATGTATCTACCAATGGTAGCGGAGAAAGATAAAATTCTGTTAGATGCAGACCTAACGAAGGAAGAAATTGCACAGGCTATACGAACCCTTCAGTCAGGGAAAGCAATGGGCCCGAACGGCCTCCCGGTAGAACTCTACAAACTGAGGCCTGATGGTATAGCCCTTCACCTTTAGAGAATGTATGAAGAAAGTTTAGATAGAGGATGCCTCCTGCAAGATCAGAGAGTGGTGACTCTGGTGGTAATACACAAAGATGGTAAACCCAAAAATCAATGTTCATCCTACCGGCCATTGTTAAACTGGGAGGCCAATATACTGGCTAAGTTATTGGCCACCCAGCTGGTCCGGGTCATGATGTGGTTAGTCCACCCAGATCAATTGGGATTTATGCCACCTGAAACACATCATTGAATCTGCGACGGCTGCACGGAGTCATGGGGTGATTAGACACTATTAGGGAAGATGCGGTGGTGGTGTCTCTGGACGCTGCCATGGCGTTTGATACCATGGAGTGGGCATATCTTTTTGCCGTTCTGGAGGCAATGGGGTTTGGTCCACAATTCATCGACTGAATACATCTCCTCTATACCGACTCTCTTGCACAAGTGGTAGTTAATAACAAAAAGTCTGCCAGCTTTACCTTACACAGAGGGACAGGGGTGTTCCCTGTCCCCACTTTTATTTGCACTGATGTTAGAGCCTCTTGCGTACTGGATCTGTAAAGACCCTTTAATAAGGGGTTTGCGTTGGGCGGAGGAGTGGGAGGACCGGATCTCACTCTACGCAACAATATTTTATTGTACCTGGCCTCACCAGAGAGATCTCTACATATTTTTATGAATTTTGGTACCTACTCTGGTTACAACATCAACTGGTCAAAATCACTTGTGTTTGAGCTACACAGGAGCCACAGAGGGATTTAAGTATCTAGGGTCGTTTATTACACGGAACCCCAAATTGTATTATATGTCTAATTTGATGCCACCACTGCAGAGACTCAGACAGGATGTAGAGTATTGGAAGAATCTGACGCTGTCACTACTAGGAAGTAAAAGACACACAATTGATGGACGGAATGCAGAACAAATCAAAACATTCACCCCCAGTCAAGCGATCTGGGTTAAATCCATCATTCTTTTGCACACCATGCCACTCCAGTTTAGACCTGGCCATATGCAAATCAGTCTTGACCCTGTGCCTCATGGGAACAGTCCAGCCTGAACTGCCAAGCCAGGTCCTCCCTGGACCGGAAACAAGCATCCTAGGACGGGTTCCAGGTTTTCACCTTTTTAGGCCATGATCTCTGTACTGGGGAGAATGTATGACATTGTTCTGCATTCTGTCCATCAACTGTTGTTTTTGCATTTGTCACCCCGAGTTGGACGAATATGCTCAGACGTGGGTCCCCTGGTCTCCATGCCACTGGAATCAAGCTATCCTGGCTGAAGAGGGGTGATACCCCGAAACCGGTCCTAGGATGCTTGTTTCCAGTCCAGGGAGGACCTGGCTTGGCATTTCGGGCTGGACTGTTCCCATGAGGCACAGGGTCATGACTGATTTGCATATGGCTGGGTTCAAACTGGAATGGCATGGTGAGCAAAAAAACAATGGATTTAGGCCCAAATCTCTGTACTGGGGTGAATGTATGACATTGTTCTGCATTCTGTCCATCAACTGTTGTTTTTGCATTTGTCACCCCGAGTGGGACGGGAATGCCTAGACGTGGGTCCCGTGCTCTCCATGCCACTGGAATCAAGCTATCCTGGCTGAAGAGGGGTGAAACCCCGAAACTGGTCCTAGGATGCTTGTTTCTAGTCCAGGCAGGACCTGGCTTGGCAGTTCGGACTAGACTGTTCCAATGAGGCACAGGGTCAAGACTGATTTGCATATGGCTGGGTTCAAACTGGAATGGCATGGTGAGCAAAAAAATTATGGATTTAGGCCCAGATCTCTGTCCTGGGGTGAATGTATGACAGTGTTCTGCATTCTGTCTATCAACTGTTGTTTTAGCATTTGTCACCCCGAGTGGGACAGGTATGCCCAGACGTGGGTCCTGTGCTCTCTATGCCACTAGAATCAAGCTATCCTGGCTGAAGAGGGGTGAAACCCCAAAACCGGTCCTAGGATGCTTGTTTGCAGTCCAGGGAGGACCTGGGTTGGCAGTTCAGGCTGGACTGTTCCCACGAGGCACAGGGTCAAGACTGATTTGCATATGGCTGGGGTCAAAGTGGAATGGCATGGTGAGTAGGGTGACCAACTGGCATGGGTGCAAATTCAGGACAGTGAGTGTAAAAATTCAGGACAAAGGGTCAAAATTCAGGACAAAAATTCAGGACGGAAGGTGAGAATTCAGGACAAAAATTCAGGACATAGGGTACGTTTTGCAGACACATCAGAGGAGGTCGCGCAATAAAACATAAGTAAATAGAAAACCAACACAAGCACAAGTCAAAATAAGTTTATATTTGGTTGAGAGAACTTAGCACTGCATCTGTTGTGTGTGCAAGTGAAATTAAACACCTGTGTTTGCATATTAAAAAAAGAAAATTAAGAAAATTATCAAAGCTGAAGGTTTCTCAGATTTTACATGCACCCTCTCCCCAACTGGAAAAAAAAACACCTGATCTGATCAATCATCCCAAGGGGATTTGATGTGAAACCCTAATGGGGTTCGGAGGGCCAGGATAGACATGAAAATAATAACAGCACAAAAGCAGAAACTTTGCACTATTGGAGAAAAATAATTAATATTTGTACCGTTATCACTTTCTTGTGTGGCAATTTAAGAGGCTAACAGTGGATGCACCTGGGTAACACGCGCCAAAATGAAACCTCCACCCCCGAGAGCTTGGCCCCTAGTGACGTAACAGGAGCCCATAAACAAAAGCAGTTTGCCAGGGCCTGGGCTATGGCAGGAAGAGGCCCAGCAAATGCTGTCACTGATCTGGCTCTCACAATACGTGCACACTCTCATTACAATGTTTCCCCCTTTCCAGGGTGTCCAACCTCATACCTGCACCGGCCTTTTGCGGCCCTGCAGAGATGCTTGTACCAACAGATGCCACCGGGACTGTACAGCATGTGTGATCTTGGGCACAAGGCGCTCACGATCCCAGGCTGGTTCTCTCCATGGTCAGGCAGATTCATTGTCGTGTTTCTGAGCTGCGAGATAACAATGTCCTCCCAAACCACCTGCCCTGTCAGGTGACCTCTGACCTTCCGCTCCTTTCTCTAGGAGCAGGCACGCTCCAAGACTTTGACTCTGTGAGGGCCATGAAGAAGCATGGGTGGACCAAGAGGATGGCTGTGGTGGAGGCAAAAAATAAAAGCATTCAGGAAGATTGTGAGCATTGGGGCGAGAATGTAGCCATACGGCTAGGATGGTCGACCTCTGAGCTGGGGAACCGGGTTCGAGTCTCTGCAGGGACGCTCAACATTCTGTGATTCCGGGCAAATCACTTAATCTCCCTGTGCCTACTAAAGTGAATGTGTCCATCTGTAACGTAACTGGTGCTCATGTAAAGCGCTCTAAAACCTCCGGGCCTAGTTCGCGCTATATAAAACTCCACAAAAATAAAGATCGGCTGTTTTAGACACTGACAATATAGGCCCACTTTTCACAAGTCTGCGAAGCGAAAGATGCATATGTATTCTAATGTTTGGCCTAATTGAACAGAACATTGGCCCTTCTCAGTACCCAACTTGTACTGTTTGCAGCAGTACTGGGCATAAGGCATGGCTGCAAACCGTGCCCTCTGAGCACTGCTGCAGGAAGGGCCAGTTTGGATGCTCATGGCACTTGTTAGAGGGCATGGGTAGTGACCGTGCTCAAGGTCAACTAAGCATAGCCATGCCTAGACATAATAGTAGGGAAGAGATGTTTGGTTAAAGTGCATGACTAAAATGTATGGGTTGGTGGAGGCGCTCTGTTACCATAACTGATCATACTCTTTGTGAAAGGCCGTGTTTTTAGGTTGTGGATCATTAGTTGAATATCCTTTCAGCAGCAATTTCAAATCTCATATTTCACAGGAATAATGCCATACTGATTAATTCATTATTTTTATTATCTATATTAATATTTATTACAGTATCAACCAATAATAAGACCAGAAATGAGTGTAATGTAGTATACTAAAGTGGCAAAATGTAGTGTTTTCTACGCATATTTTAATGTTTCAAAAACATATGATGTTAAAAGTACATAACGTAAAGTTATAGAGTTCTAGTGAGATTTACAAATCACTCATAGTTGAATATCATGTAAGTATGTATAGAAATGAGGCTATACAAATTAGGATCTTGCCGTTCCTTTTGCGTCACACCCATCCTTTGCCCGAAGACGTGCAGGACATCCAACAGCAGGGAGCTCTATTTCCTGCGGCCATTAAGTGCTGAGAGCCAGCAGGGAAATGAATAGCATATCTCACCTTGACTTCCACTGCAGGGCAAGGCCTGCCCGGGACCACCAGGACTGGAGAAAGGGAAGTAAGCATCTCATCAGGACCAGTAAGATAGGGTTGCCTAATGAGGGGATTACCGCCCCGTACATCAAAGGGATCATTTTGAAATGCGTTGTCAGCTTCATACTTCACAAATCTCGAGAGGTTTAAAAAACATATATGCAAAGAACTGAGATTTCCAACTCTATAGATCCCTTTATGGAACCATAATACCTAACTGTCGAGTATTTATCCTCTGTACATAAACTTATAGGGCTGTATTCTCAAAAGATACATTCGGTCATAAACTGTCAAGAATTCCTGTCATACAAGGGAAACACGCCCTTATGTAAACAGGAGAGCTGTTACATAACTCAAGGAAAACACGCCCTTATGTAAACAGGAGAGCTGTTACATAACTCAAGGGAAACACGCCCTTATGTAAACAGGAGAGCTGTTACATAACTCAAGGGAAACACGCCCTTATGTAAACAGGAGAGCTGTTACATAACTCAAGGAAACACGCCCTTATGTAAACAGGAGAGCTGTTACATAACTCAAGGAAAACACGCCCTATAAAGGGAGGAACCGGGAGGTACAACGCTGTCGGATATTGTGTTCACACCGACGTACCTGCTTCGTGAAGAGCAGTGTTCCGGAGTGGTGCTCCAGTAAGGCAAGAACGGAGGTAGGTCGAGTCGTTACTCCCTGGGCCGTGTCTTGCCCCATCGTCACCTGTGAAGGACCCGGAAGCTCTACCGGTCAACCATTGAGCTTCGCTTTTTGACTCGGCTGAGTCCAAGCGCAGTGGCGCTTTTGCTGGTTGGAGTCGTAACTCCCAGCCCGACCAGAGACACAGGGACTGCCAGCTGTAACGCACACCAGGAGGTGTTTGCCGCGTTACAGACTCGGAAGTCCACAGGATCGATCGAGCGGCTGCTCTCGGTTCAGTCTTCTTGCTTGTGATTGGGGTATCGGTGACGCATCACCAGGAGGTGACTCCGCGTCCCGGTGCAGTCTGAGGAAGAGGTTGAGCGGCTGCTCCCTTCAGGTAGAGACCCCGGCTGGGTGTTTCCCTGACTCCTCGATTCTCCCCAACACTCTTCGTGCCCCTCACAGCCTACCGATTGGCATTGTCGGCCATTTCATTTCTGCCCTCTGTTGGCATACGCCGGGACCGGCGTATATGCAGAGGACGGTTAGGACCATCCGTGCTGTGGGCTGGTAACGTACTTAGCCTGGAGGATTCCAGTGACTATAACTTGTTTATTCTTTGTATTATATTTGCCTTCATTAAAACAACTAACCCTTCACTAGTGGTTGCGTCCTCATTGTCGTGTCTGTTAAACGATCCTGAGACGTTCAGGGCGTTACATCAACATAGGTTTATGACTAAATGTACCTTTTTTACACCTGCAAGGAATTCATAAAGGAACTCCTGACAGGTGGCTGTGCATTTATTACTGTGAATTATTTCTCCACCAAGAGTGCAGAGAAATCCCCTATAGTAAATCCCACTTAAGTTGTGAGAATTGAGTGTTGTAAGGTGTGAGTCACCTTAGTACTTTTTAGGTACACCCACAAGCATATACATTTGTGGGCACCCTCAAATTCTTCATGGTAGCCTTTCCACTCTGGAGATATTGGGAGTAACTCTACAACACGCCAAATGTGTGTTCAACGATGCCCCTGGTATGTATGTGGGCCGCATTGTACTGTCTCTGGGCGGGTGTGTTCAGGTCCCGCAGGGGTGTCATCATCCATGGGCAGAGTGCATATCCTTGATCACCTGTGACAGTGCAGGGAGAAAAGAGTCAATACTTGGTTCGGCAGGATGTGATGGCAGGCCTACCAACTCAGTGACGACTGTGCTGGCTGAGTATGGGGTGAGTGTAAGCCAGCCCTCAGGGAGTAGCCCCGGATGACCATGGAGTGGTGTAGTCATGTCTGGCAGGTGGTCGTGTAGTCTGACATGTCGAATGGGGCTTGGTCACGTGTGCATCCCCACTGATGTGCTTTGTGTGTTGTTGGCTGTGGGATGTGTGGTGTGTTGATTTGGTACTTACCAATGAGCAGTCCAGTTCCATATGTGCCATCCTGGAAGTGCTGGTTGATGATGGACTGTTGGAAGATGAAGGAATCGTGCACACTGCCTGGGTAGTTGGCGGCGACATTGGTGAAGAGTCGCCGGTGGTCCACTATTGCCTGCACATTGATGGAATGCGTGTGCTTTCTGTTGCAGTAGTGGTGTGCAGTATCCACAAGGGGTACAAGTGGAACATTTGTGCAGTCAATTGCCCCTAACATGGCCAGGAATCTGGCTATGGCGTAGAAGCCTTGCTTTGTCTCCAGCTGTTCCTGCGCAGTGTTGGGGAAGTGAAGGTATTGAGGTATGAAGCGGAGGTTGGCATCCAGGACAGGTGTGATGAACTTTGATAGGGCTGGCTGTGAGACACCTACGACTATGGCAGTTGTTGGTTGGAATGTCCCAGAGGCCAACAGGTGCAGCACAGCCAGCAGCTTTGTCTGAGGTGGGATGTTGGTTCTCCGCTGTGTTTGTACCATTAGCCTGTGGGCGATGTGTGTCATGATGCGGAGAATGGTTGTCCTTTTGAGCCTGCAGTGGGCAATGACATCCGCGGGCGTTAGGACTGTGAGGGTAGTGCGTTTTCGGTAGGTCCGCTATCTTACTCTACGCTGCCTCTGTGGTGATCCGGGGGGGTGCGGGTCCGGGTCCTGTGGGTGGTGGTGGTGGGTGTTGTGGCCCTGTTGGGGCTCCGAGCTGCATGATGAGTAGCTCCATGGTGTCATTTGTTCTTCAGGTATGGTTGTGTGCAGGGCTCCGTAGCCAACTGCAGTTAGGCGTCCGTCTTTACACCTGCTTGAGGCAGGTGTTAAATACCTACGGCCACTGCGGCTTATCGCCAGTTTTTGGTTTGCTCCGCAGTTCTGTAACTTCGTTGTGAAAGTGGTGTTGTTGTTTTTCATGTGTTTTTGCACGGGTACGCCTACTCTGCATCTCATTAGAGTTAGTTGGTGATGTCCGCCGTGGTGTTAGATTTTGGGGCAGTTATTGCGGGAATACTGGCGATGTCTGCGGTTTGCACCTGCTTGTGAATGGGGTGATAAATATATATCCACTTTTGTTGCGTTAAGGTGGAGATAAATCGGAGATAAGTCCTTGTAAATATGCCCCCAAGTGTCCCTGGTATAACCAGGATTGCAGGAAGGCTAAGGGGGTGCTTATCGGTACATTAAAACATAAGGTGTGTGCGAAGATTGCATCCTGCAGAGCTGAGTATAAAACTGCCATTGGCAGAGCTAAAAAGGAGAAGGAGGGTTCTCTCTGGGCTTCCTCACATATTGCACTGATGGATAAAGACCCCATGGCCTTCTGGAGACAGGCAGCATAATGGCTAAAGGGGACAAGGCAAACCCTGAAATACACTGTCCAGCCCGAGTGGGCTGCCCATTTTGGCCTTCTTTATGGTAATGGTACAAACAAAGGTATTGAGATGAGGGTTGAGTCTCTGGGAGAGGAAGGTGAAACTTTGGTCATCTCCATGTTGGAAACTCTAATAGCAATCTCATCTTGTGTGCCAGTGCGAGCCCCTGGTCCAGACAGAATACCTAATGACCTGTTCAGAGAGGATAAAATGCTCAAGGGTTCGTACATAAACTTGGTAACAAATCTGATCCTGTCTGGTGCCCCTATTACACCATCATGGCAGACTGCAGAAATAGTGCCCATTTACAAAAAAGAATGCTCACGTAATAAGAAAGCGTGGTGTGAAATAGTGATAGTGGTTTTAAAAAGGCATCACATTGACAACAATATAGTAGTTGAACTCCATAAATGATTTTTACAAGTTATGAGGAATTCATGTTGTGGGATGGTCGATGGCATTTCGAACCCAATTATTGGGGTTCATCTTCAGGACAGTGGTGAGCAAGTTGATATGAAATTAAAACTGCCCGGAAGGTTACTGTGTAGTTCCTCGAGGCTCCAATGTGGGAGACAGGGGCTTCAAGTAGGCTGTATCGATTGAGAGCCAGATGAAATAGTATTAAACAAACAGTTGTTGGGTAGCGCAGCTGGGCAGTACATAGATCCGCCTGGAGAATATAGATTTCTTTTGAAGGGCGACAGGGCAATGAATGGGTGCCTGAGGCCGAGCAGTCAGAGACGTCCTGCTGCAGCTGGGGCTGGCCATTAAATGCTTTGTAAACAGGTCTTAGGAAGGATACAGGACTGGATGATGGAGTCCCAAATCCTGAGTGATTTCCAGGCAGGGTTTAGTACGAAAGTCAGTACCCTGGATCATGCCTTCCGTCTTGTCTATATTTACTGGAAGGAAGTAGTCGTTAAATTATATGTGGCCTTTGTCGATTTGTGACTGCATTCGATCTAGTCCCCCAGGCTAGGCTTTTAAAAGAGATGGGCCTCCCTGCTAATCTTTTAAACATTTTAATTAGACTCCATTCATCCAACAGCGCACAGGTCAGGTGGAGTGTGAAAAACCAAGTAACAGAAACTTTACCTGTCCAACGTGGAGTGAGTGAGACAGGGTGTGTGTTGACGCCCACCCTTTTTACTCTTTTTATTAATGGAGTTGTTGATTACGTAGACAGGGACGGCTGTGATGCCCCAAAAATTGGTGTGAGAAGAGTGGCTGCACTGTTGTTTGCAGAAGACACGCTTCTAATATCTAAATCGCCACATGGTCTCCAACAACTCCTGAATGATTTTATAAGGTTTTGTGATGAAAGGGGCCTGATTTTAAATGAGACAAAAACCAAGTACATGATTCTTAATAGAGGAAAAATAAACCAACAACTAGATCTGTGTGGGCTGGTAGCGCCAAGTTGGAACAAGTAGAAGTCTTTGATTACTTGGGCATCCGCCTAACTCCATCGATCGACTGGGGGGCACATATGGAAAAAGTAAAGTTACAATTAATCTACCAATGTGCCCACCGCTTCCTAAGATCGCTGGTCGATCTTCCTGTTAGCTCCTCTTTGAAACCTCTGTACTTGGACCTTGCCCATAGGCAGCTGCAACATAAGTCGAATTGCAAATTGCTAATGTTCTGGTTTAGGCTATGGACAGTGGAAGAGCTGGAAACTTATTGAGAGACTCTGAAGGATCTCCTGAAATTCTCCAAGACATCATCGATTAGGTGGTTCATCTCCTTACGCGATCTACTGGGGAGGCTGGGGATGGAGACCTTCTGGACTAATCCGGAAAGTATGGTTCAAATCTCGGGAGCGAAGCTGAAAGAAATGTATTGGGAAAAGACACTGGCAATGGCCTTGACAGAACCAGCGAATAGTTTGACAAAAGATTTACTGCTTTTTAAATCCGTCCCATTGTTTGAGTCAACTATAGATGAAATCATTCCTACGATGGCAAGCAAATGTTTTTTACAGTTCCGTTATAAGACTGTACCCACCAGACAATTTTGCTTTAAGTGGCGTTCTAGTGCTTCTTTTGATGTCTTGTGCCCTGCATGCAAAGCCTGCCCAGAATCAATTGTCCATTTACTTTTCTTCTGCCCCCATTGTTTATCCCTGAGGAAAAAACTGATTTTTCCATTGTGAAGACTTGTTGGTCCGGGACACTATCTTGAGGTAATGAGAACATTGTGCATTGATACCCGTAGACCAATAGTCTTTGGCCTCTCAAGATTCTGGTACGCACTGTGGATCAGGGGTGGGAAGCTACTTGCATGAAGCACTTTATTCTACTAGGAATTGCTGCATTTTGCTCTTTGCACATCAACCTAATGAAATTGTTTTTAATATATTTATTCTCAAATGTTTATGTTCCTGCTTTTATACTTGTGCTGTGTACTTTTTAGGATCCTGGTGATCGTAATAATGTTTTTGATGATGATGATATGGCATTTAAGACAATTCTTGTGTTGCGGCTAACTGATAGAAATGGGAGTGTCCCTCCCCTCTACTGCTAGAGAGCCCGTGATCATCGCAATTATGAATCCTGGAAAAGATGCCCAGGAATGTCCATCCTGCAGACTGCTAACGCTATTGAATCTTGATAAAATTCAAGCTTAGATCATTGCAAACTGACTCAACACACCGATGAGGGGCTTAGTGTTGCCAATGGACATACTTCCATGTCATTTCCAGTGTATATCAATGGCTGTCAGAGTTGCTTTGATTAAAATGCTAGCACTGCACAGATGTTTGTACCTATTCAACAACATTCCTGTTAGACCTGGCTTTTCAGCAGGTTTATCCCCAGACTTTTTGCTTCATGGCCTCCTATTGTTTGACCCTGTTTTTGTTGCTATAAGACTCTGAGCACTTTACCACTGTTAATGAGTGCTAAAGTGCATATGCTCCCAATGTAAATTATGTTTTACTGGTAAGTCCCTAGTAAAGTGCAGTGAGAGTGCCAGGGCTTGTAAATCAAATGCTACTAAGTGGACCTGCAGCACTGATTGTGCTACCCACAGAAGTAGCACTGTAAAGGTATCTCAAATCTGCCACTGCAGAGTCTGCATGCAAAATTTTACTGCCATGTCGACTTGGCAAGTGCACTCATTTGCAAAGCCCCAAACTTCCCTTTTATTACATGTGAGTCACCCCTACGGTAGGCCCAACGTACCCCTGTGGGCAGGGTGCAGTGTATGTGAAAGGTAGGACATGTACCTGAGTGTGTGATATGTACTGATAGTGAAATATAGTGTATTTCGTTTTTCACTATGGAAAGGCTATCTGTCCCACTGGATAGAATGGAAGTTTATTTATAACATCTTATAAGTATAACTTCCCATTGGGACAAGGTAGAAAGATGGGAGTTTGGTATGCCTGAACTAAGAATATAAAAATGCATCTTTTAGTAAAGATTATTTCAATATTGTGTTTTGAAAATATCACTTTTACAAAGTGGGTGTTTTCTTGCTTAGCCACCCAATGTGCCTCAGCTGGGTTGTGAATTGACTCTCTGGCTTTGGAGTGACAGGGGCTAGGGATGTGCATTCTCTTCAGACAGACACTGAGGGGGGGGGGGGGGGGGGTGAGGTGTGTCTTGACTTTCCTGGATGAGTCAGGGCTGGGTTGAATAGACCTGAGCTGCATTTAGAGTAGTGGGAGCTTTCCTTGCACCTGAATGTGCCAGGTTTGCCTTGGACAATGCTGTCTCCACCTCCTGCCAGGAAGCTGGGCCAGAGAGAACAGAACTGCTTTGGACAGAGCACAGACACTCTGCCACAAGAGAACAAAGGGAAAGGTGGTATAAATATTGGGGCCCAGACCCCAGAACTCGTTTGGATCAAGGAACCTGCCAAGAAGAAGAGCTGGTGAAGCTGTGAGGAGAGACTACCACTTTGCTGTGTGCTTTACTGTGTTGGCCTGCAGTAGCTGCTCCTGTCTTGGGCAGAGAAAGGACTGGACTGACCTTTCTGCAACTTCTTTGTTTGAGTTTCTCCAAGGGAATGAGGTAGAGCTTGCCCCCTGGTCAAGAAGTCTCAGGAACAGCAAAGACTTGACCTTACTCTGGCTACCGCCTCTGGGACCGCGTGTCTCAGTAGCCACAGAGGGAAACCTCAACCATACGCCACCACCAAGACCGCCGGAGGTTCCGTGACGTGAAGGCACCGCAGAGGGCACTGCCGCACCGCAACCCTGGTCTAACCTACAACAACTGCCGCCGCCACAGAGCTGCTGCTTGCAATGCACTCCGTACCACCTTGATTCACTCCGCCACCCTGGTCTTACCGACAACGCCATTGCCAGCTGACAACGCAGCCGTAGTCTACACTGTGGTCTGGGGGCATCGCTCATAAGCTACATGAAGCATCGCCTCGTTCCACACTGCAGCCGTGGCCCACCGCCGCCAGCTCCTATTGACCGGCACCACCGCCTGCACTGTGACCTGTCAGCACCGCAACAAGCATCACCCCACTTTGCACCGCCGCCCCTGGACGACCGCCACCGAGCCACTACGTGCAACGCAACCTCAGGGCACTGCACGCTGCACTTTGCGCCGCAACCGGCCCACACTGACACGGTCGGCCAGAACCAAAGGTACTGTTTACAAGGCTTCTGACACAGACGCTGGTCCGCACCGACACAGTTGACCGAAACTGTTGGATTTGGTTGTTTTCAGCACCACAGTAGCACCGGACAGACCTGCCAACTTTAAGGAACTGCATTTTAATGTTATTCTTGCAAAGTGCATTTTTTGATTATTGTATGTTGGATTTTTGTTGCTTTGGTCTTGTGTGGTTTAGATAAAGATTAACTATTTTTCTAAACTGGTGTGCTGACCATTTGTAGTGTTTTCACTGTCTTACTGTACCTGTGCACAAATGCTTTACACACTGCCTCTGAGAAAAGCCTGTCTGCTGGTACCAAGCTACCAAGGGGGTGAGCAGGGGTTGTCTAAGGGCATAACTCCCTTACCCTGACTAGAATTAAACCATTGCCAACTAGAGACCCCCATTTCTAACAATTCCCATTCCTTTTAGTTAAATGCTTTTTTGTTAGACTAAGGTTGGTATGGGGAGAAAAAAGCCCTAGACTGAACTGGAGATAGCTCACAATGCCATATGATAAAGAGGGGTTTGCGGTCCCTAACTTCCGAGAGATAATATCATGCAGCACAGTCCTGGTGTGTGTGCCTTGACCACAATTACTGTGCGCCCCATCTTCTGATAAAAGATAACCAGGTAGAAGTGGGAGATGCACTTAAGCTTCCTAAACCATTATAGCTCATACAAACCGTTCACTGTACTAACTGATTGTGTGGGTCATTATAGAGGGACTGGTGTGTTACAAGTTTACTCCCTGACCAACCCGATCCTTTACAGTCCTGCAGTCTCTTTAACACTGGATTAGGGGCTTAAATCTAGACTAGAGAAGGCTGGTCTGGTGAGACTGGGTCAGCTGTACATAAACAAAACATTTATAACACTAGAAAAATTTAAAGGAACCAGGTAGACGACTGACATATGTTTAATTATCTGCAACTGTGGCATGCTGAGTCAACTAGGTGGCCCTTTTTCCCAGACAAACCTATAGAGTTTCTCTCATTCACTTGAATGATCATGAATCCTGGAGGTAGAAGTTGCATTTCTAAACTGTATGAATGATGTGCTACAGCTATTATCAATGCCCTTAAAACATGGGAATTGGATTTATGGAGGATATTAAATCTGAAGTGTGGAAATAATGCAGAGCTCAAACTAAATCAGTTAACAATAGCTATAAACTGCTCCATTTAAACTTTTTGAAGAGACTATAATGTTCCCCCAGATTCTTACACAGAATAGACCCAGGTAGGCCTTCCTAGTGAGCGACACAGTTGGGAGCATCGCCCCAGTTGGCTCATACTCTGTGAAGGTATCACAGACTATCATGAAGATAGTAAGTGCAACGGTAGATTGCGCTCCTTTAATAATTCTTTGAGAATATGTTAAACCCTTCCCTAAATCCATTGATGGCGGTGTTGATTCTACTAGCTAAGCAGAGACTGCTTTGATTTTGGATGATACAGTCTACCCCCAAAGTAGTGGATTGGTTACCAGTGGATACACACCAGTAGAGTACGCGTCGATGCAGATCTCACAGGTGCGACAAAGGAAACCTGAACCCGCTCACACACTACTTAGCCCTCCAGTCTGAAGGAATTTTGACACTTAGTGAGTGATGCATAGCTGTCAAGCTTTCAGTTCGCTTGTGTGTGACATTTCTATGGTTTCAGTGTGGGCTAAGCGTGACATGCAACTGTCCAATGTATGACTGTTTGAGTGACAGTTTCTTGCCAGTGAATCAATTAAAGACCAGTATTTGAGTGTCTCTGGGCGTTTTCAGTAACTGTATCCAGACAGATCACAGAGTAATGAACATATGCCTAAAACAAGCTAGACCTATTGGTGTCACCAATGCTTATTAGCAGAATAAGATCAACGAATAGCAACGATTTTGTTAACAATGACAATTTTAATGTTTCAATTGTAGAAGTATTAGACTGTAAACTGAACAATTCTAGGTCTCTGGAAGGGGTTGTTTTATTTGAAGTGTCACAATTATATCGCTTCTCCCCTTCACACCATTTTCTTCTACAGTTTCCCACTCTATTAGCCAATTATTTTGCTGCAGACTGTGGTGTACCACACGATGCTGATTGTATACAGCCTGAGCCTTGTGCTTGCCGGGGAAGAAACCTGCTCTTGGACTTAACTTCTGGTCCGGCTGTAGCCTAGTGTCACAATACTGCTTCACCAGAAGACCATCTCTCCCTGGCTTTTAGCTGCTGGTGGCATTATTGCGCTAGTAGGCAGGCAGGCACACTTTTCTCCCTGTGCCTATCTCATACTCAGGATCATCGACATGGCAAAGGCTAGCCGGTCAGCCACTGCTGCTGTGATCAGACAAAGTGAACTGATGGGGGGTGAGTTCTTGACTAATTTCACTAGTATTTATTCATTAGAGGTGAGCAAGTCAACAAATAAACAGGTTATGCCAAGCCAAGGGTTGGCTCGGACTCTGGGAACCTGTACCTAAGCCGAGCCTTAACATTATTTAGCATATAAATCATGCAACAAATATCATGTTAGAATATGATACATTGGCTTCAAAATCCCAAAAAGTGTATTTCTTTAACATGCAGAAGTGTTTCAACTTATTATGTCAGATTATATCTCTGCATTGAGAAGTATTTATTAAAAAGTAAGAGTTTTTAAACATGAACTGAGAAACAATCCTGCCCCGACCTGATGGCAATTCCATTAGTGGACTAAGAGGGAAGTTTGTTGTCATGTGTACCCTATATGTGGAATAGATTCTTATTATAGGTGGAGTAACATGATAGTCTTTTACATCAAACACAAGTGCAGTCTTTTGTACAGTGCACATCTGAGGGTGACTTATTTGAAGGCTTTATCATACAGGATAATGAAAAAAGAAGGAGGCTCAGTAAAATAAACCATTTGTCTAGGATCACACACAATGTGGTTAACCAGGGAAGCTGCACAGGTCCCAGATTTTCCAGTTTCACACTGTGCAATTAAGCCACAAAATGGGTATCTGAGGGTGACAGGCAGAATTGCAAATGTTATTTTTGCCGGTTTTACATAGCGTGAACTCAGCACAAGGACATACGAGCACTTCATAACCGGTACAGATAACCTTACACAGTGTTTTACGGCGCAAGAATATTTGAAAGGAATTTACAGGCTAAATCAACTGATTTAACTCAGCACCACGTGGTCTGCCTAGACAAACTGAGGCGGGCATTAAAGCCAGGCCTTTTGCCTCTATTTAACTACATGAAGAACAAAAACAACAGCAGAAAACTCATGACTCCTCCCTGCCCAGCTCACAGTGTTAATAATACCCCACTTCATTTGCCTCTAGCAGGCTGTGGGACCACCTCAGGCACTGCTAGCCAGCCGATTTAAAGCCTGCTGACTGCATTTATTAGTTGCATCTGCAACAAAGTCCAAGACGGCATCATTAAATATAAACAACTTTTATATTCATACAATACTTCAGGCAATTGTATTGTGTAGGCAAAGGAATTACAGAAAGATATGGCCAATGATATTCCAAAATGATGATGTATTTTTTATCTTCTTATAACCCATTAACAGCCGCATCAATATAAATTAAAGAATAAGTGCTTGATGCGCTGGGTAAACACATAGTGCTCGTGAAACTCATGAGGATATCACACGGTGATACACATAAATAAAATTTAAAAAAGCAGCGAAAAGAAATATTAATCCTGTAATGAGCATGGATAAGGGTTCATGTGTATTCCATTGCACAACATACATTAAGAAGTGTCTTTTTCAGCCGGGATCTTGTTGATGGTGTATCAACCTTCTGTGATTTATCAGGTCATCATCAGGAGAAAGAGCACAACAAATCTAACTGCTGCTGAGAAGAGACAATGAAAGAGGAGGAAGGGGCAACAAGAGTGAGGGGGGGAAGAAATGAATCCAGGGAAATGTATATATGATTTTGGTAACTTAGTAAAAGACCATTTCACTAGTACCTGTGTGAGTTGCAGCGGGAACAGTAAAAAAAGATGTACGAAAAGAATGGTAAAAAGAAATCATTTTGTTGGTACTGAAATTGAATAATTAATGTGAAATGTGAGCAACCAGTGTCATACTAGAGTGAGAAGTGCATAAAAAGTCATGATTAAGGTAATGGAACGCCAGCTATTGTACAAACAATAATGTCAGGAAATGAATACTTCAGCAAAAAAGGTTCATTATAAAGTTGAGAAAAGCCTCACTGGTACACATTAATGGTGGAGGGAGCAAAGCGTCCGTAAGTGGGACAGCGCTAAACAGTCAGTGTGGTTAATAGGAGACCTAGCCTACGGAATAAGGAAACAATTATTCAAGGCATCTGATTAATTATAATGGCTTGTGAAGAAAAACTAAACCTGTAAGGAAGAAATTCCTCTATCGGGAACAGTACCATGTCGAAAGAGGAGAAATTGTGTTCTTTGGATGAGCGTGCCGATTGTGTATAAACATGGCAGACACGCCAGCATTTAGAGGGTGACGCATGAGACTAAAACACGAACTGTGCCATACAAAGTGTACCGATTATATCCGGTCAGTCACAAAGTTGGGTATCTTACAGCCTGAGGAAAATTGACAAGAACTCTGACCAAGAAATCAAAACAACCCTATGATATATACATTGGATGGTAACAGTTTTTGTTATACAGACTTGTTAGCGCTTCGTGGAGGGTCCAGGAGCTATAATGCATGACTAATGCATTTTAGTGTGGTGATACAGACACCAGCAGTAGAAGGCGTTAGTCTGACCCCTGATACGTGGTACAGGGCAGGGGTGCAGTCATGTCGATGTACAGGGGTCAGTGATGCACTGTATGAAGTCCAAAACTCCTTGCAGCGGTGCTATTGTCATTCCCCTCCCACCTCCAATGCCCTCTGTCCATGATTCTACATTCCCTTCTGCCTCACTCGTCCCCTCATCAGAGTCCGGGGTCTACTGCGGCCACCAATGCTGCTAAGCTTTGCTGTTCCCCTCAAAGCTGCTTTGAAAGGCCGGGAGGCTTAGGACGGACACACATCTCCTTCCCCGGACATACACAGGGGTGAGTGTTGGGGGGCTTAGGACAGACATACATCTCCTTTCACTGAGATACACAGGGTGAGTGTTGAGGGGCTTAGGACAGACACACATCTCCTTCCCTCTGACATACACAGGGGTGAGTGTTGGGGGGCTTAAGACAGCCACACATCTCATTTCCCCTGACATACACAGGGGTGAGTGTTGGGGGCTTAGGACAGACACACATCTCCTTCCCCGGACATACACAGGGGTGAGTGTTGGGGGGGCTTAGGACAGACACACATCTCCTTCCCTCTGACATACACAGGGGTGTGTTGGCGGGGCTTAGGACACACACACATCTCCTTTCCTTTCACATACACAGGGGTGAGTGTTGGGAGCTTAGGACAGACACACATCTCCTTTCACTGGTATACACAGGGGTGAGTGTTGGGGGGGGGGGGTGTTAAACTCGACCCCCCAGCATCCTTTCCATTCGGGTTTCGGTTTCTTCTCCTCCGTCGGCCGCAGCTGGTTTCAGCCTCGAGACCTGGTCAGAGTCACTGCAGTCTGTGTTACTGCTTAGTCCGTTGTCTCTTTCAGTTACTCTCAGCCGAGCAGGCACGTGATTTCCTCTTCCGGCACAGCGAGGGCAGAGACAGCACCAGCAGTGAATGCAGTCACTTCCGGCCTCTTCCTCCGGCTCCTGCAGCTGTTGGGGTGGAAGGATCCTCTGTCTGTGCGGTGACCTTCACCCTCTGACCCCAGACATCACCCACGGCCTCGGATTATCATCTTCACCGTCCCAGGCCGAGGGAGAGAGGGCTCTTAGCAGGTGTCTGCGCAGGTAGGAGTCTTCCTGTCCACCTCTCCCCACCCCTCTTCTGGACAACCTTAACTCTCCACTCCCCCACTTCAAGCTATGGCCTCTCCCCGCCTGGAGCCACTTCACCTCTGCCCTTCCCACCTCACCTGTGCAGCCTCTCCCCTTCACACCTCTCCTGTGCAGCCGCTCCTCCTTTCCCCTTCCCACCTCTCTTCTCCTTTCCCCTTCCCACCTCTCTTCTCCTTTCCCCGTCTCACCTCTCTTCTCCCCGTCTCACCTCTCTTCTCCCCGCCTCACCTCTCTTCTCCCCGCCTCACCTCTCCCTGTCCCATATCTCATGTCCCCCTCTTTGCCTAACATCTCGGCCCAGAGAGACCTTACCTCTCAGCATGGACTCACTGAGGAGATGCCTGGGGAGCAGAGAGAGTGAGGCCCTCAGGCCTCCTCGGGGTCAGGGGCTGCTGTAGTTTGAAGAGGCCTCAGTCCTGCTTTAGTTGATTCGGTATCTTTCACCCTGACCTTCCCGGTCCTGCCAAGTACCAGGCATCAGGGTTCATAGCTGGCAAGTTTCCAGTTTGATTATGTCTGATATTTCAATGTTCGTAGTGTACTTATGCATGACATTTAAACATCTTAGGTGTGACACTTTATTGTGAGGTGAACAAAGCAATTATTGCCATGTAATGGGCCTAATTGCAATAAGCATTTGCAAAGCCAATAGCTTTCGCCTATGCGAGAGTTATTGACTGTCAATGTTTTTTTAGACATGTTGCACAGCAGCGTGGGCTGCTGTGCAACATTGGCCTAAAGGAAAGAAAATAATATGACGTGGCCAGTGTCGACCGTATCATAGCCCTATTATTTTCTTTACTTTCAGGCACTTTGCACTGCAGTGTGGTTGCTGCTGTGCAACTTCATGTCATAAAACCACGTTGACAAAGCGACTTTAGCTCGCATTGGCGAAAGCTATTGGTGTTGCCAATGCTTGTTTTGTTTCTGTGTAGGTTGGTCTGCCTATCTCAAGCTGGCCTTTCTCACCTCCTGTCATTGAGACCTTGCATGGGTGCTACAGTTCGAGCAGACTGACATTTTTCCTGGAGATGGGAGATAGCTGCACAAAAACAAACCTGGTGGAAGTGTGTTGAGGAGGGGAGTCTAATTGGTGAGTGCCTGAGTAACTCTTTAAGGGTGAAAAAACACTTGTCTGGAAGGTGAGAAAGTTGTCACTTGGATATAGAAAGACAAGCTCTGCTGCTCAGATAACAGTCACTGCTGTCAGGCGCCAGAAAGCCTTGCCCCTGGGGAACACTGCTCCTCCCAGTGCTGAGGTGACATGGAGAGCAGAGGAATGTGATACTTGACCTCCAGTGTGCACCTCAATGATTAATACATGTTATAAAAGAATACCTCCTTGTGAGGAAAATAAAACAGCCTGTCATGTAAGCAAGCTCTGCAGAACAGCCAACATCAGTGGATACGTGCAAACTATTGCTGTTGTCATTATTTATTTAATAAAAAGGTGACACAATGAAAATTACATCATTACATTGCTGTCCAATTCAAAGACAGCCAAATAGTGGTAACATTTCACGACGAACGCCATTTATCTTCCAGCAGGAATTCTTTTTTTAATCAGTCTTTAATTAGCTCCTTTCTATTTTCAGATGGTTACGTCTGCTGTCACCCTTAAGGATAGTTAAAATATGCCCGAGCAGTGCTGGTGTTCAGATCATCGGATAAGATTTTGCACATGGGTGTTTGTATTTATGTAGCGCCTACTAGCAGTGACGAGGCGCTAAGTGCAGATATTTTTCCTATGCTATGTTTCTTCGGTACATTGTCTCCGTCATAACGGCGCACCGCAAAAGCAAGCCAGGCGCGAGCCCGGCCTCTATAATTCTGCTCATTTTCTATAATTTATTTCTGGAAAAAAAAAATTGTGACGCCCCAGGCATCATGTCATATGGTATGTCATTATGTGACCGCAGCGTCATTATGGCGAGTCATTATGTGACCTCAGCGTTGTAGCGTCATTATGATGAGTCATTACCTCCTCCTTTGCCTGTGAGCGCCCTGTCTAGACAGGGTCTCTGCAATTGCACCACAGCCCACCCGTGAAGCAAGACTGCAAGCAGTCATCAGGAAACATTGACCGGTAAAACAACCACACTATCGTCTTGTTCATTTCTAAACGTGCAGTGCACTGGTGACTTACAGCACTACTTAGTAATTTCATTTATCACTCCTCGGGTCCTGCCCCCGCAACTCCTTGTTCGCTGTCCACAGCCCGCAATCATTTCAATCCCAAATGTGCAGTCCATCTGGAAGGTTCACGGCCTCATGCTAGAGTGAGGGGTCAGGAGGTCATACAACATATGGTACTGTGGAACCAAGTTTAAATACTGCCCCATCATTGGTTAGCAGCTGACCCATGATACTCGGCAACTCCAATATAAAAGTAGGCAGTGTGCAGTGATTAGAAGGACACTATGGAAGCAGGAGGTGCACACTGCTTTGACTTGAGCCGTCCTGTTGAGCTTGTCATCTAGGGTGATCCCTAGATTACTTGCATGGTCTGTGGGTGTGAGTGTTTGTCCTATCTCCGACCACCAAGTGGAGTCCACTGGGGAGGTCTTGATGCCAAAGACCAGTACGTCTGTCTCGTCAGAGTTGAGCTGCAGGCAGTTGGTTTGCATCCAGTCTGATACCATGGTCATGCAGTTGGTGAAGTTGGTTCTGGCGGTGGCTGTTTTGTCCGTCAGGGAGAGGATAAGTTGGTTGTGATTGGCGTAGCAGATGACGGTGATGATGTTGGCAAGCTGTGTGATGTATATGTTGTTTTGTTTGTTTTAGTTCGGTAACACAGACCAAATACACCGGTCTCTGAGTAATTCAATGTTTCATTGTTCTCCATTCATCATATAGGCTCACATTCTTTAGAAAGTCCTTAAAGATCTCACAGGATTGTTTCTTCTACTTTCCCTTGGCTTAGGCCCTGCAGACTCCTCCTTAGCTCCAGAGACCAACTGGGGCTCCACCTCCAGTGTCCACAGATTAAAGGAAAAGGTAAGTGTTATTTTAACACGGGTCAAATAAAACTAAATTTCAAAATGATTGAATAGCCCATTCCTCCCAACTTCTCATCTATTGCTGTTCTTCACAACTTTTCCCAACCATGTTCTGCTTTCTATGGTACGCTTGTATTTCTTTGCTTTTATTTCTCCTGTCTGCATCATCCTTTCTTCTGCTTTGTTTCTTATTCCTTCACACTCTCTTCTTCTTCCCTCCCCATCACACGAATAAGGCCCTTAGGCCATCAAGACTGCCTTCTGAAAGAAAAGAAACCCATGTGATTATAGGACACACCCTGTAAGCAGGATTCTATGCATGAGTGTCGTGGTTTCTCCCTCAGTTGTTCTCCAAGGGCTCAGTGCCAGTCTCTATGTCCATACTCTCCCCTGCCTTTTGATTCCCCAGAGTACCCCTATCATGCACCGGGTCAGCCATGGTCCTCCAATGAACCATGGCTGGGCACAGCGTTTCCAGGTGGAGTGCAGGCTTCCTTCTCTATCATTTGTCTGTATTTCAAGGTCTGCCTCTTGGCTCTGTGGTCCTCCTCCCTCCAACAGTAGCTCCTTGGTTTCTATTCCTCCTGGCTTTCATCCATGCTGTAGCTCCTCATTGTGTTCCTTGTGCAGCAGGGTATTCTCCTTCATGAGTCGACCCCTCGTTGGTGGTCCTCCGCTTCCCAGATATGGGTGTCAAAGATTGTCAGAATGAGAGAACCTTTTATAATCCTTTGTTGGTTTTCCCTTTGTAAAACTTTCCTCTGTATTGCTCTTTCTGTCTTCTAATTTTTCCTTCTTTTCCTCTTTGCCCGTCTTTCTTCTCTTTCCACGCTTTCCTCCTCTTCTTCTTTCGGATGTCCTCGTCCACTCTCAGTATCCCGAGGGCGTTGTTGGGACTCCTCCTGCTTAGGTAAGTACCCCCACCCACTGCGGAATTGAAAATAGCTGATTTTCTCCTAATTACCAAAACGGATAAATCATGCATTCTTCTGTTAGCTCTCTGTAACCAAAAATACAACACTGTACTTTACTCTGCACGCTACTACCAAGACATAATTAAAACCACACGTTGAAAAACTAGCACATATTCCACCCATAAGCTGGGGGCTAGTTTTGCATATGTTTTACTCTTGACACACAAACATGAAACCAATATATAGGCATTTTCATTAACACTGAGACTAATGCCTACATATTTCAGACCCTGACCACACTACAAATGGGTTACTTTGCCTGGACACACATGTACCTTTCTTTCTGCAAGGCTATGGCAAAAGTTAATTGACAACAAATGACTGCCCACAGCTCAGAAGCCCTCTCAAGGCCACAAAAGCTATATTTTTGTCTAGATTACCGTACTGTCCTTTATCAGTTCCTCATACTCAAAAATATGATGCTCTGCTTTACTATCCACGCTGTGTGTTAGCAAGACATAATTAAACCCAAAATTCATACTGAAATCACACTTTAAATCAACAAGAGGTTTAATGTCAAAAACAAAACCTGAGGTGCACCTATACATCTTTTATATGCGACAGTCATTTCATGCCACCAGTTCTGGTCTCTTAAACAACACGTACGCTCCATCAGCTAGGCCGCAGAATATTTGGTGCTGGGCTTCGGTTTCACTCTGGCAATGCCGTCTGCAAGGAATCCGGCCAGATACTTGGGCAGTGGATTGTCAGCTGGGGGTCATTAGTCTCTATGTGGATGCTGTGTTCGGAATGTTCATCAGGCAGATACTTAGGCTGTAGATTGTCAGCTGGAGGTCCTTTGTCTCTATGTGGATGCTGTGTTCGGAATGTTCATCAGGCAGATACTTAGGCATTGGATTGTCAGCTGGGGGTCATTTGTCTCTATGTGGATGCTGTGCTTGGAATGTTCATCAGGCAGATACCTAGACAGTGGATTTATCAATTGAGGTTCTTTTGTCTCTGTGTGGATGCTGTACTTGGAATGTTCCATCATGCTGCTTGTATCTGGAAGCCACATTACACTTTAACCACTTGTAGCCCGCGGGTAAAGCAGCTGAGATATCCAGGGGATTAGTGTTGTTTAACCAGGTGGTATGATAGCTGTTATGATGAGCTCGTGCCAACGGGAGCTCGAGGACGCCTCGCGCCCTCGAGGTCTCGTGGTCACTCATAACGTGGAATGCGGGGTTTGAACGGGGAGTTGAGAGACGGTTGGGGCTAACGGCGGAGCAATGTTGCCTGCCAAGTGTTGGTTCGCTGTCACCTGTGTTTCCTGCAGTAAAAGTCACTTTTTCTCACTCACGACTTGAGTGCTACTTACGTTCACAACAGTTCTGGCAACGATCGCGGCTGGTCACCCTGCGGACGTGCAGCAACCATTTGAAACGCGGTGGTATAAGGTTTTGCAGTGAGCCAACTGACCCTGTCTGATCGTGGTCTTGGCGCATCTCAACACAGTTACGAGCCTGTTCCTCATGTGCATGAGCGGATGCAATTTCACTTGTGGGAGATCTTCGCAACGTGACGCGGAGAAACAACGGATTTGTTAGTACACGCCCTTCCCTCATCGACGTGGTATTGGTTGGCAATGCTGTAAGAGATTGTGTCAGTTAACCCTCTGTATCCTATTTTCTCAAGAGTGACACAGCTTCTGCTTTGCGTTGAGCCTGCTAAACCTCAAGGGAATAAGCGTCGGCAGAAGGAATACTACATCTGCCATTTTGTTTCTCTCAGCTGAAGTGCCGACACGCCCATAAGGTCACGCCCTGTGGTCATACTCTGAAAGTTTGTTTCTTCACAGCCTTGTTCAACAGTGGATCGATGTAAACGCGTCCTACGGTGATATGCACACCTGGTAAGATTGTTCTTAGTGCATACACAAGTTTTGACGGTGATATGCACACCTCAATTTCATTCTCTCCTTAGTGCCTATTGTAACTTTTACGGTGATATGAACACCTTTGTAACTCTCTTTTGCTTGCTTGTGGGAGACAACCTTGGTACTACCACTGTGGTAATAGGAGGTGCATTGCTCATTATTGGTATTTATATTCTAATATTTATTATCACTGTTGTAATGTGAGGTGCACATCTCTTTACTTCCACCACTTATTTTTTTAATCCGTTTTTTTTTTTTTTTTATTATTATGGCACACTCCCTTTGTCACGCTTTGATATTAATCGCTGTTATTTATGGAAGGTGATAATTTAGTGCAAGTTCCTGCTGCTTCACCCCATGTCTCAGTAATTCCACCATCCTGTTTTTTGATGCAACCTGGCACACCACAAATGCCTTGGGATGATTGGGTCCTTATGTTTAATAATTATTTAGAAGCACTGAACGGAAGTGAGTTTAAGCCACCTCGGAAAAAAGCCTTACTGTTGAGTGTTGTTGGTAAGGAGGGTCAGAGAGTTTTTAGATACCTCACTCAAGCGACTGATACTAATGGAGAAATTGTTCAAGATGTGTATGTTGAGGCTAGACGGAGACTTGAATTACGTTATGCTAAGGAGGAAAACTTAGTTATGTCTTGATACAAGTTCTATACTCAACATCAGAAGGTAGGAGAGAGCATTGACAAATTTGTGGCTAGACTACACGAATTATCCACCAAATGTAAGTTTGGAGCTATGACAGAGGAAATCATTAGAGGCCAACTTATTGTTCAATGTGCCAATAAGAAAATTGCGATTCTCCTATTAACATGACCAGAGAATCTGGATTTCATTAAAGACACGGAGGCTATCATTATGCATTAATCCTTTAATGCAGTCACAGACAGCCGCACTACATCACAAAGAAACAAACAGTTCTAGAATGTAGTGACCAGGATACAAGTAGCATGAGACGCAAACAGACTGCCTCTTTTAAATGCAGTAAGTAAACAAAGTTCAGAAGTAATATCCAACTTGGTCTTGAAATTGAAGGAAGTGACGAGTCCGAAGAGAGGTAGGATGAAGGATAGATGATCATGTAGAATTATCTGAAAGGAAAAGGAGAGTGAAGGTATATCAAAAGGTAATATAAAAGTAAGGACATAACTTGATGTGCAATACAAGTAAACATCATCAAAGTACAAGGCTTCAATTATAAACATATTATAAAGGTACATAGCCTCAAGTACATAGTTCAGGAAATATAACAACCAAGGGAGTGGAGCAAAAGGGTGGGATAATGATAGCCTCCGTGTCTTTAATGAAATCCAGATTCTCTGGTCATGTTAATAGGAGAATCGCAATTTCATTATAAGACCGGAGGCTACATTATGCATGTTGGTAGCCATGAAGTACTACATCCGACATGTGTTCAATAGTTTTACAGTAATGGTGAGCGAAAGTTGAGGCATTAGACCAATCGGCCGCTTTAAGAATATCGTCTAACTTTCCTCCGGACCAGAAGGATTTGCTTGCCATAGCACCTCTGAGAGAATGAGCTTGGAACTTAGAAAGATCAATTCCAGCTAGATTCATTACATCTAGAGATGGAGGAGGAAGCAACTGGTTTAAAGGGTTTAACAAATGAGATAAGGAGTTGTTTGGCATCTGGAGGGCGAAGGTCCTTTGTTCTCAAGTCATATTCTCTCATACAGTCTAAGACGCACAATTTCTTGCAAAGGTCAAAACGAGGATAAAAAATAGAGTCTGACATGGTTTTAGTTCTTCTAAAAATATCAAATTTAACTCCAAACATATCGTAAGATCTATGAGAAATATCCAGGCATTTCACATCTGAAACTCTACGACAAGAGATAAGGCATAGGAGTGTAGCAAGTTTGAAAGAAAGGTATTTTCTGTTGAGGTAAGCGTTATCTGGCCAAGAACAGAAAAGGTCTAGGATAGTTTTAACATCCCACATGGATTGGTATTTGGGTCTGGGAGGTCTTTTTAGTCTCATACTTTTCATCACTCTACAAATAATATTGTTCTTACCTACCGTTTTACCATTGACTAGGGAGTGTCCGGCGGAGATTGCAGATCTATAACAATTAATAGATCTATAAGATAAACCCCTGTCGAATTGTTCGAGGAAGTTAACTATATTGACGATAGCAGCCTCCAAGGGATCCAAGTTCCTCTCCATGCACCAACAAACCCATTTTTTCCAAATGTTGTTGTATCTATAATGAGTTCCGGGTGCCCATGATTCTCCAAGGAGGGAAAGAGCTGATGACGAAAGGCCAGACAGTTCGTTGGATTGCCTGACACTTTCCAAGCAAGAAGGTTCAAATTCCCTGAAGAGATTAGGTGGTGATCTTGTCCGTCTGCGTTGGTGACCAGACCTTTGTCCGCTGGAATGAGGAAGGGGATGTCGCAAGGAAGTTCGAGTGTGGTGGGGAGCCAGGCCTGAGAGGGCCAAAATGGGGTTATCAGGATCAAGGAACATTGGTCTATTCTGACTTTTTGAAGGACCCTTTGTATCGTGGCAAAGGGAGGGAAAGCGTAACCTCGGAGGTTTGACCAGGGTTGAAGAAAGGCATTCACCGCTAGAGCTCCCGGGTCTGGCATCCAGCTGAAATATTTTGGGAGTTGGAAAGTTAATCTGCTTGCAAACAAATCCACATCTAGTGGACCCCAAAAGAGAGAGAGGGTGTTGAAAACCTTCACATTGAGTTTCCAAACCGTACGGTCTGAGAGGAATCTTGAGTTCCAATCTGCAGAGAGATTTGACTTCCCTGGAAGGTATTCCGCCTTCAGGGAAATCTTGTGTTCTAGACAGAACATCCAGAGTTTTTTCGCTAAAGCGGATAAATCTGCTGATTTGGTACCGCCAAGGCGGTTGATATACGATACTGCGGAGATTTTGTCCATCTTGAGAAGGACAGATCTGCCTTGGAGAGAGTGTCTGAAGCTCATTAGAGCGTATAGTCCGGCTGTAAGCTCTAAGAAGTTTATGTGGTGGGAAGATTCCGCAGAGGACCAAGCGCCACCAGTGTTTTGATCGAGGAAGCGAGCGCCCCAGCCGTGGAGGCTCGCATCTGATTCCAAGACAAATTCCGGGACAGAGCCGAAAATTGCTTTGCCATTCCAGGCATCCAGGTTCTCTAGCCACCATGAGAGTTCCAATTTCCCTTCTTGGTCAAGAGTCACAGAGTCCTCGTACCAGAGTCCAGATTTGAGAGCTTTCCCCTTTATTCTCTGAAGGGCGCGGTAGTTGAGTGGCCCAGGAAAGATGGCTTGGATGCTGGATGAGAGGAGACCTAGAAGGCGGGCCAACTCTCGTAGGGTTATAGAGTCTTTTTTTAGGACATACCTGATTTCCTTGCGAATTTTGGCGATCTTCTTGGTAGGGAGAAGGAGGAGACAGTTCGTGGTATCTACGGTGAAGCCGAGGAATTCTAAAGATTGGGAAGGAGTAAGGATAGATTTCTCTCTGTTTATAATGAAACTGAGACTTTCGATAAGGTGGATGGTGGTAGTGAGGTCTTTTTGAATTTGGGAGTAGATTTGAGACATGATCAGAATGTCGTCTAGGTAAATGATGAGGCGGATACCCCTCTCTCTCAGAATCGAGACGATAGTTCTCATCATTTTCGTAAAGCACCAGGGAGCGGATGAGAGACCGAAGGGGAGAGCTTTGAATTGGTACAGACGTTCTTTCCAAGTAAACTGGAGAAAGGGTTGGTGTTCTAGTGCCATCGGAATGGTAAAGTAGGCGTCTTTGAGGTCTAATTTCACCAACCAGTCTCCTTTCAGTAGAAGGTCCATGAGAAGGTGAATACCTTCCATTTTGAAATGTCTGTCAGTTAAATATTTGTTCACCTCTTGAAGATTTATCACTGGTCTCCATCCTTTGTCCTTTTTTTGAACTAAGAAAAGGGTGCTTATAAATGTTTTGGAGGACCAGGGAACCTGTATGATAGCTCCTTTTTGAGCATTGAAGAGATTTCCTCTTCGACGATCTTCTGGTGGTCGACTGAAAGGGTTAAAGGATTCGGGGGATGGGACTGAAAGGGGATTTCTAGAAAGTCTATTTTGAAACCCTGAACGGTCTCTAGAACCCAAGGATCTTGAGTTAGGGACTCCCAAATGTGGTAGAATAGTTTTAATCTGCCCCCTACTTGGGAAGAAGAGGGAAGAGGAGGAAGACTTACTTGCGGGACTTGAGAAGTTTGGTTTTCCACGGGCTCTGTAGCCTCTATTACGAGGTCCTCCTCTGGCTCGACGGGTGTAGAATTGTTGATTTGAGGGGTAGAAGCCTCTACCAGAACCTCTGAAGGACGAGAAGGGCCGCTGGGAATTGCGGCCGGAAAAACGGCCCCTTCTTCCGGCCTGTCCAAAAAGGTTTGTGCTGAAGACACGCTTCATATTTGATTGAGCCCTATCTAGGGCGGTAAAGGTGGCGACATATTGGCCGATTGACTTGATCATGTCTTGTCCGAAGAGAAGACCCTTAGGGTTGTCAGAAGGTTCTTTCTCTGCCAGGTCGCTGAGTTTGGGATTGATCTTTGTCAGGATAGTTCTCCTCCTTTCGATGTTCAGACTCGAGTTCGCATTACCAAGGAGAACAATAGCTCTTTGGCTCCATCCACGAATGAGGTTGGTATCGAGAGGCGTATTTGAAATGTGTGACTCCTCTGCTAGGTCTAGGATCCTGGTGAGGGGGCCGAGCACGTCAAGGAGGTGGTCTTGGCAGCCCTTGAGTGCTCTCTCCAGGCCTCTTCTAGGGTATTTTCCCAGTTTAAATAGGAATTTTATTAGGTCGGGGTAGAGGTTGGGGGTTTGAGAGACCTTGTCATGAATTGTGGGTCTCGGGCACTCTGATCTGAGAGTATTTCTAGTTTCTCTTTCCAGAGAGTTCCTTAGCCATCTCCTAATAAATTTAGAGACGTGTTCCTGAGGGAACCACTTTGAGCTGTTAGGGTGGGAAATAGTTAGGGGAGAGAACATTTCTTCTCCTAACGGATTGAGTATGATGTTATCGGAAGAAGAGGGGGATTCTCCTTTGCCAAAATTATCAAGATCTTGGTTTGGGTCGTCAAGATCCAAAACAAATTCATCGTAGGGGTTGTGGAAATTTTCTTCCTCTGAATCAGAGTCTGCATCATTCTTCCCGTCATAACGGGTTGTGCCGCTAGGGGCACCCATCAAATTTATGCCGCGAGGGGCACCGTTCTCATTTGAGGCGCGAAGGCCTCCCAACATAGATGAGGTGCTAGGACCTGCTAGGTCGACTGAGGTGCTACGACCTCTTGTGCTGTAATCATCAGGATGTTCGCAGTATTTTGATTTTTTATTCTTTTTTCCTTGAGTTAAGGTGTCGTAGGTGGAGTCATCGTGACCAGAGGGGAGAGGTCTTTTGGAAGACCTCACTTCTTTAAAGGTAGATAGCATGCAGTATCGCATTTCATTTTGTAGGAATTTTTTGAAGGAATCATTATTGTGGAGGGGTGAACTGGCGGTAGCATCGTCCGATTCAAGGTCTGACATTGCTAGTAAGGGGTAAGGTAAGTTGAATACTAAAGAATTATTATTATTTTTAAGTTTTATCTATGTAATTAAATAATTGGATTGATATTGAATCTCCCCTTTTTTTTTTTTTTTATATATTTTTTTGTTTTGGAGGAGGCAAAGTTGGAGAAATAATAGTTAATAATTATTGCTGGAATTTGAATTGATTTCCTTGTTATTTGCGAGTGTTTCCCTTGAACTGGGTAAAGATCGTTTTTTGGCAGCAGCTGATCTGAGCGGAGTAACTGAACCTCTCGCTCGAGATCAGCTGTTGCCAGGGGAGTCGACGGAATTAGATGAAAGAGCCTAAGATACAGGCTTGTGAGCGTGCACCGTCCTTAAGGTGCATTCCTCAAAGTAGCGACGCGCTCGCTTTGGTGTGCGCGAGCGCGTCGTTTCATCGTGCTCCGGTCAAAAAATAGGGAATAAATATCCAAAAGTGCTCCCTTAGGATATACGCGATCGAGCGCGTTGCAGCGGGTAAAGAAAGGGAAAGACAAGCAAGGTAACGGAGACAGGCTTATCTATTTAAAATAAATAAGTGTAATAAAGTACAAATGCGGGTGCAGGAAGGACGACAACCTCAATAGGAAGTCGATGGGAGGGGGGTTAGGGGAAAAAGGGGGGGTAGAGCCCCTAATCGGTTGCGCAAGCGGTGTGGTATTTGGGACGAACATAAAACATGAGAGAAATTGGCACAATGTTCCGCATCGAAAACGGAGGGCACATAAGATGAAGGAAGGTCTTTCCTTTTCTTCTTTAAGAGCAAACAAAGTCTTAAGGGCAATAGTAATAAGAAAGGTATAAATGTTACTTATCTGTCTGTGAGCCGCATTTAAAAGAGGCAGTCTGTTTGCGTCTCATGCTACTTGTATCCTGGTCACTACATTCTAGAACTGTTTGTTTCTTTGTGATGTAGTGCGGCTGTCTGTGACTGCATTAAAGGATTAATGCATAATGTAGCCTCCGGTCTTGTAATGAAATCCAAGACAGGTTATGGGCTGCCAAAAATCCCAGTCTCAAATATGCTATAAGTATAGCCACAGTTTTAGAACAGTCCAATTTGTGCATGAAGGAATTAGGGGCATATGTATCAAACTCCCCTTTAGCGAATCTCAAATTGCGAGAATTTGCGATTCGCAAAATCAGATTCGCTAAACGGGATGTATAAAATTAATCGCTAATCATTTGCGATTCCTTAAATATCGCAAATAATTCGCAGAATCCCGTATTGCGATTTCTTAATAGCGAAATTCGCTAAATAAGAAATCGCAAAAACGGGAATCTGCAAGCCTGGTGCAGGCTGATGACATCACAAACAGGAAACTGTAGTGATTGCCTGCACCTGCTCACCTGAGCCACACCCAGAGGCTGCTTGTGGAGTGTGAGGAGGCTTTCCTGGAGACAGCAACCAGCAATGGATCCCAAACAAAACCAGCAGGGCAAAGATGCAGAAAAAAGAAAGAGAAAACACAAGTTTTCAGAAAAGGAGCAGGAGGTCCTCATTGAGGAGATGGTCTGCAGCCATGAGCTCCTGTTTGGGAAGAAGGCACTCAAAGTCCCAGAGGCCAGGAAGAGGAAAATCTGGCTGGAAATACAGAGCAAGGTGAATGCTGTTGGAGTCACCACACGCACCATCGAGGAGCTGCGCAAGCGGTGGTATGATATGCGCCAGAGGTCCAAGGAGAGGGTGGCAGCCAGACTCAAGGATGCCAGTCAGACTGGAGGAGGACCATCCACTGCAGAGCAGCCAACCCCCCATGAGGAGCTTGTGGAGTCAACCCTCCTGCCTGAGAGCGTTGGTGGTGTGGCTGCAATCGACAGCTCCGACCCCTCATCCAGCAGACAAGGTAAGATGCATGCCAAATCACCCTGCACTCCTCCCCATCCCTTGCACACTCCCCCAAATGCGCATAGTTAACTCCCAACATGCCAATCCAGCCCAGGTCTTACAGCACACCCAGCAATGCATCATGGTACTCGTAGTACTGTGTCTGACTGTGTGTCCATGACACCATCACAAGTAAATGCAACATATGTGTTTTGGGGATCATTGAATAGAAATGTGTCAGAGATTAGCCGTCAAAGATTTGTAACTTTATTGAGTGCCACATGCAGACAGTAACACAAACTCATATAGTCCCCTTTACATCCACAGCACACGCCATGCCACAAGAAGACAGCGCTGAGGGAGAGGAGCCTGCAGACCCTGCGGACTCCAGCGATGAGACAGAGCAGCAGCCAATTCAGCGCAGGAAGCGCGCACATGTGCCCCCACTGCCTCCATTTGAGGATGAAGTCCCAGCAACAGGCGATGACACCGACAGGAGAGAGGGGAGTCAGGGTGTGACAGACATGCCCCGTCATGACGCACCAACACCAAGGCAAAGGGAACAGGCCATTTCCAGGTCAAGGCCCAGGAGCAGCACTGCAACAGAAGGAGAAGGCACCGTGTTCTCCGGCTTGGAACAGTGCATGTTGCAGGAACAGCGCCTGCAAAGCAAGGCAATGCGGTCAATTAATCGCCAGCTAGGCCGCCTACATCAGGACAATCGCAACATGGTAGCGGCAATACGAGAGCTCTGTGCCACTTTGAGGGACACCCAAGCTGCCAATGACAGGGCTGGACGACGTGCCAATGCACGGCTACACAATTATACCAAGGCAGTCAACCGCCTCTGCACTACCACCAGCGCACTCACACGCAGAAGCGTAACCATGCAGGTGGACATGGCACATTGCTGCCAGGACATAGCGCGAGGGCTGGCGCAGGTGACCACTGCTGTGGAACAGCTGCAGACAGCCAATGCAGGTGGCAGCGCACTAATGGCCTCTGCTGAGAGTGAGGACACATCGAGTCGCAGCAGCATCACTCCAACCTTGCCAGGTGAAAGACGCCGCAGTGGCAGACAGGTAGCAGGCCAAGGGCGCACCATGGGGGTCAACCACCCTGGACGTCACCGACGGAGGTGATCATCTGCGGGGACACTGACTGCAACACGGGTGCATTAACCCGCAAAAGGCTGTTTGCCCTATTTCTTGTGCCTTCTCTGCACTGTGTGTACAACATGTGCTGGGGACAATTACTATTTCTTGCATGTGAAGTGTGATTAAACACTTGACACATCATCAGGCTTTGTCGTCTCATTTCCTCCATACTCACCTAAAAGTAGTTTTGTGTGATCTCAGTCCGTCTCTGGCGTCCAGCAGCTGCCCCAACTCCTGGTGCTGGTCTGGCAGGGGGAGCAGGGCGCTCGTCATCCGAAGTGTCTGTATCGGTCACATCAATTGTGGTGCCTTTCCTCATTGCCATGTTATGTAGCATTGCACAGCTTGACACGATTTTACAGCAGGTCTCAGGGCTGTATTGCAGTGCGCCTCCACTCTTATGCAGGCACCGGAAGCGGCTCTTCAGGATTCCGAAGGTTCGCTCAATTACACAGCGTGTAGATCTGTGTGCCCTGTTGTAGCTCCTCTCACTTGCATTTGCAGGATCCAGGTATGGGGTCAGGATGAAGTCGCGCACTGCATAGGCACTGTCACCTGCATGGTAAAAAACACAATAGGTGAGTCAATGTCCCCCCCCTCAACTGATGTAGTGGATGTATTGATGTGTGCAATGTATTTACCGAGCAGGTACCCCTCCCCAAACTCTCCAGCACTCAGACGTCTGTGTATTCCGCTGTGTCGGAAGATGAAGGAGTCATGTGTACTGCCGGGGTATTTGGCTACGATGTCGGTGATGTGATACTTAGCGTTGCACACAATCTGTATGTTGAGGGAATGGTAGCATTTCCGATTCCTGTAGACATATTCAGTTTCTGCTGGGGGTGTGATGGCCACATGGGTCCCGTCAATGCAGCCGATGACGTGGGGGAAACGTGCAATCTGGTAGAAGTCCAGTATCGTTTGTTGTAATGCCTGTTGGGTGGTGGGGAAGTAAATGTGATGTGGGAGCCTCAGTAGCATTGCATCTAGGAAGGCATGGAAGAAGCGCGAAAGTGCACTCTGTGACACACCACCAACCTCCGCTATGACCCGTTGAAAACTCCCTGACGCGAGGAGGTGCAGGGAGCACAGGACCTGCACATGTGTGGGAATTGTTTGTGTCCTGCGAGTAGGGTGCTCCAAGTGGGGTTTCAGCTCCTCAATCAGGTCCATTATGGTCTGTGGGTGCAGTCTGTACTTGTCATAGATCTCCTCGTCAGTGTTCTGTAACAGGGTGATGCGCAGCCTGAAGATACGTTCCTGTCTCATTCTCCTGTGTGCAAGGGCCCGAATACGCAGCCTCCTGGCTATCACGTACATTGCAGCCATTGTGGGTGTGTTTGTTGCATTGTGGGCTGGTTTTTGTACCTTGCACCAGTTTACCACCTGCAAGCAATTGGTGTTAATAGCGATTTCTTAATTAGCGAATTTCGTGAAATCGCAATTTGCGATTTTTTCATACATGTGTTTGCGATTTCTTAGCTAGCGATTTCTTGTTAGCGATATTCGCAACGCTAAGGAATCGCAAATTAGGTATTCGCTAGGAAATTCGCAGTTTTCTTGTTTCGCAGCCTAAGAAATCGCTAATTTAGCGATTTCTTATTTTTCAGTTTGGAAGTGTGTCATACATATGAAATAGCGAAAAATCAGTCGCAAACGCTGTTTTTTGCGATTCGCAGCGTTTGCGACTAATTTTTGCTTTCATACATATGCCCCTTAGAGAAGACTGATCAGAAAGTGGATGTTTCTGAGGTGGGTGCTGTGAATAAATCCTCTCAACCCAGTAACTCTCAAGGTAAACATTTTGTTCAAAGGGGAAGTCCCTACCTCCTCCTGTTTCCAACAAGTGTTGCAATCGTTGTGGCAGGGTCAGCCATAGTTCAGATTCTAAGTTTTGTTTTGCACAGAATAAGGCATGTTTGAGGTGTGGTCTTTTTGGTCACTTCGCAAAGATGTGTAGGTTGACTCAAAGGGGTAAAGTGGCTTGTGTAACTGAAGATGATGCTCAACTGATTGAAATTCCTGACAGGCTTTTATGTGTTGATGGATGTGTGCCTGAAGATGGTGAGGATGATCCACCCAGACACAACAGACCCAAGGCGTTGTTTAAGGTCAATGGTAAAGAAGTGTCACTCATGAGAGACACTGGTTCCAAATACACGATTGTCCACAAAACATTATTCACACGCTTGTGTGGAGGTAACGTTTTGTAACCCAAGGATATCACACCCTCTGGATATCAAGGGGAAACAATTGACATCTTGGGGTTTATGTTATCTCAGATTGAGTTTGGAGGGAGATCGGTTTCTGGGAAAGTCTATGTTTCAGAAAGTGGACCTGCCATTCTCGGTTGGGTTCACCAATTTGATTTACACATTAAAATTGATCCAAGGGCTCCCATACAAGTCATGGTTGTTGATGATGATTCTCTTGAGAATATTTTGAATTCCTTCAAGCATGTGTTTAATGAGAAACTAGGGGCCAGACGTACGACCAATTTGCGAGGAGCTAATTCCTATGTACAACAGTGTATTTCACACTGTTATCGATTCCCAAGGGGGTTGCAAATTGAGAGGCTCATGAATATTAATGAGCCTCTCCCAATTTGCGACCCCCATTTGGAATCGCAGGTCCTCCCAGGTATGGTGGCCTGCTGGGCTCAGCAGACCACCATGTCTGGGACTGCTTTTAAATAAAGCATTTAAAAAAAAAAATGCAGGCCGTTTTCCCTAAAAGAAAACGGGCGGCATTTAAAAAAGAAAAAAATGAAACGTTTTTGTTTCATTTTTTAAGGGCAGGTAGTGGTCCCTGGGACCACTGACTGCCCTTAAAAAATATTTTCCCCTGCATATGTACAGGGGAAGGGGTCCCTTGGGGACCCCTTCCCTTTTGCGACCCCATTACCACCCTCTTGAAGAGGGTGGTAATTTGCGAGTGTTTTGCGACCGCAATGCAAAACATTTGTACATGGGATTGCGCTCGCTATTAGGAAGGGAACGCCCCTTACTAATAGTGTCTCGCAATTCCAAAATTGCGAGTCACAAATAAATTGCGACTCGCTATTTTGGAATGGTACATACCCCTATTGGTTTTTGCATGCATAAATGGGTTCGCAAACCCGTTTGCGCATGCAAAGACCGTGGTACATCTGGCCCTAGGTCTCCTTAAAGGTTAGGTACACAAGATTGTGTTAAAGAAAAATGCTAACTCTGTACAGCACAAACTTAGAAGGGTTCCTGTTGTTGTAAGAGAAGGTGTTAAAGCATTATTGGAGGATATGCTTAAAGAGGGAATTATTGAACCAGTTGAGGCCTCTGAGTTGTTATCGCACGCAAGGCAGATGGCCGCCTGAGATTGTGCTTGGACTTGAGGTCGCTCAATCCGAATATCGTGGCAGACACCTTCCCACTGCCAAATATCAATGAACTTGTCATGTTATTAAAGGGTGGTACATTTTTTTCAAAATCGGACCTTAAGAGTGCATGCCATCAAATCAAGCTCCACCCGGACCCAAAACCACTCACAGTTTTCATCACTCTAGAGGGGACTTTTCAATTTACCCGCATGCCATTTAGGATAGGATAGTATTTGTAAAGCGCACTATACCCGAAGGTGTCAAGGCGCTAGGCAGACACAGTAAGGGAGAGAAGCGCAACAGCAGATTAAGAGGGGAATAACCATTTTTTCAGGAGTTTCCTGAAAGTAGGAAGAGAGCTTGCATTGGCAATGGCGGAGGGTAGTGAAACAGAGCTTGGCAGCAGCCACCGAAAAGGAGCGGCCACCCCATCTGGATCTTCGAAATCAGGGCAAGACCAGTTTGTACCATATGGATGATCTCAAAGTCCTCCCTGGAGTATACCGTTGAAACAAGGATTTAAGCTGAGGTAAGCCATTGCTATGCATGGCCTTATAGACTGTACTTAGGACCTTGAATGAAATACGCTCCCTGATAGGGAGCCAATGTAAGGAACGGATCCCTTCTCTGACAGACTGATGTTTGGGAATGTTTAGAATCAGTCTTGCTGCTGCGTTCTGTACCACCTTGAGCTTGTTCAAAGATGCAGCTGTGATATTAAGGCATAGGGCGTTACAGTAATCAAGACGAAAGGTAATCCGAGCGATGATAGTGGGCCGATGTAGTTCAGAGGGAATGAGTAGAAGAGCCTTTCTGAGGGTTCTTAGAATATAGAAACATGTGCCAACTGTACGATTGACTTGGGCATCAAAAGTCAGACCCTCATCAAAGATTATCTCCAGATTTGTAGCTGTTTTTACCGGGGCTGGAAGAGGCCCGCATTCTGTTGGCCACTAGGCCTTAGACCAGGTGGAGTTCTGTGGTCCAAAAATTAGTACCTCAGTCTTGTCTGTATTAATCTTTAGAGAATTGCCCTTCATCCAGCACATGATGTTTGACGTACATGTATTGAACTTCTCTGCAACTAAATGCAGGTCATTGGTGATAAAGACAATGATTTGGGTGTCGTCCGCGTAGGAGAGCACCTGAAATCCGTAGGTTGTCACCAGTTCGGCCAGAGGGGTCACATATAGATTGAAAAGAGTAGGGCTGAGCGAAGAGCCCTGAGGTACCCCACATAGGAAAGCAAAAGCTTTTATTCTGAAACCTCCAAAACTAACTGTGTGCTTTCTATCAGTTAGAAAGGACTGGAGAAGCTGCAAGGCTTTTCCTGTGACCCCCACTTCCTGCAAGCGTTGGACCATGCTCACTGGAGAGACAGTGTTGAATGCTGCCGATAAATCGACCTTGGTCTACCTGCAACCGAATGCGGTCAGTAGCTGCAATGAGGGTAGATTCTGTACGGAATCCATTCTGGGAGCAATCTAAGATTTCCTGTGAGTCAATATACTTAATCAGTTCAGTATTAATGAATTTCTCCAGGATTTTTGCCGGGGCAGGAAGGAGGGAAATAGGATGGACTTCTTAAGCTCCAGGGGATCGGCATTAGGTTTCTTAAGGAGCGGGAGAACAATTGCTTCCTTTCGGAGAGCTGGGTAGCAGCCGGACGCGAGTATTCCATTGAATACCTCGCACAGGAAATTAGCTGCTAAATCTGGGGCCAGTTTAAGAATGGAGGGCATGCAAGGATCGGAGGGCGCTCCGGATTTAAGGCCGAGGAGGAGATCTTTAATTTGTTGACTTGAGATAGGGGAGAAGGAAACATTCTTCCTGATGACCGGTGGGGGTTTCACCGTTCTCAGTTCAACACTGTCCTCCTTGGTTTCCTCACTGACAGACACATTGTCAATCGAAGGAGCAAACTCGTGGAAGATCTGCAGGACTTTCTCTTGAAAATAGCTTGCTACGTTTTCGCAGAAATCTTGGGAGGGAATCGTGCGTTGTTGCTGGGGAGGTTCGGAAATTTCCTTATCTACCTTGAAGAGCATACTGGAGGAGTTGTCTGCTGACATAATCTTGCCAGTTAGGAAACGGGATTTAGCCTGGAAGATGGCGTCCTTGTAGTTCCGTAGCAGTAAGCGCTGCTTAGCTTTCTCCCGGGGGCAGGGGTTAATGCGCCATTTGCGTTCTTGTCTACGGCATTCATGCCTCAGGGCCGTGAGTTCATCCGAGAACCATGGGGCGGAGGCTTTAGTTCTTTTAATAATACAGTTTTTGAAAGGGGCAACTGTGTCCAGAGCCCTGTTGATCCAGTCCTAGAGGCCCTCTGCTGTGTAGTGGGGAGTGTTGTGCCACCCGCCAGGGGTCAAGGCCAAGGCAGCCTCCCAGCTGGTGGCTGTGATCTTATTCAGTTTCCTGCAGCGACGGTACCTAGAGGGGGGACCCTCATTCCTTCTGTAGGTAGCAGGGGGGGAGATTTTAAATTCAACCAGGCAGTGGTCTACCCAGCTGAGGGGTTGGACTGTCTCAATCACCAGGTCATTGTGATTATGAAAAATGCCATCCAGAGTGTGGTCGGCTGTGTGAATGGGAGAACGAACCTGCTGCACAAACCCCATGGAAGACAGAAGATCTACAAGGTGGACTGTGTCTTTGTCTAGGTGGCAGTGGTAGCGGAAAGTTCAAAGATTTTACGCCAGGTCTCCATAAATTTGGCTCGCAGGCCCGGAGGCCGATAAACTAAAATGCCCGAAAAACAAAAGTTCTCGGTCAGTTTGATCCTAAAAGAGGCAGCTTCCAGTGTGGAGCCCGGAGCTGCCTCCACAGCGTTGAGTGTACATCTGAGGGAGTCCCTGGCCACCAAGGCTAGGCAGCCTCCTCTTCTATCCGGGTGGTCTTGTCTAAATATAGTATAGCCCGGAGGGACAGCATCTACCAGGTCAGGGCCTGAATAGTTCCTGGCCCATGTCTCAGTATTCAATAGACAGTCTAGATTATGAGATTGAATTGTCAAGGCAGCTTTAGTTTTATGTTTAATCATAGAGCGAGCGTTCAGCAACGCACCACAAAGTGGATTAGGCCTGCTCTCCGCTATTATCTTGGTCTGCATCTTGTCTTCCACCCCCTGCGTCGTTTTAAGGCACTCAAGATGGGAAGCCCTACTGTTAAACGGCCTTAATTTACACTGGTAACAGGGTGAAGCATCCCCCTTATTGAGATCCCACTTCTCTTTGCACCTCATGATGTGGATTGGGGCGCAGCTCAAGCAATTGTAACGTAGAGTAAGTTTTAGCCTGTGAGTCCTCAATCCTCAGGAAAAAATGGGTAGCATGCCTGGCCCCTGGCGCCGGCCAGGCGCAGACGGGCTTGCCTTTGGCGCACCAGCGGCGCACCCGCTTCGCTTGTCAGCTGCACGCTTGTGGTCTCATGGATTTAAATGCCCCCAGACCCAGAAGTGCAAGACTACCTCCGCAAGGTGTCCGGCTCGAAAAAGCACTAAAAAGAGAAGAGAGACTCTCTCTGCACAAACAGGAAACCCATGGTGGACCAGAGAGCCCAGGAAAGAGCAGAGTGCGTCCCCAGAGCAGGGGTGCTCACCAAGTAAAGTGCAAAGTGGAGCGCAGCATATACAGGTAAAAATAATTAAAACAGCTCTAGAGCACAGAGATTAAAACTCTAGAAACTTTGGTCTCTCGTCAGCAGCCAGCGTGTTTCAACGTATGATGTCTCACATTTTTAGGGTGTACCCAACATATTGTATTTCCATGATGACATCCTGGTCTTTGGTGCAACTGTTCAAGAACACAATTCAATATTTAAATCAGACCCTACAGAGAATTGCTGATGTTTGAATAACCCTGCGCAAGGATAAGTGTTCATTTCTATCTGAAAGTGTTGAACATTTAGGTCACACACTGTCATTCGAAGGTGTTAAACCCAAATTAAGCCTTCTCGGAGCCATTGAACAAGCCCCAAGGCCCATTGACAAAGATCAGATAAGAGCCTTTATGGGTCTCATTGAATACTACGTCAAGTTTGTAAAGGTTTTGCTGGCAAGACTGAGAATCTCCAAGCCCTTTTGAGAAAAGGTCAAAGTTTTGTGTGGGGAACTGAACAACAAGATTGTTTTGATAGCATCAAGAAAGAGATCTGCAATGCTGGCATCTTATCGCCTTTTGATGTCAAATTACAGCCAATAGTAGCTGTTAACCCCTTCCATGCTGCGCAGATTCCGCCGCTGTGCTGACGGAATCTTGCGCGGGCGTGGTCATGACGGAACGGTTCCGTCATGAGCACAGCTCAACCGTGGCTCATGACGGAACCGTTCCGTCATGAGCACCGAAGGGGTTAATGCAAGTGATACAGGTTTGGGTGCTGTCCTCTCTCAAAAGCATTGCGGAACGGAGAGGACAGTACCCTTTGCTTCCAGGACACTGTTCAAGTCGGAAACGAACTACTCAGTAATTGAGAGGGAGGCCTTGGCCGCTGCTTGGAGGGGAGGGGGTGGGGGGTGGGGGGTGGAAAACGTTTTTTTGCGATTTTGTATGGGGTGCTAAATTCTCATTACATTCTGATCATAAACCTCTCATCACTATACTTTCTCCTGGATGGGCTGGCAAACGTTTAGCATGCTTAGCCAGGTTGGCGGCCAGGCTACAAGAATATCGTTACGTTCTTGAGTACATTCCTGGCTGGCAGAATAAACAAGCTGACTGTTTATCTAGGTTGTCTACAGATAGTGCTCAGGCGGAAAACCAACATGATGGTTCTGTTGCTTCTGTGGAGGATGTGGTGTCTGATGGGTCAGGTGCATTTTCCCAGGAGGATTGGAATGCAGAAATGTCTAGAGATGATACTCTTGGTGAAGTAATGTGCCTTGTTTCTTCTGGCAGAAGAAGAGACAGTTGTGTCTCTATACCTGTGCTACCTTTTCTTAAATTGTTGGATGAATTGTCTTCTTGTGGAAAAAAAATACTCATGAGGTGTGACAGGTTTGATCCTCCTTTTGGTGTGAGAAGCAAAATTATTCAAATGGCACATGAGGGCCATCTTGGCCAGGGTCTGACACAACGCCGTGTCAAGGCTCAATTTCGGTGGCCGGGCATGGATAGTCATATTATGAATTTTGTTGTCAATTGCAAAGTTTGCAAGGAAGCTGAGAAGAGACTCAAGGTAGGCAAGGAAGTGGCCATGGGTCGCCTCTCCAATCCTGGCAAACCCTGGCATAGTGTTTGCATAGACTTCATAGGCCCAATGTCTGACCTGGATGAAGATTGTAAATTTGCCCTGGTTTTGGTGGATGTGTTTTCCAAGTTGCTTTCGGTTGTGTTTTTGAGGGGAATCGCCACTATTTCCACCATTGTAAGTCTTAACAAAATTTTTCAGGAGGAAGGTACCCCTTCTCTCCTTATCACTGACAATGGTACTCAGCTTTTTTCCCAGGATATGGTATTTTTCTCAAAAAACATGGCATCATTCACCATCGCACCACTTTATACAATCCCCAGGGCAATGGCATGCTCAAGAGGGCCAAAAGAACTGTGAAGGGTACCATACAAATGGCAATATCTTCAGGTTTGGATGTCAAGAAAGCTGTGCAAGACCTAGTGTGGGCCCATCGCACAACCATACAGGAAGCTACTTCCAAACCACCTTTTGAGATTGAGAGGCAAGCCTCCTGGAAGCAAGATGATTTTTTCCTGGTTGAAAGAGCTGGTACTTGGAGATGGTTTTCTTAATCCTGAGGAATTGAGGTGTGCGTGCTCCAAGGCATGTGTGTTAGAAGGTGACTGGGTTAAGATCAAATCTGGGCGCACGGCTAGGGGTCTATCGAAATTCAAAGGACCGTACAAAGTTCTACGTGCTTTTGACTTATATGTCATTCTTGAGAATGGCGAATGCTGGAATCGGCGTAGAGTTGCTTTGTACCAAAGAGGTGTTGTTTGTTCAAGAGAGGAAAGAGAGAGAGTTGTGGTGGCTACTTGTTCATGGATGATATGGTGTTTGGCCAGCGTGGACAAAGTCAACAAGTCCCTGCTGCATCAGGGGGATTGGTCTTTTCAAGTTGTATCAATGAAAGAAGCACCACTGATGTTAATTTTGGGAATGGTGCAACCTCAAGGGTTGGTAGAGTTTGTAGACCACCCAAGTATCTAAAGGATTATTTTCCTAATCTTTAATGTGCTTGTCTTTCTTCATCTTGTTTCTCTTCAAACTTTTATTTTGGTTCCTCTTCTTTCCTTGGCTTACCTGCTCTTTCGCTTCTCTTGTTCCTGGTTCTTTCTTTTTTTTTCCTCTTTAATTTTCTGTTTTGTAATTGAACGGGATGTGTTATGATGAGCTCGTGCCCACAGGAGCTTGAGGACACCTCACGCCCTTGAGGTCTCGTGGTCACTCATAACGTGGAATGGTTTGAACGGGGAGTTGGGAGACGGTTAGGGGCTAACGGCGGAGCGGTGTTGCCCGCCAAGTGTTGATTCTCTGTCACCTGTGACACTGTTTCTCACTCACAGCGTCTTGAGTGCTACTTACGTTCACAACAAAGGCCAAATTGGGCTTGGTTTCTACTATAAAGTACCAGATTTCCAAACAAAGGTTGGGATCTTGCATTAAAATAGATACATTTCAGTGAAGATCCTGCCAAACAGCACTCTTCCTCTACATACAGCTCCTTCATCACCCAGCTTCCCCCACTCACAGTTGAGGCATGAGAATGGGCCCTCAGTAAATCCTGGTAGCACCTTACAACAAAATGCATGTTTATGCATAAGGATCTTACCCATAACCAGCAGTGCTTCCCTTGAGACTGACAGGGGTCCTGGCCCCTGGTCCTTTTCGGGCACGGACGAGCGCAGACTGGCTTGTCTTAGGCACTCCTGCACCCACATTTTTAAACCCCCTTGTCAATAAAGTTTAGACTGCTTATCTGCATTTGATCCACACTGATTCCTTTTTGACCTCCGTAGGTCTGTTTAAATAAATGGGCACATGTACCGCTTTTTCCTGTCTTTCTCTTAACAAAAAAAATTACATTGTGTCCTTTGTCGATGCCTGTGAACACCTCTCGGCCTTGTCCATAACACACACAACGTGATGCACGAGTAGACACTTTGTAGAGGACGTTTCCTTATTGGCACATGCCAACCGAACCTCCTTAAAACTTCTGTGGCTGTGTTAAAAACTTTAATATGAAGGGCTTGGTGGTACCCACAGGTTGGACAATTGGGCTGGTACCCTTGACAAAGTAAGTGACTACATCTCGGGAGGCGGGAGGGGGGTTGGACGCTACCCTCTTTAGGTCAAGGATATATTTGGTCAATTTTCCCTTCATATTTGCTCAACTTGCCTTATGTCTGTTTCATTACATTTGCCCGCAGTGTGTGACTAAAGGATCTGCCCTCTTACATTGCTACCCTATGGGGCAATTTCGAGCCCCCTATTGAGGTACTGACATTTCCTCAGTTTTTGCCACCTTCATCGTACCCTTGTTCATCATCTGCATGAACAACACTTTATTTACAGGGCTCGAAAAATCCGAAAAATTGTACTAGTCCTGCAGGTCTAGTCCCTTGGAAAATCCCCTTGACCTCACTGCAACCTACTTGACCTCCGTCTCTGAAAACGGAGCAAAAGTGACAAGATAACAAGATTTAAAGGCATCTTTATTGCTCATTCCCTTTGTGAGCAATAAAAATGCCTTTAAATCTTGTTATCTTGTCACTTTTGCTCCGTTTTCAAAGACGGAGGACAAAAGTTAGTTTGTATTCCTACTCGCCAGAAAGGGCGAGTAGGACCTAAAAATAGCCCGTCCTCATCAATTCTCCCTCGCAAATGCGAGCGGGCGAGTGGATTTGTCGAGCCCTGATTTAGGGATAACATATCCTTTCCGCGTGTTTGCATTTAGTCAGACATTCTTTGATATGCATGCTGTCCCTGTTTTACAGGTGTCTTGGTATCATTCCCTCTTGTAGGGTAAAATTCTGTCTATACACAGTCATGGTTAATAAGATTGCGATGTGCACTTAAGATTGTTTGAACACACCGCTTTGGCATTTATGACCTTGAATAAGGTCATTTGTGTGGTTTTTTTCATATTTTGTTCCAGAATTCTGACTATTCTCCTAGCGAAAGCCACGCAACACTCCAGGGCCAAGATGGCTGAAACCTGTAGACTGTTATTTAAGGGTAAAGTGTTTAAGTCCCAGTTTATATCCTTTGTTTTTTATTTTTCCTGGATTGCCGAGGAATTTATTAAAGTCAGTGGGGAACCGAAAGTATTCTTAATGATATCACACACCCTTTAAGCTTCACATTTAGAAGTGCTCACTCCTTCTGGAGGTTGAGCCCACTCTGACACACTAAGGGGTCCATTAGGATGGAGGGCGGATGTCCTCCGCCGGGCAGGCGGTAGCAACCACCGGACCGGCGGCGGACATCCACCCGCCATCGAAGCACTGAACACCGCTGGTCCGATTAGCGTTGTGGTTGTGACCGCAGCGGTGTGATTTTCCGGCCGCCACTTTTCCGCCGGTTGCAGTTTGCCTGCTTGCCTGGTGTGCGGAGCTGGACCGCTACAATTGTGGGGGATCAGGGCCAAGCACCGCCGGCACGATTATGATGCCGGCGGTAGCCAGCTTTCTGCGGCGGTGGAACCGCCATGGAAAGGCATGCGGAGAATGTCTCCGGGGGTCCATTGCGGACCCCCAATGTGTTGGTGGGGTGTGTGGGTGCATTGGGGGGGTACCCATGGTATCCCCTACATGTCCCAGTACCAGGTGGCAGGCACTGTGCAGTGCCTTCAACACACTGTAGGGACATGCAGGACATGCTTGTTTGGACATCGTGGCGGTGCTGCTGGCAGCACCGCCCACCACAATGTTAACCGCCGCCATCCCACCGCCGTGGTCAGATTTCCACTGTGGAGCATAATAATTGGACCAGCGGTTTTCCCGCTGTCCTGGCGGGCGGTGTTTTCCCGCTACCATGGCGGTCAGAGTGATTTTCCGACCGCCATGCTAATAGACCCCTAGGTGTCTAGAGATCCAGCCTGAGGATGAAGCATGTCATTAGTTGATTCTAGTGACCTCTGATTGATTTAGGCTTTTTAGACTCCACTCTTTTGTGATTGTTCATTTAAAGACTCACCTATCTAGAGAAGTGTAATTCGACCCTATGTTATTCGGTGATTTTTCTGGTTAGTTAGCGAAATTAGGACTTTGCACCCTATATCAGCACAGCCCGGGATGCTCCACTTTGGTGCAGCAGCTGCGCTTTATAAGGTTTGGTTCCTTCATTCATTCATATATTAAGTAATTTTGTCTTTAAAAAGGAAAATTCCAGTTAAGATGTATTCATACATGTATCACACAGTCATTCAACCCTCACTCCTATGGTTGATATATATGATCTACTACATAGATCAGAAAGTGTATAGCTGCCAGCAAACCTATGCTAAACCCAAGCTCTAGTAGTATGTTACCTGACTCTTGTATTGAGAAGCGACCACTGCCCACCTGTCCATGCTCTACGAGATCCACAACACGCATTAAAAATGCAATAGGTCTTGTCTTTGATTATGTTAAAGCCATTTGCTTTGCAAATGGTATTGTATAGCAAAGCAAATGGCTTTAACTTAATGAAAGGCGAGACCTATTGCATTTTTAATGTTTTCTTTTTTTTTACAAACTGACAGCTGCCAGAAGATGAGCTTTGAAGAAACAAACTGTTCAGTGGAGCTGATCTGGTGTCTTTGGTTTATGTACTTTAAGTTATACTTTGATCCGTTGTCATGGGCCCCTAAAAGAAGAGGAAAAGACACACAATTGGTGGACGGAATGCAAAACAAATCAAAACATTCACCCCCAATCAAGAGATCTGGGTTAAATCCATCATTCTTTTGCTCACCATGCCACCCCAGTTTACACCTGGCCATATGCAAATCAGTCTTGACCCTGTGCCTCATGGGAACAGTCCAGCCCGAACTGCCAAGCCAGGTCCTCCCTGGATCAGAAACAAGCATCCTAGGACCGGTTTCAGGGTTTCACCCCTCTTCAGCCAGTATAGCTTGATTCCAGTGGCACAGTGAGCCCAGGACCCACGTCTGGGCATACCTGGCACACTTAGTGCGAGAAAGCAAAAGACACACAATTGATGAACGGAATACAAAACAAATCAAAACATTCACCCCAATCAAGAGATCTGGGTTAAATCCATCATTCTTTTGCTCACCATGCCACCCCAGGTTAGACCTGGCCATATGCAAATCAGTCTTGACCCTGTGCCTCATGGGAACAGTCCAGCCTGAACTGCCAAGCCAGGTCCTCCCTGGACCGGAAACAAGCATCCTAGGACCGGTTTCGGGGTTTCACCCCTCTTCAGCCAGGGAAGCTTGATTCCAGTGGCACAGTGAGCCCAGGACCCACGCCTGGGCATACCTGGCGCACGTAGGGCGAGAAAGCAAAAGACACACAATTGATGGACGGAATGCAAAACAAATCAAAACATTCACCTCCGATCAAGAGATCTGGGTTAAATCCATCATTCTTTTGCTCACCATGCCACCCCAGTATAGACCTGGCCATATGCAAATCAGTCTTCACCCTGTGCCTCATGGGAACAGTCCAGCCCAAACTGCCAAGCCAGGTCCTCCCTGGACCGGAAACAAGCATCCTAGGACCGGTTTCGGGGTTTCACCCCTCTTCAGCCAGGATAGCTTGATTCCAGTGGCACAGTGAGCCCAGGACCCAGGACAAGTTTGGACCGAGCCATATGCATAAAAGTCTTGATCCTGCTCCAATGAGAATAGTCCATCCCGAACTGGAACACAAGCAACCCAGGACCAGAGGAGGTGAACAGGCTTCCCTGGTGACAGACCAAATACTTCCAGCAATAAAGACCAACATATTTTCAGTCGTCTGATTTCTGGAGGAGGCAGAGGGATTGGAACCAGTGGATTTCTTGAGAACCCGGCTCTTCTTTACTGAGCCTGAACATTTCCCTCCTGATTTTTTATAGAAAGGGTACATAGGACAATAACTTGTAAGCCTCCTCCCTCTGAGGCCGGTGAAAGCATGATTCCCCAACTAATTGGACGGAGAGCTATTTGACACACCTAGAATAATGGTACTCCTGAATTATACCCCACTGTGTCAGAAACAACAAACAACCTAGGCTGCAGAACGACACCGCTTGTAACAGAGTGCAGGTCTCCTCTGCCACCCAAACTGTGGCCCAAAGAGCGTCAACTGTCCCCCAATGACAGACAAAGACCTGAGGATGAGTGGAGAGATCTGTCCCACTGCACTCTCATGCCCATGAACTACCGAGAAAAGACAACAGGAGACGGTAAGAAAAGCAGAGAAAAGATGGATGCCACAAAGTTAAGAGACAAGAGGGAAAGATCACATGACATGATTACAGGCCAACCATACCACACCAAGAGATGACTAGTCCCGAACATAAATGTAACACAACTGAACGGTGTACACAACGTGCTAACAATTCAAGCGAGTTGATTCGGGGGAGTACTTGAAAGAAGAGCCCTCCTGGCTCTTAAGAAGCTGGCCAAAACCATAGTGAGCCACCAAAAAAGATGGGTCACTTAGTATTGGTTGAAACAACCTCTTCTCCCCCATCACCTGTAAGGAGCGTAGAGGAGGAAGGTCTGGAAAGAGTTGCACCTGAGTGGAACATTATCCGATTATTGTTGGGGTAGTTAAATAGGTTTAGTTTAGATGAGTGTATTAGGGAGGAATAGGACACGTTGGAACGTAAACTTTTACAACGCATTACAAGGCAATGCATTTTTAGAAACTACACTTACAACGCATTCCATTACAACGCATACCATTACAACGCATAATACTTTTAGGGCAACAATAGTGTAAGTGTTGGGGTAAAAAATACTATTCCCACTCCAGTGAGTGCAACATTAGGGTATGTGTTGGATAGTGTAGCGGTAAAAATTACTATTTCCCATTACTTACCTTATAATGCATTTTTGTGGCATGCATTGTAGTGACATGAGTTGTAATGTCTGCGTTGTAATGGCATGCGATGCAAAGGATGTTGCGTTTATAATGGTTGTTTCCCATTAGGGAGGGGATTGGGCAACAGGCCTTTTCACATGTTGAGGTGGGAGTGGTTCTATGCTTAGTAAGTACTGGAAATGTGGTGAAGGGGGTTGTTACAAATAGGAAAATATTGATTTTAAGTCAAACCTTCTCTTCACCTCAGAGGATTCAAGACATTCAGGCTATGAATCTGATGTTTCTGAATGGAGCGATCATTCCAGTTCTGACTGTCTTGTTAGGTCTGCATTCTCTTGGGTACACATGCATGCTGACGCATGGCAGCCCTCCGGTGGAGCCTCCTCCGGCAGTGATTTCAATGCGTTGGAGATCTGTAGGCATGCATAAAGATCTCAAGGGACACAGCAGCTGGAACACAATGGTGGAGCGTAAACTACAACTTGCATCAAGGAAAACAGTTTCACCCTCTTCCTCCAGTGGCCACAGTTTTCACAGATGCCTCTACAGTTGGGTGGGGAGCTCATCTGGAGCAACTGGAGATCAGAGGCTTGCATATCAATCTGTTGGAATTTCAGGCAATATGTATAGCTCTCAATGCTTTGCTTCTTTGCCTTCACAGTCTGTCGGTCCAAATTTTTACTGACAACACAACAGCGATGTTGTACACCAACAAACTAGGAGGAGTGGTGTCGTCTCTTCTTTGCAGAAGCTCTGCGACTTCGATCCTAGGTTCAGGACCTCCAGATTTGCGTAGTAAGAAATCGCCTGGTCGGAGTTCTGAACGTTCATGCAGACCATCTCGGCCAACATCATCTGGCAGACAACGAGTGGCATCTTCACCTTGAGGTGATCAAAGTCCTCTTTACGCTATGGGGACTGCTCTTGTGGGTCTATTTGGCATTTGCACACCAGGTAACGCTCACTGCCCAAAATTCTGTGCCCTCCAGTATCCGAAGCAAGGCACCTTGGGCGGTGCATTTCACCTTTTGCACTGCTCCACTCCTGTACGCATTTCCTCTCATACCTTTAATTCCTCGAGTGTTGAGGAAGATTCACTTATACCGGTCCAAGTAATCCTAATCGCCCTGGACTGACCGAGAAGGCTGTGGTATGCGGACCTTGTTTACCTCTCTCTGTGCCTTCTGCTCTGTCTCCCTCACAGGTTAGACCTCCTGACGCAGTCACAGGGGCAGGTTCTACACTTCAACCTCCAGAGCCTCCACCTGCATGCCCGGAGATTGAGCACAGGAAACTGATTTCTTTCTCTACAGCCTGAGTTGGTGGACATCATTCTCTCTTCCTGCCCACCAAATCTGTGTACTCTGGTAAATGGCGTAAATTTGTACAATGATGTTCTGATAAATAAATCCATAGATCCCATTAATCTGACATTCTTTCTTTTGCCCTCCACTTCAGTTGGAACAGTTAAAGGTTACATGTCCGCCTGAACGGCTTTCCTACACTTACCAGATCAATCATCACTGTTTAAATACCTAATTGTTTTGCGATTTCTAAAGGGTCTTACAAATAAATACTCTCCTTCTCTTTTGATTATGCTTCAACGGGACCTACATTTTGTTCTTACTTTCTTAATGTGTTCTCCCATTGTACTCCTTCACAGCTGTCCCTTGAGGCTGTTAACCTTCAAAACGTTTTTTCTGATTGGCATTTCATCAGCAAGGTATGTCATCGAACTACAAGCGGGGAGTATAAAACCACCCTCTACTACCTTCTTTCCTAACAAACTCGTATTACGGACCAGGACTGTCTTTCTCCCTAAATTGGTTACTCCATATCACTTAGGTCAATCTATTACACTTTTCACCTTCTATCCTCTTCCCCATTCTATGAAGGAAGAAGAAAAACTACATACACATGACCCCTAAAGGGTGATCAGCTCTATATTGACAGAACCAGAGATATCACACTTGATGATCAACTTTTCATAGGATACATAAGGAAAGTGAAAAGGAAAGCGATTCACAAACCAACATTCTCAAGATGGATCATCCTGTGTATCAAAATATGCTTCTCTGTGGCTCAAAAGGAGCCACCTGAAGGTATTCATGCTCTTTCTACTAGAGCTACATCACTAGTCTGCCCCAGCTAGAGGTGTTCCTATAGCAGATATATGCAAAGCAGCATCTTGGTCCTCCCTTCACATATTTGCAAAACACTACTGTTTGGATTCAGGAGTGAGAAGGGAAAGTCACTTAGCTCACTCAGTTTCACAGGACATCTTGGTATAGTTAGTAATGGTCCCACTATATGGATCAACATCTGTAAGATTTGATTGAAGGCAATTACATGAGAACGTTTCCAGTTTACGAATCGAATAATAATTAGGTAGACTACATCTTTGTTTCTTAAGTATTGTCATTTTTATGTTTATAACTATAAACAGAAATGTTAAAAAAAATAATAATAAATAACTAGACTACAGATGTAATATTAATACTGTTGAGAACCATACTTTAGGCAAAATACCTACGAATTACAGGAAAGATTAAGGACTATGGAAGATAAAGTGCTGGGGAGATTGGGATAAGGGGATGTGTCGGCAATATGCAGAACCCTCATTAATAATATGCCAGATGGGTTGTAGAAATCCAGGGTCAGAAGGGAGACTCGCTTAGGCACGATGGAATATGTTGCCGCATCTTGCGTTAATCTGACGTCTTCATAGTCGACAACATTACTGGTGGCTCTATTGATAGCACCTATGATGTTGTCGTAGTGCTCCATCTGGAATGTAAGCTCATGCTCAGTTTCCCCAATGTTAACATCCTCAGATACAAAAGTGTCCCAGTGCCCTTGTAGGTCGATAGACTGTGCTAGTGTTGCCATACAATTTAAAATTTGGTCATTATGGCACATGTACATGCATGCTACTGGAGAGAATTTGATAAAATTGTGCTTCAAAAGGAACCTAAACCCTTATATTGTATGCTGTAGACTTTTTATATCCTTCATTATGCAGAAACCCAACTATTACATTTATCGGGACACCCTACTGTTTAATTAGACACTGTCTTTGCTGCCCTTAACCCTTCACAAATAGTTTCTCCATATGGTACCGTCAATCTTGATCTGGTTTTATTTTGTATACCTCCTCACTGTAAAAAAAATCCTTTGACTTCCTCCCGTGCATGGTCTTAGGTTACCGATGTGAGGACTTTTTCTAACAATACATACATTGTATTGAGTTTTTAACAATAGATTCAGATGACATTGCTTATATAATCTGTCATCGTGTATACATACCATCTCTTCAAACAATGGCCAGCTCTGTCATCCATAAAAACCCTCTCTAGATGGGCTCCCTACATTCCAAGACCCTGCCCCCTCGGCCATCATAGAAGTCTACTGGTTCCATAGGGCATTATTTAACTATACTATTCATAGTCCAGTACTGCCCACAACAAGAGTCAAGGAGGATACCCCTGTACAGGCGCCAACCCAACCATATTTTATAATTCATGCGTTGGTTCAGCCACTTCCTCCAGCTAAGGGAGATCAACATCTTTCCATGTCTTGACGACACCACTTGGCCATCACCAGGGCGAACCATAGCAAAGCCCGTTTGTATCTGTTGCTGTGTCAGTTGTAATGTGCAGGAGGACTAGCTTGGGATCTCTAGGGAGCTGCCAGCCCATCACCGTCCCTGGGCACAGGAGCACCCCTTCCCAAAAAGGAACCAACTTTTCACAGGTCAATATGGTATGCATAAGGTCTCCTCTCTGAATGGAGCATCTCAGACAGTTCGGTCATGAGACCAATCCCATCTTCCACAGCCTAGCCCTATGCAGTTATTTCAGCTGTATGGCCCTAAACTGGGATGCAGTCACAGCTTCCTGGGGGAGTGCCCGTGCCTCCCTCCAGTTGTATTCCATCAGGCGGCCCATGTCCTGTATCCACACCTCCCGTAATTGGCCAAAAGAGTCAGGTGAACAATTTGCCATACAGCTATATACAGCTGAGATCTTATGACCTCAATTTCTTCAGTAAAACCTTGGCCTCCCTCATGTTATAGTCCGGGAGCTCCTCCAGGTCTTTTATGTGAGGGTAAGAGTGCACAGGAGCTACAGATATCACAATGGAGGTTTGCACTATTGAGCTCTAAAATTATTTCAGTGTAACTCTGGACATGACATCCCCCAACTTCGAGATTGCATCTCACCACCAGAGTCCATGTAAGCCCAGACGTCTGCCCCAGCCAATGCCCCGACTACAGGGCTTTCTCCCTCATCAAATGACTCATCCAGAGACCTAACAGCTTCATTCCAAACCCAAAGCCACTCTCGTGGCCAGAGGGAGAGAAGAGGGGGTCTCTCCCCCATAAAGTAGGTGAGATACCTCTGTTCTCCACATTACCCATTTGTTAGTAGCAAAGGCTGGGTCGCCCCGGGTATGAAACCATCATCCGCTGCACATCCTCTATAATGTATACCCTGAGGAATTTAAATCCGTCAAGTCTGAGAGCCCCCTGCCCTTACTAACAATGAAGGGGGCATCCAATGAGAGAAACTGAGGATTTACCTTTGTTGATGAGGACAATGAGGATTTTCCAAAGATCTAGAGGACCCGGGGTGCTGACTGCTGAGGTTTATCAAGGAATGTCAGGACCTCATCAGCATATAATGCTAGTCTGTCTGACACCCCTGAGGCCCATTCAAGACTCCTAATAAGTGCGTCAACACTTAGCTAATTGGCCATCCACCATGATATCGCTGTTATTTTATTTCCTGCTAATTAATTACATGGGGCAATCAGCCACCCAGTGCAGCATGCACTCCCCTACCCACCGACTTATGTATGCATGTATGAGATTTATAAAGCACTGGATTCACCCCCCATAGGGGTATCTCCGTGCTGCGAAAAAGAGAGGGTACAGGATGAGCACAAATCAGTCCCGGAATAGTTCAGTTTTCAGGAGTTTCCTGAAACAAAGAAGACTGGGGTATTTGCGCAGGACCTCCGGCAGAGTATTCCAATATTTCGGGGCAAAGTATGCAACAGTTCTGCCACCTGTTCGTAATTTCCTGTAGCGGGGGACCACAATCAGCCCTTTACCTTCAGATCTAAGCAGTCTGCTTGGACAGTAAACTTTAAACTTGTCTGCCAAATAGCTAGGACTTCTACCATAAAGCGCTTTATGGGCGAGGCAGCAAAGTTTGAATTTGATTCTCTGGCCTATAGGAAGCCAGTGAAGCTGTTTCAGCAACGGCCTAGAGGAGGTACGAGACGGCATTTTGAGAGCCAAGCGCGCGGCAACATACTGGACTATCTGTAGTCTACTCAGAAGAGATTTGTTTGCTGATACTAACAGAGCGTTGCAGTACTCAAGGCGACCAATGACCAGTGCCTAAATCAAAGTACTTCAGACCGATAGGGGCAGCCACTGGAACACTCTGCACAGAAGCCTCAGGGTGTGGTAGCAGGTCCCTGAGGTGGTCATGACTTGATCCCTCATAGATAACAAGACATCCAAACGTACACCAAGATGTTTTGCAACAGATGAAGGGGGCAGGGCCCAAAACAGCCGGTCACCAATTAGGGGACCAGGTTGTTTTAGCCGAGTCAAACAGCAGGATTTCGGTCTTGGCTGCATTTAACTGGAGAAAGGTCTCTGTCATCCAGGCTGATAAGGCTAGCATGCCCTTAGCAAAATGGTGTTCAACTAGCTCTGTATCCTTATGAAAGGACAGGAGCAGTTGCGTGTCGTCAGCATAAGAATAGGGAGTAAATCCGTACTCCCTAATAATCTTGGCATGGGGGCCACATAAACATAAAACAAGGTTGGACTCAGACATGAGCCCTGTGGCACCCGCTTAGTAAGCTTCAAGGTTTTGGAGCGAAAAGGGCCTAGATTGGTTGTCTGGGTGCCCTGATCTAGAAAGCTAGTAAGCCATTTAAGTGCCTGTCCCTGCACTCCAGACTCTCTCAATTGATAAATCAATTTCTGATGAGAGACAGTATCGAAGGCTGCTGTCAGATCCAATAAAAACAGCAGCACAGCCTTGTTGTTATCCAACACTACTTTTATATAATCTGTGACACCAATGAGGGTATTCTCTGTAGAATGATTGGGTCTAAACCCAGACTGGGAAGGATCGAGGGTACCTTGAGATTCAAGATAACCCATCAGCTGAGTGTTGACCTACCCTTCCACCATTTTGCTCATTAGCGGCAGAAGCGAGATGGGGCGATAGTTGGCAATCACTTTGGTGCGTAACTGAGCTTTCTTCTTGATTGGTAGTACTTAAGTGGCCTTCCAATCAAGAGGGAGTACTCCTTCACGCAGAGAAGTGTTAAGGATGTCACAGATGTAGGGGGCCAGGAGAGCTAATAGGGCAAATACATGTGCTGGCAAAACGTCTAGTGGGGATCCAGATGTTGCTGCTCTTAGCATGGCTTCAGTCTGAGGTGTCTGTATCGCATTAAAATGCTGAAGGCCTTCATCATCACTTCTTAGGGCAGGGGGTCACGAGTTGGGAAGATCCCCGGGATGGGGGCGCTGAGGAAATTGATTGTAGATTAGGTTTATATTTTCATCGAAATATGCCATTGCCTTTGAAGACTTTTTTGTGAGTGCAAAGGAATTTGATTTCTAAAACAGCTATTAATCTGGAACGGAATAAAAGCGTTATCTGACCACATCACTAGACAAGGGGGATCATAAGATATGAGGGGTGAATTAGTGAGTATGATTTCCAGGGTATGCCCTGCCGAATGGGTTGGGCCAGTATTGATCTTCACAAGGCCCAAAGAGGCCATATCGGCCAGAAAATTAGCAGCCTCTGTGTTCTCACTATCTTCACTATTAATATTAAAGTCCCCTGGTAATAGAAAGTGTTTGGAGGTGATAGTGTGAGGGCCAATTTTCTCCATCAGTTTTACATTCAAGTCTTTAAGTGGCCCTGTAGGGGCGATATAAGAGGGCGCCCTTAAGACTGTCCTGGGGGCTCAAGTCAATTTTAAATGTACAAATCTCCATATCATTATCAGAGGTGGAGTCAATGACTGCGACTTTCAGCACCTCTTTGTAAATTATGGCAATGCCACCTCCCACTTTTCTTTCTCTGCCTAATCTCATAATCCGGTATTTGTCAGGAAGGGCAAAGGCAAAATCTGGTAATGAGGTGAGTTTAAACCAAGTCTCCGTTAGGAAGCCTAGATCTGGGGAATCAGAGCTCAGCAGATCCCACAGTTCTGTGGCATGTTTAGGTAAAGAGCACACATTCGTTAAAAAACCACTCCAAGAAGAAGTCAGGTTTGTAGTATTGGGTCTCACTTGACTGTGAGGGGACGCACCCACCCCTACCAGTGTATCAGAGCTAGTATTGCTGTCCCGACTCGGGAGACACATGTATCATCACGGCTGTGAAAATGGCAGTGTAAACAGGCAAAAGGTCCTTCGAGATTAGCAAAAGTGGAGGTTAAAGGGCATGGTGTAATACATTGTTTGACCTGAAAAGGTTGGGAGGCCGTATAACAGCGCCTAGAATCGTTATCTGGAGCAAAACGGGCAGGGGTCCTGGCGACGTCCAAGTGCGGATGGGCGCAGACGGGCTTGCCTTATGCGCGCCTTTGGCGCTCCAGCAGCGCACCCGCTGCACATCGGCGCCATCAGCTGCTTAAATGTGAGAGGCTGGGGAGAACCGTGAAAAAGACTGGAGCGTCACCTCTCCAAAATGGGCGTTAGAGAATGGCCACAAGCGGAAGTGAACTAAAAAACTATCCGGTCCTCCCTCCACTCAACCAGCCTGGAATGCTGTGGTGCAACAGGGAGGAGCGGACTTAAACACACAGGTAAGCAGCACAAAATAGTGTCGGTTAACACCCAAGTTAAAATACCCTACACATCCTAGTCGAGCAGTAAGACCGCGTTTTGTCTAAAAACAAACGTGCAAAAGCTGTGTTGTGCAATTAGTAAAGGGAGGTCCCCCACAGCAGAAGTCTGCCACCAAGGAAAACACGGGTACCTTATCTATCTTATCCAGAGTGGGGCGATCTGCCCTCCATCTGGTTTGCATAATGAAATCCTGGCACAAGGCATTTTGGTGGTATTTATTTGATGAAAATTAGCACTGTGTCCTACACACCGTACAAAGTGGGTAAAATATTAAAGCATCGTTTTTTAAATGGAAAGCTCTCCTATCAGTATAAAGAGTACGAGAGAACGAAGGCTGATGTTTGGGAACACCGCCAACGCCGTGCAGGCCGGGAGGCTCGCGGCAGTTTACAGCAGCTCAGTTGCAGACCACTGCCCCTCCATGCTTCACGGTCACAAAACTCCCTAGCCCACCAGCGGCCCGCTACCCGCATTCCAATTCGCCTACCACTAGCGTGATTCAGCGGGGGAAGAGAAAAGCGGGTGAAAAGCGGTGAGAAGCTGTGAGAGGAAACATCAAGGGGGTGCTTAGAGACCTCCAGCTCCGGTGCCTAGTGCCCCAGTACGGACCTCAGTCCTGCCCCAAGCCCACGTAGAGGAGGTAAGCGAGCTGGTGAGCTCGTAGGCTCGGGCAGCCGTTCGGCTGGGGGACCCCTGTGGCCCTCTGCTCAGGGGGTGGCCAATGGGGCGGCCGGTGGGCTAACAAGTGGGCCAACTAACAAGTGGGCAAATATGTTGTGATAGTCGCAGAAGCCGAGAAGGGAGGTCCCAGGAGCTCTGCAGAGGCAGACCGGTTACCCACGGGGTCGCATCCTCTATCACCAAACAGGCTTGGCTGTGGGACACATCAGCCGCTCTTGCCTCCGCTCTTGCTAATTATTGTACACCTCCAGCACCCCACACCAACAGCAACTGCAATAGTGGCAGACCAGATAGGCTCCAAGCGGCCTTGAGCGCCGACTTCTGAGACCACGTCTGAGACTACTTCAGAGTAGTTCCTACAATGTCACACATAGGGCCATGTGGGACAACAATCTAACATTTTTAAGACTTTAAAACTACATGCATCACAACCAGCAGCATCTGAGTAACACAGAGTAGGCTAAGAACGGAGAACAGAGGGCAGGGGGCAGTGAGACCCTAGGTGGTTTGTGTCTGTAGGTACAGGAGCAGAAGCGGTCCAAGTTAGTCCAGTGTAGCTTGCCCCTACTCCACAGCCTGTTACCTCGCTTAGCCCACAGAGTTTCTCCACGTCATACAATCTCCCTTCCTATAGTCTTTTCACAGGGCTGTATGCCTGTTTTTTTTTAATCCCATGTGCTTTCTCCAGCTCAGAATTAAACCTGAGGCTGAAGGCAAAAGAGATGGAGAGCTGAGGCATCTGGTGCGGCAGAATAAGGGGAACATTGATCGGCTGTAGAAGAGACAAGGCAAAAAAACTTGGAAGACTAGCGCCCAAGACCGTAATGAGATCAGGGAAAGTAAGGCAGCAGGTGGTAACGAAGCCTAACAAAAGGATACGTAAAACAACTATCAAGGCAACTACCAAAGTAAGCAAAGGGGAACAGTCGAGGAAGGAGGAAGACTGCTCCCTCATCGCACCACTTCATTCCAGCCAACAGGCTCCTATAACCACTCCAACAGCTAGTGCGACTACTTCGACTAAATCTAGTTGCCAACCAAAAATATACACCAAATTCTCTTTTATAAAAGATGATGGAGCAGTGCTGTGCTCGATCAATGATAAAATAATCGGCCTCGCTTCCCCCCTCCAACCAATGATAGTACAACAGAATATGGAATGCGGAGAGATTGCAATTACCAGTAATGGTCAAAGTATAAGGAAACAAGAAGAATTAAGGGAAGAAGAGATGGTGAAAGGAATTGAGGAAAAGGGGCAAACAAGCCAGGAACCCTTGCACCAGCAAGAGCCGGTAAATCCCAAAACTCACGTAAAAGTCAAAGGGAGTGAGAATGAGGCTCTAGGATAGGCTATGAGCCACGGAGCAGCTACGATAGAGAGTGGAAAAATGAAAAACCACGATCCCAAAAGGCATATTCAGGATGAAAGTTCGGATAAATGGCTTGCATATTTCAAGGAAAAGGAGGAGGAGGTGCAAGCGAGCAAACACCTTCATAAAACCATCACCCCAAAGGGAGAAGTAGGACACCTTGAGATCTCCCAACAACATCAGTCAATTGGGGTACAGGTAGAATTTAAACCGGAGAGGCAACTAGCCCACTCATCCATACCCAAGGTCATTGAGGGTATCAATGACCCCAATAATTCAACAGTTAGAAAAGAAGGAATACAATCGCCTGACGAGCTCCAAACAACAATAACAGAGCCACAGGATCGACCATCTCAGGAACAGCTGCGCCGCCAATTCTTGCAAAGTTCTATTCAAACTCAATTCAACCAAAATTCGCAAGGGCCACAAGCATCAAAAATACAAGATTTGGACTTCGAGACATCTTATCTTACATCGGAAGAACGGGCGCAGCTGGTAGCTTGGTACACCCAGGTCTCTCGAGATGAATCACAAGGAAAAATTAGGAAATCACCAGAATATAATACTAAACAAGCCAAATTGCAGGAAAAGGAAGACATCTGGACCTCACTGTTGCATACTATGCAAATGTCTGTAAATGCCATGCAATATCAAACCGACAAGATGGACATCCAACTGTCAGTCCTAAACTCACTCTTTATCTTTGTCGCAAACATTGACACCAAACTGGCAGACTGTAACAATTTGATTAGGAGGGCCCAATCAGAGTCCCAGTTTACCCAGGCCAGCTGCACCTGTAACAATTGTAGATACATTTTCAACTTTATGAACAGCAATGCCAATCTCTTAGCTGACATAAGAGGCTACGACAGTCCCTGCCATGAATAATTATCTACTAGCCACAAATTCAATAAACCGGGACCAGGGCCAACTCAGTTATAGTTTAAAACTAGAAGCAGGGCAGTCCCACGAGGATTTGCAGCTAAAAGAAAAATATACTAACACACCATTGTTTCAAAGGGTTTCAACTCCCCCAAAGGGGGATTTCTCCCTGGTAAGCAAATCTCCGCAGGAAATTGATTTATCAGCAAACACACAAACCTCCAAACAGAGGAGAAAACAGAAGAGGAAGGGTCGGAAATGAAAGATGACCCAACCAGTACCTCCCACCCGTGAGCGAAGCCGAAGCCTTGGCAATCTACCAGAGGTAGATTTACGGGACGCCTCAATTTTGGAGAGGGAACCGCATGATTACAATCATGAGGCAGTAGAGAATACCACTCAGGAAGGGCAGCTAGACGCTAAAGAAAGTGTTCTCTTAAATAACACAATAAGCAACAAAATAGACACTAAGAACGAGCCCTGTGATGGAAGCGGAAACAGATACGGGGACCCAGCCACAACATCAGTTCCTTGCATAGATATAACATGGGCAGGCTAAACGAGCTCACAAAACCCTGCATTAAAACGCCAACCTATAGAATCACTCGGCAAACAAGCAGCTCAACAGGATTTATCAACCATTATGTTTCATCCTGAAAATAAATCAAAGGGCCAGGCTGACATTTTAAATAGGGGAAATATCTTGCGTCTCCTGAAGTCCATCAGTAGTTTGAAGAACCTAAACTCCAATGACTTTGAGTCAATAGAATTTGTGGAGGCAATAGATCAACTGGGAATTGAAACAGTCTGGCCTCGCCAGACTTAGCCGAGAAAGTCTCGAATGAGCCTGCCCAACTGAATGCCTGGGGCATGAAATTGCGGCCCTTCATCAAACCAAATACCCAGGGCTCCTACTAGTTGAACTAAAGAACGAACCAAAATTCCGCCAGGACCAACTTAGCATTTGATCACACTCAGTATTGCGAGGAGCCCCCAGCAAAGCCCCCAGGAGTACAGAATCCACTAAGCAGCTGAACCTTAGGATAAATAAATCCGGAATCACAGCCCCACAAGAGTGGGGATGGCTATCCAGGACTATAAATACCAAAAGTCATAATCTTTGACATAATATGTCTACTACATCAGACACGAAAATACTCTGGAACTTTGCTCCTGGAATATTAAAGGCATGGGAGACAAGACCTCGGACCAGGAGCTGCAACTATATTTTCAAAAATTTGACATAATTTTGTTGCAAGAAAATTGCTGTGAATTACCAATTGAACTGCAAGGATTTAAATTACATCATTTACCAGCCACGAAGAGTGCTAAATTTGGCCATCACAAGGGGGTCTTGCCACTTCTAGCTCTATAAGGAGCATTTATGCAGTGAAACCCCTGCCCTTCAATCTAGTACCCCCCAACGCAATGCAAGTGCTTAGAATAATGACAAAGGGGGCGAAGAAAAACCAATATGTGTTACTAATAAAGGTGTACCTACACCCCCCTGATAAAACCAAGGGCACCAATCAGTTGGGGGATGAATTGACGAAAATACTTACAGCGGAGCAAACAAGCAATTTGATTATTATCGGGGACTTTAACCTACACCTGCTGAGCTCAACAGTCAATGATAATTTATTTATTTAGAAGTTTTATATAGCGCTGGCCAGACCCGAAGGTATTGAAGCGCTTTACAACATTTGTAACGGCAAAATCACACAATATAGCAGTAGTATACATATTGACTCATGGCGCATCAGAAGTTTCGGTGCGCTGTAACAACATTAAGAGCAAGGAAGTCACACAAAATCGCAGTGGTGTGCATCTTGACTCGAGCCGAGCCTCCTTTATGGAGGGGGGATAGAGGGAGGAGTCGGGATGGGAATGAGGTAGAAGTCTTAATGTCAAAGTGTTTCTGTGCTGCCATGTGCACGCTTGTGCACTAGGGCGGCATCTATCCATTCGGGAGGGAGCGATTGAGGAAGATGTCTTTGAGCTGTCTTTTGAATTTCGGAAAGGAGGGGGGTAGTCCTGATGTGGACTGGGATGGAGTTCCAGATTTAGGGCGCATTGCCCGAGAAAGATCGAGATGCAGTTTTTTGTTTGCGAGTTTTCGGAGGGATGAGGAGTAGAATGTTGGAGCTCCTGAGGCTCCTTGTCTGACCGGCCTTCTTGAGTTTGGAGGCCAGGTAGGCGGGTTTCCCTGTGTGCAGGGCTTTGTGCGTGAGGCAGGCAGTTCTGAAGTTGGCACGCATTTCGATTGGGAGCCATTTTAGCTCTCTGAGTGCGGGCGAGATGTGCTCATATTTCTTTTCTCCGGTGACCATTCTGGCTGCAGAGTTGATCTGAGGGGAGCTAAGTGAGATTTAGCTGTACCTGTGAGGGCTGTATTCCCGTTGTCTAGTCTGGACAGCACCAGGGATTGAGTAGATTGTTTGAGTAGATTGTTTGAGGTCATTAGGCGGGATGAAGGGTTTTATTCTGTTGAGTAGTTTCAGGATGATAAATGCGCTCTTTGTGGTGTTCTTGATGTGTTTGGCCATGTCTAATTTTGGGTCCAGGGTGATTCCCATCGATTTTACGGAGTCAGCCAGGGTGAGATTGCCATTGAGAGCATCGATAGCTTGTAGACATTCTGCGATTTGGGGGTTCTCCTCTTTGTTGGAAATTAGGAGGATTTCCGTTTTCTCTTGGTCGAGTTTCAGATGGTTTATTGTTAGCCAGTGTTGGACTTCTCCTAGAGTGTCGTTGAGTCTCTGAATGTCATCAGTGGAGGAGGTTTCAAGGTAGATCTGGGTGTCGTCTGCATAGAGGTGGAAGGGGATGTTGGTTTTTTTGAGTATGGTGGTGAGGGGTTCCATGTAGATGTTGAAAAGTTGCGGGGAAAGAACTGAACCTTAGGGGACACCCCTGCTGATGGGGCATAGGTCAGACAAGAGGTTTTTGATTTATATTCTTTGGGTGCGGTTCTGGAGAAAGGAGGTGAACCAGTGTCTGACCACCTCTACTACACCTACCCTTTCTTGAAGTACCTTAATGCATAGCATATGGTCAACCGTGTCAAAGGCTGTCGATAGGTCCAGGAGTATGAGAAGGCAACATTGGTCTGTATCGAGTGACTTGTGTACATCGTCTACGACATTAAGGATCGCTGTCTATGTGCTGCAGCCTTTCCTGAAACCCGATAGATGGGGGTCTAGAAGGTTGGTGCTGTCCATGCATTGAGTCAGTTGGAGGAGAACACATCTTTCCAGGATTTTGGCTAGGAGAGGGGGATTGGAGATGGGTCTAAAGTTGTTTAGAACGTTGGTGTCCAGGCCTGGTTTTTTCAGTAATGGCGTGACTTGGCTGACTTTGAGGCAGTCAGGTATGATTCCGGTTCTCAGGTAGCTGTTTATGATCTTGGTCCAGAGCAGGGCTCGGGAGAGTTTGAGCTTTTTTGCCAGTTGGGCAGGTATAGGATCCAAGGCGTGTGATGAGGGTTTGGAGGTGGAGATCAGTTTGACTATCTCTGCTTCGGAGATGGGGTTGAAGGATTTCCAGTGCTTTGGGGGGTGCTTGGATGTGATATTTTCTGTCCCTGGGGCGAGCTACTGTGGGGGAGACTGCGATTATCGTCCAAGGAGAGCTCAATCTTGGTGATTTTGTCATTAAAGAAGTTGGTGAAGTTATCACACAGGTCTTTGGAGGCCTGATCTGGGGATGTCAGGGGCTTGGAAGTTTGTTGCCTAATGAGGTTGAAGAGTTCTTTAGGCCTGTTTTTTGCTTTGTCTAGAGCATTGCAGAAGAAGGAAGTTTTTTCGTTCTTGCTGAGTTTTTTCTATTTTCTGTGTGCTGATTTGAGTTGATCACGGAGGATTGTGGACGGGTTTTTTCGCCAGAGTCTTGCAGCTCTTAGTTGTCTTCTTTCTGAGTTGATATCTGTGTTAAACCAGGATCTAGAAGGAGTGTTCCTGACTCTTTTTTGTTTCAAGGGGTCGATTTGGTCCAGAATTGAAGTCATAGTTGTGTTGTAGTGAGAGGTGAGTTCTGATGAGGAGAGACCACCCGTGGGGATGGGAAGGAGAGAGCTTACCCTTTCCTCCAGTTCGGCCTGGGGAATCTGAGTTAGATTTCTCGCCCAGTGTGGGGGATCCTGCCTCGGGGGCTGGCTTAGGGTCATTTGGTTGAGGTGGAATAGGATGAAGTGGTGGTTGGACCAATCAGCGGGCAGGATGTGGTCTCTCATGACTGTATCGGGTTAAGCAATAATGGCATCCAGGATTGATCCTTCGTTATGGGTTTCTTCTGAGCAGTGTTGGGTAAGATTGCTGATAATTACACAGAAGATGACCCATTTGCATGGAACATACCAGCACAAGAAAGCAATACTTGCGGAAGATGCACTAAGCGCAGAAGCTTCTTGTGATCCTAGAGCAGCTTGGCTTCCGCGCACTAAACGGTAGATTCCCAGGAGATCGTCCACAGACGGCAACATTCCACAATGCACTAGCAAGTACAACAATTGATTATACTTTTATCTCTCTTCCTATGTAAAAGTAGAGGACTACCACATTGGAACCTTGGACCATAGCGATCACTTGCCACAAGAAATCACAATAAAAACGTTGGCAACAACTCCATCATTGCCAGTAAAAGTACAATGTCCAGCATATACAAGTAATGACAAAAGAGTAAAATGCAAAACTAATGCCCCGAAAGGCCTTCTTGCCCTTGCAAAACAACTTCTTGAAGAAGTCCAAGATGCAGAGCCTAATACAATAAAAAACTGGGAGACATTCACTAAAATCTAGGAAACATACATGGAGGTAAAAAGGAACAACAACAAAACTGTAGAGCAGTCTGTCCTCAAAACCTTCACCTTTGGAAAAAATGCACAATTAAAACATCTCAAGGCATCCATAAATCGTGCACTTCAGAAATTAAAAAGATGTGGTCAAGACCTCAGAGCCCTGAACAAACTGAGGCAATTAAAAGCCACACGTAAAAAGCTAACTTGGCACCTCAAAAAAGAAGCAGAAGAGCCTCTGTGGGCAAAACTCATGTTCGATATTAAGACCAACAACAACTAACGATTCTGGTGAACAATCCATTCTTTGTCCCAGGCATCAATTCACATTTGACAGAAGAGGCCTTGACAACTTTCTTCAACTTCACTTTAACAGAGATCTAGGGACTCAAACCGGCACAGACACACCTTCGATTAATTTAGAAGTATTATCGTCCCAAACTGATCTCATCCCCACACTGGAACAGTTATTAACCATTACGGACAATCAAATTTGTAAAAGAATTTCGAAGGGCAAGGGAGAGGGCGCACCAGGCCCTAATGAGATCCCACCAATTCTGTTCAAACTTGACCAAGAGTACTGGGCAAAAGCTCTAAAACCGATCTTTGAAGCAATCCTGCATACATCGATGATTCCAGCATCATGGAGGGGTTCTTTTATCTCCCCAGTCTATAAAAAGGGTAATAGGAATGACCCAAAAAACTACCGGTTAGTAGCTTTACTGGACAGTGATGCCAAATATTATGCTGGCCTAATGCTACAAGAACTAACGTCTTGGGCTGCAGAAAATGCAGTTCTACCAAATCAAATAGGCTTCTGTAAGAACATGGGAACCACTACTAATATCTTAACCCTCATATTGATGATAGACGCCACAATAGCACTCAAATAACCCATGTACAAATGCTTGATCGACTACAGCTCAGCATTTGACCACATAAAGAGAAACATACCATGGCAAAAGTTACAAAAGCTGAACCTTCCACCATTACTCTTAAAACAGTTAATCCTCCTACACTCCAACCCGCGGGTGCAAGTAAAATTAGGCGTAGGAGATTACTTAACAAGGAAGATCCCTACGACCTCCAGATTGAAGCAGGGCTGCCTGCTAGGCCCAACACTTTTTAACCTTTTTATGGCAGATTTATCAGCCAGGCTGGACGAATGTAACGCACATGCCCCAAAGCTGGGAGGCTTGGCCTTATCAAATCTATTTTACACGGATGATCTTGTGCTCATTAGCCGGACCCCAATTGGCCTGCAGCGCCTACACGATGTAAAATCCTGTTACTCAGAAGATAATGGACTGAGCATTAACCGAGAAAAAACAAAGATCATCTGCGTGAATACACATCGAGCAAAGTAATTCCATCACTGATACCTGGCAACATACTAGCTGGAAGCTGTATAAGAGTATATTATTGACAGCAAAGGGAATTTTGCCACACAACGGGGGGCCATAAAAAAGAGGGGGATAGCGACAGCTGTGGCACCAAGAAATCCGAAATATAAGATATCTGGCACAAGTTTCTCCTCACTGACTCGGGTGATACAGGCGAAACTCATACCGTCTATCACCTACGGAAGTGAGGCCATGAGAGGGACAGATGCAGAAATACTGGATGGAACTATAGCAAGAGCACTACGAATGATTTATGGTTTGCTGCGATGCACATCCCCTGCACAATTGAGATTAGAGTTTGGGATTCAAAGACAAGAGCTGGCCCTCAAAGGCGCATACATTAAATGCTTGTATAAAATTCGAAAGGGGAAACTAGAAGCCCTAAATGCCCACTTATGGAAAGAACTGCAAGCTAAGGAGACAGGCCCAGCCAGATGCTACTTGGAAGACTCACTCGGTAACTAGGCCTATGCGGCCTCTGGGAGACATCTGGGATTTACGTAAGTCTCAAAAAGCTAGTCGACAAAACCACCAAAAGAGTGTCCCTTATACAGGATAAAGCCATCCTGTCAGAGAGAGCACACGGCTGGTTCACTATTCAGAGTTATACCAAAGCTATGCCTCAAACGTACGTTCATATCTGCTTGTCCAAGGCCACCAAAGAGAAGTTCCTGCAATACCGCCTAGGTACATTACCATTTGCGTTCCACTTGCCACTGTGGCTTGCCCCCCCGATGCCAGCAAGGGAAGGAGCGAACAAAGCAAACACAAGGAGATGATGGACGGAGCGCTGAAACGTTTCACTCACCCCAGTCACAGATCTGGGTTTAATCCATCATCATTCTTTAGCTAATTTTGCCCCCTCAGTTCAGACTAAGCTATATGCAAATCAGTCTTGACCCTGTGCCTCATGGAAACAGTTCAGCCCGAACTGCCAAGCGAGGCTAGCTTAAATCCAGTGGCAAAGTGAGCAAGGGACCCCCGTCTGGGCATACCCTGCCAACTTAGGGCGAACAAAGCAAATACAAGGAGATGATGGACGGAGCGCTGAAACTATTCAGACCCTTACCCCCAGTCACAGATCTGGGTTGAATCCATCATCATTCTTTAGCTCACTTCGCCACCTCAGTTCAGATCCAGCTATATGCAAATCAGTCTTGACCCTGTGCCTCATAGGAACAGTCCTGCCCGAACTGCCAAGCCAGGTCCTCCCTGAACCGGAAACAAGCATCCTGGGACCGGTTTCTGGGTAACACCCTTCTTCAGCCAGGCTAGCTTAAATCCAGCGGTAACGTGAGCAAGGTACCCACGTCTGGGCATACACTGGCAACTTAGGGCGGAAGAGTACGTCACACACCTCCTAACTATGTGCAGGGAGCTACTAAGGGAGCGTCAAGTATTACTCAGACCACTTTTTAACAGAAAAAACATACGGTCTTGTAGACCAGCAGTGATAGCAAGTTTCACTAGCGAGGACGTTCAGCTGAGTTGCCTCTGGTAAAATTCCTGACTATCATGGACACAAAGATAAAAGACAAATTAATCAACACACGACAACAGAGTGGCACCTCAGGTGGAAGAGGCTCTTATCAAAAGTGCAGTAGATGAGCCAACCTAGCTAAAAATTAACTGTTGCTGCTAATATCGTTTTTTAATTGAACAAGATGGCTCTTGAAATCCCGCTATTGCTACTTTTGCTTACAAAACACACCCATTTTGACTGTATTCTGTGGGCTCGGGCCACAATATCCTAGTGACGCTATATTCTTTACATTTTAACACATTTTTTATCAATTTAAAAAATGTTTTTTTTTTTAAATTTAGGCGAAACTATATTAATGTATATTAATGTAAAATCGCGGGAATTTGACTCCTTTTCTTATTCATTCTACTTTTATGTAAATTATTGCAATGGTAATCAATCAATCAATCAATATAGTCTTTATTTCGATTGTTCAATCATAAAAGACAAGATATTACAATTTTTAAAATGTATAAAAAAGATAATTCATCGCTTGACAATTTTTCCACTTAGCATTAAACAATAAAATCGACAGTGATCATAGTTCTTCATAAAATATTCAATAAATATATATCCATTATTAAAACTCGTGATTGTACATAATCAATACTAAAATTGGTTATTAAAATACAACATGGCGTTCAACAATTATCATTTCACATAAGCTGAAACCACCATTTATACATAGCCCTTTTTTTAGCAGGAAGTCAATAGGATTTTTAGACTAATATGTGGTCCCTCATTGCATTAAAGTTTGCTCTACCCCTATTGTCTTAGCGCGAAGGGGCCAAGCCCAACTCAGAAATGTTGCCATGCTGATTACAATAAGGTCAGTGGTATCTGACCTAAGAATCCTTAGAGCTTCCTTTGCGGTCCTTATACCCAAGACCTTGCAAACAGGTTTGAGCCATTTCATCCTTGGAAGATGGTAAGCTGGGCAGACAAAATGTGGGCTATGGTCTCAACATGGTCCTGGCAGAAAATACATTTATCACTTGATGATGTGAACCATCTACTTGTGAACGCTCTTACTGGTAGGGAACCTACTCTAAACTGATGCTAAAGTTTCCGATCGAGTGGCCTGGAAATAAGGTCCCAATAACCTTCCAATTCTTTTACTTCTAGGAATTCCCTAGACAATGTCGGCCTTGTAATTGATGAAAACTTCTTAATTTTAACCATGTCCCAGTAAGCTGCCCTGTAGATCTTCTTAAGGGGGAATACCGCAGCGTCTGGCTCCTCCCACAGGATACTCATCCCCATGTCGGACAACATGATTTTAATATTTTTCAACTATGGGATCTCGTGTAGGTAACCCAGCTTCCTTACTTCTAGTAAGGCCTTGGCGTATAGGGAAAGCTCCGGGGTGGTCCAAAGTCGCCTCCAAAATGCCAGTGGTCTGAAACGTGCTACATCCTCGATGTTGTAGCAGCCCAGATCTAAGAAAAGGGGCAACACTGGGGAGGAGTGCGGGAGGCCAACCAGTAATCTAACAAACTTATTTTGTGCCAGTACAAGGGGGGTTAGATTGTCATAGCCCCACAGTTCAGCACCATATAGTATTGCAAGGCAAATTATTGAGTTATATATTTGCAAAACAGGGGCAATGGGTTTTGTTTGGGAAAACATATGCTCTTTAACCAGAGCACCTGCTAATTGTGCATGTTTTAGGGCCATCATCTCAACTTGGGGTTTCCAACTTCGCTTTCTACTTAGTGTGATACCCAGATAGGTGAATACATCAGTCTGGTCCAGGAGCACATTATTCATGTATACTCTCCCTATGGTAGCTTTTGAATTATGAAGAACCATAAACTTAGTTTTCTCCACATTAACCTTTAGCTCATCATCGCTGCAAAACACCTCAAACCGCGACAGGGTGGCCTGCAACCCCTGTCTTGTCTTGGATATTATCAGGGTGTCGTCAGCGAACATGACCAAGGGTATTTTCATACCTGCCAATGTTGGAGCGTCAGTGGGGTGGTCATTAAAATATTGAACCACCCTGTTTATAAATAGGGAAAACAGAGTGGGGGCTAGTTCACACCCCTTACGTACCCCCTTGGATCCCGGAAACCTTTCTGTAACTTCCACGGCTTCCCCCAGCGGACCTGCGCATAAGTTGAATCGTGTAATTTTACTAGAATGGTCACCAATTCCAAGGGCATCCCCATTTCCACCAAAGCACTCCACATTTTTACACGGGGAACAAGGTCAAATGCGAATTTTAAATCCACGAAAGCGACATAGATTGTGCCCCCTCCTATGATAACCACCCGCCAATATATTAGCACAAACCTGAAGACCTGGTCGAGAGTACTTGTGTGTGGCCGAAACCCCGCCTGTAATGGTGTTAGGATGTCTGTTTCTACTATCCAGGCCTGGATTCTGCCAAGTACTAGTCTAGCTACAATCTTCTGAGCAGATAAGTACTAGTCTAGCTACAATCTTCTGAGCAGATTCTATCAGGCTAATTGGCCTGTAGTTTCCTGGTTGTGAGCGGTCACCCTTCTTATATATCTGTAGGATTTCGGCACCTAACCAGGTGTCAGGAATCCGGGCACCACTGGCTATAGCATTCGCCAGTAACTTTATATAAGGGACCCAGAACTCTTTTTCCTTAATAAGTCTGCATGTATGCAGTCGGGGCCAGGGGCCCTGCCTCTTGGGATTAATTTTAGTACGGATTCAACCTCTAGACTGGTGAAGCACAGGGGTTCACTCGGCAGAGGCCATTGGGGGATCTCCTCATTACAGTTGGAGGACTGAAACTGCGCTTCATAATGTGCAACCCACTGTAATGGGGCGACGTGATTAATAGGTATTTGCTTCGATTCACCACTACCCCATTTAACTAATTGCCAGAATTGTGTCATATTCCGTCCTCTACAAGCCAGCAGCAGTTCATGCCAATGGTCTTCATCCCATTCCTTCTTCGCTAGCAACTGAACTTTCTTATAGTGTGCTCTGGTCTTTCTAATGTTGCCCAGATCTTTGGATCTAATGGCCTTCGATAACATTTTGTAAGCAGTTCTACATGAGCTATTGTACCATGATCCTGCCTTCACAATCCTATTGTTCCTTGGGATACTTTCTTTGATAACATTTTTTTTTAGATGCTTAAATAACTCTTCGTGGACATGACAAATAGTGAAATTGGCTGTGAATCACAATCTAATAATTTGGTTGTTGCACCAGTTACCAGATCCCTTATCTGTTCCATTTCTCCCTCATTGTTTGCAATCTTTGCCCACTGGACTCTCCTCATATCGTTGGTTAATATGACCTCTTCTATGCTGTATTCAACTTTCTTATTGTTTGAATTGCAAAAACTTTCATCATGTAATTTTAAAACCAAAGAATTATGATAACTTTCGGTCCATTTTAGGACCTCCATATCCAGAACAGATGGCCAAAGTTCTACCTTGATAAGAATGTAGTCTATCCGGCTACTTCTTAGTCCATTATCAAAAGTGTTTGCACCCTGCCTGTCTGACTGCGTCATCCCATTTGCTGCCATCATTCCCTTTTCTAGACAAAAGCCCTTCAGTTGTAATGCGGCTCAGTCCATTTTTTAATGGGGCCTAATTCTAATTGGGGGATGTTCCATTGTGCGTCCTCCTCTTCACTAAACTTTCCGTCCTCCTGATCCAGGGGCTCAAAGCTACAATTAAAATCTCCTGCTATGATCAGGTTGCGCTTACCCCGTGCGTTATCCAAATAGCCATCTAGAACAGTAACCACACCGGAACCCCTGCCACCCGGCTGCCCTTGTGAATAAACGTTGATAATCGTTATGTCAAGACCTTTGGTCGATCGAACTCGTATGGCCATAATATCCGGGCTGTCTATATATATTTCGTCCACCCTTATTCTCTCCTGCTGTCTAACCCAGCAGGTCAACCCACCAATCGGTCTTCCTCTCTGTCCTCCTATAGCAGCCTTAGAAAAATGTAGGAAGCCGGGATGATAGACTCTGTCCAGGGACCAGGTCTCCTGGAATAACCAGACATCAAAACCATCAATAAATGATGTCCAGTCTGTAGACACGATTTTTGATGATAACCCTGCGATGTTCCAGGAAGCCATGGTCATGTGGGTTTTTAAGGAACTATTACTAGGATTATCATGGTCATTAATTAGCTCGACATCATATACTGGGTCTTCTTCCCATAAACCATGGCTGGAGATGTTAATTAGATTGTGTGCATGCTACTGATCTTTGCGAGGTTATATTCACCATGCCACCAGGTCTAGTTTTCAATGAAGGGCAACACCCCACATCTACACTAATGGAAATACAAACCGGTTTAACCTGGGAGACTTCCTCCAAATTAGACAGCACAACAGGGATGGCAGAGCCCAAACTCATACCATCCTCCTCTTCACCCATGGGTTCCTTTAAATCTGGTAATGGGGAGATATTAATTGTTCTCAGTAAATCGACTTCTTCTAAGGTAGTAAAGATTTCAAATCGATTGCTTGTGTGAATGGGAAAGTCTGATTGGTTGACTACTCTTCGTGGTCCCCGCCATTCGTTAAACCTAGGTGTGCTCTGTGGTTTATAAAATAAACCTAGTGGAAGGATATGTATATCCTCTCCTTCAGTAAGAGAATACCCTGCCATTTTCAATATATGTTGGACCAGTGTTGGTGATCTAAAACTAAGGACCACGTAGTCGCCTGATAGGGACTTGTGTGACTTACCAATCCAGTCAATTCTACGTACCATTTTTAACTCGGAGAACAGATGGTTTCTTATCCCTGTCCTGTTGCTCATCATGTGTAGGGCCTTATTTCTTAGCGTCGACCAGTTTTCCCGAGTGCCAGGTGGGAGCTTAGGGACGTTAGCAAGTACCACGGTGTACTGAGTGGCCTCAGGTGGAAGATGCAGGGAGGTGTAAGGGTTCATGTCACTTACTTCTATTAGCTCTGTGGACCTACTCCTAGTACCACATTCTCCTTGCTGCGGCTTCAGCTTCATGGATATACCATTAATTAAATTGGTAGTGCAGTTGGACTTAGAACATGTGGCTGTCGCATCGGTAGCTAACTTATTGCACCCATTAACCGGGGTTCCCATTCGCGCTGTATCGCGTACCCTTGCCTGTTGATTTTTCTAACCCACCCTTCTCCTGTACATTGGATCCTGTTCTATCTTCTTCAGTCTATCATCGACCGAGATCAGTTTTTTAAGTAATGGGTCGATCAGAGCTGAAATTTTTGCTCCTATTAGTGGACATAGCTCATCTAAATTGAGCTGTGGGGGTGTGTAAACTAGGTGGGCTGTGATAGTGGCTTGGTCTGTAGTGCTATCGTTGATGAGTGCTGCAGGTTGGAGAACACCTATTTTGCCGGTGGTGGCTAACTTGCGTTTGGCGGTTCTAGGGGCTGGTGGATTTGGCTTTACTGGTCCGCGGCCTTTCCTTTTTTTTGGTGGCGGTTTGCCACCCATACCCCCTATGAGCTTGGTTCCCCTAGTGGTGACCATGGATGCACTTGGTGGGCTTTCCTGTCTGTGAACTATGGTTTGGATTATTGGCGCTGGATCAATATTTGTCGTAAGGGGCTGTGTGCTGTGTATTTCTGCATCAATGATGTTTCCTATTGAGTGTTGAGAGGGCTGTGTTATGGAACTGCAGCTACCATGTGGAATCGCTGGATCAAGTGATAGCCTTCGCTCCGTTAGTTGAATTTCATGCATCAATGCAGATTCTGCCCTACTTAGGAACGCATCAAGGGTGCCCACAACCCCTCCACCCAACTTCCGTTTGTTCATATTTGCAGTACTGTGGCCTGTCGGAGTGTACAGTTATGACTTATCAACGATACTCTAGTAGAATATTAGGTATAAAACATAGGCTTACAGTTCAAATGTCAATGGTGTAGCCCGGCCCGGCCTGGCCTCCTCTGGCTCTGACGGGCCCACCCTTGACGCGCGCGCACTGCGGGAGCCCTGGCCCCCTTTTGAATGCCTCCGATGGGGGATGTAGTCCCCTGGCAGCAGATAGGCAGTGGCAACACACGGCAGTACTCAGGCGTTGGCGTGGCCAGCACCCTCTGATCCTCCGACACCTCCAGGGCTCTGGAGCTCCAACCAGTCTTTATTAGCCACAGTCGGCACTCAGAACAAGCATTGGCATAGCCAATAGGTCTCGCTTTTGGGACCTTATAAGTATTTAGTTTTGCAGCACAATATCCTTGGTGCAACAACATTAACTTTTGCATGGCTAAACACTTATAAGTTCTAAAAGGCGAGACCTATTGGCTGCGCCAATGCTTGTTCTTGGGTTGTTTGGCAGTTCACCTCAAACCTTCCCAAATAGGAGCTGAAGTGGATGAACATTTTTGGAAAGGTTTGTTAATATTCATCATGCGGCGCCAAAGTTATTAGCGAAAGAAAAAAGCGCACTTACTACGGAAACTCTGCCCTAACCATAACAAATGGTATTCCCAGGCCGGGGTGAAATCACTAGAAATATTAAAAGGCCATTTAACAGGGCACCAGTCGGGGGTGCACGCAGGTGGACGGAGTCCACCCACTATTTTCACAGGGTGAATACCATCCACCCTACCAAGAATTTGGTCCCCACTGAATAATGTGCTGAACTCGTCCCAGTGTAAATTCCAAACACCGGGACACTTTCAGCAGCGCCTGCATGTTGTCTGCTTTCTATCTGCAACAATGAGCAGGCTGGGACAGGGCTTGCTTCTTTTAAACTCCTGCAGGGCTCATAACATAATTTGAGGGGTCATCAGGCCTCCTTTTGTTCAAGTCTCTTGGCTGGGAGCAGTCAGGAGCCTCACACCTGATGCAAATGAAGCATAGGGGAAACAAAGGCTCACACCTTCTCGGCACTTCACACATACTTAAGAGACGCAGCTTTTCAGTTGTTCAGTCCCTGTTTAAGAGATATGCATGCACTGTAAGAATGTCAGATGTGTTGGTCTTTCCCAGTATTTTCACAAAGCAATTGCATTTATATAGAGCTTACTACACCTGAGGAGGCGTTGAAATAATTTAAGTACCACTATTTTTTCTTGTATAGCCCTACTCATCCCAATACAGGGTGTCCGAGTGCTTTATATCAACACATGCATGTTACATGTACAATAAATTATATAAGTTTGTAAGTAAATGTAAAGGATGTGCTACATAAAACTGGGGGAATGCAAGGTGTAGAAGTCGCATATCATCCATAGCTCACTGTGCTATTATCCTCGCAAAGTGCTCAAACGTACACATGATAGACCTGCTAAACATATATGCGAAGGCTTTAGAACTGATGTCACCTCTTGTGAGGCCAATTCCTTTAACGTTGTGGCTTGTGATGCCACTTTCTATGATGTCAATTCCTGTGATGCCATGTGTGATGTCATGCACCGTGATGACGTGCACCGTGATGTCTCACGCCATGATGTTGCACGCCGTGATGTCACTTGAATAGTGCCTAACTAGGTTAGTCCCCCTACTTCTTTTTTTAGGACTTGTGACCTGCCATTCAACCTCTACCACCTCCTAGAGGACGTGAACTCCAAATAAAAGCCCTATGCCCGCACATTTGTACACGCATTTTACTTCTAGACATGGCACACGTACTGTGAGCTTTAGGCGATAATGCTCTCAGATTCGAGCTAGAGTTAGCTTTCTTCTGCCAAGTACTTGTAAACTGTGCTTCAGCTTTCATAAATGAGCCCGGCATCCCGCCCGCAGAGACCCGGATGTCCCCGCCGCCCGTGTCCCGGTATTTCACGTAAGGGCGCAGAGACAGAGATTAAAGGCCCCGAGTTTCATTCCATGACTGATGCAGGCTCGAGCAGCGAGCGCCAAAGCTGCCACTTCAGAGCTCGCGCATATGTTTGCAGAGCGGCTTAGAGAGCCCTGGGCTTTCCATGCCCAGAAGTGATGGTACGGATTGTATGAGTGAGACACTCCAGGCTGAGGCCTTGGCGTGGAAAGCCTCCCGCTGGCTGCAATGAAACGAGCACGGGACATTAATATCTTTCTGGATATAACCTCCGAAACCTCGCTTGAGTGCCATGGTTCACCTACGGCTCGTAATTTACTTGTCGAAGCGCCCCGGGGCAAGGCTGCTGCAAATGTACGGCGTCAAGAATGTATCATTGATTGAAGTCACGAGCGCGCCCTATTGGAGCATTAGATCTGGAACCATTTGTGCAGAAGTACAAATCAAACGTGGCTTGCCAATTCGCAGAACAGCACAGGCACCCCGCAGGAACGTGCGGAAAAGCATCAGCTGTAGACGCCAGAAGGAAGTAACAGGGAGAACAAGACAAGCCCGGCAGAGCGTGGCGCGCGTGCGCTTGGCGGGGGCGGGGGAGCGCATTCCAGGCAGGGGAGCGGACCCTTTGAAGTGCGATGCCAAACGGATTGCATGGCGGCACGATGCGCGTAATTGTGCACGTGCTCGCCATGCAATCCGCTTTTCGGAGCACATTTGGGAGCCCCTTACAATAGTCTCGCTTTGCGATCGCTTACGCGATAGCAAGGCGAGACCTAAAAACGATCCCCTTGGACCGCAGCTCACAAGGAGGCATAGGGTGGCATGGGGAGACACAGATAGGCTACTCGTGACTCCTGCCACACAGAAGAGCCACTCACGGCTCCCGCCGCACAGGAGAACGACTCGCAGCTCTCTGATGTTGTTCCTGCCGCGATTAAATGGCACTTTTACAGCCGCACGGAAAAACCTTGCGGCTCCTGCTGGCTCGTGGGAGAGATCACTGCTGCACAGTAGAACAGACTGCGGCTTTTCTTTCACCCACTATAGCATAAAGCATTAGACAGTGGGTCAGCTCACTATTGCTTGGTAAATTGCAGGTAATTATCATCAACAGGTCCACAGAGCCAGGTCAGCAGGTCCAGAATGCGGCAACAAGGGACTCTGTGGGACTCTGTGGACAGTCCGTGGCACCCACCCGCCACTGGCGGTACCGGCAATAGGGGGCACACGCGGCTACTGCAGATCTCGGCTCAGTTCCGGCGCCGGGTGTACTTGCCAGTGTTTGTCGGTGAAGACACACGCTCGCGCGGCTCAGTCCCAGTCCCGCTACCACTCTGCTCTGTGCTCCCCTCATGTGACTCGGATCGTCCAGTCAGATCCCCATCCTATCAGTATAAATCCCATGCTTGGTAGAATGCACACACCCTTGATCCATGGTGCACAGGTCTGTGTGTTGGCAAATGGCAGCCGTAAGTGCACCAACACTGGCTGAGAGAAAAACAGTGCCATATTTTCGTAGATATAACACTGTTGTTCACATTCCCCTTGACGCAACTCTGTGCTACAACGTTGGTTGCTGCATTGTGTCAGAAGTTAGCAAATTTCTCCCTTAGTTTTCAGACTCTCCCAGATTTATGCTTCAAGCCAATTGTAAAGGCGTACTTTGACAGCACATTTATCAGGTAATATAAATGTTACACTGTCCTGTGCATATTTATGCACATCTATGAGGTCTGCTTGCCACTGCTGATGTAGGGCCCGATTTCTAATTTGGTGGACGGGCTTTTACTCCCTCAACAAACTAAGGGCCTGATTTAGATCTTGGCGGCAGTGGTCCGGCTGTTGCTTTTTAGTCAGTTTAACCGCCTGCCGCATTTAAATGTCAACGGATCAGTAAAAGAAAGGCCGCCGAGTCCCGCCAACTCCACGAGGATTGTTCGCCTGCTTCAGCTGCGTGGGAGGCAGAAGCGACCGTCGGCGGGAGTTCAGCCAGGATTCCCGCCAAGCTAATTACGATGTGCCTTTCCGTCAAGGCATCTGTGGCGGGAAAACCTCCCACTTTCACTTGACGAATCGAAGAAAATTAGGTAAAACTTACATTATCCTGTTTCCGACTACTGTTTCTTAACTTGAACCCTATTGTCCAGGTCCCTCTTTCGTTGCTACAAAATAACCACAACAACAATCCACTCCGTTGTCGCGGGGATCAAAGGAAAGTATTTTTACACCTGTCTCACTATGAATCGTGTGTTAACATGTGTTTTAGCCTCATGTATTTTAAATTGCTCCTACATGCCATCTATTCCTCGTGTGTAATGCATTAGTGTTCATTTAACTACTTATTAAGGTAAAATGAACACAGCTATATTGACACTAAAAATTTCTTTATTTGTGGTGGTTGTGGGTGTTGTGTTTGTGGTGCTTGTTGGTGTGTATTCATTAGTGTCTGTTGCATGTGCGCTATGCTATATGTACAAAAAGGGGCATGACATAACCTACAAATATTTTTAAACCAAACAACCTATACGTGTAGTGATACTATAAAAATGGTACTTACCAGTCTCCACTGCATCAGGGACCCACTCCGTCACGAAACCGTCGCTAGAACAAAGCCAGCACAATGGTAACATCTAAATCGGCTTGACACAAACCCGCCGGCCTGATGGCGATGGAGTACTGTTATCCACCAATGGAGGCCATCACCTTGACAGCGGTGCGCCACTTATGCAACGGTAAACAGTCTGTCAATGCAGACGGCGGTTCGGCCAGCCCACATGTAAATAAGCTGGGCAGAATTCCGTCAGCTCGACAGTCTTCTCTAAACTGCCATTACGGAGGGACAGCAGTAGTCCCGCCAAGATCTAAATCGGGCCCTAAATTTCTCCATTTCCCTGACGGAGTCCCAGACAGCCGTAATTAGAATTGAATGCTAATCCGGTGGTCATTCTTTAGGCACTGGCAACAACTGCCGTCACAGCGATTCCTGTCAATGCTTTTTTAAGTTTGATGCACAGCTCCAGCAACATGATTGAGCTGCCTGTCAAACGTATGTTTTTTTTTTGTTTTCAAAAAGTAAATCCAAAGATTTTTTATTTTTTTTTAATTAAAAAAAAGAAAAAAGTCTAAAAATGCACTTGACCATTTTCACTGCCAGGGATTTCTAAAACTGACTTGTATTTTCAATCCTCTAAATTAGATGGGCAGACATAGAGGTCAACCACCAACACCCCTTACTCCATCAGGCTGTCGAAGGGGTGTAACCATGCGTCCACTGGGGTTACATCAATGGTCCTCCTACAGTCAAATCGAGCAGGCTTACCATTATCTTGGCTGTGAGAATTTCCTTAGTGTCAAGATATAAATCAAGCCCTGTGATGAGTGTAGAATTTCTTTGAAAGCATTCCCAGACGCTGTTATGGAATGTGTGAGTATCTTCCCCTTGTTATATGGTTCCCTACAAATATATCAGGACTGTGTATTAGACCAACACAAACATCACAATATAGACACTCAGTCCACATATATCATCAGTAAGTGTTAGTGAGTTTCGGCAAGCTCACAGTACCACTACCAACTCCTAATCCAACCAGGGTAATAGATGTTGTTGGTAACCTTGAACATTACTCACTGATTCTCAAGGAATTTGTAGAAAAAGATCTAACCCTTTTATTTGGTCACTCTTGCATACCCAAGGTAAACAAAAGAAAGATATGACAATGCATTTTCAAACATTTATTGAAATGACTGTAATCTTGTAAAGAAAGCATGACCTGCGATTTTTCGGAAGATGAGACATGTTACTGTAATCCGCTTTATTAGAATGCTAAACAATATGAACAAGGCAACCTTGTTAATTGCCGCTAATGTTTTATTACTCTCATCTGTATCTAATAATACTCTAAAGAGAGCAGAGCAGGAGCCCCCTCTGCCAGATCTGTTGGGATAGTCTAACACCCATACCTCAGTCTTATATGTCAGGAAGCTGGTTGCAGTGCAAAGGTTATCTTCCTTAGCAGGATGGAGGTCGGAGTCAGCAGGGCTGCATCCCAGTCAAAGTTTGCAGCAGTTCTGTGATAGCCCCAGCATGAAAATGCTCCTCTCACTGAGTGTTAGAACGGAAGCGGTTTATATATAAAATGACTGTTCTTAGCAAGCTGTGGCAGAGGCACAGAGCCGCTCATTTGGTTTCATCTAGCTAAAATAAAGTGTCTTTTAATGAGCACAGATATAAAGGAAAACAATGGCGGTGTGCTCTTTATATACGACCCTGGGACTAACTGTACAGAGTAGAGGCTGTCCATGCCGATCAGAAATGCACACACAGCACATTCACGTGTTAGCAGGAAAGTGTGGCAAAAGTCACCACACGAAAGATATGTCAACCTAAAGAGTTTAATCTAAAATGGAGACTACACGTGAGCCACGCAACCAGTCCAGTGCATGTTTTCATTTTTGTGAACTTTGTTTCCTTTCTAAAATGTCTCTACCCCTCCAAAACTACTAACTTACAAGGGATTGTAATAAACTATTTTAGAAAGCTTCTGCAGCCTGGCACTTCTTGAATAAAAAATGGCCACCATCCTGAGACATCGTTCTCTCTTAATTTAATTTTTTTTACCTTGGCATCAAGATGCTGAGATATTTTATGTAAAATTGAAAACTTATTTTATTGATTATGAATAAACGTGTGTTTTAACCTTAGTGTTGTATTGGAACCTACAATGCTTAAACTGATAATGAAAATGCATATATGTAGGTATTTCACTGAGACACAAAATAATCCATTTTGCTCAACCCTCTCAAAAACATGTTGCACAGAAGCGCTATGTTGGTTTTATTTGCTGTTATTAGAATTACTTTTTCCTTCCTCCTCCAGAAGGATTGACAGAACAAATTCCAGAACACATTTTTTAGCTGAAAAACTGTTTATTATCCAGAGTTATCCTCCTGTGCAAAATGCACATAATACAGTTGTTGAAGCATTCTTCCAGCTCATCCTTGGGACTGAAGAATATTTTGTTCTTTTTAAAGCTGTAAAAGCCTGACATTTTCGGTCTTAGCTTTTTATCTATCTCTTCAACTGTTTCACATCACTTGCTTTAGCACAGAGAGGTTGGCTGACACACTGGCTTGGGTTCTGGCATATTTGTTCTGATCAGAAAGTAAAATCCGTCTTCTAGGCATTTAATGCAAAGATGCACACCAGTCTCCATAATGTGCTGAATTATATTTTTCTGCAATGCAAAACTATTTACATAAATGAGAGCAGCCACACATTTCTTCACGTTTTCATTTACTACTTTATATGATACCAGAGGCCCCATTTTTAGACCCCAATAAATAAAATTGGTCTTTGATAGTACTTCTTATTCAAATTATGTTTTATTATGAAACAAATGTCCTCATTGTCCTACTTGTAAATGCTTGCCACTTTGTCTGATGGGCTCCACACTCCTACAAAGTGCAGTAAAACTTGTACAATCTTCTTAAAAGATTCAGCAGGTTCATCCATTTCTTTCACGCTGTAGATGACTCTCACCACTTCCATAATTGTAACAGGATGGAGCTTGTAAAACCAGGTTCATATGAACTTTTCATGATAATCAGTACCCATCCATAAGACAGTCATGATTCAGTTGACTGAAGTTGTTAATTTCACAGCCATCACATTGGTCACACCCTGCCTTTAGGCACAATTTTGTGGATGTTGCTATCAGTCTGAAGAGTGCAAGACACCTTTTTACAATTGCATCTGTTTACTTTATGAGATGTGGATTGTTTTGTCTGTCCTTTTTGAAAAAGTTTGATAATGCTTTATTGAAGAAAATCCAATAACATGCAGTAGTAAAAATAAAAAATAAGTAAGCCAAGAACTGTAAATATAGCAATTGAATTTTAACTTGAAATATGTAGCAAACATGCTAAAATGCAGAGGACATTGTACATAATACAAAGTGCAGAAACATAGTGCCGTAAAACAAATAGCATTTTAAGAATTTTTAAGAATATAAAAAAAAGAATGAAGAGGGAGAAAAAAAGGGAAGAAAAAGAGAAGGAGAAATATTTAATAAATTCTAAGAAATGCAAATATAAACGGAGGATACTTATTAGAGCAACCATACATATCTGTAAAAACATCACAGGGGTTTGAAAGTGGTATTGGTAATCGAGGAGATGACATCTTGTCTGGATAAGAATGATGTGAGCAGCAGCCTTAACAAATCTCTTTTAATCCTCAGTTGGGTAGTGTTGGCATTACCTCTATCCATTCTATGATTGTGACAGAGTATGTTCCACCAGCCGACAAATTACATTTTGGTGGTATCTTTCCAATTCGACATGATAATTTATAATGCAATTGTGATAAGCAAGTTAACACATTTTCCAACCATAACTTGAGATTGCAGTATAGAAGTGGAGTCTCCAAAAAAAAAAAAAAAAAAAAAATAGGTTATTGAAAGCTACATCTGTAGACAGCATTTTATCTTAGCCCATATTTATAACCAAAATATTTTAACCAGAGGACATTCAAAAAACATGTGTAGGAGATCGCCATTATCCTAAAACAGGACCAGCACCTACTATCTTTAGAAAGTTTAAACCGGGGGGTGTGGTTTCAGCGCCAAGGAAGATGGCCTCCTTTCCGTGAGGTTTCACGGTGGTGCGGGGAAAGAGGTTTTTCAGAACGGCATTACTCGAGGTTTCGCAGCCCAAAATTGCTGCGAGTCAAGATAAAGATCTCCTCCATTTTTGTGGTGTTCCAATTTGGTTGGGGTGAGCTTTTTGTTTTCTTTTCTGCCACTGTGAGTTTTAGTCAGATTGCGGCCGCCATTTTGAGCGTTTTTATCACTCGACTTTCATTCTGATGCCAACGCTTCTACGTGCTTCAATAAAACAAACGCTGTGGCTAATTGTTTGTTTGCCTTTACACCCCTCTGCTATTTTTGGAATCCTAAAACAATTATAGCTTACTTTATGAGCTTTTGTTGTGCTACGCTGATTTGTGCTGACATTACTGAATTGCCATAACCTCTTCTTACTAGATGAAGAGCGCCTTTGAATTTCATTTACACCTTCATGCCCAGCATTCTTGCATGCCAAGCTGATTTCTAAGCACGAGGATTTTTCCCTTATTTTAGGACTAAATACCCATGATATCCATGTTCTCTATGCTCAGCTCTTGTGTAACACATGTGAACAAATCAACAAATTGACGTTTTTGGACTTCCGGTGACCTGTTTTAGTGAATGAAACACTTTCACCACATATTATCCCAGATGTCTCCACAGTTCTAATTTCAACTCCTACTGGACTTTTTCTTGTGTACCTTTTTCACAATGCAGATGTCATAACCTCTACTGGCTGATTTGAAGTGAATCTCTTCTTATTTTCTGTCCTTCTTCCTCAAATATTTGGTGCTTATTTTACTATATACACGAGGGTAATAAGTTATTGGTGTATGGATTATGGCAAAAGCACGAGTTACATGTGGTAGAGCTCCTCCTCCTGATCCTGCTACCTTGGTGAATTATAATCCTTTCAGTATTCTACAAGACAACATGGATGAGATGGAATCAAGTTCCACTCCCTCCACCACAAATGGTGCAACATCCGCTTCCAATCGAATTATGCCTAAACCAGTCTCTAAATTACCCTCTGTATCGTCCTCAGTAACAGGTAAACGGGTCAAAAAAGATCAGCCTTCTCCTACCAGTACTCCAACATCTATATCTATGGAGTTACTTCTCGACGAAATTCGTGCTCTCAAACCTTACATGAAGGAAACAAATGTTCACCTCCAAAGTCTTGAAGACAATTGGTCCCATACCAATCAAAAAGTCACTCATTTGGAAAATCGAACAACGTTCTCTTGTTGATGTCTGGAGACTATGCTACACTACCCTTCAAGAATATACCTTTTTCTCTCCTGTGCATTCCTCTCAATCCTGTATAGATTACCTGTTTACCTCTAAAGCCCTTATGCAACAAATTTCACATTCCAAACTAGGCTCCATTTTGCTCTCAGACCATGCTACTATATCTCTTTCTTTAGACGTACTTCCTCCTATAGTGGGATCTAAGCGATGAAGAATTAATAACTCTCTTCTATTGGACCCCACCTTTACCCCGGCCTTTCAACTGTTTTCAAATACATTTTTTCTAGAAAATGAATCCTCACATGCCTCCCCAACACTACTCTGGGACACCTTCAAAGCTGCTTCTAGAGACTTCATTATTTCTTTTGTTGCCCAGAAATGAAAATCTTCTTCCAAAACAATACAAACACTCATTTTGCAGATTAAACAGTTAGAGTACTCATTTCACTCTACTAAATCCCAGTCTGATTTAGACGCACTCCTTAAAGCCAAATTTTCATTTAATACACTTTCAACCAAATCTGCTAATCTGATCTTGCTTAAATTCAGTGCTAAATATTATGGTGCTCAAAATAAAGCTGGGAAAATTCTCGCTAATTATTTTAGGATTAAAAAAGAACAATGAAAATTGAATACATTTTAACTTCGACTAACACTAGAGTTCATAAAAATGAAGATATTCTTTTAGAATTTACCCAATTTTATAAATCCCTGTACACTCCTGAATCTTCCTCTCACCAAGATGATATCCATCATTACTTGTCTTCTATCACCCCTCCTTCTTCTGAAGTAGATTTTTCTTCTCTAGAAGATGATATTCAGTCTAAAGACATTTTGACCGCTATTCATTCTATCAAAAAAGGTAACGCCCCGGGACCTGATGGGTTTATGATTGAATTCTATTCTCATTTCTCTCAGATTCTCCTTCCTAAATTATATCAATTGTTTCAACATTTTATCTCTACCCAGAAATCGGAGGGATTTTTTCAAGAGGCCTTAATATGTCTCCTTTCTAAAGAAAACAAAGATCATACTTTATACAAAAATTATAGACCCATCTCTTTAATCAACTTAGATTATAAGATTTTTGCGAAAATACTTGCCTTTCGCTTTGATTCCCTTTTACCTCATTTGATTAGAAAAGAACAATGCGGTTTCATTAAAGGAAGACATTTATCTTATAACACTCGATTGTTTTTTGATGTTTTGGGCAAATCCAAAACATACAAAAATTCATTAGCAGTAATTTCATTGGATGCCGAAAAGGTATTTGATAGAGTTAGTTGGCCTTTCATTTTTTTCAACGCTTGCTTGGTTCGGATTTGGCCCAAAATTAATTAATTATGGTTCTTTGTTATATTACGCTCCCAAATCTTTTATTTTAACCAATGGTCTTGTATCCCCTTCTTTTCCGTTGCATAGAGGAGTCCGTCAAGGTTGTCCCCTTTCTCCATTGTTATTTATTCTTGCCCTCGAACCTTTCTTAATTAAAATTAGATTAAATAAAGTTATTACAGGTTTTCCATATGGTGACCAATCTTTAAAACTTTCTGTATATGCAGATGACATTTTATTATTTATTTTGGATCCTCAAACTTCCTTACGATCTTTTCTTGCAGAAGTAGATGTTTATGCCCTAGTCTCTGGTTATGAATTAAATGCTGATAAATGCGAAATCCTTCCTTTAAATAATGTATGCTTTCATGCTGATTTTTCTGCCTGATCTTTTCATTGGAATTCAAATAAGATTAAATATTTTGGTTTATGGTTCACCACTTCTATTAAAGATACTGTCGCTCTAAACTTGAAAGAATTACTATCAGTAGTATCTGGGTCCACTTCACGATGGCACCCTCTGTACTTTTCATGGTGGGGTCGACTAGACACAATAAAAATGATGTTAGTTCCTATCATATTGTTTTATTTATCTAATATCCCAATTGATATTCCTAATGTGTATTATAAAAAATTGTATGCTATTCTATCCAAATTCCTATGGAATAACAAAAAAGCTAGAATGCCCCTTTGTAAACTTAAAAAACCTAAATATATGGGAGAAGTTAATTTTACAGATTTTCATTCTTAACATTCTGTTTTCTTTCTTAAACAATCTGCTTTTCTTTTATCTGATAATCAATCTGACATTATTCTTTACCCTTTATGGGTAGTAGTTGAAAAATCTCTTTTTCATCCGTTTTCTTTTGAAGAATTTATCTCATTTACCCACACTCCCTCCACTTTATCTTATCCCATTCTTAAAAATTCTCGAAAGCTTTTCCAACCTCTTTTTTTTCCTCTTCAGAAGACGACCGTTCACAATTTTTAAACTCATATAATAAATATATCAAATTTAATAATAAATGTATCTTTTGGAAGGATTGGTTTGCTTATGGCCTTAAATGGACTCATCAGCTTTTTCAATGGTGCCTGTATCCCATTACCAATAATGCAATCTCGTTTCTCTCTTCCCTCATCATATCAACCCAGATACATATCCTTGATTGCAACAGCTCAATCTTCTTATAATGTTTTATCATCTAACCTTCCACTTGTTTCCCCATCTTCTAATATAACTTCAAGTTTATGCAATACGCCCTCAGCCTCTCAAATCTATAAAGTTTTAACTAACATTCCTCTTATATGAAATAAGTTAGAAGTTGAGCATAGTTGGGAATCTGATTTAGGTGAAACTTGCTCCGTTTCACTCTGGAACAAAATCTGGGCTAAGATACGGAAGTCTTCTAGAGCAGCTAACACAACACAGACCTTATTTTTTGTTTATAATAGACTTCTCATCACCCCTGCTAAACTTCACAAGATTGACCCTAGCATTCCCTCTACTTGTTGGTCTTGTACCAACTCATCCGCAGACCTCAAACATATGTCATTTGATTGTCCACTCATTCATACTTTTTGGACTCGAGTCTGGCAACACATTAATAAAATTTTCCACGCTCATATTCCCTTTTCCTTTACTCATATTTTTCTGAAGAGTACTTCTGCAGTTTGGTCATCACAAACCACCGAGATACATATTATTGATTTACTTCTTGCTGTTGCTTTTCAGCAAATTACAAAATCATGGAAAGATACCTCTGCAGTTTATTTTCAGGCATGGTGGTACGGAGTTTGCTATAATCATAGGTTGGATAGAGCCTATGTTTATCCCATCTGACTTGCAATTAAAAGAGACCATTTGGTTACGTGTCACACATTTTTTAAATGTATCTGCTAAAAGGATGTCCTTACATGAACCCTCTGTTGAAAAAGTCCTTAAGCCACCTTAACTTTTGTAGCCTTTGTTGTTTAATTCTGTTCACTTCATTATTATATGCTTATATGATGCATTAGGAACATTTTTTATGTAATATTGTTTGCTTATACAGTTTTGTTATGTACTTCCCCTTTTTCTCTTTCTTACTCTCCTCCTTTTCTTTCTTCTCTCTTTTTTCTTCCTTTTTCTAATAAGATGTATTTCCTCTCTTTTTCTAGTTCTATGATATTAATCTTGTGTTATCTATATTATGTTATTTTTCCTTTTCATTCCTCAAATAAAAACCTTTAAAACTTTTAAAAAAAAGAAAGTTTGAACCGATGAAGAGATATAGGGGTAAAATAAAGTCTGTTGTAAAAATAAAATATTGTTAGGGTTGTGCTAGCTGAAAGAGATGTGGTATGAATCTAGGACCATATTGTTATCCAGGTATGGAAGGAAAGAACTTGCTGAAGGGCAGTTTCTCATTGTAATTCAATAGTAGACTTTGGGCTATCAGTAAGGTAATTATTTAGAGTTTTGTAGATAAAGGATGCTTTAACGTCTGAGGAAAAATTCTGAATAGAAGAAAAGGTTTGCGTCTTGGAATGCAATAGGGTGAATAGTTGAAGGAGAATAGTTTTGAGGTGTTGCTATTGAGCGGCATACTAATAAGATATTCCAAATGTTTGTTGAATATCCTGAAATTCGAGATGGGCCCCATTAGATAATATATGACCAATGGGTATAATCCCTTTATGTATCCATTCTTTTCATGAGAGAGCTTGATTATTTAATTTTGTTGTACCATATAGGAGTTTGTTCAAGATTTTCTGTGGGAGAGATGGCACAAGTGAATAAAGGTGTAGCAAAGGAAAATAGAGGGAGTATTGGTGAAAGGAAGGACTTAGGGGATTGTGAAATGCAAACTATGTCCTGAATCAAAAAAGGTGTGATTTGTGAATGCTATAATTGACACCACATGGTAGTTGGATCATGAAAGGTGGGAGTTAGGGAAGTCCAAATTTGTTTGAGAGTAAAAGCAGAGTGATACTGCCTAAGATTTGGAAAGTTAATCCCTCCATTATCTTTGGATTGTTGTTGTTTGGCTAATGAAATAAAGGACTTTATCTTATTCCATGAAAACCGTATTAATAAACTATTGATAGATTTAAAGAATGTTAGTGGAAGTGTAACTGGGAGCATAGACAAATAGAAATTAATTATTGGCAGCATCATCATTGATTGTATATAGTCTTCCCCACCATGACAAATATAGGGGAGACCAGCATCAGACCGATGTGACATTTTTGATGTAACCTCATTTAGATTAGTTTTGATAGCAGCTGTGATGGAGTTGTAATATAAAATTCCTTAACATTTGCTACTTTTGGAGTTCTAAGTAAAACCAGTGTCTTTAAACATACCATGAAAACAATATTTATTCAATGACATAACTTCTGATTTATCTATGTTGAGGTTCTATCCCAATGCAGCTGAATATTAATTTAATAAACAAATAATGGGGCGATTGTATTTTGAGGATCTGAGACAAACAGCAAAAATATTGTCCTCGTAAGTAGTACTTTCAATCTCGATGTCTTTGTGTTTTAAAACTGGAAAAGCTAGGGATCTGCAGAATCCCCCCCCCCCGCCCCCCAAGAAGGGTTCTAGAGATAAAAAGAAATGAAAGCGGAGATAATAGGCAACCCTGTCTGGTGCCTCTATGCAAGGGAAAGTGCTGTGACAGCTTGCTATAAACGAAAATAGAGTTGGAGGGTATAATCGAATATATTTTAGGATGTGGGGTCTAAAGCTGTGCCATTTCAGGGCTCCAAATATGAAATCCTAATTAACGAGGTAATGACTTTTTCCACATCTAAAGTTATGGGAGCAGTGGATTTGGAGCTATGTGAATAATGTTGAGAAAGGTTCTAGAGATGTTCGAAATATACCTTTCCCTCACAAATCCCGATTGTTGTTTACCGATTAGGCCTGGAATGACTTGATTGAGGCATAGAGTGAGCACTTTTTCAATACATTTACAATTGGTATTTATGAGCGAAATAGGTCTAGAAGGTCAACAGATGGATAGATCGCTCCCCTTCCTAGGAAGTAGGCATAACATAGCCTCAGAAAACGTGCCTTGTGCTCGGTTAGTAAATATTGAGTTGGAAGTAATGGGTTTGGGATTAAAAGATGTAAAAATTGAGAATAAAACTCAACCACAAAGTCCATTGGGACCGGATTGGTTAAAGGTTGTTTTGATCTCCATTTATTGCGGTGTCTAAAAAAGAAAGATCTACCATATGAGCAACTGGTTTAGGGAAAGAGTGAAAACAAAATCTAAGTCTTCTGCAGTGGGGTAAGTCTCTGGTGTACATCATTTTGTATATTTTGTATATTAATCTGAAACATTCTAATATTTTGTAATCACTAGGATATCTGGCCCCATGTTTATCAGTGATGACAGTTATCTTAGATTTTTGCTTCAGATAATTGGCCGGTAACCTGCCGGCTTTATTGTGGCTACCAAAAAATTTCACATTCATTTTGAATAATGTGCTACATGCACTATCCCAGGATTGCTTATTATACTGTAATTTAGCCTGAATCAATCTGGATATGGTGTTTGTTTTGTTAGAGGAAAAATATTTGTGTTCAAGGGTTTTAATCTGTTTTGACAATTGTAAGTATACTTTAAAGGGCTCTTTGCTTTTTATTTGTGATGTTACCTATGATAAAGTCCCGAGCTGTCACATTAAAAGCATCCTACGTAAAATTCATTTGAGTATTTGAAAGGAAGTTAACCATGAAGAATTAAGTTAAAAAACAGTAAATTGTTCAATAAATATCATGTTTTGTAATAAGGCATTATTGAATTTCCATCTATTGAAATAGGGAGTGTCGGTTGGGATGCCTAAATCAACTATAAAAAGGGTGTGGCAAGATATAATGATAGACCCTATTTCTGTATGCAAGACAAACTGGAGAACATTCTGTGTAAGAAATAAGTAGTCTATCCTGGAATGTGAGTGGAGATCGGGGAAAGAAATTGCGAATTCCAAAACATTTGGATGGGAGATTCTCCAAGCATCAACTAATCCCCTGAAAGCTGTTGATTTCTGAAAGGCTTTTTGCATTTTAGTGAGGATGTATCTGGTCCGAGAATGACGAGCTACAAAAAGGTTCATTAATTGATTACAATTTCCTCCTACTATAAAGTTATCTGAAGGACACAATGATAGAAGAGAAGAGAAACTATCCCAGAATTGTGGGTTAACTCCATAAACATTAGAGATGGAAAGCGGAGTGTCATTAATCTTATTAGTCAGTAGGATCTATCTACCTGCATCGTGTATGACTTCGTTCATATTCTGAATGTTCAAGGATTTGTGAAACAGGATTTTTACATCCTTGTTGTTGTTAAAAGCAGGGAACAAAAAACATGTCCTACCCAATATCTTTGTAAATAAACAATGTCCTGTTCTTTAAGGTATGTTTCCTCTAAGAGAGCAATTTGGCAGTTCAGTTTTAAGAGATGGGCAAGAACCCTCTGTTTTTAACAGGATTACGTAGCCTTTAACATTCCAGGAGACGATACATAAACTATTAATTTGAAATGTCTAAGGAGATGATTAGACAACAAAAACATAAGTAAACATATGTTATGGACAAGAAAAACCTTAGGGGGATCAGTAAGGTGAAAACTGGTGGAACTGTAACAACACGGGGTTGCATGCTGATAGAGAAGCTGCAATAAGATGTAGGAAAGAAAGTAAAAGGACAAAGAGATTGTGAAGAAAATTAAGGAGTTATAAGAAAGAAAGGTGAGTACAGAGATGAAAGAGATCCCCGGTAATAGAAGAAAAGAGATGACAAAAAGCCATATTACTTTAGCCATGACTGTCGGCAAAAGAAAAAGAAAGGGTATTCTTGATATAGAAGGGGGTGGAATGTGGGAGCAGAGGCCAATCAGAAGCAAATCCCCGAGGAATAGAAGATAATAATGCACCTGAGGGAGGAAAAAAGTGATAGAAAATGAATATATAAAACCAAAACTAACAAATAACATTTGGACTTGCCAGCAAGCACATGAACAATATAATAATGACAGGACGTGAACACAAGGGCAGGGAAACACTGGAGGACACGACTTCTTTATCCATTAGTCTAGGGCTAACTGGGGACTTCCACAGAGTAAAGTAGATATTAAGGGTCCCATAGAAACAGATCACATTTTACTGAGTTCCATAGATTCTCCTTTGTGGGTGTGTATGGACTGTCTGTGATCTGCCAGTTTATCAAAAGTAGTTGTTTTGTCCTTATAAGTGACCTTAAAGAAATAAGAATGGATAAGGCATATTGAGCATTCATGGAACGCAGGACTGTTTGTTAGTCCAAAAATGATTTCCTTTGAGTGACCATTGCTCTGGCTACATCATCTCTGAAGATCTTCTGTCAAGACCATAGCATTTGTTTATATTGTTTAGTGGCTGATTGTACTCCATTAAGTCAGAGTATAGTAGAAAAAAGGAGATAATCCCTTTTGGTTTGGTAGACGTAGGAGCTTTTGATGAACTAATACGATGTTAAGTTCGGTGGATACTTGTAAGCCGATAGTCCTGGGAATGTGAAGTTTTTGAAAAGTAATTATATCTGGCCCTTCAGAATCTCCTGGAATGCCACAGATGCACAGATTGTTTTCTGAATCTTCTTTCTGTTTTTTGAGTGGAATGACTTCCATAGTCAGGCTAGTCCAGTTTGGATATGATGTCTTGAACATCGCTGACTCGTCGTTCAACTTCAGTAAGCATAAAATCAAGGTGAGACCATTTCTCCTCCATTCTCTGAAGGGCAGCATTTGTCTCCACTACGAACAGTTTCAAAAGTTTAAGTTCATCCATAATGTCTTCGAACGGTAAAGGTAGTGGTGATTATGTTTCGCATTCTGGGTTGACACGGTCCTTCTTCACTGTTCAGTGATTTCAATATATTATGTACAGATTCTTCACCAGAATCCAGATCCATACTATTACTAGAGAGGGTGATCTACCAAACCAAGAAGTCATCAGTTATAGCTTAACACATACTTACAAAGTGTAATATTTTTTAATCAGTTACACTAAATGTCCACAGGGTATTCTATAGAAAGACTGGCAAGTGAATAATCCAGCTCCATTATGTTTCAAGAAGGGAACATTTCTTAGGCATACATCACATTACTCAGCATTTTTTATCATTTTCACAAGTGCTCATTAAGTTTAGGGTAATTTCCTTTGCACTGCATATGTATGTTTTAGCAATACCCCAGTGAGCAACAGCTTTAAGCCACTTGCTGAACCTGAGCCGTCTAGCCACTGCATGGCTGTTCTTATCCTACCCGATAGTTGGATCAATACAGAAATGTTGACTGGGAAGTTCAATCATTTTGGAGATAGCTCGTTTGCCGTTGTGGCCATAGGGAGTGTTTTCCAAAATTGGATCTGGGATTTCAGGGCTGTGAATGCCCTTGGGAGGTACCGAACAGTTTCACCCCGCACTCCAGTCGATGCTCCTCCAGCTGAATCTCAATAGGGGGCAGTGAGCCGCCCAAGGGAACCGTGCAGGACTTTTCCCAGTTGACCCATAGCCCGGCTATTCTCGCAAAGGAGTGTAAAGTGGCGTGGATGATGGAGAGGTCCGTATGTATATCTCGAATGCAAAAGAGTAGGTTATCTGCATAGAGGGAGACCACATGGATTGTGCTCTCCAGTGGTATCCTACAGGCCTCCCTCTCTTCCGTAGTGTAGCAGTCTGAGATTCTATAGTGAGGACACATAGTAGGGGGAAGAGGGGGCAGCCCTGTCTAGTGCCCCTCTCCACAGGGAATGCTGAAGAAACCAGCTGGCCTAACCAGATTCTGGATTTAGGGGTGGTGTACAGTAGCTGCGTATATATGCACTGAGGTGTTCGCCGACCCCCAGGGCAGATAGCACATGAAATATGTAGTCCCACTCCAGGGTGCCGAAAACCTTTTCTAAGTCTAGAATAAGGTTAGCCGCATAAGGGAAGCGGCAGGGAGACCTGGTCCATCAGATGAAAGAGGCTGCTTATATTTTGGGAAGTACTCCACCCGGGCACAAAGCCTTTTTGATTGGGGTGGACTAGGTTCGGCAAGATCTGGGTATAACGTTCAGCCAGAATCTTCCCCAGGATTTTGTAATCCATGCCCAGTATAGCGATAAGGCAGTAGGACGCAAGGAGTGTTTGGTCCTGATCGGGCTTAATGTCGATACAGATTTGCATAAGGAGGGAGGTAGAAACATGGCGTACAAAGCCCCTCGTATACCTCAGCCTGGTGGGGGAAGAAGGGAACTGATGGCTCTATAACATTCAATTGGGAGACCATCATGGTCGAGGGTTTTATTCCTAGCCAGTGAGCGTATGGCCAGTTTGATCTCTTGGGTGGTCAAGTGCTGATCTAGTTTCTCTCTACTGATGGGTGTAACTCTACGAAGGGGGCACTAGGGGAGGAAGGAGCTGATCTCAGTCATCCGTGGGCACGGAGCCTCAGCATAGATTGAAGAATAATACCTGAAGAAGGTTGCTAGGATAGCTTGTTGGGTGTGAAAGTAGACACCGGAGGGCAAGGTAATCTCAAGGATAGAAAGGGAGGCCTGGCGGGTCAGCCAAGCTTACAACCAGCCTGCCTTTGTATCCTCCAAATGCATTTGGGCTTCACAAGTTTTCAAATGAAAGCATCGTATTTGGTTCAGGAGTGCTGCGTAATGAGTCTTTGCAATATGCAGGTGCCGGCTTCTTGGAGGCGTCCAGGACCACCGCCTTGTCGAGGTCAGAGATCAGTCGTTCGGACTTGATTATCTCTCTATCAAGTATCTTGCGGTCGCCTGATATTTCCCGCATGCAATGTCCGTGTGTGACCACTTTCAAAGTGTCCCATTTGGCCCCATGCTGTCATACCACTGTTGTCTGAGAAGTATTGGGTGATGTGCTGGGCATGGGTGACTTGAAAGGAAGGATCTTGCAGTATCTCTTTGGGCAGTTGCTATGTAGGCACCGGGACAGATCAAACCTATGAGAATCATGATCGGATATGGTGCGGCCCAGATAGTCGGACTGACGTATAGCATCTAAAAGAGTGCCCAACAGGAGAATACGATTGAGGCATACATACCAGTCCTGCACCGCCAAATAAAATGAGCAGACCCATTTGCTGGGGTGGGTAGATCGCCACATGTCGATCAATGGCGAGTCCATTTCTGAAGGTGTTCCGCTTGCAGGTGAGCGGCGCACGGGGGACCGGAGCGGTCCAAGGAAACAAAGAGTGAACATTAATAGTCGCCTGCCAGGATCCACGAGTTTCCCGTTGTGTGTGCAAGAGTTTGTGATAGTGTGGCCCAGAAGGCCTCCTGGTTTATGTTAGGGGCATAAATGCTGCTGATCGGGACCCTGGAGCCTTTGAGGTGACTCTCTGCTATAGCGAAGAAAGCTTTCTTATCCACTAATGTGTCAATGGCTTGGAACGGGACTCTGGGGTGTATCTAGAGGAGGGTGCCACCCACAGATGCGAAATAGGTTTTGACTACAATGGGTCCCCTTAAGCACTGCAGGGTGAAATCCTGTACCACATCTGAAGGTGGGGTTGTGACCTGGCTGTGGGAAATGGCAGAGTAGGCTCTGTGGGCAGCCACCTGGCTGCACAGAGAAGGTGGTAGTCGGGGCCTGATATCTGAGTGGGAATCGGGATGGGAGAGGGAAAGAGGCAGGGGAGGGAGGAGGGACATATATGGAGGAGGTTTCAAGTTGGGTTTAGGATACAATATCCAGTTCAGACTATGATGTCTGTGGTGTGACCAGTGGGGGGAGGTAGGGGGTCTGCGAGCCAAGGTGAGACTTGTCTGTCGCGGCCGAATCGTATTGTTCTCCGAGGAGACTTCGCTGTCTCTGTGATGCCATCACCTGTATCGCCTACCACCGGTAAACTATGTGCTCCAGATGGGGTGGTTTTGTGGGTTTGGACGGTGGGGAAGTGCCCCTTCTGTCACATTGGCGTCTCTGCTGCCTGATTGTCTAGTAGATGCCCCTCCTAGGCGTGACGATGCTCCAGCCGGATATTGGTCTAGCCGGTCCCAAATGTCTTTGGGGTCCATAAAGAAAAGAGACTTGCCTTCTGAGCGCAGTTTGAGGCGGGCTGCGAACAATAATGAGTATTGTATTCCAACCCCACTGAGTCTCTTTTTTTGCACTCAGGAATGAGGACCTTTGATGCTGCATGGCTGGAGTATGGTCCGGGAATAATATAACAGTTTGATTGTCCAGTTCCAAGGGGCCAGCCATGCTTGTTGCCCATAGGATGGCATTCCGGACCCAGTAGCAGAGTAGTTTGGCAAGCGGGGAGGAATCGACGGTCTTGTCTGGACCCTGTGTGCCCTCTCCAGGGAGAAAAATTATTTGAGGTCTGAGGCGGGGACAAAGGATGAATGGAACCAGTTGTCCAAGAATGGTTCTCGGCCCTCTGGGGGGCCAATGATGCGAACATTACTTCTTCGGGTGCAACCTTCTGCCTGCTCCTCCAGGGTCTTCTCTTGTTCTGAAGGTCGACAGTGTCCACTGGACTTCCAAAATCTCCTTTTCACCCTCTGACACCCGGTCGGACTGTTTCCGTGGTCGTTTTTGAGGAATCTTAGTTGGGTCATCATTGTTTCCACCTTCGATTCCATGGTGAGGCGGGAGCTCTCAAGGGCAGAGAGGACCTTATCAAGTTTGCTGTCAGCGGGTGTGAGATCTGCATGGGATTTTCCGGGAGAGGAGTTTCCAGCACCATTGTCTGGTGCCCGGTGTGCGGCTTGGGCACTGCTGCTCTATGTCTGATTATGGTGGCTGCCTGAAGGGGGAGCTCCCTCAGAAAAGTCCAGGAGGACGGGGTGCATTAATGACTAAGCCCCCTGGGTGAGGGAGTTGAGCGGTCCACTGGTGAGACATGAGTCAGTGTAGGGCCTCTTAGTGGGGCGGCTGGAATGGGTTTTGTTACTTCCCAGAGGAACCAGTCTGGACGCTATGAGGTGAGTGCTGCCCAAACCAGCCCCCAATATGTCAGGCCGCGGTGCGGGGCTGGCAGCGTATAAGGTTGGAGGCAGAATATGTTGGAAAGGCAAGGGGGCCCAGCGAGGATTTCCCCTCCTTCTTCTATGTTGGGGGGCCCTCCCTTGTGTCCACCCACCCGTCTAGTGAGGGTAGCAAGCACCCCTCTCCGGAGCAGGCTGCAGGCGGTGAGCATGGAGAGCGAAGGAAGGATCCGTAGCGGTCTGGGGAGTCAATATGGGGACTGGGAGCCTCCCCAGGAGACAATTTGTTAGCAGGCCTGGTGGTCTGCTATGCCAGGCTCCCCTCCACCCTCCTGTCTGGGTGGTCGGAACTGCCTGATGGGGGATAATGAAGCCTGGATCCCCGACCGGGGGGGCGGGGGTTGGTACAAACGATGGGCCAGAAAAAGGCCACCAGGAGCTTCTGCTGGCCAGGGGGGAGATTTCACCACCAAGCTGCTTTGTCAGGCCCTGCTGGTATTACACTGTCTTCTGCCCCTGGGGAGCCGTTGGTGGACAAGGATTGGCCAGGCTCCCACGCTGGGAGGCCCCACAGCCACTATCTTCAAAGGCGGCCTCCCGCAGCCAGGGAGATCAGGCCTCCTCGCAAGGCCACATGGTCCAGACACCAGAGGAGAATGAAGTTGGTATGAGGCCTCTGGTATGAGGGGTGCCGCCTCTGCCACACCCTCTTGACTGGCACCCTCGTGCTAGGGTCTGTAGTCAGGTCCGGGTGCCATTTCAGACCCCCCCTGTTCCCAGGGGCAAGGCAAAAAATGGCTGCGCGTCCCGTCTGAGGAGCCCATAGAATCACGACACCGGCCACTATGCAATGCAGAGGGAGTACTGATGGGCCAGTCACCTTTAGATGTTTAGGGTGGCCCCCAGCCGTCGAGGGGCATGCTCGTATCCCGCTGTGGTGGGCCATCTGCGTGACCACTCACCAGGAGTGCCACCGCCACTGCTTCGCCCTCGTGGCTGGCGCCTCCCCGTATGACTGCCTGCGGCATAGGTCGTTGCTTCTGGCACCCCTCCCAGAGGTAGGTAGTGGGATGGTGGGCGATGGCAGGCCCTGGGGGATGATCACACTGGATCAAAGCAGCCAATGATGCTGAGCTCAAAGGAAGAGCGACTGCCTCTGAGTTCCCCTCAAGGATTTGTTTTTTGTCCTGAAAATTATTCTGTTCTTCAAATGGCTATGGTATGTTGTATTTTATTTCCCTTGTAATAGTATTCTCTCCTAAGCTATGAACACGATGAAGTGAAATGTAATAATTTGTTTTGCTGTGGAACTATTCGGATGAAGGTGCACTCTGGTAAATACTGCGCTGTTATTTTTGGAGCAGGATCAATTCTGATTTTCTTAAGAATGATGATTGAATCTAGTGGTGTAGTGAGCTAAAAACATGGACTGAATTGCTACCTAGAGTAATTACCAGTGACTGAAATGTATTCAAGTGTTTATTTTTAGGTCGCGCCTAGCGTTGCAGCGCATGCACTGCTAGCTCCGCGAGGCATGCTGTAGTAGGGTTAGATGTGGAAGTGCTGTGGAAGCCGCGCCCACTCTGCCCATATTTTTCATTGGCTGGTGGCATTGTCTTTGACAAACGCTGGCTACTGATTCAATATGAGGCTTCTTCGCCCCTCCTTGTTACCGCCCTGTCTCCTTTTTTGACCGCCCATCAGGACTGGATCTTTTACTTGCGATGTTACACGGTCGGCGTGATTGTAGTCTGTGAGCACTATTTTCTTTCATGACTAATGTATGTACGTGCTTACGGAGGTTTGATACGTTAAAATGTAAACTGGTGTTTCAAATCGGAACGGGTCAGCAAATATAGGAAAGCAAAAACTGGTTGTTATGAGCTTCTTTTCTTTTCAATTTATTTATTTTTTCAACTAAAAACAGACAGAGCTCATGCGGGTGACCGGCAAACCTTGTTCAGGCTAGGAAGGGAGACAAGTCTTACTCGTCAACAGTTTGGGTGTGCGAGGTGCTGTGGTTTTCCACTAGTGATTTCAAAAGTAAAAGTGAGAGGCCAGCAGTTGGGTGTGATACGGTTTCCTCTTTCATAAAAAAGTTAGCGCACCCTTCCACTGCGCTGGCTTCAGCACTTGTGTCGCTCGGAAGCGTCGCATAAACTTCGGGGGTGGACTGTACATAATTGTGCATCTTGTGTCATTGTGAAGACCGCAGATCCAATACTGTCCAGCTTTGGCATCCGTAATTTTGCGGGCAAGAAGTAGCGCTTGCAGTTGTCTCGCAAGGACTTAACCACTGCTGATACCAGACAATCTCCAATAAGACGTCAGTGGGTAGGAAGATACAGCAAACCATCTGAGTAGTTTTTCCTGCCATAAAATAATGTCAAAGTAGCTTGAAGAATGTTGCCATCGCAGCCCTTCCACGTCTTTCCGTCACGTTGTATTAAACGCAGGCATCAGCACACACGACTATAGCACAACAGGTGGTAAATCACAATGTTTAGCCTCTTAAAACGTCCTCTCCTGATCACGAGGCCTAACCCGCCAGGGGTTTACTCTTACATGCCAACAGTCATGTGTCTGCACCACTGTTAAAGCATGTTTGATTCAGACGAATAAAGACAATAATAACGTGCTCCGCACATTAAACGCTTACATTCAATAATGAATTAAACTTGGCAGAGCAAAACCCAAGAAAAAGGATACTGGAAATTCCTGCAGAGAAGGAGCAGCAGTCGCTCAAATAACAACAACTTAAACCGCATGCTTCTTTCTGTCCTTTGACTCCGGCATTCAACAGAAGGAGAAGAAAAACGTACTCTGCCCACATAGGGTTCCATTCAGTAGTGCATTATGTGGCCGTTTGCAGCTGTTTCCTATTATATGCTACAGATAAGCGACGTGTAACAAGCGTCTAAGGCACCTAACATACAATACACTGCCTTAAAGAAGCACACACCACCACCAATACCACCAGTACCACCACCACCAGTACCAACACCACCAGTAGCACCACCATCAGTACCACCACCACCAGTACCAACACCAGTTACATCGGTGCCACCACCAGTACCACCCCCACCAGTGCCACCACCAATACCACCATTACCACCAGTACCGCTAGTACCACCACCACCAATATCTCCCACCAGTACCACCACCACCAGTACCACCACCATCAGTACCATCACCAGTACCACTGCCACCAGTACCACCACCTCCACCAGTACCAGCACCACCAGGACCACCAGTACCATTACCACCAATAGCACCACCAGTACCACTACCACAACCACCCCTAGTACCACCACCACCACCACCAGTACCACCAATACCACCACCACCACAACCAGTACCACCACCATAACCAGTACCACCACAACCAGTACCACCACCATAACCAGTACCACCACCACCAGTACCCCCACCCCCACCAGTACCACCACCACCAGTACCCCCACCACCACCAGTACCTTCACCACCAGTACGCCCACCACCAGTACCCCCACCAGCACCAGTACCGCCACCACCAGTACCACCACCAATACCATCACCACCATTACCAGTACCACCACCACTACCAGTACAACCCACCCACCAATACCACAACCACCAATACCACCACCACCACCACCACCTCAGCGCCTCTGGCTTACTAGTAATAACAGGGGCACTGTACGAGGCCAGAGCTGCAGCAGAGACCATCCCTCCCTCCATGTGTGCCATAAAGCACAGCCCGCCCTGCACCAGGAGCTGAAGCCAGGGCCCTACTACAGCTGGAGTGTTTATTAGGCCAAAGATAGCAATGACATTACGCAATGCCCCACTGCACGCTCAAATCACGGAGAGGGCACAAAATAGCCCCCCCACTCTTCCTCCTGAGCTGCGACAGTGTAATCACAGTGCGAAAGGTGTTGGAGCGCTTTGTTAGTGTTTATAGCTCGGATCATATGTAACTCTCACTTCACACTTTGTGTCTGTGCAATTTACAACACTTACACATCTTCTTCACTGCACTATTTATCATTACTTTGAAGACTTTGCAGGCCGGTCTCTTCCTCTGATATTTACAATCTAACAAGCGTTCAAGAAGGCCCTTTATTGCACTGGAAAATGTCTTTGCGAGAGTTTAAGGTATTAGTATTGTAAATGACAATGCCTTTTATGTTTTAAAACCCAAAACATAAATAAAAGGCATTGTCATTTACAATGGCAATAGCTCAAACTCGCGTGAATGCGAGACCTATTGCAATGCAAATGCTTGTTTTACATTTCATCAGATACAGTGTTCACTTCGGTGGTTATAGATTTCTACATTACAAGTATTTTTGTATCCACAGAGAGAAGATTCCTGAACACATAAGATGAAGAGTACTGAAGAAAATATGACAACACTGGAAAGCTATCTGAAAAACCAGAAATGATGTCAAACAGTAACTGGAAATAGAACAACTCAGTAGGAGACAGAGAATCACGTACATAAACAGACAAATCCTGCAAGAACCTAACGTGCAATCCGACGACTTAAGGAGGCTGAGGACATTCTTGCTGTGGGACCTAAAACATCAAAATAAATTAAAATCACAAAAATTAAGCTGGCCCAACACGTCCAGATGCTAGATGCCACCCTTTATCTTAGATAATGATCAGGTAGTTAAAACAATGATCCCCCTCTATCATGATAATATAAATGCTGTGGTGTTAAGTCCATCATAATCCCTGTTTTGGCTGGACCTTTCAATCCTTAGAAAATGACCATAGGTTTACAAAATATGAATCTTGAAGCAGACCAGAAACCTGAAGGTTCAAAGAGCGAAGTGTTCAGCTACTTGCAATGCAGAACATTATTCTAGAACATAAATACTTTGTAATGAGGTTTGTTTTTTATCTGTATATATCATAAATTATTGTCCAAGAATCAGACTATTTAGATATATTGTGAATGTCTTATTCTTTGCACTTATACTCCAAAGTTCTTAACGCAGACTTGCGACACATCCCCTGATAGAAAGAGTATACATATAGTTAGTGGTTCAGCAACCACAATAATCAGTCAGCAAACACATTAACAGGATTTATGACAAAAAATATAACTAACGCTTAGACTCTAAAGGGAGAATAAAATACAACATAAGACCAGCTTTGGCTTCTCCTCGGTACTAAAGTAGCATTGCCAAACATGAACAGGGGAAACACATGACGACTGAGTAAATGTGGCAAGAGTGTTCATCACAACTAAGAGTTCATTAACAAACAAAAACAGAAGAAATAGAAATTAAGATTCTGTGTTTGCGAGAAGAATTGTAATAAGTTCTCATCCCTACACTGCCACCAGTAACAAAGCTTATTTAGGTCTAATGTATGCAAGATGACTTTTAATGAGTCACCGGGTCTATGGGGCAAATATCAAACACATACAGCAGAAAACACAGACACAAGTAGTGAAAATGGAAAGAGCTTTACTCTCTCAGCAAACCTAAAGATCGAGCAACAAACACAGACAGAAAAGCCATACAACTGCAGTGACTGTGGAAAAAGCCTTACTTTGTCAGGAAAACTAAAGATCCGTCAGCAAACACACACTGTGGAAAAAACATATCCTTGCTGTGAATATAGCAAACACTTTACTGATTTATCAAAACTAACAGCCCATCAGCGAAAACACGTAGGGGGAAAACTATACACTTGCGGTGAATGTGGTAAGGGCTTTACTCGAACATCAACCCTAACCGTCCATCTGCGATGGCATACAGGAGAAAAGCCATACACTTGCCAAGAATGTGGAAAGGGATTTAGTACATCCTCACATCTAAAGAGCCACCACCTAACACATACAGGAGAAAAACCATGCACTTGCAGTGAATGTGGAAAGAGCTTTGCTTGTTTATCAGATGTAAAGATCCACCAGCGAATGCACACAGGGGAAAAACCTTACTCTTGCAGTGAATGTGGAAAGACCTTTAGTAGATCGACAAATTTAAAGAGACACCATCTGACACACACAGGGGAAAAACCATACACATGCAGTGAGTGTGGAAAGAGCTTTAGTAGATCTATGTGTCTAGAGAGACACCATCTGACACATACAGGGGAAAAACCATACATTTGCAGTGAATGTGGAAAGAGCTTTACTCAAGCATCGTACCTAACTTCCCATCTGCGAAGGCATACAGGAGAAAAGCCACATACATGCAGTGAATGTGGAAAGAGCTTTATTGAAGCATCAGAACTAACCATCCATCTGCGAAGGCATACAGGAGAAAAGCCACATACATGCAGTGAATGTGGAAAGAGCTTTATTCAAGCATCCGCACTAAGCATCCATCTGCGACGGCATACAGGAGAAAAACCATACAAATGCAGTGAATGTGGAAAGAGCTTTATTCAAGCATCCGCACTAACCATCCATCTGCGACGGCATACAGGAGAAAAACCATACACTTGCAGTGAATGTGGAAAGAGCTTTTCTGATGCATCAACTGTAAAAATCCACCAGCGAACACACACGAGGGAAAAGCCATACACATGCAGTGAGTGTGGAACAAGCTTTACTTGTTTATCAACTATAAAGATCCACCAGCGCATGCACACGGGCAAACCATACACATGGAGTGAATGTGTAAATGTCTTCACTTGAGCATTAATCCTAACCATCCATCTGCAAAGGCATATGCGTGTGGTGAATGTGGAAAGAGCTTTAGTAAATCCATGCATCCGAAGAGCCACCAACTAACACACATAGCAAAAACTATACACATGCAATGAATGTGGAAAGCACTTTAATCAAACATCAGACGCAAACATATGTCTGTGATGGCATACACAATAAAAAAACATACAAATGTAAATGTAAAATGTAAATGTATGGTTTTTTATATAGCGTTGATCACCACTACGGGTATCTCAGCGCTGTATTCATACCGCTGAAGGAACCCTTCCTGGCTTTCCATGTGAGGTGTCCACTCCTGGGCACCCCCATGGTGAAGGCCAGGCATCCCAGCGCTGTTGGGGCCGTTGTGGAGATTAAGCAAGCTATTGCCCAGAGTTGCAGCGTGGGACCCATGATTAGAATAGGCACTGAGGCAAGAATATCCGGTCCGCGGAATTTATAGCCCGAGACCCTGCCGCGACGGGAATCGAATGCTGGTCCCGGACCAGTGTTCTGCATCGAGGTCTGCCGTGCTAACCATTGAGCCACACTTCTCCACAAATGCAATGAAGGTTGAAAGAGCTTTAGTAAATCCAAGTGTCTGAAAGGTCAGCAGCTAACTCACGAATGTATAAAAAAAACACATGCAGAAGGTGCAGAAAGAAAGAGCTTAACTCGAGCATCAGTCCTAACTATCCATCTGTGAAGGCATCCAGAAGAAAAAACATAAAAATGCAGTGGAGGGGGAATGGGCTTTCCTAGCTCAGCATAACTAAATGCCACCAGCAATCACACATGGGAAAAACAACAAAATATGTAGGATACTTCAGTCACTCATAAACTGTATGAGACCTCCTGTACACCCACAGATGTAGCAAAAGGGAAGGGCTTTCATGATTTATTATGCCTAGTGGTCAGTTAGTGAACACACAAAAGTGGAATTAGCCTTCTGTTGTAATGGATGTGGGAAGAGCTCCCATGCTGTTTTGCACCTACAAGTGCATCGGCAAATATACACACAGGAAAACTCGTACATATGCATCAAATAGAGGGTGTTTTATCTGTCATTAAATTATAAGTCACTGTCCGCAACACATCCAAGAAAATTATTTCGACTACAGTAAATGTGGGAGGGTGTCATTCACTTTTCAGCATATAAAGGTGTAAGGTTTACGAAGAAACAGTGTCTGGACTTTGCCAATGTCAGGCACTTTCTAGCTTTTGGAAAAACACAATATGTTGAAACTTACCTCCCACTTTGGAAGTTGCCTTGTGCATGCTGTAAGGAGATATAGCTCTTTGATCTTGTTACTCAATATATTGCTAACCTTTGACATTGTTGACCATGGAGTACATTTTTCTACTCCATTCATGCACATGGCAATGGTGGATGCCTTAATGAATTATGTAAACATTAGTGTCCAGGTATATTTCAAGTTAAAACCTTTGTTATTTTTGAAGAATAATATTAGGTAACCATGTATTATGGTGCTACATTTCCATCATGGGGTTCTGATTATATCATGAACCACAAGACCAAAGGCTATGTGGTTTGTAAATATCACCAGGTCCCTTAGATAGGAATGTAGGGTTATAAATGTTAGTTTGTATTTTTTATATTATGTGAATATTTGGTGGCAATTGGGTTGATAAATGTATTGTTATTGCTTGCCATAGCGAACTGAACCTGCCTTATATCGAAGATTATATTAAGGCTCACCCGGCTACATTTTGGCTTGCAGTCTGGAAGAATCCCGCAGCTCATCTAACCAGGGAAATAATAACAGACTACCTGAACTGTGATAAGAGAAGGGAAATACACTGGCTCGCCGCTGTTAGGATTAGCTTGAACACTGTAAATCTTGGGCACCTATTCTTAAACCCCACTGATTCTGAAAGCATAAGCAAAAAAAAACTACAGAAGGCACTATATGCACTTTATAGTAAAGCCAGACACGAAACGGGGGCACAGAAATTCTCTGTCGCTAAATACATGCTGATCGAGAATACTTCCCATTTACCATCCAGTTACCTTTTAAAACCTATTGACCGTTGGGAGAGGAGTTTGCTTTTTCGATTAAGGGCGGGTACAATGACATTTTCGCTCCGCTTTACTCTGGGGTACAACTCTAATCCGGATCACTTGCCATGCCCCTGCAATGATCAATGTAATCAATCAATGTTGCATTTTCTATTTTTTGTAATTTTTATGCAAAATAAACTACATTTTTTAAGGCCATACCTTCGATTTGATTACAAGGCAACCTACAGGACAAATATTATTTTGGAAGAGGAAGAATTAATCTTCCGTGAAGGTTCTTTTTTTTAAAATTTGTTTTATAAAGCTGCAGTGCGTGCTCGTAATTCCACGTGTACCCCTTGAAGTTTGTCTTGCTGACTTTGTTCTTTTAAAATTGTATTTTTTAACTTGGTAAAGATACAGTTGGTTGATTACTGTTTTTTACATATTATTTTTTAATTTGCATAGTAACTTTTGTTGGAAATTACTTTTTTATGATATGCTTCACTTCTAAACTTTCCCCACTTTTAATTGATCTATGTATTACTGTTATATGCTGCTATTTTTATTGTGCTTTTATGGATACATTGTATCCGAATAAAGATCTTAATTGATTGATTGGTATTGTTTTTCAAATGGGAATGTTTAGTAAAAACTGTAAGTGAAGTCTGCATATGGGTGAGATTCATTAAAATAAGAATGGTTAGGTATTAATTTTCATGATTGAAATATTGAATCAACAAAACACAATTGTTAAGCTCTGTGGACTGATTTGAGGCTATCCACTTGCTAATGAAACCCATATTTCCTAGGGACCCATGAAATTTCTCCAAAACCCCATGAGATCCATACAAGGGCATATTACAGGATTACCTGCTATGTGTTTTCGTCTATTAAAGTATGATGTAATTTGATTGCTCAGATCTGGCAGTTCTGTATGCTTTTAAATAGAAGAGTACAATGTGTTAGATAGAATACATCAATCTTTTTTATGCATGTTTTTTTCTTTTCTTTTTTTTTTATAATTATGATGTGTAGGGTGACCAGATGGCGCTATCTCGCAAAAACCTTTCAAGTTTTGGACTTACTTTTAACAATCATCTTTATGAGTCTGTTAGTTTCTATTGAAAAAGAACCATAATTACATTACCTGCAATGCACTGATATATTAAATGAAATGCAGACCTCTCAAACAGCATCCACATGACATTGATTCATCTGGCCATCCTCATTGTGCCTGACTATTTGTATTTAATAGAAAAATATAATTCTGAATGCATTTTTTAAGTTTATAAAAATGTTTGATTTGACTTAATGTTGGTAATCTTGTCATGTCTTTAAACAACAATCCAGTTTAGAGCATTTTTCTCTATTTTGTGCAAAGATTACACTTTCTTTAGCTTAGATATTGTTTAATTTCTTCTTTATTGGCCAATACTGCTAATAGGATTTCATGTTAATTCATATTTCCCATATTAAACAGCAATTTTTACTTTTGTTGCATTTAGTCTGTAGAAATAAGAAAAAAGAGCACACTTGGACACAAGAATGCTCTTGAGGACTTAAACGCATTTCTTTTATTTCTTATAAACTCTGGGAGAAGCAGTGTGTGCTTCCCAGGTTCAACAGATTAGACTGTAACATACTCACGCAAGATGGGGGAAATAAATGAAGCTTTTTTTTTTTTTAGAAAAGCCGAACACGTTATGGAAATCCGTAGATAATTTATACCACTTCCTAAGCATTCTCCTTTCTTTGAAAAACACTAAACTAAATATGAAGCATGCATCATTCACACCATGAACGTCCATGCTAGCTTGATACAGTCTGCTCTTGTTTGATATTTATTTGTTTGTTCCAAATGAGGGTCCAGTATGGAGATCTTGCTAACTCTGCCACACCGGACATCTTTACTCTCAGTGGAAGGTGGCTCTGTGGAAGGCCTAATATAATGTACAAATACTTACTTTTTGTTTCATTGTATTTGATTGAGAAAGTTATGGTATACAGTAAATATTTCATGGTGAAGAGACCTCCTTTCTGCAATATGGCTTTTGAAACTAATGCAAACGTTAAATAAAAAGTTTAAATCTTGTCAATAAATGAAACAGTATGTATGTTGATTCACAGAATGTAAAATGTTGTGAATGGTGGAAGAGGCCATGACTTTCGAGTAAGAAAATCTTAAATTAGTCATCCACCAGTAACATTTATGTGTAGCAAAGTACGCTCAGCATTTAATATTTTGTTATGCTGTTTTCTCATATGGATTAGTTATTGGGAAAGTTATTTAACCATAACTAAAGAACAAGGGGTTACATCTGTGCAGTGGAGGGTGCAAGAGAGCTGCTGCCCAAGGTGACCTCACTGCACTTAGCTTCTGCGGCCAGAGTCTATAATTCACCTCTATCTTACAGCTAAAATGCTCAAAAACACTGTCATACCTAAATAGTGCGTCTGCTGATTCCGGAGAGCAGTAAATCTGCTGCCTGGATGGACCGATAAGCGCTGAGCCAGGGAGGGAACTTGGTGTGACCGTGGAGCAGCGCAGAGTACAGGATGCGTCAAGTAAGTCCTGCCGCTCATGCCAGCTGCGAGGTCTGATGAAATGATGAGGACCATGTGGTAACTCCATGTAGCAGCAATACACATCCATGTGGGTTCAAACAGAGAAAGGGTCATTATTAAGTGGCCCTCCGGCAGAGGCCTGCACTGGTGACAACCTGATCGGACCTGGAAGAGCTTGTGGGTGGGCTTCACTGGCCCACCCATGAGCTATTCCAGTGGCACGGCCCTCCACCATCATCTGGACTACCTCAACATGCCAATTGAAAGTGGGAGACAAAATACATGAGAAAAAAGCAACAAAAATTCAATGAGGTAAGACTATGTTATCACTCTGGCCTACTGTCTCCAAGTACGGTGTGGAGTGCTAATTCCAGCATGCTCATTGGGAGCCCCAATTCATGCTGCACATTACAAAACCAGAATCTGATATCAGTGGATTTGCATCTGTCCTCCCCTTGCACGTGCTAATAACCTACTTTACCTGACAGAGTACCAGCGCATTGCTGGGTGTCATTCACAGTGACGCCAGCCAATAGATGGATAGAGTGAGAGATAGAATTAAACTAAAAACAAAAGGTCTTGTTTAATGCCAGACCTATTTAGTGGCCCAATTCTTAAAGAAAGTCAGAAAAGAGCACCCATGGTATGTCTTTGAATTAGTGCAGATTTATGTATTTCATGATTCAAGAATTTGCAGAAGTAGACCAGGAAATTGTACTCCTAGAAAATATTTGTGAACTGTATTTTAGCACAAGCAAATGTGCATGTGTAATTTTGCTCATGCAGAAATCTGTTGAGCGTTTACAAGTTTACTTTCCCTCGAACCTCTTTTTCCCAACCCTGGAAGAAGTTTTACTTCTGAGTCTGACCCTTGTCAGGAGTAAATTTCCAACCTTTCTCTGTATGGGAAAAGATTAGAAAGAGCTGGTGAAAAGCCTTAAAAAGTGCAAGTTAATAGACTCAAAAGGGCATCACAACTCTGGAAATATTGCTTATAGCTACCTACAGCCCCAGTATGTAGATCTGCAGAAAGGAGGCAAAATAAGGAAATTGCTAGCATTCAATCCCTACTTTTAGCCCTGGTACAAGAGGCTATGATTAGAGCTTTTATATAATGCAATTGCTGTCACATTTGTCGCTGCACTACATGGCACCTAAGGAACAACTAAATTTTATTACAGGACAAGTAGATTTATGAAGCAACCTGCCCCATCGACAAGTAGATATTTGATTAAATTCCACACCCTTGTAGATGGGACAAACAACTCATTGACTGTGCTCGTAGACCAACTAAAGGAGAGAATGAACAAACAAGCAGAGAGAAGTCATATGATGGAGCGAGGGATAACTGAAATCAAAACTAAAAATAAACATTTGGAAGCCCACTCAAGAAGAAACAACCTACTGGCACTGGGTATCCCCAAGACCATGAATATGGGCAAAATAGAAACTTTTGTGGAGACGGTACTGGCAGAATTATTCAACAAATCTGCTTTTTTCAGAGGCCTTCGTTGTGTAAGATACACTTTTTGAGCGCTTATGCAGTGCCCGCCACCAGGCGATCCTACATGTGCCATTATTGTGCGCCTCTTAAACTATTGCAACAGGGACACTGCGCTTTGCTTGGCCCAGGAAAAGAAGGCTCTCCTATACCAGGACTGCACAGAATTGTTGTTTTCCTGACTTCACTCTTTCCGCAACGCCTAATATGTTAGATTGCAAATATGTGCATGTTTCACATGTGTTAGAGACAATTGGATAGTTTTGATATAATGCTAAGTTGCAATCATTTGTCAATTGTTTCCTGTCCACCTAGCTAGACTCCAGGGCTGCAGGAAAGGGTTTAGGGCTGCAGTAACAATAAGTCTTCAAGCATACACGCCTTTTTGTTCTTTCATATGGCTTTCTCTGGGGGATTGAGATACTTCACCGACCAACACTTGTACATGGTGTCCATACTCACCTGCCAATGATAGTGCAGTGTACGAAACAGTCCCTTACAACTCGTATAAAGCTCCTCTCTTGGAATGTAAGGAGGCTTTTCTGACAGCGATGAGCACCTGCAAATTCCTTACCTCAGAATTTTCCCCAGTTGTCAAACTGGATCCAGACATTTTTTGAGCAATACCTCTGCATGCCGGTAGGTGGTGTTGATTGGTTCCGCATCAGCCTGAAGTGAACTGCGCGGTGCCTATATAGATGCCACCCCAGCACATTGACCTCTGTTCTTTTCTTTCCATGCCAGTCAGTGTAGATCTGGAGAGGGTTACCTCTGACCACTTTTCAACACCTTTTTTTGGCGTTTTGTCAACTCTTTTTTTCAACACTTTGTGTTCCAATGTGTGTATGGATACCCCCCCAAATAACTGGTGGGTATTAAGCTGTGTGGTCTGTCTGTTACAGACCTCTACCTGCTTTGCCTTTGGTGCTGTGATTGGACCACGACCCCAAGACTTATGAGGACTGCCATAAACCCTAAGGCGCTGAGTGAGCATTCCTTAAAGCTTTAAGGTTGTGGTCGCAAATATAAAGAAGTCGAAGCGCTCTTCAATTTCACCAAGCTGATTCAAATCATCAGACGTGGCATGGTAACGACATAACTGTAGGACCCACTAAGAGCCTACCTCTGGGTCGGGTCCATGTCTCTCTTGGGTTTTCTGGAGTTGAAGCGCTGCCGCCCAACTCCGAGATTTTTATGAGATCATGCACCTCAGTTTTCAGCAGGCTGCGCAGTTTCAGGTCTCATGGGTTCGGTGCCTGTCGGGCCCCTGGATCTGGTTCTGAATCTGAAACCATTCTGATCATAGGACCACGACCTTACCCAGAGCTCGTTCCGGCGATGTTGTACCTAGGTGGTGCCGATCCCATACAGAGCTAGATCTGCATCGATTAACGTCCACTCTGGCCGAAACTTGACCTTCCAAGTCTGAGCCAGGGCCTACTCTTTTTTTGACAGGCATGGGGAGGAGTATTATTGGGGGGGATCCGAGGATCCTCATGGTTATACCAACACCCTTGATGAGGCCGGAGATAACTGGTATGAGGAACCTTTGGATGCCAGTGGTTTGGACACCTCCCCAGACACTGGCCTGGTCTCTCCTCCTAGTGAGGCTATGGGGAAAGGGGCTTCCTTTGCTATGGTCATTGGAAGGTGGACCTATGCTGCCCTCCACCTCCACAAACGTCTTGGTGGAGTTCCATTAACTGCAAAATGGTGCCTCTGAACCATTCTTCCCTTTTAATGAAGCTCTCATTGATATCCTGCTCGGGGCCTGAGCCAAGCCCTGCACACGGGCACCTGTGCACAGGACAGTTGCCCGCCATCGCACCGCTCGTGGGAACCAGCTTTCCTCACCCAGCACCTCTCCCTGGAGAGTTGGGTACTCCAGGCCTCCACAATCCTGGTCAACCCTGGTGCATTCCTTATCACACCTCCAGATAGGGTATCCAAGAAGCTGGATACCTTTTGGCAAGAGGATGTTCTCTTCCCCCAGCCTGTGGTCGGTGAACACCATGTACCTTTAGGGCTGATATAACCACATGGTTTGGGATTCGGTTGCACATGTGTTGTCTATGGTCTAGGACAAGGCCCGAGCCACAAAGGCTATTGGCAGTGGCAGCAACGCAGCAAAGTTGACAATTTTGCTGTGGACTGGATACAACTGACTCGCTAGGCAGAGCGATTGTGTTATCAGTGGCACTCAGATGCCACTCCTAGCTGAGGTCTACTGACTGTTTGGGGATGTCCAATTATGCCTTATAGACATACTGTTTGATGGCACCATCCTCTTCGGCAATGAGGCAGATTCAGCACTGGAGCACATTAAGGACAGCTGGGCCTTGGGCCTCTCCATGCCCCACGCCAACCCCATTCTGCCTTCCGCCCATTTTCTGGATACAGTAGGGGCTACCAGCCATGTCCATTCCCGCCACCCGACAAGGCCATCAGGCTCCCCCAGTCCTTTTGTGGTCTCGTGGGGCACACAACTAGAGGTCTACCCAGTCCGCCACCCTCCCCTCACCCAGCAGCTGCAGCCTCCAAACCACTTTAGGTTGCCCTCGTACTACCACGGACACCCAGTTGGTGGCAAGATCCGACCTCACATGCCCTGCTGGCAGTATATAACATTGGACAAGTGGGTACTTCAGATTGTTCAGAAGGGTTACTCTTATCTCCTTCTTTGAAACCCAGCCACCAATGACACCATCTTTGGACCAGCTGACGGAGGTCTACCTCTACCTGCTCCATCAGGAAGTTCAGGCTGTTATGGACAAAAGAGTCATCGAAAGGGTGCCGGCATCAGAAGTAGGTTGTGGTGTCTATTCCCACTATTTTCTGGTGCTCAAGAAGGACGGAAGCCTCTGCGCTATTTTAAACATGTGCCCTCTCAATTTTTTCCTGTAAAAGGAGAAATTCATCATGCTTACATTAGCCCAGGTTCTGCCTCCCTTAGACCATGGAGACCGGATAGTAGCTCTACACTTGCAGGATGCCTACGTCCATATTCCTGTCCTGTCTGCAGTTCACGGTGGGTCACGATCATTATCAGTTCTCTGTGTTCGCCCTCGAGTGCTCACCAAGGTGATGGCAGTGATTGCAGCACACCTGTGGGAATCTAGGGTTGTAGTCTTCCCCTATCTCGATTGAAGGTGGGCTCGCCCTAGGCAGTCATCTCCTTCTTCCTGCATTCGCTGAGGTTCACTATATTCTTCTCTAAGTCAACCTAACTGCTTCTCAGATGGTCCCTTTCATCTGAACTGTTCTGCTACAATGCAGTTTTGGGCCTATTCTCAATCAATCAATCAGGGGTTTATAAAGCATGCTACTCTCCTGTGAGGGTCTCAAGGCGCTGGGGGGGTGGGGGTGCAGCTCCAGGTCAGTTGAAGAGCTTGGTCTTGAGGGCCTTCCTGTTCACTGGGAGCTCGTTCCAGGTCTTGGCTGCGATGTAGGAGAAGGCTCTCCCACCTGTTCTTTTTCTGCAGATGCGGGGCATCCCTGACAGGGCGAGGTCGGCAGAGCGGAGGTTCCTCCTGGGCATGTGGAAGGAGACTCTCTTGTTGAGGTATTCGGGTCCTATGTTGGGGAGGGATTTGTAGGTGTGGGTGAGGAGCTTGAAGGTAACCCTCTTCTCGACGGGGAGCCAGTGGAGGTCGCGTAGGTGTTGGGTCATGTGTTCGTACCGCGGAGTCCCGAGGATGAGTCTAGTTCTGGATGGTTTGGAGTTTGTGTAGGAGAGTTCTGTTGATTCCAGCGTTGAGGGTGTTGCCGTAGTCAAGTCTGCTGGCTATGAGTGCGTGGGTGACGGTCTTTCTGCATTCGGGGGGATCCATTTGAAGGTCTTGCGGAGGATGTGCAGGCAGTTGAAACTGGTGGAAGTGATGGCATTGATCTGGCGGGTCATGAAGAGGGAGTAGTCGAGGATGATGCCGAGGTTTCGTGCATGGTCAGTAGGGGTGGGAGGACTCTCCAGGGCGGAGGGCCACCAGCTGTTGTCCCTGGCGAAGGGTCCAAGGATGAGGACCTCGTTTTTCTCAGATTTGAGCTTCAGGCAGCTTTCCTTCATCCAGGCATCGACGTCCTTCATTCCTTCCTGGAAGCAGAGTCTGGTGTTCTCGGGATTCGTTGTGAGTGAGAGGATGAGCTGGGTGTCGTCGGCATAGGATACAATCCTGAGCCCATGCTGTCTGACGATGGCGGCGAGGTGGGCTATGTAGATGTTGAACAGCGTGGGACTGAGCGATGATCCTTGGGGTATTCCGCAGTTGATCGGAGAGGGAGTCTGATCCTCTGTGTTCTGCCGGAGAGAAAGGATTGGATCCAGTTGAGGGCGGCTCCATGGATCCCTGTGTTGTGCAGTCTGGATGCAAGCGTGTTGTGTGAGAAGGTGTCGAAAGCTGCAGAGAGGTCCAGAAGGATGAGGGCCGCAGTGTGTCCCTGGTCGAGTAGCATGCGGATGTCATCGGTGGCAGCGAGCACGGTGGTCTCAGTGCTGTGGTTGCTGTGGAATCCAGACTGGGAGGCATCCAGGATGGAGTTCTCTACGATGAAGGCGGTCAGTTTACTGTTTACGAGTCTCTTGGTGACTTTGGCCGCGAAGGGGAGGAGGGAAATGGGCCGCTAGTTTTTCAGGTCCGTTGGGTTGGCCGAGGGTCTTTAGAGGAGGGGTTTGACTTCTGTCCACTTCCAGTCATCCGGGAAGGTGCCGGTTCTGAAGGAGGCGTTGCTAGTCTGTCCTAGTTCGGTTGCGATGGCGGCTTCGGACCTGTGGAAGATGTGCGGTGAGCAAGGGTCTGTCGGGGCTCCTGAGTGGGTTTTCTTCATGGTCGCGGTGATGTGTTCGATGGTGGCGGGGTTCCAGGTCATGATGGTAGGCTTATCGGTGGGAGAGGGGTGTGGTGTCCGGCGTCTGTTCGCTGAAGTTGTTGTAGAGGGCCTTGATCTTCCGATGGAAGTAGTAGCTGAGTTTGTTGCAGAGTTCCTGGGAAAGTGTGACGTCCGTTGTTTCACTGGGGGGGGGGGGGGTGGTGAGATGCTGTAAGACGTTGAACAGTTCTTTGGCGTTGGTTGCGTTTGTGTGGGTCTTGTACCTGATGAAGGTCCATTTGGTGTCTCTTATGCGCTGGTGGTATTCCTTCAAGGCGCTCCTGCAGTTGTTCAGTGCTTCCGTGGTTTCTCCACAACAAGATCAAGATATTCGGGCAATGATTTTGATGTTTCATCCTCTGTCACGTGAGACTAAGGGTGCTAGGTCTCATGGCCTCTGGCTGGTTACACATGCCTGTTGGCAAATGCAGGCTCTGCAGTGGAACCTGTAGTCCCAGTGTGAGAAGCATCAGGGGAATCTCTCCAACCTGGTTCAGATATCGGTGGCAAGTGCAAAATATCTGCAATGGTGGCAGATAAAGCGCAATTGGGTCAGTGGGTAGACCCTCTCCTTTCCCCACCCAGAGCTAACCATACTGACAGATGTGTCACTCCTGGGCTGGTACGACCATCTGTGGGTGGTCAAGATTAGAGGACTCTGTTCTCCTTCGGAGTCTCTGCTCCACATCAACTTGCTCACGCTGAGAGCTATCTGGCTGACATTGAAAGCCTGTATTCCTTCCACCAAGGGAAGGCTTGTTCATATGTTCATTGACAACGCCACCACCACGTGGTATTGCAACAAGTGGGCTGAGGTTGTGGACCCAAGAGACCCTTCATCTCTGGACATGGCTGGAACTCAAGGGCATTTCCCTGGTGGTTCAACATCTGGCGTGCTCTCTGAATGCCAGAGCGGACAAACTCAGCCATGGACGCCTAACGGATCACGCATGGCAGCTTCACCCAGAGGTGGTGCAAGGTCTCTTAGGAGATTTGGGAGAACCTTGGTTAGATTTATTCTTAAAAGCAGGGAATGTGCAATGTCCACACTTCTCCACACTGACGTTTCGAAGGCAACTCTTGCTGTCGAAGAGACATTTTGTCTCGAGTGGAGCTCAGGCGTCCTATATGTCCTTCCATCAATACCACTCCTGCCCAGAGTTCTCAAGAAGATCAGGAACAACCAGGCCCAAGTCATTCTTGTGGCTCTGGATTGGGCAGAGAGAGTATAGTATCTCGAACTATGGAGCCTGAGCATTGGTCCTCTGATAAGGCTGCATCTTTGCGAGGTTCTACTGTTGCAGCAACAGGGCAGGGTCTTGCAACCAAACATGCACATGCTCTGCCTTCATGCGTGGAGAATGAGCCACACCAGTTGAGAGTTTATGACCGTCCTCCTGAAGTCTGTGATGTCAATCTGGGAGTCATGCATGCCTCAACCAAGCTAGTATATGCCTGCCATTGGGACATATTTGTGGCCTGGTGTGTTTCTAAAAATGTTGATCCCCTTTCTGTAACCTTGTCTGAAGTTTTGTTGTTTGTTCTCTCACTAGCCTGGCTGGACTTTGTTCTGGTTATCGTTATTAGGTTCCTTTTGGCCCTATCTGCATTCCTACGGTTGCTGGATCAGTCCTCCTTGTTCAAGTCACCCATTGTGACTCGTTTCCTAAAAGGACTACTACACATGTTCCTGCCAGACCACTTCATTATGCTGCAATGGGACCTGAACTTAGTTTTGACCTTCCTGATGTGCTCGCCCTTTGAGCCCTTGCACAGTTGCCCTTTACGCCCATTAACCTTAAAAACTGCCTTTCTAGTTGCCATTACATTGGCCTGGAGGGTTAGTGAATTGCAGGCACTTTCTGTGCACCCTCCCTGCACTTCTTTTTACCCCCAGACAAACTGGTTTTGGGAACACATACCTCTTTTCTTTGAAAGTGCTAACACCGTTCAACATAAGCCGGACTATCACATTGCCTACTTTTATTTGTTCTGCGTCATCCTTCCAAAGAAGATGAGCGACTCCACAGACGTACCCAAAAAGAGCATTGTTGTTCTACATTTATTGTACCAAAGAGTTCCTGGTGCATGATCAATTCTTCATTTTGTTTGTCGTGGAGAATAAACGAAAGGACGTGTAGAAATGGACCATCTCATGATAGATTGTGCTCCTCAATAACGTCACTGAGTCTGAGATTGCAACAGAATCTCAGGCAGTTCTACAGCCTTTCAGAACTTTTATGATGCAATTTCACAATCACAAATGCAGTCTGTTAGAAGTCGAGTTTCTGGGTGGCAGAGGTATGTAGCCTGTCCAGCCAGGAACCACAATCTTAGTTAGGGTAAGTCACAACCCACCATAAATTATACGTGCTCGCCCTCTGGTAGCTTGGCACAGAGCAGTCGGGCTTAACTTAAGAGGCTAAGTCTAAAGTATTTGTGCAACACTTCAAACTGTAACACAGTGAAAACGCAAAATAAGACTCCACACCAGGTTCGAAAAATAAAGAATAATTCTATAAATAATACAAGACCAAAACGGCAACAAAGAGATATGAATTTTCAAAGAATAAACTATAAAACAGCACTGGTTCACGGCAAAGTTCATGAATCAGCCGACTGTGATGGAGCGCGGGCCAGATACAGGGACCCATTTAGGCCCGCTGAACAAAAGTACCTCGATCCCGGTTGTGTTGACATCGAAGAAGATGTGAGATGCAGCACAAGCATTGGGCAAGATGCGTCGATTTTCTCCATGCCTCGGCAGTGGGGCGCTGGTTCCGAATGTGTTGCTACTGCTCCTGCAGCAGAGGATCCGTTGATTCGGGGGACGATGTGCTGGTTCAGAGTGCAATGCACCAGCTCCACTCCATGCTAGCACGAGGATGCACCGGTTCTGTCCCATGCAAAGGCGAAGAAGTGCTGTGTCCGATGAGGCTGCGTGAATTGGCTTGAAGAAGCACCTTAGGCCTCACTTCCAAGGGTCCAGGACTGGGGTGACACCACTTGGCAGGGCAGACTCACAGATGACTGGGTCCAGGTTCAGCTGTAGGTAAGATAGAAGTCTTTTATGTCTCTGAGACTTCAGATCACGAGCAAGCCAGCGAGCCTTTTGAGTCACTCTGGGTTCAAGTGATGCTGGTCCAGTCCTTCTCACCAATGCATGAAAACAGCAGGGCAGTGCAGCAAGGCAGGAATCCAGCAAAACCATAGTCCAGCAGAGGGTCAGTCCTTTCAGCAGCACTGCAGTGCTTCCTGGCAGAGTGGTCACAGGTCCGAAGTGTACTAAAGTCATGGTGTCAGAAGTCCAGTACTTATATTCAGTTGTGCCTTTGAAGTGGGGGAGACTTCAAAGATGGTTTTGAAGTGCTCAGAGGCCCTCCCTTCCTGCCCTGGCTCCAGACTCACTATCGGCGGGGGGAGGGGTATGCAACCTTTTGTGTGTGGACAGGACATAGCCTATTCAGGCATAAGTGTGAGGCTGTGCCCAGCTTCTTCCTCTCATGTCCCAGAATGACCCATCAAGACACACCTAAGCTCCCTTTATGTGTGGCTGTCTAGAGGGAATACACAAAGCCCAGCTATCACCCAACCCAGACTGAACAGTGACAGGTATCAAATGGCTAAAGTAAGAAAATGCCAAAATTCACCATTAGTTTCAAAGCCAAGGAGTTTATTGTTTTAGGTGGTTAAAACCATACATTTTTTACAATGAAATATTTTTTAAAAAGATTTAAAAACAGCACTAATTGTATCTAAGTGTGAAGATGAGATTATACAGAAATAAAAAGAGGCTATAGTTACAATCTGTCTAAAAATCCAGTGTGTGAACAATGTGCTTGGGACAGTAGTTTAAGGCGAGTAACGTGCAAATATTGATGCCCCCGAAGGGTTTTAGGTGGGGGTTAAAACTAAAGCGGGCTGGGCCTATGTGGAATACTTGCTGCCAATGAGAATAGTGGGGAGTAGGCAAGGGGGCTCATTTTCCCTGTCAGAGTGTTAGACTTGACAATGGATACCCCTGCTGCCTCTGTTCCTGATTCAGGGTCTTACCATGAAATAGTCCGTCATCAGTTTTTGAGAGAAGGTAATAGATTGAGAAGTTGTAGGATGGGGGTCGAGTAGATACTTAAGCTACTTGATGTTTTTACCGCAGCTCGATAGGGTTCTTGTATCGGTGTGGAAGAAGAACAGTGACGAGTCCTCCAGGCAAGTATGAGTTTCCTTCTAAAGGTAAATTGGTTTCAGGAGAGACCTCCTGGGGGCATTGAGCATAGGACAGCAGCACAGAAGGTGTAACCAATATTCTTATAATTGTAAAAGTCTGCAACCCCCTACTTGCCCGAGTTGGCCCATGGGTTACAGTCTGCTACTGGTAGGCTTAACAAGCACATAATTAAAATGTCTATAAAGGCCTGTTTGTTTCTGACTTCTGAGAGATATGGCTGTGGCTTCCCAGTTAGGTAGGAATTGTTCAAGGGGGCTAAGATGTTTGAAGGCTTTAGGGAGCGGTTGTTCATCAGGTGTGAGGTTGATTTCAGCTGCCTGTTGATAACCCTTTTTCAGGCAGTGTAAGGAAAAGCATCTGAGTTCAGCGCTGGATCTTCAATTTGTAGAGAGGCTATTGCTTTTTGAACTTGTCAGTGTCAGAGGTTCCCAGGTCTCTCAAATGTTTCTTTCACACAAGTTTTAAATGAGTTTGCTTCAGCTGTTAGGATCCTAATGTAAAATCTCTAGGTGTCAGCTTCGCAGGAAAGGCTTTGTCTTGAGAGGCCCAGTTTCAAGTGCAGTCTGGACATCCTGATGTATCTGGGCAGTGGAAATACTCTCTTGTAGGCCATGCATTGAGCATGTTCTAGGCTGGGAGCACAGGCTGTTTACGTTTTTATTGAGACAGATCAGGCTGTATATGATGGCTCTAGCTTTCATTTTCAGGGCGGCTAGGTGGGCCATGGATCTGGAGGTCTCATTGAACCATACACCCAGGTAGTTGTATTTCGTAGTTGTTTTAATGGTCGCTGTCCCCATGCCTCATGTTAGAAGTTTCTTCTTTTTGTAGTGACCAAAAATCAAGACTGTGGTCTTGTCCTGGTTGATCGTGAGAAAATTGGCTTTGTTGTATTCCTGAAGTTTGCTCAGAGCTAAATGAATTCCGACTTTTGTGTGGTCCATTATGACGATGTGGTCAGCATATTGTAAGATGTGTAGTATTGCATGGCCAAGTTGTGGAGGTATCGGGCAACTGCTTTCCAGAAATTTGCGCAGGTCAGCAGTACATACGTTGAAAAGGAGAGGTGCAAGGACGGACCGCTGCATCACGCCATCATCAGTTGTAATTTTAGAGGTTACAGTGTGGGGGGGCCTGTTCTCACACTGACCCAGGTATTTGAGTACAGGGAGATGATGGCCTGATCAATTGCCGGGGTACCACCCACGTGTTTAGTTTCCTCCAAAACATGTTGTGGTCTACCTTGTCGAAAGCGGCACTGTAGTCCATAAAACAGCTAGAGTGGAGGCTGACTTTTTTGGGCTGCTCGATGACTCAAATTGCAAGTGCAGTGTTGTCAATTGTTGAGGCGGCGGCAGGAAACTCAGTTTGAAAGAAAGGCAAGATGTGACTTTCTGCGACCCATTCATCTAACTGTTTGAGAAGCGAGCGGGCATGGGCTTTGGCCTCTAGGTCCATGAGGGCTATGAGTCAATAGTTGGATGAAATTGTCGGATCTCCTTTCTTGAAGATCGGGCATAAGATGGATCCTCTCCATGAATATGGGGACTGCGCAGCAAGGTAAGCTTGGTTAAAAGCTGGGTTAACACCTTGGCCCAGTCCTCCAGAGTGCATTTGAATGGAAGCCAATTGGGGCCTGGTGCTCTGTCATTTTTCATGGTTTTTATGTGTTTACAGACTAGGGCCTGTGTGGCCAGAACTTGAATTTCTCCTGGTGTTTGGTCTACAGTCCCCCGGCTGAGGGCGTCGCTTGGTCCTGTTGGGAGGCTCTTGTATAGTGCTTTTACGTGTCGCACCCAGGACCCTTCTGGGACAGCGTTGTACTTGGTACAGTTATGAGATCTGAGTTTGTTGATGTAATTGCAGGCCAGACTTTTTTCTAAAGCGACTGATATATTTTTAGCCATTCTTTTTGTTCAGAATTTTTTTGCTTCCAAATTTAATTTGGAGTATATTTTGCACAGATTAATAATATTCTTTGCGGAGTTTGCTGTGGGATTTAGTTTGTGGGCTTATGTTGACCTTCTTAATGCTCTTCGGGCAGTAATGATGGCCCTGTTGTGCGTCTGTCGGGGCTGCTCCTTCACAAGGATTTTAGAGTATTGTTGAGAGGCGCTGGGTCCCAACGGATGGTCTCTTAAATTATTTTTTAGGCCATCTCATCTGTAGTTTGAGTCTCCCAGAGAGTTGGTGTTGGACTCTGTAATGACATCTTCCAGCCACTTGCCCACCTTGGAGCTATCTGACTCTATTTGATTCTCCTGACTAGCTTGAATGCTTCGGCCCGCGTAGATAAGCCCACTTCTGGGAGTCTTGCGACAGTTGCAGCATTTATATTGAGCTTTCCAGTCAAGGGTTTGTGGCCACTTTCAGGGCGGTCGGGTATCTCCAACTTGACTAGATGGCTGGCGAAAGGAACTGACAGGAAAAGGCAGTCGATGGTTAAAATCCCTTTGAAAGTAGCAGGGAACTGGGCATGACAGTCTTGTTCCTGGCAAATTTCTTCAGCAGACCGTAGATTGTAGTTAGACAAGAGGTTGTTTATTTTTTCCTGTTTTGGTTTTACATGCATTGTTATCAGTGCTACCCAGTCCACAGATATAAAAGTCTCCTATTAGCAAAATTTAATTTGTGGCAAACTCCAGGAAGAGATCCTCCAGACTGCCGTATAGGCATTTAGCTGCAGGCAGTTTTGATATTTTAGTTGTGTAATGGTAACTGTATATTAAGGAGAAGGGGAAAATCTTTGCTGTTACTTGATGTGCCAGAAATTAATACTGCTTGCCAAGCTAGAAAGTTCCGGTTTAGGGGCATGGCCTTGATCTTGCAGGAGTGTTTAATGAAAATTGAGAGGATCATGATGAAGACGCAGAGATGTGGTAAGTTGCAAAACACGCTTTATTCATCGAACTGTTCCACCACAGGCAGAGCTAGGTCCCCGTCCATTAACCAGCTCCCAACCATTGTTCTGGCTCAGCACGGAACCCCACGCAGTGAGATTCCGGTCAGGCACAGCATTCTATAAGCAACACGTCATAAATACTACATGGGTTTCCCCTTTAAAAACAAAACTAACAGAAAATGTAACCCAAACTAAAATGGGTGCAGCAAAAAGATTACGAACTGAAAAAGAAAAAAGAAAAACAAGCAAAAGAAACATTACAGTACACACCTAAAGTAATAAGATTACGTTTTCCAAAATACATTAATCTCTGAAATGGAGAGGAACAATCCTCACCCTACAACTACGTCTTGTGCTCATCTGAACAGTTCATGTATGAATCTTTTGACAATCCACACTGTGTCCAAGGCACCCATCGACAACATTTCTGGACTTGACCAACAAACACTTGTTTCATCACTGGCCATTCTCAAGCTTTCAAGAACTGCCATTTACTTTCACAACCTTGATGGGTGGACCAAATTTGGGACCCCCTTCCTTTACATGGAGGGTTTTCTTTACGCGAACAAAGTCTTCTCTCTGTCTCAAACTAACACGACTCCTCACACTCGCATCACACCACTGTACACCTTTAACCCATTTATTCATCCAACTAGGACAAAAACTAGTTGCAGCTCTGCGACCACGTAGCAACTTAAAAGGTGACACACCGGTGGTGGCATGAGGAGTAGTGTGATAAAACCAAAGCATGGTTTTGACAGCATTGGCTACCACACAATTGTTTACAATCGCCACTGTATACATTCCCCCAAAACCTAATTCATAACCATTGGTTTGGGGGTGGTACAATGAGCTCCTAAAATGTTTAATCTCACTAGTTTGTAGAAACAACTCCACCTCGCTAGAGATAAATTGCGTCCCATTGTCTGTCACAAGAGAGTCTGGAAAACCCTCCTTCATGAACACATCTTTCAAAAATTCAACAGTTCTGGAGGTCACCTCTCTCACAAAACTTACCTCTGGCCATTTGGTATAATAATCCATGATGACCAGGGCAAATCTTGAGTATGAATCAAGCTTGTGAAATGGTCCAACAATGTCAAGAACTAACTTCACCCATGGTGCAGACGGAAGCTCAATAGGAGAAAGAGGTGGAGTGTGCAACTTCACAGACTTGTCACAACTAGAGCAGACAACACACTCCTAGACCATATTATCCACTTCACTATCCAGAGGGCCACCAAAAGGAGATCCTGACACTTTTTTTTGTCATAGTCGCAGCCGAATGGGCATGCATAATAATGCCAGCTCTCAAACTCACAGACCGGACTGATTTGTCACACCTCATTAATAAACCACCTTCAATGGTCAAATAATCTGCCACTTGAACATAGGTTTTGAATTCGAAACTAAGGTTCCTCTCCTTGGGCCAGCCTTTCTCAACATATCCCATAACAGTCATCATTGAGGAATCATTGTTCTAAGCTTAGCGACACTCACTCTCAGAGATAGAACACAATTATGGAAGATCACCAGCAGCTACAATAAACTCTTCCTTGTCACCCTGATTCGCCTCAACGTCCTGTTCAACAGTTACAGACGAATGTGATAGATAATACGCACATCCATTCTTACATCCAGGAATGTATTCCGTCACAAAATCAAACTGCAACAACTTTGAGGATAAATGAGAAATACGAGGTGTGAAACTTCTAGCATTCTTCCCACTCAGAATGAAAATCGGAGGCTTGTGGTCCGTTTGTAAGTGACATTTCCTACCCCAAACAAAGTTGTGAAACTTCATCACAGCCCACCAACAGGCTAATAATTCTTTTTCAATGTCAGAGTATTTCTTTTCTGTCTCTGACAACACCCTGGATGCTAAACCAATGTTTCTCATTTCTGTACCTTTAGTTTGACTTAGTACAGCACCAACACTGCTTGCGCCCTTAGTCAAAGTACACTGAAAATCTGGATCAAAATGTTCAATACCCTGGGTGAAATAAGCTGTTGCTTCACCCACTCAGACATCTTGGCATTTATCACTCCATTGAAAAACTGCCCCCTTCATGAGCATCCGTGACAGAGGTCTCAACTTGGTGGCAAACTCTTGTACGTATTGTGAATAAACCTAAAAAGTAATTGAGACTGGCTTTGTCTGAGGGAGATTTGGTTTAAATAACATATGGAATGTGTTTACATAAACATAGGAGATGACACCTTTTAAGTATATTGTACGAACCCTTGGGTTGTAACGTGGGATGAAAGCCAGTTTGTGTTGTTCCAGGGTGCTTGCACTTGAGGGCTCGCCTGGTCCCGTGGATAAGGGCTGAGAATGTTGGATCCTTAATTCTCCAAAGAGGTGGTTCATCAGGTCGAATAAGGGCTTGCATATGGCCCCGATCCATCTTTGGCCATTGGGTGCCTGGTCTGTGATGGTGGCTGTGGGAGGTTAGTTGAGCCAGTTGCTGCTTTGCACTCCAGTTGGAGTAGAATAGCCCCTGGGCCTGATTGTTGAGTAGTAGAGGGTTGGGCCAGAGAGTTTTTTTGGCTGCTGCTGACAAAGATGAGAGGTGTTCTGTTAGTTAGTTCGATATTTGGCAGTTATGTGTTAGTGCTTATGTCTGTTTGTTTTTCAGGTACCACTCTGAAGGTAGGGCCCCCAGAGGCCTGTGATTTGAAGGTTGGTGAGTGGTCAACATTGTATCAATGTGTTACGTGCTTGTTAGGGAGTACAGAGGGATGACATCTGAGCTCTGTCCCACCTGAATGGTGCCTTAAGGAGGAGGATTACTCCTTACTCCCGCCGTGCTCTCAGTGTGAAGATCTCTGCCGGGTGCTCCTTGCTTAAATTTATTGACTCAGTGGTAGGTGTAGGAGCTTTTGCAGCCCTGGATTTCTGGTCGACTGCCTTAAGTGACCTGGCGCTGTGCGGCTCTTGAGCGGCTTCGGTTGGTTTTTGTGGGGGATGGTTTGCCCCGCTGTTGGCTGGTTCGTGATCAATACAATCTGCTCTTGACTTCAAAGGTTGGATTGAATATGGGAAAAGGCTTTGTATACCCCTTTTCTTGGCCCGCCATATAGATGTTGGCGACACCTGAGATCAAAGATCTTTTTTCAATGCGTTGTTTTTTTTAGTTTCTTTTTTGTCCTTCTGGAGAAAATAGGATTTATTGAGGGAGGAGTAGGAGTTGTTGGGGGTCTCTTTGTGAGACTAGCTCATATTCTTTGGTTGAACTCGAGGGGAGGTGTGACCACAGAGCAGCAATTTTGCGCTGGCCCCCCTTTGTCCATCGTCCCTAGGGAGGGCGCTTCTGCAGTGAAACCAGAGACGTGCATCAACTGTTTGGTGGCATGGTCAGGTCCCTTGTTTTGGGGGGGCATTGTTTCCCTTGTTACTGCTGGAGAGGTGCTGTTGTCAGTTAATTTAGGTGTGGCAGTTTTTCCCATTTTTTTTTTTTTGCAGATTTTCTGGTGCAGCTGACTTTGCTCTTGATGCTGTCTATGAGTGAGCATAATATTTCGGGGAAAGTACTTCGTTTGTTGATCATTGGGGAGCATGGGTATGTTTTGTCTGCTTCCGCTAATCCGCTGAGGTTTCCCACTGAGATTAATCTAGAACCCAGACCAACTAAGCTTGAGGCAATTGATTGGATTAGATCTATCTGAAGTTCCATCTTTTGGGATTGCCATAAGAGTGGGCTGATGATTGTGTCTTGCTTGGTATGTAAGGAAGCCAGTGAAACGGAGGAGGGGCTCAGAGGTCCGGTAGAGGGATATGCGTGTGCCCTTGTCTGAGTTGGGCTGATGGGGCTATTTTGAGCTCTCTGCAGATGCCGGTGTGTGTGCCAGTGAAACTTTGATCTGGGTTTCTAGCATGGCTAGGAAGCAGTCGGATAGGTTGCCTAGCTCCTGGTGTGATATACTTTCCCTCCTGGTCGTTTTTGTGGGCGATTGCATGAAGTTTGTCTCAGATGTTTACTTACCGGCTGAGTGCCAATGATGTCTCCTGGGACATTGCCGGAGAAGTGGTTCCACTTGCACATGTTTGCACCTGGGGGGGGTTATTGTTGCCATACGTGAGCTATGGATGCTCGGCAAGACATGTGCGATTCACCTGAACTGCTTGGGAAGGAAGATGGTGGACTAGTGCCGCCTCGTCTCGCAGCACCGTGAAGCTCCTGGCTGGCTGCCCCAGTACCTGTCATTACCGCTAGCCGCTGAATAAAGGCTCTGAGGTGCCAACATACCTAGATGGCGATACGCTAGAACGCTTACTTTTTATTTCTTCTCCGGCACTGTAGCCGATTCCATAGCGTGGATGCTTGGACCCAGGTGTAAATTTCAGCGGCTTTGACGAACGGCGAAGCGAGTCTACTGCTGTTCGGCTCCTGCAGATCGGGGCTCAGTTGGTCGTGCCTTTCTTTTTCCGAGCTGGAGATAAGGACTGACATGGCACCGCCAAAAAACACAGTGAAAGCAGCCCACGTTACAAGGACTGCGGTCTTACAACCCCCCACTCTGTAAAGAAGGCTGGACGGCGCTGAACAACAAGAACGGAGCTAAAGCCGGCCCAGCTCGAGTGGGCAGACCTGCAATCCGGTTCCTAGAAGCAGGTAAAACCGCGGATTTAATTGCGGAAGGAGAGCTTCTCATACAAACTGCTGATGCAATAGCTATAGCATCTATATTGGGTGGCGCTGCGCAGAAAGATATACAGGAGCCAGCAGCTAACAACAGACTGTCTCCTGATGATCCAGTGGGGAGCTTAGAAGTGGAAACCAAACGTGACTATGCGGGTGAACCACCCAGAGTGTTGGACCATGGGGGGGGGCTTTGAGGATATTGTACTAGATGCTAACGGCGATAGCCCCAGTAGTACTCTCCAGAGCTGTAGTCTGTCTAGTCCCGAGGGGGATCACAATGGTATAAAAAGTTTATTATGTGGCCAAGACAGTACTCCCAAGTATTCAGATCTGGGCACTAAACCAAAAAATAAGTGCTTAACTGTATCTGATGCTATGCCGGAGGTCATGATTGTAGGGAAGAACCAAAGGGATCCACAAAAGACTCTTAACAGTACTGGGAATAAAAATAATAGCAAAAAAGATCTCAAGGAAGCCAAACCTCGTAAAAGATCGATGGACCTGCAAGGGGCTAGGTGGTACAACAGCTCTGGAGGTTGCTGGAAAGGCGGTACAGAGAGCAGCCTATTAAGAAAGTGGGTCCAAGCAAAGGGAGAGGTCAAGGCTTTGATCTCTCGTCTGTCGGGCTCTGGTTGGTCAAGTGGCTAATGTGCGGAGGACTCTGTGAATTGTGAGAATACTGAAATCATTGGGGAACAAGAGATACCCTTAACTAACTCTGTGGACTACTCTAATGGGGACAGCTCTGAAAGCTCGCCCAGTCCCAATGAAGAGCTAGGTAATGTGACCAAGCCAACCTCACCAGATTTGGTGCAAGTGACAGATGAGCTGCCTTCCTCTTCTAGAGAGCCGTCTCTTGCGGTAATACTGCAGGCCTTACAAGAACAACGACGAGAAGCCCAGGATCATCATGCTCAGATTAGAGCGGACTACCTTAGTATTAAGGTATCATTGTATGAGGTGACAGGTACTGTGGCCGGAATTACAAGAGATATGGCTGAGTTACAAAACAGGGTAGCAGAGACAGAGAAGTCAGATACGGCTATAGCGAATACGGTGCAGTCTCACGACCTACAGCTCATGGCCTGCCAAGCTAAGATTGAAGATTTAGAAAACCGGCAAAGGCGAAATAATTTAAGACTGTCTGGGGTTCCAGAGGGTAAGGAGGGCGCTGACCCACGAGCATTCGTGGTCCAACTTTTTCAAAATGCCTTTCCGGATCTGTCTGATTGGGATTGGGACTGCCAGGTGCAAAGGTTCATCAGCCTAGAGTAGAGGGCTGCGAGAAACTTGCTTTTAGCTGGAGCGAGATCTTGGGGGAAAATATTGCTACAGAAAAGGTGAAGATAGCCCTTGAGACTATTGCTCGCTCTGTACACTCAGTGAACTTACGATTGCAGCAATTACAGACACTTTGCTTACTTTATTACACCCCGGAGAGGATTTCCAGATGGTCTCAAGGGGCGGCTGGATTGGGAAGGGTCTATGGTGGATCGCGCCTTAATTGTCCTAAATGTGGGCTATATGCGGCTGGTATTACTCATATGTTCGTTATGTGCCCTGCTCTAAGTCCTTTTTGGGATCAAATATCAGCAGTAATTCAAATTAGACTGAGGCGCAAATTTATATTTACGACAGCTGAAAAGATGTTAGGACGCAAGGAAGACTGTGGTCGGTATAGTTCTATAATGGCAATCATGTTGGTTGCTGCCCGGCTGGCGATAGCTAGAGTTTGGATCTCCCCCAAACCCCCCACAGTGATGGAATGGTGGTTAATTGTTAAAGAAACGGGGAAAGGGATAAGGCACTAGCTAAAGCAAGGGGTATTCAGGCCCTGCTAAAATATAGGGCTATATGGGGCAGCTTGGAAAAATCATATGGCTAATAAGAGGGGGAATCCTGGCTGTTGGCTTTCTGTGATTCCTTTGATATTTGCTTGCTTATAAAAAACAAAAAAATCTTTTTTTCTGAAATGCTTGTTTTCTTTTTACCGACTCTCTTATGTATATTTGGATGTGTAACTTTTTGGGGGAATTCCCACCTACTATTCTATTTTGCCTTTTCTCTTTGCTTGTACCTCTTTTTGACAATAAAAAAAAAAGAAAAGAAAAGGATGCTCGGCAAGACTCCTGTGTCCCAGGACCCTCCCAAGCTTGGAAGATGAATGCCTCACTTTGTTTCTGGACTTTCAAATGCAATTACCTGGATCAGTGGCACTTTGTCAGGGGAAAGGTGAAGGAGTGGAAAGAGCTCAAATATATATACATTTTACTTTTAATATTAAGCAAACACCTAACAAATACATTATATTTGGCGTTTGCTTTCATTTGTAACCTCTCACTTTTTCACAGGCCCCCCTACTTTGTACTTGGAAGTGCCTCTCTGTCTTCAGGTGAAGGCCCGCTCTCTACCAAACGTGGTTTATAGAGAGCGAGGACTGCCAATGGTGAAGCATGACACCTGGTGGTGTGTGAGGACAGTCCTTCACATTTTTGGAGATATCTGGCACCCCACATAAGTAAGTGTAGCATTCCTGGCTGCATATATAGCATCAGATATCTATTCAGGGTAGCTTCTTTTGTGTGTACAAGAGCTCCAATATGCCATGATACTCCCGTCGTAGTTTTAGGTAGGAACAAGACCTATCGAGTTTTGGCCCGACTGGAGGCCAGTCTATGTTTATAGTGTTTGTTTTGATTTTAGGACTTATCTAGCACTGGTGAGTCCAAAGGGACCGGTGAGAACAATGTCTGACTCTCCCTTGGTAGGACCTTGCTGAAGTATTCACTAATCAGCCTCTCCCGCAATTTAGTCTCTTGGTCTCCTGGTGTGGTAAGAGGGAGGGCGCAGTGGGCTCAGGCTCCTGAGGATTAGTGGCGTATAGAGGTGAAGAGGGGTCAGCTGGTTCCCTTCTTCAGGGGTAGAGTTTTTATTTGGGTATGGTCTCAGAGCTTTGCATGGGTCCTTACTTGTGTCGATTAAGTCAGGCTGCGCTGGCGTGGTTGACTTGACCCAGTTGAGACTGTGGCAGCATTGCCTTACTATCCCAGTCCTGTCCTGTGGAGCTTAGTCAGGATGGATGAAAAAGGCACAAGCATGCTATATTGGCAAGGGCTTCCTGCACTGCGCTGGGTCGGGGTGTTGTTGGATGTTGTCCTACAGCGTTGTGAAAAAGGTTGTTCAAAGTAATTCTGGATAGTTACAGATAAATATGACAGTCTTATGAAATGGTGCTGCAGAGTGATAGCCCCATTATCATGTCTCAACTGAAGGCAGGTGCGTGGGAGCCCCCAGGGGGCTTGCAGACCACACCAAATCCCGGTCAGGTCGTCTCCGCCTCCCCCTGGCTCTACACTCCGGTGACCGCCTCTCTACCTGCTTCTGCTTCTTATCCTGCTGTGAGGCCTGTTTAGAAAGTGGTAGAGGAAGGTGTTTGCCAACCAAAAACAAAGGGCATACCATGCTTAACCTTGGTTGCTGTTTCTAGTTTGCTGAGGCTCCCGCGGCAAGGGCAAACAGTGGAGTCAAGCAGTCGTTTGTGTGCGACCGCCTCCTGGATGTTAATTCTGTAGCTTGTGATTGCTACATAGGGGAAGGGCAAGCTCACCGTTTCTGGTATTAGTGGGCTAGAAGATTACAGGCGGGTTTGCAGACTTCACCGACTCAAACAGGCTCTAACCCTGTTACTGGCCTGTTATTCTGCTGCCTCACTACCCCACGGAGGTGCACACTGCATCTTGAGAGCCCAGTCCTTAGGAGATGCGGGGGCAGTGATCGTAATAACTGTGAGGCAGCAAGTAAGAGAAGTTGTTGCCCTGAGCGGCAACTTCTCTGGTCCGCTGTTGTCCGGTGTCGGAGCTGGCTTGTAGGGCTCTCGGATTCCCTGCCTCTTTGGTGCGCTGATGTAGCCATCAGCACTGGTGCCGCTCCCTACTCGCTTCCTGAGGGTTGAAGGCAGCGACGCAGGGGCACGAACACACCATTGCCGGGCTTAACATGAGGTCTGCTGCTGAAGGATCCAGGCAGCGGGGCCCGCAAGAGACTCAAGCTGGGGGTGTCAAAGGCAGGCAGGGCCCGTAGGAGACCTGAGCTGGTGGATCAAAGGTGGCAGGGTCTGCGTGCTCCACCGGCAAACAGCAATCGGCTTTCCGGAAGGGCGTGTCCTCTGAGATTGCAATCGCGACACTAGACAGCAGACACAAGAGTGGGTTGCAATAAAATGTGATTTTAAATTGTGAGACCAGAGACACCAAACTTGAAAAGTCTATCTCTTAACAATTGGGAATTACACGTAAGAGATGTCATACACTAATCCCAATGTTATCCTATGGACGAGATAGGCCTTGCAGTAGTGAAAAATGACTTTGAGAGTTTTTCCCCTACTAAGATATGTAAAACTTAAAAGTACATATGCTGCCTTTTAAATACATTGCACCCTGCCCTGTGGGTTATACAGGGCTCATCTTAGTGGTGACATGTATAAAAAGGGAAGGTTTATGCCTGGCAATAGGTTTATCATGTCAGGCCGAAGTGGCAGTGTAGACTGCACATACACGCTCTACAATAGCAGGCCTGAGCAATGGTTAGAGGGCTTCTTAAGTGTGTGACACGAGTACTGTAGGCCCACTAGTAGCATTAAATTTACAGGTCCTGGGCACAGGTAGTGCACTTTACTAGAGACTTATAAGTGAGTTAAATAAGCCAATTGGGGGTGAGCCAATATTACCATGTTTAGAGGAGAGAGCACAAGCACTTTAGCAGTGGTTATCAGAATTAAAGTGCTTAGTCCTAAAGCCAGCAAAAACGAGGTCAGAAAAATGGAGGGAAGCAGCTAAAACATTGGGGGGGGGGGGGAGACCACCGTAAGGCTGTCAGCTCTAACACAGTCCACCAGCTTAATCTGGACAACTACTTAAATGAGATGACGCTGGCGTGGCTCACTAATGACCAGACAGAATATTTAGTATGCCCCACCTCTGAAGAAGAAATAATCACCACAATCTGTAGCATGACGAGCAATAAAGGCTCTGGCAGCGATTGTTTGCAGGTCGACTTTTACAAAGAATACTCAACACTTATAGCAGAGAGATGACGGGAGCCGTGTCCGCCCTAGGAGTTCATCCTCAGTAGCCCTTGTTCTGGAGTCCGTCTCCAGAAGTGCCTCAGTCCTTATCCTGCCTCACCTCAGAGAGAGGAAAAGGCACTGTGTACTCTGCATAGCCTCTCTGCCCGGAGACAATTTACACACTCTGGTTCTAGTGATGGCTGCGCTTGTTAAGATTCTATTAGAAGCGACCTGGCTGATCTTTCTAACACGGTGCAGACTTGTTGGTCCGCTGGAGCAGATTGCCTCTTGCAGCTGGAATGGTGGACCAGCTGGAATCCAGCCGAACTGTAGATGATGCACTTACTCTCTCCACAGGTGTTCTGCTTCTTGCAGACAGAATATACTTCATTAGTATAGTATTTCATTATAATATGTATAAATGCTTACTCCGAGCAGGAAAGACTACAACTCCCATGCTGCCCTGAGCTGGCCTGGAGGGGGGTCTACAGTAGAGCTAATAATGCGAGTATCTCCACCGCAGTGCGGCACGTGGTCTTCCAAGAAGTGGAGACTACAACTCCCATGCTGCCCTGTTGCTGGTCTGCAGGAGGCCAGGGTCACCTTATTAACGCCCTAAGCCCTGGTCCTCTTGGCCATAGTCGGGAAGCGCAGCCCCAAGGGTATACTGTGACCACTGCGCCTCTGGCCTGGTTGCCCCCTCGCTCCTCTACGCTCCTGCTCCAGAGCTCCTTGCTGAGTGTGATCTTCACCGCCGCCGATAGCAGCGCCCCAGCCGCCGCAGGGCCGCCCGCTCAGCCTGATCTCGTTTTCCCGCCGCTTCCTGCCTGCGGCCCCGCCCCCTCGCCAGACGATTGGTGGACACGACCCCGCCTCCCAGCTGACCCGCCCTCCCGGATCCCTTCTTATGTCGCCCCCTCAGCGACCGCGCAGCGGACGCGCGCAGCGGGAGCACCGACTGAGCGCTTAAGGTGCGCCAAAGGTAAGCCCGTCTGCGCCCGTCCGCGCCTGGACCGCGCCCAGTGCCAGGACCCCTGGCCCCCGCAGACCCCAGCCCACCCGCCGGACCTACGACGCCACCGAACTCTACGCACTCAACGCCGGAAGAATCCCGGGGTGCTACCGAGCCACCCCGAGACGCACCCACGGACCCTTCTGCTGCAACACCTGCAAGTTCACCTGCATACGGACCTGCACCACTCCAGCAGCGCTCAAGACCTTGACGAGCAACAGCAGCAGCCACCTAAAGTGCATCCTGCTCAACACCCGCTCCGTCCACAGACACGCCGTCGAGCTCTGGAACCTGCTCGACACTACTTCACCAGACGTCGCCTTCCTCACGGAAACCTGGATGAACGCCTCTTCAGCACCCGACATCGCCATCGCCATCCCAGACGGCTACAAGATCATCCGAAAGGACCGCATCAACCACACCGGAGGAGGCATCACCATCGTCCACAGGAACACCATCCGCATCACGACTAACACCGACGACACCCTCGCAACCGCCGAGCACCTGCACTTTCAGGTCCACATCAACCCCAAGACCACCCTCAGAGGCACCCTCATCTACAGACCCCCGGGACAACGCACACAATTCAGCGAAGACATCGCCGACTTCATCAGCCCGCATGCCCTCTGCTCCGCTGACTACATCCTCCTAGGGGACCTCAACTTCCACCTGGAGAACAACAACGACCGCAACACCACCACCCTGCTGGACAACCTCGCCAACCTGGGACTCAAGCAGCTGGTGACCACCCCCACCCACTACGCCGGACACACACTCGACCCCGTCTTCTCATCCAGCAAGAACATCGCCTTCAAAACACGCCACCGGACTCCACTGGACGGACCACAGCTGCGTCCACTTCAGCTTCGGAAGGACCACGACCCACCACCACCAGCAACAGGTTGCACGCAGGAGCTGGAACAAGATCACAGCCGACCAGCTCACCCTAGCCAGGCGGCCACCAACCTCATGAAGTGGATCAGCGACTGCGCAGACTAGCTCGCCCCCCTGAGGACCCCGCCTAGCAGACCCGGCAGCAAGAAAGCCCCATGGTTCACCGACGAACTCAAGAGCTCCAAGAAGAACTGCCGAGCCCTCGAGAGAACCTGGCGCAGAGACCCAACACCGGACAACATGACTGCCCTCAAGCTCGCCACCCGAAAACACCACCAACTGATCCACGCCACCAAGAAAACTGCCTTCAAGGAACGACTGGACAACAACGCCCACAACAGCAAGGAACTCTTCAACATCGTTAAAGAGCTCTCCAACCCCAACGCCGGAAACAACGACATCACCCCTTCGCAAGACCTCTGCAACTCCCTCGCCTCCTACTTCCACAACAAGATCGCGGACATACACAACAGCTTCAGCACTCAACCGGCGAACGCCACGACCGAACCACCGCCCCCCACCACCACCCGCCGCGCCTGGACTCCGATCAGCACCGAAGACACCGTCCGCACGATGAACTCCATCCACTCCGGATCTCCGACCGACCCCTGCCCTCACCACGTCTTCAACAAGGCCTTCGCTGTCATCGCACCCCACCTGCGGGACATCATCAACACCTCCTTCGACACCGCCACCTTCCCGGAGAGCTGGAAGCACGCCGAACTCAGCGCCCTACTCAAGAAGCCATCGGCCGACCCGACCGACCTCAAGAACTACCGCCCCATCTCGCTGCTCCCGTTTCCTGCAAAAGTCATCGAGAAGGCCGTCAACAAGCAGCTGGCCGCCTTCCTCGAGATGAACAGATCCCTCGACCCCTCGCAGTCTGGCTTCCGGGCCAACCACAGCACCGAGACCGCACTGATCGCAGCCACCGATGACATCCGAGCGCTGCTCGACAACGGAGAAACAGCGGCCCTCATCCTCCTCGACCTCTCCGCGGCCTTCGACACTGTCTGCCACCGTACCCTAGTACAACGCCTCAGCAACGTCGGAGTCCCGGAGAAGGCACTGGAGTGGATCATCTCCTTCCTCGCCGGAAGGACACAGAGAGTCCGTCTCCCTCCGTTCAGATCTGAAGCCACTGAAGTCATCTGCGGCGTCTCTCAAGGCTCCTCGCTCAGTCCAACCCTCTTCAACGTCTACATGAGCCCCCTCGCAGACATCGCACGCCAGCACAACCTCAACATCATCTCATACGCCGACGACACCCAGCTGATCCTCTCCCTCACCAACGACCCCGCCACCGCCAGAGCCAACCTTCACGAAGGGATGAAAGAGGTAGCCGAATGGATGAAGAACAGCCGCCTGAAACTGAACTCGGACAAGACGGAAGTCCTCATCCTGGGATCCTCACCCGCCGCTTGAGACGACTCCTGGTGGCCCCCCGCCCTAGGCAGCGCACCCAAACCAACAGACCACGCACGCAACCTGGGCTTCATCCTGGACTCCTCCCTCTCCATGACCAGACAAGTCAACGCCATCTCCTCGTCGTGCTTCAACATCCTGCGCATGCTACGTAAGATCTTCCGGTGGATCCCCACCGAGACCAGAAAGACGGTCACCCAGGCCCTCGTCACCAGTTGTCTGGACTACGGCAACTCCCTCTACGCCGGAACCACCGCCAAACTCCAGAAGAGACTCCAGCGGATCCAGAACGCCTCAGCACGACTTATCCTGGACATCCCCCGTCGCAGCCACATCTCCGGACACCTGAGAGACCTGCACTGGCTCCCGGTCAACAAGAGAATCACCTTCCGCCTCCTCACCCACGCACACAAAGCCCTACACAACCAAGGCCCAGGATACCTCAACAGCTGCCTCAACTTCTACGCTCCCAAACGCCAGCTTCGATCGACCAGCCACGCCCTCGCCGCCGTCCCCCGCATCCGAAGAGCCACCACAGGGGGACGGTCCTTCTCCTACCTCGCCGCCAAGACATGGAACTCCCTCCCCACCCACCTCCGCCTGACCCAGGACCACCTCGCCTTCAGGAAGCAACTCAAGACCTGGCTGTTCGAGCAGTAGCAGACCCCCCTCCCCCAGCGCCTTGAGACCCTCTGGGTGAGTAGCGCGCTATATAAATGCGATGATTGATTGATTGATTGTGATAAGACCAAACAAATAATCTTTTGAAGAGCGCTCTATCATAATGGTTGGAAAAGCAAGGCCCAGGGCAGCCCTCAGGGGGTGGTAAAGAGCTCCATAAAAGTGGTGCATCATGCAGCAGTGAATTGTACTATCGTTGTCATTGATAATCTTACTGAAGAGGTGAAAACAATGTTAGGTAAAGGGAAAATTGCGAGTCATTCTGAAATAGCCCACAGGTAGCAGAAATGTTTAAATGGAAAACCCATACAACTGCTATGGCGAGTAATCCACCGCAAAAATCCCCTTATACCCAGATGCTTCAGCTCGATAACCCCATAGCAAAAGATGGAGCTAAAATTGGAGGTAGACTGCAGGAAACTGAGTCCCATCATTGCACGCCAGCACTTTGCGGGCACGCTATTCCCCAGTGGGCCTCGCGGCAGGAGCCCCCTACATGTCTGTTTGGCGCCCTTCCGAGCCCAGAGGAGGCTGGGCTGGGCCCCGCTCTACCATGTAACATGTACGGCTGTAGTCGTACAAGAAGTCCAGGTTCGATCTACAAGATGGGGAAACGGAAATCAACAATTTCAGCTAATGGAGGTGAGCCTACGAACCCTTTAGACTCTTTTCCTCTAAAAGCTACTAATGCACTGGATACGGAGATTTCATCTGTCAAACGTACGCTACCTGTGGGGGAAATAGGTGTGTCTGTTATTCGGACCGAGCTTTTAAATAAGGAGGACCATACCATGTCAGTAATAGATCCTTTACTCACAAATTTAGAGCCTATTATTACTCGGTCCAAACGTTTGATTTCCAATATACCCAATGCCTCACTCTCCATCAGAACCCCCCTAAAGAAGAAAAAAGGCGGGGTAGGTCAGCAAAAGAAAAAAACTGTCGCTCCTCAAGAATCTAATGCTTTTTATTAATCTTTTACAGATTCCTTGATTTTAAATATAGAACAGTCATTTACCGTTTTACTCCAACCATTGATAGACAGACTCTCCAGAATTTGTAACTCAAAATTAGGCCTGGGCGGTAAATTCCGTTCCGCTCGCAGAATTTGCGGAATTTGGGTAATTTCGCGTTCTGCGGAGAACGCGGAATTGCCAAAACTGTCGTGTTCCGCGGCTTTGCGTAATTCGCTTGTTCGCGCTTTCAAAATGCGTGTTCGCAAGATATTTCTCCCCGAGCATGCAAACAGCGTTCGTGAACAGGAAAAAAGCATCGCGAACGGGCGGAACAAGCAATTCCGCGTGTTCGCGGAACTTTTGCGTGCTCACTGAGATTTTTTACAGTTTCACGGAGCTTTGCATAGAGCGACTGCGCAAATTCCGCCCACCCCTACTCAAAATTCCAATCCCATGGTCTCAAAACCAACTAGTGACAATAATAGTGGTATTCCATCTCAAGGAACATCTAAGGATACTACCCTGCCCCCCCTTAAGACTCGACAAAAGACCAGACCAAAGGATTGAATGGGCAAAAAGGGGCGCAAATGACAATCATACAAAGTTGGCACTTCCCCCGGCAGCTTGCCCTTATGTTGTAATACTAACAAATGTTCCGAGATTACACAGCACCCAAATGGAGACCATAGATCAATTGATGTCTAAAGCAAGTCATTGGCTTAATCGATTTGTGGGGGGTAGGGAGGCGATGTTGCCATACATTTTAAGGCCAGAAGAGTGTGTTGGGTGGGGGACTCGGACAAATGTATTGAGGGTGATTGTGTGGTGGTTAATTTCAATTCTTCTCAAATGGTCCGGTATTTATTACAACGACTCCCTACTGGCCCAACACGGCTCGCACAGATATTTGCCTTATCGTTGGGATATTTTTACAAACCCAATACATTGAGGCTGCGGGGTAGACAATCTCACGCATTGGACCCCGCTCCCCTCCCCCTGTTTAAGTTTCCCCAACACTCTCTGGGTCTGTTTCCCGCCCCCTCCCCCTTCCCACACATAATTGATTCAATGACTTAGAGGGTTGCGATTGACACAAATCGAACAGGAGCATGTCCACTCCTGTTCAAAATCCCCCATACAGGTTTCCGAATCTCACATGCCATATATGATCAGCCCAAACCAATCACATTCATGTCATGGAATATTGCCGGTCTGAGCAGTAACATTTCAAATCCAGATTGGATAAATATTGTAACCATGTATGACCTGATCTGTTTTCAGGAAACATGGGAGGCCAAGCCGATTAATCTGAACGGTTATCGTTCCTTTCACACAGCTGCCCTTCCATCAAGATGAGGAAGAGCCAGGGGAGGGATCTTAACTTTACTTAGAAATACACTACGATTGTAAGTCGTGTTATATTATAATGTTTCCCCCTTTTATCACTTACTATTTTTAAAAGGTCCAGATGAAGACTATCGTTTTAGTTCATTTCTATAATAACAATTTTACAGGAGACATGAAAAAGGTTGTAGATCAGCTGGAGGTAGATGTTAGTAATTGTTCTAGCAATATAAAAAATACTCCAAAAATATTGTGGCTGGGCGATTGTAATGAACATTGCTGTCACCTATAAAATTCAACAGCATGTGGTTATACCGACGATGAAGGTGATCCCTTACATCATTTTAATCATAATCAGTACGGGGAAGCTCTGAATAGATTTCTAGTGATCAACAATTTAGAGATTTGTAATCCGGTTGACATCTTTTCTGGCATGTTGCAAAAAACCTTTGGCATACCCTCTCAGGGCACCACAATTGATTATATAATCACAGTGGAACACCTTTAAAAAAACGAATCTCTAATTGTGAGAATAATTATCCAAACTTTAGCGATCACGCTCCCATCACTGGTAAACTGAACTGGGCAGGAACTCATTCAGAACAGATAAGGCACATTAAACCCATGATAACAAAACTCATGGGATAACCCTAAAATGGGCTTTAGTAGATAAACCGTTCCTTGTTCCGAAAATAATCACAAAGAGCCAGAGTGACGTTCTAACGTGCCTAGAATCAGCATCCAATCCAACTCAAGTAACCATGGCATTTGAGGCCATATTAATGGAGGTCAGGCACCATTTATCCAGGAAAAAACCGACTGCCAAAACATCAGGACTTAGATGGTTTGATCAATCATGTACCAAGTCCCTAACAGCTCTGCATCAGGTCTGGGGTCAATGCCTAGAGATACGACTCTAGTGCGGCAACTTTGCTTCCAATATAATGAAGCCAGGAAGAATAGAATCAAAACCTTAAAGGAAGAAGCGTGGGAACAACTCCATAGGATTCCATAGATTTCGTATATTAAATCCACTCTCTCCTCCTTAGGCTTAGAGTGTCTTTTTTTGCCCCCAGGGACTGTCTGAGGATCTCAAAACGGGAGATAAAATGCTGTTTTCTTAAACAAAGGGCAGATGCTAGATTGCAAACAAATTGCAGAAAGGTATCGGTAAAATCAAACCTTGAAGGCCCAAAGGTTCAGGAAGGCACAACGTCATATTTTTTTACCGTGACAAACTCACGCCATAGATTATTTTTAATCCGAATCCGATTGAATTTTATCCCTTGTATGTTGGCACATCCTGTTGGAATTTATTCCATAAATGAACTACCATTTTGTCCCTGTGATGGTGTCTCTGCACAATCAAATTTACATATTCTTTTCTTCTGCAAATTTTACATGGAACCTCGCAAAGGATTTATCCTGTCCCTGATACGCAAATTTTATTTTAAACAATGTCATGTAGCAATGTTTTTTTTTTTTACAATCCCTGCCTAAGCCTATGGTTTGCTTCTCAGTGGCGTCTTTTTTAATTCAATTGTGGAAGATAGGTGACTATAATACTAGAGAATGGATTTCAAACTGTCTTTATTAATTGTCTCCTAATTGTGAATGTTATAACTCTGCTCTTATCATTTTTAAACTGATATATTTATATAATTTTCGTTTTTGCATTGATGTTTTAACTTGTATTCATCTGTACTTTTATGATCTTATATTATTAAGTATTGATTAAATTAAATTGACTGACTGAGTCCCTAGTCAAAGAATGTGTCTATCCTGTACTTAATACAGGTGGGAAGTCATCAGGAGTGAGTATCCCAGAGATTGCTTTCATGAACTGTTCTACCCCTCTCCCTTCCTTAGAAGAAGTGAGAGGTTGTGCCAACCAAGGAACTGTGAATGGGCCAGTGACATACACTGAACAAAATAAGCTTTCCACAGTTTGCAACTGTAACAAACAGACAAATCAACTAAGGCAAGGAGAGCTTACATGATTAATTTACAGATTGCATTATTAGTAGAAAAAATTGGAATAATGCGATCAGTGCCTCTTGAGTTGAGGTGGATGGATGTCTAAGAGAAGAGGGTGGATCTGCTGCCAACTGTTCTGGTGACACTGCTATAAAACAAAAGGGAAATGAATGCTTGCAGTCTGTGTTTATGGGTCTCAGCAAAGAAATAGCCAATATATAATTAATACACCAGCTTGGGAAACAGCAACATTGTAAGCACCCACCAAAGCATACCATCGCAGAGCAGGTCAAGTTGCCATCTACCTGAATTGCCCATACCACCTGAGGTACTATCCCGGTGGGAATTGCAAGCGCCCCGGGCAGAGACCAGAAGAGTAGAGTGGGAACAGAAGGGCACTGCTGCCGGGAAGGGTAGGAAGAGGGATAAGCACCAGAGGTGAAGTGCCCACAGGATCCTATAGGATACAGAGGAGCAACAGGACTATATTATACATGGTCGCACTATAGGCACTGCTATCCTATAATAAGACCCAACATTCTGGCTGCAAAACGTTGTTATTAAAATGATGAATGGGATTACAGGGCCCTGGAATTAGCCAAAGACGAACTTGGGAAAGGTCGGGTGAACCTGGACCAGTGCACTTCCCCTCCTAACGTGTCCCAGATTCAGTTCAACTATAATCCACTGAGGAGTTGCACACAAGATGTTAAGGATTAAATTTAAGGGTGTCCTGGTCGACGACCAGAAACAGAGTAGGGGTTACTGGAGGAAGAAATGCTGATGGAATTGAGCCTAGGAGGTTGGATTGACAGGCTGAGGGATTGTCAATCCCAAACCAGAGGCTCACTTTTAAAGAGGTCGATTACAGCCCCATCACACCAGAGTTTTAAGGGGCACATATGAACATAACTGAGACCAGAGAAGAAGGGACGCCATCCCAACCAGCACAAGCGCCTAGTGTTACAGACATCTCTACAAGATGAAAGTACTTTCATGGAATGTTGCGGGATTGAGGTCTAAACTAAACAATGTGGAAAAGGGAAACTTTGTAGATTGCTTTCACATCTGCCTTTTTCAGGATTCATGGGCACTGCAGTCGGTCTATAGAGTGGGCTTCCAGATCTATAGTACAGAAGCTTCCCCTTCACCAGCAGGGCGTCCATCAGGAGGGCTCATTATTTGGAAAAAGACGACACTGAAATGTAACGTTAAAAAGCTTAATGTCAAGACCACTAATATATTAGGTCTGAGCATTCCTCACTTAGCGGAAAATATTCCTTGTGGCTGTTTAATATATACAATCGTTTTTCAACCCAGGATCAGGACTCTCTCACTCTACTTATTTTGTATGAGTACCTGGATCAGTCTAATAGCACAAGCCAATGAAGCCATCTTATCTTGGCTGGTGACTTAAACGTGACATTTGAACCCATGGATGCCATGCAAAATGTGACAGAGGAAGAGAGGACTAGTCCCAGTCTGAAGACTACATGAACAATCAGAAAGGTAGCAATGCAGATCGCATCCTTAATAAGTAAAGCATAGTTTGAGAACTTATAATGGATGTAAACAATCTGATAAAGGGGCCAACTATAAGTTTAAAAGGGTTTCTAGCAGGAGCAGAATCGATTACATTCTCATAGACGTATCTTTATGTCCCACCTTAACAGAGATGACACTTATTGAATGTCCTGACAGGGACCATAATGCCCTGGTGCAGAAATGTCCTCCATTGTCATCATTCTTTGCAACAGACTGGAATGTGTGTTCTTCTTAGCAACAACAGGAGGTGGGTAAAATGGCCCGCAATAGAAAGCAGTGAGAATACTCTATCTCAAATTGTCACCGTAGTAATGAATATAATCATGAATATTAACAATCAAGAGCAAGATGTGTAAACCATTATATGCACCTTTAATAAGCTAATAGGAATAATTAAAAGGTTTTTCCACAAAGAGGTCATGGGGAAGGTAATTAATTCCAATGGTGCATCGTGGTATGATCAACAATGTAAGGTGGCCAGAGAAACCTTGATGATTGCCATAAAAGGTGGCACTAGAGATGCCACAGCTGAAGAAAGGAAGCAATATCAATCGGTCCAGTTAAAATCTAAAATGATTCGGGAGCATAAACTGTGGCGGGATTTGACTAAGGCAGCAACACGGAAAGATAGTAAACTGACACGCCTACAAAGCCCTCCACGACCAAGGACCAGCATACATGAACCACCGCCTGAACTTCCACCAGCCATTCACAAACCTTCGTTTTGCACCCCTTACCCTGGTACAGACTCCGCAAATCTGCCATTGCCACATTGGAGGACGCTCCACCTCCCACTTCACCGCCAAGTCCTGGAATGCCCTCCACCTCCAAACATCGCCCTCTCTGATGGACTTCAGGAAGAAACTCAAGACCTGGCTCTTTGACTAGCCCAGCAACCCAGCACCTGGATCCCCTCATGGTGATAATCCACGCTGTACAAGTACTGAATAATTGATTAATTCATTCATTTTCAATCGCAAACATGGGTATACCATTTTAGTACATTATATTCAAAACAGAATGACATGATGAAGGCCATGGGAGATAAAGATTTGGGGGCATATGTATCAACATCTCCATTTGCGATTCTCAAATAGCGATTTTTTGAGAATCGCTATTTGAGAATTGCAAAACGGGATGTATCTAAAAATTTGCACAAGTTTTGCGAATTCCTAAAATTCCTTAATTGCGATTAGCAAATTGCGAAATTGCAAATTAAGGATACCTTCCCATTCATTCCTATGGGCCAGGAGGCCCATAGCAATGAATGGGAAGTCTTTCTCAATTTGCGAATCGCTATTTGCTAATCGCAAATTGAGAATATTTTCAAAGGTGCAAGGGTGTCATGATGACACCCTGATGCACCCCTAAAATCAGCATGTGTGCGCATATGGCGCACATACATGCCTTAAGGGCATGTATGTGCGCCACATGGCACTTTCAAAAATGCCAAAAAGTGCATTTTTCAAAGAAATCGCAAATTACCACCAACTTGAAGTTGGTGGTAATTTGCGATTTCTTAAGGAGAAATCGCACAACTTGGGTGCGTGTTACATAGCATTTAAGGAATCGCAATTTGCGATTTCTTAAATGCTTACACAAACTTAAGAAATCGCAAAATTTGCGATTCTTTAAGAATGCGCTGCTGAAATGCCTCATACATCTCATTTTGCGATTTTGTATTCGCAAACGCTGTTTTTTTGCGATTCGCAGTGTTTGCGAATACAAAATCGTTTGATACATATGCCCCTTGGTGATCAATGTAGTGATAGGGAGGACGGAGATGATAAAGATCACCTTCATCGTGTATCAGACAATGAAGGCACTTGACAACGTTAAAAAAAGGTAAAGCCCCATGCCTTGATAAAGTGCCAGGGGACCTTTTTCCCTCTGAACCAGTTATCTGGGATGTATCTTAAATCAAACATTCAATGCCATAGTGAAAGGGGTGGAGATACCAGATACTTGGAAGACCGTCAAAGTAGTGCCAATTTATAAGAACGGAAAAAAGAGGGATCCAGCAAATTATCGGCCCATTAGCCTGATTGATAACTCTCAGAAGTTATTTTGTAGACAGTTGCTGATAAGGATCCAAACATGGATGGAGGTAGAGCAAGTTTTGACATCCCTCCAGGCAGGCTTCAGAGCAAGCACAAGCACCATTGAGCAAGTGTTCCGATTCTTACAAACACACTGGACATCTGGGGTTTTAAACAAAGAGTAATGTTTGTAGATCTTCGCACAGCAGTCGATCTGATCCCTAGAAAGAAACATTGAGTAGGTCTTGAAGATATGGGGATACCATTTAGACTACTGCACAAGCAAAAAGAACAGATAATGGATTCAATGCAAACATACACCTCCAGTCACAGATCTGGGTTTAATGCTCAATACGCCACCCCGGTTTGGACCCAGCCATATGCAAATCAGTCTTGACCCTGCTCCTCATGGGAACAGTCCAGCCTGAACTGCCAGACCAGCTCCTCCCTGGACCGAAAACAAGCATCCTGGGACCGGTTTCGGGGTATCAGCCCTCATCAGCCAGGATAGCTTGAATCCAGTCACACAGTGAGCACGAGATCCATGTCTTGGCATACACTGCCCGCTTAGGGCGACAAAAGCAAAAAGAACAGATGATGGACAGAATGCTGAACAATGAAAGCATTCACCCCCCCCTCAGATATCTGGGTTTAATACATCATTTCTTTTCTCACCACACCGCCCCAGTTTGGACCCAGCCATATGCAAATCAGTCTTGACCCTGCTCCTCAGGGGAACAGTCCAGCCCAAATTGCCAGGCCCTCTCTTCTCCGGAAACCAGCATCCTGGATGCATATTAGCCCAACTCTGTTAACCTATATATTAATGGGCTCATTAAGAAACTGTTTGACTGCAATCGTGACCTGCTGAAACAGGTGGACCATAGAGTTCTAGCTCTGCTTTTTGCAGATAATACAATATTGATATAAAAATCTCCCATGGATCTGCATAATTTAATCAACCGATTCGTACTTTTGTGTGAAATATATGACCTGGAAGTCAATGTGTCCAAGACAAAATGTATGACCTTCCATCCACACATGACATTCAGAGATATAGTTAAGCTAGGGGCAGTCCACCTGGAGCAAATTAAATATTTTGATTAGTTAGGGGTTAAGAATTGTGAACACGTTTATGTGGTCACTGCAAATAATTAAGAGTCAGTTGACTTTACAACATGCAGGCTCATTTCCCCACCTTTAGAAATTTATCATGTCAGAGGGCTCGGTGCTGCATTATATGGAGCAGAGAATCGGTGTATGAACCAAATAGGGGGATTTGAGAAAGTGGAAAATGGCTTCATGAGATCAGTATTCATGCTGTCCCGGATGCCCCCTTAACACCAATGTGTTTAGACCTTGGCCTAAAGAATTTAGTATATTCAACTTGTCACTGAGTGGGGCAAGACCTGTCCCATATAATCACTCAAATAGAGGAAAAGAAGAGAAAAAGCGGGTTGCCCCTGGGCATGAGGCTCTCTTAGCCTACATGGCAGGACCCGGTGGTACAAGTTCATTGACTCCTGGGCAACCCAAGGAAGTGTTGCCACCATCTGATGCTCAGGGTTGAAAAGTACGCAAAAAATCACAGGGAAATGGATCAAGCCAATGGGTTCACACTGACGAAGATTCACAAACCCTTATAAAGGTCTATCTTATCTCCACTCAAAAGAATGGGAGAACATGCTGGCCTCCTATGGCAATGAAGCCCCGAAATACTCCAGCTCCATTAAAATCGGCAAAGAGAAACCATAAGGGCCCCAAAAGTCGCTTTGGGCTACAGCACTTGGAATCTTGCAGAGCTCTGTGGAGGCAATGACTTTTCAAGCGAACAAAATGGCCATACAGATCAGTCTCCTGAACACTTTAGCCATGTACGTAGCTAGAATTCACGAAAAGATTTCCAAGCTAAATAAACTGATAAAAAGGGCTGAAGTGAGCACACTGGCCTAGCCAGATATGCAATTGCTCCCCAGTTCTTGATAAGTTATTTACCCTTCCAGAGATTATGTCAAAGCTAGTGGGTGACTTAAAGGATGTGGTCAACGTGAAACCCCAAAAGAACAAGAAGTGGAAGCAATAGTTGATTATGGAAATTGGGCTGGTCAAGGAGATGGCTCTAATGTGCCTACGACAGCTGAGGCTGGGAAACCACAGCAATAGAATTCCATACAGCACCATTGAAGGCAACCGTCTGAATGCATTAACCAAGGGTACCAACCTCGGATATGTAACCGCCTCCTTAGTTGGACCATGTGATTCTGGCATTGAACATCTAACAGTAGAAGGGGAGCCTAAATGCAAGAGATCAAAAACAGAAAGAGCCACAACAATCATCTAATTCAGAATCATAACATGGCGACCTACCCAATCTTCCACACAAAAAAACAGACAAGTCCTCGCCGCCCTGGTCAAAGAACAAAATCCCTCCAGCTTCCCATAAGAGCCACCTGTGGACACAGGCCCAACTTCAGAGCTCACTTCTGCATCTCAAAAGACCAACACTATGGAAACTTCCCAAGCAAGCGCCCCACAGACGCCACAGAGTCAACCATGACAGAAAAACTGGATGCCCACCTAAACCTCCCACCACCAGCTAAGTGGGGTGGGCCAGTCAACTCCAGGCTCACACGAACCTTCTGCGGACCCTGTTGTCTCTCCGAACAATTCACATGGCAATAAGAATAGAGCAACTATGTATCAAATGACCAACACCATAGAAATCCCCTACGCAAGTGCCTCATATGATGCCACGGGATCAGCCAAGACAGGCAAACTGGAGCCCCGTACAACTCTCATTCTGACATCCAACATGGGCAGGTCGACCTTAGACTCTAACACCTATGATGGGGGTCCTTTTGTATTTCTCAACAATGCGCACAGCACTAATAGTGGGATGACAATCACGTTCCTTGGACTCATGGGAGAATCCCATAACTGGCATGTTCTACCATCCCCACCACAAGAGATCCTTTGGCACCCACCCACCTGGACCAGGGCGATCAATTACCTACTAAGCCAAGTGCTGTCATTCAAGACAATTTGGCCCACATACAACTGCCTGCACACTATTCTATCCGGAATACATGTCCAGGGGTTTGTTTGACATTTTAAATCGAGATAATATTGCCAAGCTGGTTCAATCCATGGGCACAATCGGAGAAGTTGTATCACAAGACAAAACACGACCAAAGTAACCTGAAGTTCCACCCAGCTGGCCCAGAAAGTCCTAAGAAACACTAAGAACCTCAAACAGTGAGGGATTATTTATCACTCCTTCAAGGTAACCTGGATACCCGCACATCTTGGAAAGCCTGAGGAAAGAGGTCAACACATCGACTCAACCCAGACCTGTTTACTCGGTCCTTAGAAATGCACTAAGTAAAACCCCAGTCCCTTCAACTGAGTTAACCAGTGGGCACCGTGATAAGCCATCGTCTGGCTCCAAAATGGTAGACAATTGGGGCTGGTTTTTGGGAGCCTTAAATTCGACCAGACTGCTACGCTTAAAAAATACCACCTTAATCGACCACTCAAATCGGGCGCTCAAGATATGCTCTGGAACATCAACGGATAGGCAAACAAACTGGGAGATCTGGAAATGCTTCCATACCTCCACTCTTGTCAAACTGTCGTGCTAAAGAGACTTGGCCACAGGAGGCTCACCATTTGGAGGGCTTCGCTGATCACTTCATTTCTGAAATCAAACAAAAAAAGCATTGATACAGTATGGGCGGTCTTGCCATTTACGCATCCATCACCAGCACAATTGAGTCCTAGGAACAAGACAGTGATGACTCATGGCTATAAGTAGTAGGTCTACCACTTAAAACTTCCAACAGCTAAACCAAGAAAATGACCTTGGTAAATGTTTATATTCACCCAAATTCCAGATCAAGGTCTGAGGCCTCTGACAAGCTGATTAACATCATATAGGCTTAAGGTTGGAGGAGTCCAGTAAGGACCTTATGATATCAGTTGACTTCAATATGTGGAAGAGCACTATCTGCAAATGAGATCACAGAGGCGCGAGATAGCCACTGGATGATACCTCCTCCAGGTTCCCCTGGGTGGCACAAAGATGACAAGAGAGGAAGGTCCTTACCAGCCAATCTTGAACACCATGGCCTTTTTTTGGACGGCTGAATGCATTTACTGTGTTCGGTATTGAAACGGTTTTCATGGCCCTCAGGAACTAATAGGACTTATAGGCACTGTAATGCATAGGCACATTAAACAAACTAATCATGTTGTGTTCATCTGCATGTGCTTTGCACTACAATCATCTAGAGTGAATGAACCTAATTTGATATTGTTTTCAACTAATGCTAATCCTCTCCGGCAGAACACAGAGCGTCCGCCTCCCCCCCCTTCCGCTCCGAAGCCACCGAGATCATCTGCGGCATACCCCAAGGCTCATCCCTCAGCCCAACGTTGTTCAACTTCTATATGGCCCCACTCGCCCACATCGTACGACGGCACGACTTCAACATCATCTCCTACGCCGATGACACCCAGCTGATCCTCTCCCTCATCAAGGACCCCCACACCGCCAAAACCAACCTCCATGAAGGAATGAAGGCCATCGCCGACTGGATGAGGAACAGCCTACTGAAGCTGAACTCGGACAAGACAGAGGTCCTCATCCTCGGATCCACTCCCTTGGTCTGGGACGACTCCTGGTGGCTGACTGCACTAGGAACACCCCCAAAACCCACCGACCACGCATGCAACCTAGGGGTCATCCTCGACTCTACCCTCTCCATGACGAAGCAGGTCAACGCCGTCTCCTCCTCCTGCTGCTTCAACACCCTCCACATGCTTCGCAGGATCTTCAAGTGGCTCCCCACCGAAACAAGAAGGACGGTCACCCAGGCCCTCGTCAGCAGTAGACTGGACTACGGAAACGCACTCTACGCAGGAGCCCCGGCCAAACTTCTGAAACAGCTTCAACGCATCTAGAACGCCTCCCACGCCTGATCCTCAACATCCCTCGCCGCAGCCACATCACACCCCACCTGAGAGACCTACACTGGCTCCCTGTCAACAAGAGGATAACCTTCAAACTCCTAACCCACACACACAAGGCACTCCACAACACTGGACCAACGTACCTCAAGAGCCGACTTAGCCTCTTCTCCCCCATCCGCCAGCTCCGCTCCGCAGACCGCGCCCTCGCCACCGTCCCCCGCATCCGAAGAGTGACCGCCGGTGGCAGATCATTCTCCCACCTCGCCGGCAAGACATGGAACACCCTCCACATCCGCCTGCGGCAGACCTTCGGACCTTCAGAAGGCTTCTCAAGACCTGGCTCTTCGAACAGTAGCAGATTCGCTTCTATGCCCCCCCAGCACCTTGAGACCCTTGCGGGTATGTTGTGCGCTTTACAAATGCCATGATTGATTGATTGATTGAATGCTGCTATTAGTTAGTTGTAAATTATTTTGACAACTTGTCCATTACATCTTAAATGTCTAGTGCTATTGCTTTAGATTCAAATAGGCTGTTTTTGATCTCCAAATATTATTGTCTAGATGTTCTGATCAATATTTTGACCTGATGCATTTCTCAGGTGCATGGTCCTTCAAAAAAAATAATGGGACCTATCGCACTTTAATACCCAAGCACTTTAACTATATAGTGTATATGTCTATCTGCTTGTATTTTGCACCACAATTAAGCAGAGTGAACAAACCTTCATCAATTATTTTTAACTAATGTTGCAATTAGTCTGTGTCAATTGAGTAACTCTGCACTGAGTTCTACTTAGTTATTCTGCATTGAATATGGACTATTGCACTATCTGTATCCCTTGTATCAAGTACAATGGATTGTAATATATGCTCGTGACTAGAAGAACATCTGCACGGGTCATGAATCGTGACAAGGATGGCCATTGGCCAAAAATATGATTTTAATTAAGTCTTATGTATGTATGTATATTGTTTTAATTTATATGTGTATGCTTTTATGATTTATTTATGAATAAAGAACTTTGACTGTAACACGTACAGCCCCTCATTTTACTAAACTATACCAAGAAGCATTCAATAGAGGTTACTTTCCTGGTACTCTGTGTGAGGTGCCCTTAATTACCCTGTTTAAGCCCAGTAAAGATCGCTCTCGTGAGTCCTACAGACGGCCTTACTTCTGTCAGTAGACAGCCCAGGATGGAGACGCGGAGATTGCAGGGTTCCGGTTCCGGGTGAGCAGAGATGCTGTGTTGCTGCAGCGTGACGAGGAGATTGAAGCGGCTGCTATGAGCTGCGAAGGGCAGCCCAGCGGCGAAACCAGCCTGAGTGAGCCAGCAAGTCGGGACCATATGCGCTCTCCACCTTATCCTCACAGCCTGCATATAGCCCGAAAGCCCACGAGGGCCCCAGATGACCCCAGCACTGCCCTTCAGCCTCTTCATCACAACAGGGGCCGGTGGGGTTGCAAACCTGCCGGGTGGTGAGTGGGTACGCGCTGCACCGGCCACCCAACAGGGCAATACAGGGGTTCAGCGGTGACAGTAAGAGGAGGGGGAATAGCGTTGTGCACTAAGGAGCCAGTTCCCCCCCTCCACAACCACCCCACGAGTACATTCAGGAGCCGCTTTGACCCGCCCTCCCCTCTCCCCCCCCCCCCCGAAACAACAGAAGCATGCAAAACGGCTGTCGACAAAAGCAGCTTTTACAACCTTGCATTATATAATAAGAAAAAATTAAGCTGCCAATCAAATAATCTTACGAGGATTAATTCCCCCACCATGGCCCTCTACACCATATTTCATAATAGAGGGCAACAACAGGGCCCGTCAACTCAAGGTCAAATGAACAACAACACGCTCAGGCATCTGATGGCCAGCCAACTGCAGCTTTACAAAGGGACAAAAGAAAACAGCCCTGTGTGGAAATGACTTCAACAGACAACAGGCAATGCGCTCCCCCAGGGCTCAAATGGCAGGTACGCCTCCCCAAGGCAATATCTTTTGCATCACTGACTATAACCTAAGCCCAACCTTGTATGACCTACACCCTGTCACACTTCAGCCCATTTTCAATCACACCCCACCTGGGGAACACACGGGTCCGCTGACAAACCCCAAAAAAATAGAAGAAGCCACAGATGCAGGCGCCTTATGGAGGCCCTCCACCAACCAGACAGATTGACAGATTGAGGTATAGTCAATGATATGAACGACAAAGAAAATTACCCCTACATTCTACAAAACAAATACCTCTACCACATGTATTTTAAAGGGGACCAGCTGGGGTGGGACCCGAATGGACCACAAGAACATGAACATGAGGTGCGGGCTGGATGGTCAGAATGAGGGCAGGCAAATAATTACTACTAACATACGTAGTGCACACACCTGCCCACCCCTCTCGCCCAACACAGCTTTTTGGAGCTGGGTCTCCTCTAACCTGGCCGAAAAAACAGACTCGCACCCCTTGCACAGGGCACCCCTATTCCAACAACAGGGATACCTGCAAACAACCCTTCTGTAGTAGGGGATCTCTGTGTATAGTCATAATCTAGTGAATAGTCCCGCCCATGTGCGCGGACCCCGGAGCAATAAAAAATAATCTCTAAAAGGTGACAAATCATGCAGACCTGCATACACCTTTAAGAGAGAATTTAATTTAAAGACAGATAATGCAGCCTATACCCACAGGCTACACTGTCCAGTACTTCAACTAGAATTCCACCAATATCCACAAACAGCACTGCCTGTCCAGTTTTTCTCCACATAGGAAAAAACCCTGCCTCTACCAGCAAAAGCCTCTGGAATGATAGAGAGGAAGGAGTGGACAGACAAGCCCCATAGGCTGCCATTATGTGGCTTGGAACAGGATACTGTGCCTTTAAGAAAACTTTCCAGTTTTCCAGAACTTTCCCCAGTATCCCAGAATGCCCAGCAGGTCCCATTTACTTTCAGTTCTTTTTTCCGGCTCCTGCTAGCAGGACCCTGGAGCATTGAGCTCTCCCTTTTTCAAGGTTTTCAGTGAGATTTTGGCAATTTTTGTCACTTTTTCTTGTGTTTAGTAGCTGGTACTGTCAACATGCCTGGCTTGTTCGACAAGTGCCCGGAGTGTGGTCGAAAGAAGGCTAAAACTGACCCACACGAGGTGTGCATAGCTTGCCTTCCCCAGTCCCACGTGCCTGAAAGCTGTATCATCTGCCACTCGTTTTCAGCCAGGACCCTGAGGGACAGGATGAAGAGCAGACTTCAAGCTCTGGAGGAGCGAAGACTGAAGGCACCAGGTGGGTCTGGAGGGGCTGATTTGGCCCATACTGAGGCCTCTGGGGGGCTCCCCAGGGGCAGGAAGACCAGTAAGCGCTCCCGCTCCCCGTCGACGGCGACGTCGAGGAGGATGACCACCGTCTGTTCGCCGTCTCCCCAGGGCTCTGGGGAGAAGCGGCGTCGACGATCGCCGTCGAGGGACCTGAATAGGCCGCCGTCGACTACATCGGCGTCGTCGGCGACGACGCCGTCTTCGGCTTCGTCCAGCGGTCGACGTCGAGTGAAGACCCGGCGTCGGCGTTCGGCGTCGAGGGATCGCAGCTCGCCGTCGATGAAGAGAAGGAGGTCGCCGTCGAGGCGAAGGCCGCCGTCGAGGCGAAGATCGCCGTCGAGGCGAAGGTCGCCGTCGAGGCGGAGGTCGCCGTCGAGGCGGAGGTCGCCGTCGAGGCGGAGATCGACGTCGAGACAAAAGTCGACGCCGAAGAAGAGATCGACGCCGAGAAGATCGCCGTCGAGGCACAGGTCGACGTCGAGGCACAGGTCGACGTCGAGGAGAAGATCGACGTCGAGGAAGAGAGAGTCGCCGGGATCGGTGTACTCGGTGGTGTATACCCCGCCTCGGATGCCTCCGTCGCCTCCTCCTCTCCCACCTCTGCCACCGCCTCCTCCACCGCCACATACGTAGTGCACACACCTGCCCACCCCTCTCGCCCAACACAGCTTTTTGGAGCTGGGTCTCCTCTAACCTGGCCGAAAAAACAGACTCGCACCCCTTGCACAGGGCACCCCTATTCCAACAACAGGGATACCTGCAAACAACCCTTCTGTAGTAGGGGATCTCTGTGTATAGTCATAATCTAGTGAATAGTCCCGCCCATGTGCGCGGACCCCGGAGCAATAAAAAATAATCTCTAAAAGGTGACAAATCATGCAGACCTGCATACACCTTTAAGAGAGAATTTAATTTAAAGACAGATAATGCAGCCTATACCCACAGGCTACACTGTCCAGTACTTCAACTAGAATTCCACCAATATCCACAAACAGCACTGCCTGTCCAGTTTTTCTCCACATAGGAAAAAACCCTGCCTCTACCAGCAAAAGCCTCTGGAATGATAGAGAGGAAGGAGTGGACAGACAAGCCCCATAGGCTGCCATTATGTGGCTTGGAACAGGATACTGTGCCTTTAAGAAAACTTTCCAGTTTTCCAGAACTTTCCCCAGTATCCCAGAATGCCCAGCAGGTCCCATTTACTTTCAGTTCTTTTTTCCGGCTCCTGCTAGCAGGACCCTGGAGCATTGAGCTCTCCCTTTTTCAAGGTTTTCAGTGAGATTTTGGCAATTTTTGTCACTTTTTCTTGTGTTTAGTAGCTGGTACTGTCAACATGCCTGGCTTGTTCGACAAGTGCCCGGAGTGTGGTCGAAAGAAGGCTAAAACTGACCCACACGAGGTGTGCATAGCTTGCCTTCCCCAGTCCCACGTGCCTGAAAGCTGTATCATCTGCCACTCGTTTTCAGCCAGGACCCTGAGGGACAGGATGAAGAGCAGACTTCAAGCTCTGGAGGAGCGAAGACTGAAGGCACCAGGTGGGTCTGGAGGGGCTGATTTGGCCCATACTGAGGCCTCTGGGGGGCTCCCCAGGGGCAGGAAGACCAGTAAGCGCTCCCGCTCCCCGTCGACGTCGAGGGCGTCGACGGCGACGTCGAGGAGGATGACCACCGTCTGTTCGCCGTCTCCCCAGGGCTCTGGGGAGAAGCGGCGTCGACGATCGCCGTCGAGGGACCTGAATAGGCCGCCGTCGACTACATCGGCGTCGTCGGCGACGACGCCGTCTTCGGCTTCGTCCAGCGGTCGACGTCGAGTGAAGACCCGGCGTCGGCGTTCGGCGTCGAGGGATCGCAGCTCGCCGTCGATGAAGAGAAGGAGGTCGCCGTCGAGACGAAGGTCGCCGTCGAGGCGAAGATCGCCGTCGAGGCGAAGGTCGCCGTCGAGGCGGACGTCGCCGTCGAGGCGGAGGTCGCCGTCGAGGCGGAGATCGACGTCGAGACAAAAGTCGACGCCGAAGAAGAGATCGACGCCGAGAAGATCGCCGTCGAGGCACAGGTCGACGTCGAGGCACAGGTCGACGTCGAGGAGAAGATCGACATCGAGGAAGAGAGAGTCGCCGGGATCGGTGTACTCGGTGGTGTATACCCCGCCTCGGATGCCTCCGTCGCCTCCTCCTCTCCCACCTCTTCCACCGCCTCCTCCACCGCCGCCACCTCCTCCACCACCGTCTCCACCTCCGCCACCGCCTCCTCCGCGGCCGCGGACTCTGTCTCCGCCACCCCAGCCTCTGTTGCTGCCACGCACTCCTGCGGGGCCGCCGCCGGTCCCCCCGAGGTCGGTTTCCCTTCCACGGTACCCGACTCCGCCGCAGGGGACCCCGAAGCCACGACGCCCACGGTCGCCTGGACCAGCGAGACCGGCGGACAGGCCTAAGCCGAAGAGGTCGCGCTCCCGCTCTCACAGGAGGCGACGATCGCGGAGCCGAGGGCGATCCTCGTCAGACTCTAGACGACGCCGCAGGAGGTATAGGTCCAGGTCGCGCTCCTCGGACAGGGACCTTTCCCCGACGCTGTCGGACTCCCCGGGGACTAGGGTGTCGCCGGTGGACGACTTGGTCTCGTTCCAGGAGGTGCTGTTGCGAGGGGCTGCGAAGCTGAATATCACGGTGACGGTTCCAACACCCACGACGTCCGTGATATTTGAGACGCTTCATAAAAGACACTTGTCTCGCCCCCTCCTGCCTCCTGGACTGGTGGAACCAGCCTTGGAACTGTTCCTCACTCCCGCAACAGCGAAGGCCGCTCCGTCCAGGCTCATGAAGAAATATAGGGCCCCGGAGTCGGATCCGTCCTTTTTGAGAGGGGACCCGAAGCCGGATTCGGTTATCGTGACGGCGGCGAGAAAACAACATGCGACCGCCCCGGCCTCCACGGTGCCACCGGACAAGGAAAGCAGCTGGCTGGACTCTGCGGGCAGGAAGGTGTGTGGTACCGCCGCCACCACGATGAAGGCGGCGAGTGCAGGGGCGTTGTTGGGCCGTTACGACTGGGCCCTGTGGGAATCCCTGCAGCAATATGCGGACCTCCTGCCACGAGACAAGAAGGAGGACTTCTTGGAGATGGTGCGCGAAGGCATGCTGGTTTCTAACCAAACGATCAGCGCAGCGGCGGATGTATCGCTATTGGCCGCCCACGCCTACTGTCATGGCGTCCACCAGCGGCGCCATTCCTGGTTGCGCCTGACGTCCCTCAAGCCGGAGGCGCAGCAGAGAGTGGCCAACCTGCCCTTCTCGGGGGAAACCCTGTTCGGGAAGCATGCGGACGATGAAATGGCCCGCATGAAGGCTGAAGCGGAAACCCTGACGGCCGTCGGGTTAGAGAAGGCCGAGAAAAAGAAACGACCGTTCCAGAGGAGGTTCGGGTCGTCGGGCCGAGGGCGTGGGCAGGGCTCGGGACAGCAGCAGCCACAACAGCAGCAGTTCCGCAAGCCCTTCCAGAAGCGCCAGAGGGGTAGAGGAGGCCAGCAGGCTACTACCACAAACAAGGGCCCGGCCGGGTCTCGGCCCTGAGCTGTTACTTCCCCCTCAACCGTTACCCACTCCAGTGGGGGGAAGCATTCAATTTTTTCCGGCAGAGTGGAGAAAAATTACTCAGGACAAGTGGGTGCTGAATATTGTTTGCAATGGATACAGTCTTCGGTTCATCAGCCCGCCTCCAGCGATTCCGCCGGTCAGCTCTCGCTTCCAGCTGAGGGAGCTCCAGGCGGAGGCAGACATCTTGTTGAGAAAAAAGGCGGTAGAAGAAGTACCTTTGTCTCAAAGGGGAAGAGGTCTGTACTCTCGGTTCTTCCTCGTTCGCAAGAAGGACAAGAACGAGTTCAGGCCCATTCTGGATTTGCGACAAGCAAACAAGTGGATTCGCAGAGAGAAGTTTCGCATGCTATCGTTGCACCAGATTTACCCTCAGCTGCAACGGGGAGACTGGCTCTGTGCCATAGATCTACAGGATGCGTACTTTCATGTGCCCATAGCACGGAAGCACAGGAAGTTCCTGCGATTCCAAGTCAGCGCCAATCACTATCAATACACAGTACTGCCATTCGGGCTAAAGTCTGCTCCCAGGACTTTTTCGAAGTGCATGGCGGTGGTGGCGGCACACCTGCGGAGGAACAAGGTGTTTGTCTACCCGTATCTGGACGATTGGCTGATCAAGGCGTCATCCTTCGAGGAAGCGCAAGAACACTTCCGATGGACGTGCGAGCTCTTGAACAAGCTGGGGTTACACGTCAACATGTCCAAATCGGTCCCGTCTCCGGTACAGTGCATACAGTACCTGGGGGCCTCCATAGATACGAGGTCAGCAAGCGTGTCTCCTTCGGAGGAGAGACGGTTATCACTCCTTCGGAAGGCTCAGGACCTCAGGACTGCTCCATCGACGACTGTGAGGAAGGTGTCGTCTCTACTGGGATCGATGGCCTCCTGTATCTTCCTCACTCCGCACGCACGTCTACACATGCGACCACTGCAGGAGTGCTTGGAGGATCAGTAGGATCAGAGGACAGGCTCTTGGGACGACAAGATCCGACTGTCTCTACATGCTCGTCAGTCTCTGAAGTGGTGGTGTTCGGCGGAAAACCTCCTCCAGGGGGTTCCCTTCCACAAGGACATTCCCACGACGAATGTGGTGACGGATGCTTCTCTCCAGGGCTGGGGTGCGCATTCCGGGGACCTGCAGATTCAAGGGAAGTGGTCTCCCTTGGAATCGACGTACCACATCAATTTCCCGGAACTCAGAGCGGTCTTCCTGGCACTGAAGGCTTTCCTTCCGTCCTTCCAGACCAACTCGCTGCTGATACAGACGGACAATACAACCACGATGTATTACCTCAACAAGCAGGGGGGGGTCGAGATCGCGCACTCTGTCGCAGGAGGCGCAGGCGATCTGGCGCTGGCTGCTGGCCCGAGGACTGACGATTACGGCCACGCATCTGCCAGGGGTGCAGAATGCTCAGGCGGACGCCTTGAGCAGGCTGATTCAGGAAAACCACGAATGGGTCATAAACGACGAAGTACTAGGAGAAGTCTTCGCAAGGTGGGGGACTCCAGACGTAGATCTGTTCGCCACCGCCGAAAACAGCAAATGCCGAGACTTCGCATCCAGGTACTACCAGCGGGGGACGCTGGGGAATGCGCTATGGATCGATTGGTCGAACAGCTTTCTGTACGCTTTTCCACCCATTCCCCTGATTCCGGCGGTGCTCATCAAGCTGTCCCAGTCCAGGGCGCGGATGATCCTGATCGCCCCGGAGTGGCCCAGGCAGTGGTGGTTCACGGACCTTCTTCACCGGTCTCTCCTTCCTCACATGCGATTGCCGTGCAGGCCGGACCTTCTCACGAAGTTCGGGGGGCGGATGGTGCACCCCAACCTCTCGTCTTTGAGTTTGGCGGCATGGCTCCTGAAATAGTGCAATATGGTCATCTGAATCTACCAGACGATTGTATGGACATTCTGAAGGAGTCTAAGCGACCTTCCACTAGGACATCCTATGCTTACAAGTGGAAGAGGTTCTGTATCTGGTGTAAGTCCAAGAACTTTGATCCGACAACATGTAAGGAAGATGTCATCCTTCCATACCTTTTGCATCTGGCGCAGTCTGGCCTTAATTTCCATTCCATTAAGGTTCATCTGGCTGCTTTGACTGCTTACAGGAAGTGCCCTTCACAGACGTCCTTCTTTCAGATTCCTGATGTCAAGGATTTTTTGGAAGGCTTGAAGAAGGTGTTCCCTCCTGTCAGACTTCCCTCGCCTTCTTGGGACTTGAATGTGGTGCTGTCCAGACTGATGAGAGAGCCTTTTGAACCTATTCACAAGGCTTCATTGCAGCACCTATCCTGGAAGGCGGCGTTCCTAGTGGCCATTACATCGGCCCGCAGGGTGAGTGAACTTCAGGCATTATGTTGTCAAGAACCTTATACTGTGTTTCATGCTGCTAAGGTTGTGATGCGTACTCACCCTAAGTTCCTTCCTAAGGTTATCTCTGACTTTCATGTCAATCAGACCATAACTTTACCTACGTTCTTTCAGAATCCCTCTTCACCAGCGGAAAGGGCTCTCCATTCCCTGGATGTCCGAAGGGTGTTGAAATTTTATCTGGATAAGACCAAGGATATTCGTAGGTCTGACCAATTGTTTGTTAATTATGGCTCAGTCAGGACTGGTCTTGCGACCTCTAAGCAGTCCATCTCTCGGTGGATTGTGTCCTGCATACAGTTGTGTTATCAAAAGGCTAATGAGACCTTAGGGGGTAAACCTAAGGCTCATTCCACCAGGGGCAAAGCTGCCACGACGGCTTTGCTGCGTAATGTTCCGATTGCGGAAATCTGTAAGGCGGCCACTTGGAAGTCGGTCCATACTTTTGCTGCGCATTACTGTCTGGACACGGATGCCAGGGCAGATGCTCAGGTTGGGCAGGCTTCGCTGCGAAATTTGTTCGCACAGTAGTGGTAGTGTCTTGTGTGTTCTCCACCGCTTTTGTTGTGTGGGGATGGGCTTGCCATTCTATTCACTAGATTATGACTATACACAGAGATCCCCTACTACAGAAGGAGTAGTTTCTTTTCTGTAACTCCAGTTCTGTAGTAGGGGTATCTCTGTTATAGTCATAAGCGCCCGCCCTCCTCCCCGGTGGAGAGATACTTATTCATATGAAGAATGCTACAGGTCTGGCGTGCTACGCCTTCAAAAAGAACTGAAAGTAAATGGGACCTGCTGGGCATTCTGGGATACTGGGGAAAGTTCTGGAAAACTGGAAAGTTTTCTTAAAGGCACAGTATCCTGTTCCAAGCCACATAATGGCAGCCTATGGGGCTTGTCTGTCCACTCCTTCCTCTCTATCATTCCAGAGGCTTTTGCTGGTAGAGGCAGGGTTTTTTCCTATGTGGAGAAAAACTGGACAGGCAGTGCTGTTTGTGGATATTGGTGGAATTCTAGTTGAAGTACTGGACAGTGTAGCCTGTGGGTATAGGCTGCATTATCTGTCTTTAAATTAAATTCTCTCTTAAAGGTGTATGCAGGTCTGCATGATTTGTCACCTTTTAGAGATTATTTTTTATTGCTCCGGGGTCCGCGCACATGGGCGGGACTATTCACTAGATTATGACTATAACAGAGATACCCCTACTACAGAACTGGAGTTACAGAAAAGAAACTACTCCTTCCATATCATGTCATGGAATGTGGCACTATCCACAGGATTCTTCACTGCTCAACCGCAATTACATTTCTCAAGGGTGCGGATATCATTGGAGTACAAGAAACATGGGCACTAACTTCGATCTCACTGCCAAGATACTGGAATTCCACAAACCCGCTAGAAAAATCAGCCTCTTTGGGCGACCCTCAGGAGGGATTTCCATATACATCAAACACTCAAAGCTGAGCTTTACGGTACTAACCACCACTGACATGCTCCTTGCCGGCACTTTAAAAGGCCTAAAAACGCAACAGGCTCATGATCAACATTACTAATCAACGTCTATTACAATCCCCGGGGCCTAGGTCCCGCCGACAAGCTGGACCGACAACTTATGGAAACATTAATGGCACACCACGGGAGCCAGGAAGTCCTCATCTTAGGAGACTTTAACATGCAAGGACTGGGGGCATGGAACAATCATAGCAGGGTCAGATCTTAACCGGATCTCAGTTTTCTATTTCCGCAACGTCCGATCTTTGCTATGCAACGGTCTAAGAATCTCAAAGAACTGCTGGCTAAAGGATCTACGGGCCCCAAAAGAACGTTTAAAGGCATGCAAAAATGTATGAATTGCATACACTGCAACAACGTCATGATAGGCGATCATTTTAACCATCCCACTAAAGGATACAAAATCAAATTACGACATTCTAGCACTTGTGACACTATGAATGTGATTTACGCTTTGAAATGTCCCTGTGATAAAATCTATGTGGGCCGGACAGAAAGAAAGGTTAAAATCCGAATAGGAGAACATAAAAGTAACATTACATTGGAAAGAAGCCAGACATAACATAGCGCAACTCCGTTTCACTATTCTGGAAGCACAAAAGCCGTCAAAAGACAGATCCCTCCGAATCACTAGCACGTTCCGAATTTTTCTGGACCAAAAAATTGCAATCTCTGCAACCAATGGGGTTGAATGATCGGATTGAATACAGTTGTTTTTTGTAAATATTTTTCGCAAAATTTATTGATTTTGATGATTATTCACAACATGGTGGTGTTTCGATTTTAACATCTGTTTATTATGATGCATTGTTTTTTAGATCCTCTTTGTATTTAATTAATTTTTCTATTTTTTCTTTGTATCTTATTAATTTTTTCTTGTATTGCAACGCGAATCTACCACTAACCATCAAGTAGCCTTTCCATATCTATTGTTTTGTTACTTTAAGCGCACTGTCAGTGTTCAACTCCACCTACAATGCACCGTTTTCTATTTCTATGACGAGACACTGTGATCTGCTTTCTACCTTTAGAGGTATTTCAAATGAACACGTCACTCACGTCACGTACATGCTCTTGGCCGAGGAAGCCACGTACAATCATTGAACCCGGTGAGTTTGAATCACGTTTGAAACGCTTTAGCGTTCAGCTATTTTGCTTTACGGTGTGGGTTACCGCGAGGACTTTGGGCTCTCACTGGATGAACTGTTTCCGACACTAAGAGGTTTGAGTATTATTATTTTCTCTGACACCGCGACCGTTATTATTTTCTCTAACACCACGATTATTTTCTCTAATACCGCGACTGTTATTTTTTCAGATACCACGACTGTTGCTTCGCAACATAACCATTAGCACTTAGTGCAAGCAACGATTCGCTTAAGGCATATTTTTACATTAGGCATTTTCATGTTTTCACGTAGCGTTTGGCACTATCTCGTTGCATGTGTATTTTTTTCACGCAATCACTCTTAAGAGCTTTTCTTTATTTTCACATATTTTTGTGTAAATATGATGGATAATAGCTATCGAGGGCTGTGAGATAAAATTGCCTTTTTCTGTTTCACTTATAGTATTGACATATGACCCCTGATGAAGGGTCTGGAGGAGACCCGAAATGCATTGGGTTTGGATGTACTAATGGATGTACTAATGTTATATATGGATGTTCAACGAATGGTTTTAAACACCATTTGATTTCAAAGAATCATTTTTGCATGAAATGAATGCAATAAATTTTGGAGACATCGAATACTTGTTCGTAATTGATTTATTATGAATACTTGAAGAAATTGGCTGATAGCAATTTATTTGCTGTGATAACAGTGCTCACACCAGCGGAAGGGTTTTTCTTCACGCACTTTCGATTGGATGTTACCTTTATGACACCTCGGACAGACGCCATGGTGTTTGAAGCACGTAAGTAGTCTTGCAAGGCAACACGTTTAACTAAGAGCGCACGTCGGCATCTATTCAGTACTGGCCTCTGCTGCCTGGCTGGCCTCCATAAGCGCTCCAGGGCCAGGTCTGCCGTTTGCCCTGTCCGGCGCCATTACCGGTGGGTTGGGCGGGTGCACAGGAGCGGCGCCTGTGTGCTGAGGCCCACTGGTTGGACCACGGGGCAAAGGTCGGGGAAGGGTCGGCTGCTCAGCCGGGCTGCATTTTTCATGGTGTTCTTATGGGTCCCTCTCTGCCGGAGCTGCTGTCAGGAGCGATGGCAGGCGGGCGAGGCCTCAGCGCCTCCGGCCTGCTCCTACCAGTGCAGGACCCACCCCCTCCCTCAAACGGGTTCAACTCCTGTGCCCCGGTTGCCGTGCCATGTATAGGTGGTTAGGACAGCGCCTTGGGAAGGGGAGGAGAGCCCACGCTACCAATCGAATCCCTCACCTGAGTAGGACAGGAGGGGAGCACCATCCTGCTAAGTGTGCCCAGACCCGGTCCGCTTATGCCGGTACCCGTGTGGGTTGGGCCAGGAGGCAGGACAGGGTGAGGGTGTCCATGTCCCGAGCAGTAGCCGCGCAGGCCTGCACGGCCAGCGACAGGCAGAAGAGCGTTCGCTTTGGTGGTTTGTCCTGTGTTGGGAGGGTGCAGGACGGCACGCGCAGAGAGAAGACGGCAATCCCCCCTCCTCGCTTCGGAGTCTCGGAGTGTGCGGCTCAGGGCAGTAAGGGAGCGGGGGTAGCGGGGAGGGGTGCACGAGGTGACAATTGGGATGGTGTCTCGACCGGGTGACAGGGTGTGTGCTGGGGTTTGTGGGTGCGTCCGGTTCCTTCTTGCATGCTGCACGAGCGTGGATGGAGATGGATGCGGCCTTCAGGCAACCGGCATGCACGTATGCTCGGAATATTCTTTAGCGGACCTTCCAAACGTATATGCCCAGTAACGGGAAGTGTGTTTTCACTCTGTTGAATGTCCGAAGGTCTATGTGTGACTCATTGCACGCTGCCAGATCGACTCTGGACGCATGTCGGGTGGAGTGCAAAGGCAACCTGGGTCTGGGGCGAGCTGAGTCTTTCAAATATGAATGAACGTTGGCTCAAGAGTATGGGTAAATCACCCGATCTCCCTGTCACTTCTGTGATGTAACGGGCTCTCATGTAAAGCATCTCATTTGTTGCAAAACTGCGTGGGGGCAGCATGGGTCATTGCGGACTCCGAGGGGGATGGCGGGCTGTGGTGGCCATGTGCACATTAGGTAGATGAGTTGCTGAATTCAAAATTAATAAACGTTGGCTCAAGACTGTGACACGCTGTCTTAGGATCGTCCCATCGTTGGTGGTCGTTTTTGTTGTGGTCGCTTTCGCTGCCTGGTAGACCTCGAGCAGTTTGAGGTGAGTCGCCCCCCCCCCCCCCCCTCTCCCGGTAATTCACTTGCGTGGGTTTCCTCGCGGCCTATGGGGCTGAAGGATCTGTGGACTCCAGGCCCAGCGAATGTCCACAATGCTGGGAAGGCTGCGGTGCAGCTTGGGCCGAACTGGGGAGTGGGTGAAAGGGGGCTATAGTCAGTGACTTGCCCTGTGTTTATAATCCGGGGTAGCCTTCCCAGTCTCACGACCGACCACGATCTCTTCCCCCCCCCCGCTACCGTTGAACCAGAATTTTTAGGTCGGGGGCTTGCTAAGGCCCGGCTCTCTCACACAGGGGTAGTGAGGCCAGTGTTGGGTGGGCCCATGCGTTGGGGACGCCGTTTAGGATCGTGCCCCTTTGGTTGTCGTCTTCGTTTGGGACTGTCGCGTGTTGCCCATGGTCGCCCTTCGGACTATCTAGGGGCTGCTGAGAGATGCGGTGAGTGTTGTGATGCAACCACGTCTCTCCCCCCCCCTCCCTCCACCTCGGGAGGCCAGGTTGCGTGACCGCCCCCAGTTGGGCAGCCGCCCACGAGTGGGGGGGGAAGGCAAACTCCAGGGGGGGAACGACAGCGGCAGCCTTCCTTGACCTAGGGCAGCACGGTGCGGATAGGGGGAGGGCACGGAGCTGGAGGCTATTGCCTGGGCATGCCGGCCTGCAATGGAGTGCAGAGGGTTCTGCGGGTTCTTGTGGTGGGTCCGTGTGCTGCCCCCGGGGTAACTAGCGGCAATGGGGCACACCTGCTTGAAGCGGGCTGTACATAGGGGGGACCCCACCTCCCGCTTGCACGCTATATATATGCCTGCATGGGTCTCCCTCCTCCCGGGGGGCCCACAAGAGTGCTCCGCCTGCGGGTCGGTTAGATTCCTCAGGTCTTGGTGCTCCCGTTGCACAGTGGTGCACGCAGCTTAACAGGCCTCGAGTGCCGGTGGCAATTGCGGCCTGCAGAGCAGATCGGGCAGGCCCTGGGCCTTGCGACATTCCCCGATGGGATGGCGTGCCCCGAATTTGGATTACTTTGGGGCGCACTACACAGGGGAATAGCAGGGCTGGAGCGGTCGACACTAAGTTTGGGAACAGGGTTCAAGTCTCGGCAGGGCGGTGCTACATCCGGCAGACTGAGCAAATCACTTAATCGCCCTGTGCCCAACCAAATGAAGGTATGTGCCCATCTGTAAGGCAATTGGTGGTCCTGTAAAACGTGCTGAGTCCAACCTCACTGATGTATTCGCGGAGCGATCATGATTTGCTGTACTGCAGTCCTGCAGAGTACGTGATGTATTTATAACACTAAATCAGTAGTCCCCGGCAACGCAAGACCTAGGTACATGTCTTTTACGCTATTGGTGTTCAGGTAGCACCCTTATTCCCTGGTGGTGTTCATGCAAGGCACCCAGATTCCCAGGTTGCTGGGGGAGCAAGCTGGGCACCTTCAAGCTGGTGTCCTGATTGGAAAACGAAATACCAGGTTGATGCTAGAACTAGTCACTAGGATGTGGATACGCTGGACTAATAATAATAATGTGATAGTGGATTGTGGGGCAAATGTAAAACGGTCGTCTCCAACGTTAGTGGAATCACATAAGTGGCACTCAGAGCGAGAGAAACAGTGGCAGCGATGAGCAAAGGCCAAGGAACATCGCCCTTCTGTAAGCCTAATAGTGTCAAGCACAGATCTACCCAGCAGGAGATGTGATTGCGAGATGACACACACAGGGAGACAGGGTCGTCTACGGATTTGAGGGAGTATAGGACGGGTTGTGAAGGAGATAAGGCCTGAATCTCATTCGGGGACTGGGAATGACCGCTTGATTTGATGCTGCCGAGCGGGTTACAATCTGGGGGAGACTCCAGGAGGCCTTGGGTAATAAGGTTGGCCTGGAGCAGACTCTGTTCTCTTCTCTCCCGAGCGTTGTCAATTTTGCACCATACCAGGCACTTCACATACCGAAGTGGCACAGGTATGTTAATGCACCCATAGAAGCACTCCAAGCCCGTAAATGCCTCACAACATCACCCTTAAATCTTGGTCTTAGAGTTTTTGTGTTGCTCAAATGGCTCATCATGGCTCATCATGAGCTCTAGAATCGTGCCAATCTGAGGCAGTGTTTCTCCTGGTGAGTTAGGTGGTGAATTGGGCCATCCGGTGTCCGTAGGCAAGTGAAGGTTGGGAGACTGACCGATCAAGCGACTGCGTGCATGCTGCGCAGGTGCGCGCAGTAAAGGGGGATGACTGGTACAATAGATGAATCTGCTTGCTTCATGAATACTTTCTTTCAGTTAGAAGAGAGGAGTCCCTCTTTCGGGGTCAGTTGGACGGTTCGTCAATGTACTTCTTTCTCAGTCTCACCATTTCAGAAGGGTAGCACTTTCAGTATACTACACCACCGAAGCCATATTGGGGCTTAGTGAGCTGAAGCATCCCACAAGCATTGAGAAAGCCAAGAGTACTGGCTTGGAAGTGTAGTGCCCACTTGGTAGTATATATCTGGTCAATCTTCTTACATCTAGGCCACAGCCGTTGCTTATTTACCATAGGGGCCCAAGATTAAATGCAGAGTCTGGCACCAGGTCCTGCTACACGTCTTATTAAGGATTGGCAACTCTGGCCAGCCATTCGCAATGCAGGTTCTATAATTTTATCTTTATGCTGCATAACATGAGCACAAAATACTCCTAAAATAAGCCCTTATTTTGCTGCGAGTCAAGGTTGTGGATTGCGCCATGTTCATGATATGGAAGTGACTGTTGCGAGGTTGACAGATGCAGCGACCGCTGGAAGCGGAAGTTCTGCACAATTGCCATAGGCCAGACCGGTGGCGCAGGCAAGTTTTCACCCAGTCGAACCAAAGCAGGGCACTCTGGGTCTGATGCACTATAGACATACACCGCAGGCCAGAGTGACACTATTCAATTGGCACCGTAGTATCACCGAATTTGCTTGCGCTGGTGTCTGGTCGATGCAACTAACGATGGGCATGTTGCTTAAGTAAGCTATAATCACCCGCCCTTTAGCCATGGCAGCCTGGCGAGTGTGGGGAGTTGTCACCTTACAAGTGCGCTGGGTTTAGAAAGTTGGGGAAACACAAAGGGCAATAACGTTGTAAGGAACACAAGACATCCCCAGACCTAGAAAGGGCAGGTAGCGGGACGTACTGTTCACCCCTGTTCCCACGGACTGATCTGCCCCCTGGTACAAATTAGCAGAAGTTTGGGTGAGCCAGACCTCATCTAGAGGTGCCGGACCTAAGTTTGAGGGACAAGTTCAATGTGCCACATTTACTGAACGTCCAACAGGTTCTAGTATCCCGCAAGCTTGCGTAGGCTGTGGTGTCCGCAGAGTTTGGGGCAGGTTAGCACTCCAACAGCTCAATAGTTAATAGAACAGGGGAAACGCCTTCCCAAATCTGGCACCAGAACACAAGGTTAGTCAGGGCCAACTTGTCTGTTGGGCGACTCGTGCAGGTGAAGGCTCACTACACTTCTTGCACAGTCAAACCAGTTCAGAATTGAAGCATGGCCTTAGGTATCCCTGGGCATATAGGAAGGCCTGACAAGCAGCCAGGGTTTCAGAGCATGTGAACTCTACTCTTAACTTAGTATGTCAGGCTGCAACACCTCACCTAGGAAGCCAGCACTCCTTTGGGTACTGCGAAATGCTGACACTGCATTGGGCACGAGGGCCTTTTTGAGGAACACCTGCTGGCACCATATAGAGACAGGTACCATGTACTCTGGGTAGGCATCCCTCTGCAACCATGGACAGGTTTCAGGTCACTTCAGTAAGACATATTCACCCGTGCTTTAGCCAGGGCAGCAGGCGGGTGGTGGTAGTGGTAATCTAACAAGTGTGCTGCGGTGCATAAAAAGTTTGGTAAACACTGTGTTAGAGCCAAATGGCGACAGGGTATTATTGACCTTGGTACTACCTGCATTCAGGAAAAGGGCAGGTAGGAGCACAGAATGTTCCCCTCTGGTTCCCACAGACTTGCCTGCCCCCTGGGCTATCCTTCTATGGGCTAGAACCTGACATTGGAAGGGGCATCTTCTGCTAACGGTGTCCCAAATACGTTTATAGTCAACGCGGGGGTAGATGTGCCATGAAGGGCATGATTACTACTTGGGTTTTCCCTAAGTTTTGGGGTCAAACTAGGATGGAGCACTAATTCTACAGTCCTTAGGAAGCATGCAGCTTCCCCTCAATCCAAGTAAGGGCAGTTGGCGATAGATAAGTAACAGCGAGTGGGTAACAGACACCGGCTGTTCACAGATATTGTGCCCCGGGGGCACGCACGCTTCACAAACATAGAGCTGCAACAAGAAGGGTGCCAAGTGGTAAACCAGCAAATAAGTTTAATATGTGTCTCTGGCCTTACAGCTGTGCGAAGCCAGTAACATTTAGAAGACGCCCAGGTTAAAATTGGGTGCTTCTTAATGTTCTCATGACCAATGCGGTTTGTGGTATCTCCCAGCGGATCCACTGAAAGTGTACTGCAGCTAACACGAGACTGAGAATCTGGGATTCCGACACTTTTACGAGTTTAAGCATCCAGGGTCAGAGATGGCTAGCAGGTATTGGCATCTGTGATCCAACGGCAGTTAAGCGAGGTGCACTGCAGAAGTTGTCACGGCATGAAAAGGGGAGGTATCGCCAATAGCGGGCATAGTACATACAGGGTCAAACCTGATTTCACAACAATAAGGTGTTCACCAGGGTAGCACCCAAAGGGGTCTGTGCAATTGTCTGGTCAACGGGGGGAAGTAAGTGCTCCCCAGAACCAAGGGTAGGTGACCTATTCTGCGGTTAGCTCAAAAGCCCCGCACGGTCAGCTAGATTAGCCATGCTAGGTGTGGACGCGGTCAGCCAACATAGCGTGCTGTCGTCCCAATAAATGGGATAATAAGGTGTCAAGCACAATGGGCTACTATTGCAGACAGCGCGCATTGTTCAAATCAGACAGATTCTCTAAGCGGTGATTCCTAGGGGGTTTCACCACAGAGGGAGCTGAGCAAGCGAAATTCCATAAGGAATGAGGGTTGATGGGTAAATGCTGGAGGGCAGCCTTGCTCATTGCACATACTGCTAGTTATGAACATTCCTGTGCGTCATGATTTCGAAAGCTACAGGACTGTTCAAATGTTAAGGACAACCCTTCTCGCCCTAATAGCCAAGGTAGGCGGGCGGGATATGGGAGTGGTCATCTAGCAAGTGGGCTGCAGTCCCATAGGTGTTAGACACAGGTGTTCAGGTACACTCCGTGCTAGAAGGACGGCAGCTAGGTAAGAGCAGCAAATAGATGGGGCAGTGCGATCCAGGGTGTCTGAAATCGTCCCGCTCAGAGTGGCTCGGGGCTGAGTCATGTGATGCTGTGGAACTTTCCCGAAGAGGGTGAATAGCGCTCGGCAAAACTTCACAGGCCAAAAGGGCCTTTTGTTTCATCAGACACTAGCTGAACCAGGCTCACATCAAGGGCTATTGGGATATAGACGGGGTCATTTGTAACCAATAGGGATGGTGCACTTTCATCTAGAATTGCAGGAGGCTCTAGACAGGAGAGGTTGCGGGTAAGACTATAGCGGTTTTGGTGGGGGGCTCTGGCGGCGACGGTGGCCACCTCCAGAGCTGTGGCAGAGTTACAGGGTGATCTTGAAGCAAATGGGTACCGAAGGATATCGCGGCACATAGGGGTGCCAGAGCCTAACCCCAAGAGCCTCATGGGAAGTTCCTGGAATCTGTGTCAGCGCCCCGTTAGTCCTTCGGGCGGTTGTGGGCCTGAGCAACCGGGGGCTTGCCTAGCTACGCTCCGCCCTGAAAGGGGCGTGAGTATAAGGGACCAATGGTCATGTGATCCGGAAAGGGGATCACCAGAAGGTGCAGTACAAAGGTGGTTCGCCACGGTGCTGCTTGGCTCATCAGGTGGGCAGGTGGCGAGAATGCTGCCTGCCCTTCGATCGCCCGTAAGCTAACCCACCAGATTACACAACGTTGTATGTAATAAACCTTCAGCAGTTTTTCCCAAGTCTAAACTTGTGTGGTGTGTATTTATTTGCGGGCATCTATGCTAAGGGTGGGGGGAACCTTTGCCATGATGGTGCTATGAACATTGTCAAAGACATGGCAAGGTTTGGCAAATTTACCCAACACATGTGCTCCCTTTTGAAAGGCACAACAACTGAAGCTGTGAGCAACTAACAGCCAGACAAGGCTTAGGCCACAATGGGTTCTTCCCTCCACATGAACAGCTCACCGCATCCAGGGCCCAAAGCCACCATGGAGCTTCGACCCCTACATCTACCATCTACATCAGAAGACACAGGAGGGACGCAGTAACAAAAACAAAAAAAATGGAAGCACTGGCCCTTTGCTCGAAGACTGTCTAATGACAGCAGCCAACTGCCCAGTTTCAACAAAAATGTAAAACTTTACTAAGTACCAACGCACCTCGTACGTACTTTGGACAAGGCCTTTTAAAGAATGTTTATATTTAAGCTGTTTTTAAAATTTGTTGTTTTATAGTCTTTAAACGCCTTTTTGTAATGATATTAAGTAATCTCACAAATAAACGTATTCATTCATTCGTTCATTCATTCAGACTGCTGTCTCTAATCAACACCGACAATAAAATCCTAGCTAAATATTGGGTAAACTCTTGCTCCTACTTAAGCCCAATATTGTACTGCTGGAACAGTTGCGTTTCGTACCTGGGTGTTTTACCTCTTTTAAACTGCATTCAATGTTCACTCCTCCACACCAACTAAATCCTGAGACATGTGCCGCCACAGTGCTGCTAGAGGCTGTCAATGTTTTTAAGAGCAAGGGAAACCCAAGAGTATTATGGGACAAAGGGTATAAGTATTTTTAAAGGAACTCAGGTCCCTTACTTGCAAAATAGCACAACATAGATACATAGGAGTACATTGAGATCTATGTAAATGGTCCAAAAGTACAATAAAAATATATATTAGTTACAAATTAACAGCACATTAATAGAGTGGGAAAACAAACATATAAGAAGTTTAAAAACTTCCAAACTAAGGCATTACTTCATGTGTCTACAATGAAAACACAAAAGTTATGTCACAAATAATCTTTAAGTACCTATGCACATGTGAACGAATGCAAGTCAACAATTAATGTGCCCTACTCCCATTCTGCTGTTTTTCTGAAGTCCAACCGCCAGTGCTAAGACACCCTTGGGTCACTGCGCGCTATACAAAATAAACGTACGTTACCTTACCTATGGTACTGAGGTCCCAAATGCTAGATGCTGTCAGAGCATTCAGCTCTCTAGAATTTCCATACGTATTTCAGACCCTTGCCCACCTGGGCATAGGTCGATCATCACCTGGGCTAGACTAATATGTATCCACCCCATGGCAATTTTTCTTGTTTATAATATCATCCCCACCAATTAACATTCAACGGGGCACATGTCAAGGGTGGCCATTGTCCCCAATATTTTTTGCAATTGCGATGGAACCTATTGCCTGCATTTTCCGTCAACGCAATGCTCAAGGAGGTCTCAGCCTCAGGGTGCAATGCATTGTCATATCGTTGTTAACCCTGGGCATAGTTTGCGAAGTAGCGCTACGCGTAGCTACGCGAAGTGCACTACGCGAGCTACGCGCAGCTACGCGAATTGCGTAGTGCACTCTGCAAAATGCTGTTCGCACTGATTGCACAGTGCCGGATGCTTGTCCGCACTGTGCAATCAGTGCAAACTGCATCTTGCACAGTGCAAGCGGTCGTTTTCTGCCGCTCAAGTAGATTTCTACTTGAGCAGCAGCATTCTCAACGTGGACTGGTAGTTTCTCATCGTGACCGGTCGCGAGCATACGCGACCACTCGCAATGAGAAACCTGACCTCCCCGCGTTGAGAGGCTCGCCTGGAGGTTTATTTTGCATGCTCGCGATCGGCAACTTGATGTTGCTGATCGCAAACGAGGAGAAAGTCTCACCAGGATGTCATTTTGCTTGCTCGCGGCCGCCAACTTGACGTTAAGGACCACGAGCAAGCAAGAAATGACTGCTGCACTACGCTACGCGTGTTTGCACTGTGCTACGTGCAATTTGCGTAGTTCGAAGTAGCACAAACTACGCGAGCGTAGCGTAGTGCTTTGCCCAGGCTTAATCGTTGTACGCAGATATTGCCCTCTTCATGCTAGACCTAGAATTGAACCTAACAATTATCAGAACAATGATTTGGTGCAATATCTGGGATAAACATTAACTGGCGCAAACCACTGTGTTCCCTTAACGGAAATCAGACCACCTAGAACACCTGCTTAATCGGACCACGGATTCAGTGAAATAACCGGGCATGTATGTCCACACAGCAATTGAAGTGGTAATAAACTAGAACTATGGTAAATTCCTTACTCACTTAACTGAACAAGTAGATTGATGGATTCAATTTTCACTTTGATCAGGAAGATCGCCTTATTAAAGATGTTTGCCATGCCTAAATTTCTCTACCTTTTCCGTAATATTCCTATACGCCCAACCAGGCACTTTTTCCACACACTCTAGTCACTACTAACTAAACTAATCTGGACAGGCAAACAGCCCGAATTAAAATGGGACACGCTAACCCTCACTTCCCAAAATGGTGGACTTGAGGTTCCCAACCTCAATTTGTACCATGCATGTGCACAGGTGCAGTTTTCATGCTACTACTGAGCATGGCGGTCCCCCTACAGCATATGGGTGTGTAGTCAAGTATGGCTAACCCGACCCCATTACCTGTAATCCTGTGCCAGAAGATGCCCCGTTTGCATCAGAAAATCAACCCGGTTGTGACACCACCCAGGAGTCGCCTGTCGAGTGATTCTGGCTCCCCACTAGTGTACTCGCCACACCTTTCTCTCATTGATAATCCGCTTATGCCCCTCAACTCCTGACCGAAGGCTCAACAGCAATTGCCTGCAAAGGGTTACACAGCCATGGGGAAACTCTTTAAACAGAGCTTCCCTATCACTCCAAGATTTTCTAAGGCCAGATGGGGGCTCCTTGTTAAGTGTGTTTCTATATTACAGATTAAAAGCTGAAGTAAAAGAGAAACTGCCCACCTTCTCTCAGGAACATCTTTAACTAACTCAATGTTCATATTTTATAGTGACGCCAGGCTCGAAACAAATTGTTTCAAAACAACATCAAATGGCCATGCTTGGCAAGCTAAAACGCCAGTTAAAGGTAAGTAGGGGTGGCAGAGGTGTCTATGTGAAGAGCTGATAGATAAGCAATGGAAGTGCTGTTGTCATCAACCACAAAAGTTTTCAATACAATGGATGGTGGCCACAGAGCTCTCCAGTACAAACTCTTGTGGGCATCTGCAACTTGTGAGCAATGCTGATGGAAAATCTTTAAAGATCTATCCATCACGATAGAGTTGAAGTTGGCACTGGAGCCTGTGTTGGCGCTTCTGGAATATGTTAGTTTTACCAAAACCTGTACATGGGTTCTCAGCCTTAGCACCACTACGAGCCCAAAGAACTAGCAACATAAAGATGTATTGACCGTAAGAAAAATACTGAATTATACACACAACTACAGCTTCCCAGCACTTCCCTAGAAACCTTTGGTTCCCACTACCCATTTTATGGCTCATCGGATCATAGAACATATATGCTGCATGAACTATATGATGTGCCTCTCCGGGTCCTAAGCTTCACCGGCAGTAGAGGTGTTCAGTGAATATTCGTATGTAGACCTGCCCGTGATTCACACAGATAGACACAACATAACCCCATGTACCACGACCAGCATCACTTGTATACTGGGCATAAATGTGCAAATGTAACTATGATTTATTTGACTGTAACTCTCCTACGTCATCTTATTGTTGTCATTGGACTTCTTGACGCTATTCCTGAATGGTAACACAGATATTGTATGTTTTTGTTCTTTTGGGTTCCTTTTTGTTGTTACCAAAAATGCTCAAAATTAGGTTAAAAAAACTCTGTGCAATGAAAAAGAATTCTTGTAAATAGGACCAGTTGATCTTTTATTTTCTAAAGTGATTTCAGAATAGACTCTCTGAGGCATCAAGCATTGCTTCCTCAATGCAGTAAAACTGTTACCAGGGCTACATCATTTGGCTTTGTTATCACAGACGTTAGATAAACATGCCACATAATGTAGTCATCCATACTTCCCCTAGCACTAGTAGCCCTGATAATGGTGATGCTCTGCAGAGTAGTTTATAGGATTTGATAGGTTGTCATTATGTTGATGGAGGCTATATTTCACAGAGAAAAATGAAACATTTTCCATATTTCACAGTTCCCTGGGAAATATTGATTTCAATAGCACTGTATTTTATGCAATAAAAACAGTCAACCATGTGAGAGATCTGTACTGATAAAGCTATAAAGCTATTGTATTGATGTATTAGTTAAAATAATTAACACCTGTCACATATAATGAAATTGAGTATGTACTTTAGATGATATTTTGGAATCTGTTTTAGATTTGTAGATGTTATGCTCAGTTAAAATTGGTGATTTTATCTGATTTCGCTCAGAAGGAGGAGAGCTATAGCAATGGGTTATTTTCTGCTATTGTATATGTTTTATTAAGCGCTTTGCTACCTATACGTGTGTGCTGCTGCTAAGAAACACATCTGAATGTTACATGGAGTGAGAAGTACTGCCCATAAAGCCAGGTCTCCACGCTTTCCTAAAATGCAACAGATCTGGCTTCCTGAGCAGAGTTACTGGTAGAGTGTCCCACAGTTTGGCGGCAACCACTGAAAAAGCCCTGCCACTGGAACAAGTTAGATTGACTCTAGGAATAAGAAGAGATGTGTCAGAACAGGGTCTGACATGGAGCATAACTGGTAAGGCAGAGATACATTAAATCAGCATAGTGCAAGGCTCTGTGAATGGAACTCTGGCATCTGCCTGGGGTCATCTGCAAATATCTCATTGAAAGGCATGCTTGCGTCACTGTCTATGTCTGTGTACCTGGCAGAGGTGGTCTCCTGAAGCATTATAGGTACTTCACCTCAGGAATGAAAGCAAGGCCAGGGGTTCTAATGGGAGACTTGGATGTGTGTGATGAAATGAAACTTTGATGGCTGAGTAGGAATCTGAAAGGTGGGAAACAACCTCTGAGTTAGGCTCTCAGTTTGTGGTATTTATTTTTTTACTACTAACAGTATTCAAGCATATTTATTGTGTTCTCATTTTAATAGCATTTCTGCATATTTTTCTTTTGGTTGGTGAAAAAGTTAAGTTGCAACTAGTATGATTGTAGGGGGGCGCTAGGTGGCGCACAGCGGAATGGCTGCCTTTGGGTGAAGCTCCCGCAGCCCGGCGACGAAATCCTCCATAATCCTGCCTGAAAGTCGTCTTTTGCTGCCTGCACGGACCTGCGTGGACGGCCCGAAATCCCTACTGCTGCCTGAGCGCTAATTCATCCTTTGTGGCCCGGTGATATCGGACTGGGGGGCCGCTGTGGGCCGCGCCGGCTGTGGCGGACGTCCCACTGGAGCCGAGACCGGGAGACTGCCGCTGCGTGAGGACGGTGCTTCACACGTGGACGATAGGCCTCGCCTCCGGATCCAGGGCCGCGGGCGGCGGCCCTACGGCGCGACTGCGGTGGTCATCGTGTGCCATACCTGATACCCCTGACCGGGGGCGAGAGGACTGCCTCGGTGGTAGTGGGGTGCCCGGCGGGCGCTGGCGCTGGTGAAAAGTGCATCCGGCTGACGTCGCGGCTGCGGCGGCCGCCTTCCCTGCCCTCATCTGGTCCTTGCTGCGGCGCAGTGTTGCCTCGCTCGCCTTGCCTTGTGAGGATCTCTCGCCCCCCCGCTGGTGCCTGGCTGCCTGCCCACCGGGTGCAATTGACGGACCGACGGATCGGCGGATCGGCTGAGGTACGTGGCCCGGAGGGACTGCCTGCTTGGTGTACTGATCGCTGGCCCTCCTGCGCCGGTGCCTGAATTGTGGAGCCCGCGCTGGGGAGTGACGGGACTGCGACGGGAGCCATTGGCCTGGAGGCGCTGGACGGCGGTGCATGCCTTTTCCCCCTGACTGGCGAGTCGCGGTTGCGGTGCCTACCTGTGGGGCTCGCCTTGGGTCCTTCCTCCCCCCACCTGCCTGGCTCTTATTGACTGGCGATCCGCGAAGGGGTCGCCCCAGACGCACAAGTGAGGAGCTGCCCGCTGCGGAGGTGAGGGGTGTGCTTGGGTGCTCGCGGCCGGTCTCTGGTGCGGAGGCTGGTCCCCAGCGGGGTCCCTCATAGCTGTGGAGGGGGTCGAATTGTGCGATTGTGGATGATCCTGTGAGCCGCCGCATGGTCTGGAGGTTTCCCCCCTCCCCTGCATAGCCGTACTCCTCCTTTGCTTCTTGCCCTCGTGGCCTGACCTGCGGCCCGGCTCGCCCGGTCGCGCCCTCGATCCAGCTGTGGGCTGCTTGGCAGCGCCGCCATGGGGAAGCCGGACAGTCGTCAGCCTCGCCTAACTTTCGAGCCAAAGAAGCCAACCAGGTCGCAGCCGGAGGCCGCTGCGGGGGGTTCGGCGTCGGTGGAAGCCCCACCGGGGGAGGATGTCAATTCCATACTGCTGGATACGCGGCAAAGTCTAGCAACCATAGTGGACAAAATGGACTCCATGCAATCCCGCATGGACTCGATCGTGCATAAGGTTGACAGCCATGGCGAACGCCTCACAGAGACGGAGAGGCGTATTTCAGACTCCGAAGATCGCACATCAGAACTGTCTGCCACTGTGGCGCGCATGGACAAAGTCCTACACGTAATAGCAGCCAAGAATGAGGAATTGGAGGCGCGTAGTCGGAGGAACAATATTCGTTTAATTGGCATTCCAGAGTCGACCCACACGGGCAAGATGGAGGACTATGTGGAGGGTCTCCTGCGAGAGGTGGTTGGCACGGACTCCCTATCTCCTCAGTTCATTGTCGAAAGGGCGCACAGATCTCTGGCCCTGAGACCGCCGCCGGGGGCTCCCCCCCGCCCTATCATCGCACGCTTGCTAAACTTCCGTGACCGGGATGTCGCGCTTCGGACGGCGAGGGAGAAGAAGACCCTATCCTACGGCGGCACTGCCTTCACTATATTCCCAGACTTCACCCCGGTGGTTCAGGAGGAGAGGAAGAAATTCGTCCAGGTCAAGCACAAACTGCGAGCTGCACAAATTGACTATGCGCTTCTTTACCCGGCCCGCCTGCGCATCACTCATCAAGGGAAACAAATCTTCTGCACTAAACCCCAACAGGCGGAGGAGTTTTTGAAGCGAATCAAGAAACGCGACCTGGACTGCCCCTCTTCGCCGGCATCAGGATGATGGTGCTGGATCGTTGTCCTGTCGACTCCGAGACTGTTGCTTGTCAGCTGGTAAGGTGTTGCAAGTGTCTGCCACTGTGGGACTTGGTATGGGGACCCATGGGCCTAGCTGAGTTAACTGTGAGGGGATGTTACCGGAGTTCAGCACTTCTTTAGCTTGCACCAGACTCTCAGGACTCTTTCGTTTCGCTGGGCGCCCTTTGTCCATGGAGAGGGCTCGGCCCCTGGCTGGGTGCACTCTTCTGGGTCGAGGGGATACAGTGTCTCCACCTAGACTGTCCTCCCAAGGGTATTACCCACTTGACTTTACGTTTACATGTTGCTCCCATATGGCACTTGCTATAGAGGGGGTTTGCTTCGGGGTCGGGGGGGAGGGGGACTGTCCAGATAGCATGTTTGGGATGCTGCTGTGGGTGGGGGGAGGGGGGGGGAGTTGGGGATTTGTTGTGTCTTCTAGTTTTAAATGGTATGTGGCGACGTTGGCATTGTCTTCTTCACATTGTTCGGGGGGTGGTGGTTGCATTGTGTTGCTGTATTTGAGTCTTCTTCTTTTCCATGAGTGATCCGCAGACACGTAGGGACTTTACTGGGCAGCTTAACTTCTTGACCTGGAATGTGAGGGGCTTGGGAGACCATAGAAAGCGTAGACATGTCCTAGCATACCTGGCTAGGCATCACTTAGGGGTAGCCTTCCTTCAGGAGACGCACCTGGACCCCTCCCGGCCTGTGTTGTTTGCGTCACGTTGGGCTGTGCACCGTACCTTCTCCTCTTATTCCACCTATTCGCGTGGAGTGGCCATCCTCATTAGGAAACATACCCCCTTTGTGCATATGGGCGAACGGATAGATCGAGAGGGCAGGTATTGCGTTGTCTGGGGACGCATGGGCGTGGACACGCTCACTTTGGCGTGTTATTATGGTCCCAACACAGATGATCCGTCTTGCCTCCAGACGCTATGGGGGGAGATTTTATGCATCGGTTCCACTTACCTAGTGTGGGGAGGTGACTTTAACATAGCTGTTGATCCCGAGAAGGATAGCGCGAATCCTGGCCCACACCACTACTCCCGCTCGCAGGCATATGTGCATGACCTCCTTACTGAGCGTCATTTGCTAGATACGTGGCGCTCTAGGCACCCGGCGACCAGGGAGGGCACGCATTGGACTGCCGCGCACTCCACGTGGGCGAGACTGGACTATATCCTAGTTTCCCCGGGACTTGCTCCCACGATAGGCTGGGTAAAACACCTTGCTCGCACATACTCCGATCACGCCCCGGTCCTGCTGAGCGTCGAATTGACTGACCTCGCTGGCTCTCCGATGTCGTGGAGACTGCAGCCAACTGCCCTGCTAGATGACGTCTTCCGGTCCGAAATTGCACAGGAAATTGAGAGCTTCTTCCAACGCAATGGTGGCACGGTGGATAGTGTTGCTGTAGTGTGGGAGGCTTTTAAAGTCACAATTAGAGGACTGTGCATTTCGAAAGGGGTGGGAGTCCTCAGGGTTCTGCGTAGCACCCTTCGTAAACTAGAGACTGACCTTAAGGACTTGGAGACCGCCCCCACGTTTCACACTGATGCTGAGGCGCAGGCCCAGTTCCGCGAACTATTGTCCGACTATAAAGAAACCGCGGACAGAGAGGTTAGGTTCAGGGGGAAATACTTTCAGGCTCGCAGGTACGGGGAGGGGGAGCGGCTGGGTAAATTCCTGGCTTGGGCAATCCGACCGCCTCGTTTTAACAACCAAGTCCTTGAGATCCAGGGTAGCTCGGGGGAGCTTCACAGGGACACCCGGTCTATAATGCAAGCATTCGTTGCTCATTATATTGAACTATACTCCTCCGCTCACACTAAACCGCCGGAGCTGGGTCAATACTTGGGGGAGATCACATTGGGATGGCTCTCTGATGCACAAAGAAAGTTCCTCATGGCACCGCTTGGGATCGACGAAATTCGTGAGGCCATCATGAAAATGGCCTCGGGGAAGGCCCCGGGTCTCGATGGGCTCCCGATTGAGTTTTATAAATCATACATAGATATCCTTGCCCCGATTTTGAAGGTGGTGTTTGAGGAAGCCCACACGCTGGGAAAACTTCCCCCTACCATGAGAGAGGCCTTAATTACCTCCCTCTTGAAGCCGGGCAAACCGGCGACCTCCCCTGACTCCTACCGGCCTCTGTCCCTCCTTAATTGTGACGCAAAGATCCTTTCTAAAACTCTGGCTAACCGGTTGACGCTCCTCATGGAGGGACTGGTACTCCCGGATCAGTCGGGCTTTATACCAGGTAGGGCAACGTCGCACAACTTGCGCACGCTATTTGCAACTTTACAGAATGTGGCCCCCAGCCTCCAGATGGTGGCAGTCTTTTTAGACGCCACGAAAGCGTTCGACTCCCTGGAGTGGGATTACCTAGTGGCTGTGCTAACTAGAATGGGCTTTCCCCTGGTTTTCCTGGGCTGGATAGCTATCCTCTACGGCGGCCCTTGTGCCAGGGTCTTAATCAATGGTAGGACATCGGAGCCCTTCGGAATTGCCCGTGGGACCAGGCAGGGGTGCCCTTTATCCCCACTCTTATTTGCACTGGCGCTGGAGCCCCTCGCCTCGCGGCTGCGACAGCGCCATCAACACAGGGCACTGTTCTGCGAGCAGTGACAGCTACTGCTGTCGCTTTATGCAGATGACATTACTTTGTATGTGCGAGACCCCCAAAATAACCTGAACCCGCTACTCCGGGAATTCATAACGTACGGAGAGATGTCGGGCGTACGAATCAATTGGTCAAAGTCTCAGATCCTCCATCTGACGGATGGATGTCGGACGTTCTCACTTGACTATCCCATAGAATGGTGTGAGTCTGACGTAAAATATCTCGGCATTAAGATTTCTCGTGACAGGGAAGAACTAATGCGATTGAATTACGGTACGGCATTGACGCATGTCTCCTCCTGTGTCGACCGTTGGATTACGCTCCCCCTCTCGATGGCAGGACGTGCCGCCTTAATTAAGATGGTAGTGCTCCCCCGACTTTTATATTTGTTTATGAACATTCCCTTTCCCCCGGGCCGGCATTTTTTCACTCGTTTGCGTTCGGAATTGATTCGGCTGGTGTGGGGTGGGAAGAGACCTAGGCTGAAGTGGGCTGTGATGACCTCTCCATACTCGCGGGGTGGTTTGGATGTACCGGACCTGGAGTTATATTACTATTGCGCTCAAGCACACTATGCGTTTTACTGGTTCCACCCCGTTGCATTTATGCCCCAACTCGCTGCGGAGGACTGGCTGGCGGCTCCTCTGCCCCTGCGTGGCCTACTGCATAGTACACTCCCTCATAGTACTACAAATTATAACGCCTTGCAGGGTACAGTGAAGGCGTGGCTGGAGATATCTAAGCGAGTGGCGAGCTCGTTCCTGTACTCGCCCCTTCTCCCCATTGCCTACCACCCGCAACTGCCCCTTCTACAAGAGAGACTGTTCCAAGATTTGATTCGCAAATTGGGGATTCAGAGATGGGGAGATCTATTCTCTGCTGGGCGCTTCCGCGACCGGGAACATTTCTTCGACGGGTACACGCCTACCCCTCTGGAGCTTTTCATCTACATTAGACTGAGGCATGGAATGCGGTCCATATTGCAGACATTTCCGGCTGAGCCCGAAATCACTGGTCCGTTGCATAGAGTCCTACAAGCATCCTCGCCCTCCCATTTGGTCTCCATACTGTATCATACAGTTCGCTCTGACACTGCACTCGACATTTCACGGGCCCGTGGGGAATGGGAGCGGGAGCTGGGGCTGGAGCTGGGGGATGACAGGTGGTCGTATTGTTGCACACAGACAGAGCAGATTTCTGCGAGCAGTAGACACCGTGTCATTCATTTTAAGTTCCTGAACCGCCTGTACTGCACACCGGTCACCAAGTACAAATTTCAGCTGCAGAATTCAGATAACTGCGAGAGGTGTCATGCCCCTCATGCAGACTTCCTACACTTATCCTGGGAATGCCCTACTATTCAGACCTATTGGACCCAAGTGTACTCCGCCGTTTCGCGGATGGTAGACCTGTCCCTTGTGCCCGAGCCGGTACAGGCGCTATTGGGATATACCAAACATATTCCGCGAGCGAGTCGCAAATTTGTCACAACGGCGTTGCTGTTGGCGAAACGGCGTATAGCATGCCGGTGGGGTCGGGGACGGGCCCCGAAATTTAAGGAATGGCTCAAAGACCTTGTCTACTGCCAAGAGCAGATACTGACATACTCCGACCTGCTCCCTGTTAGATCCCGTCCTGCTGATGTTTGGGGACCATTACAATGTTACCTACTGCAATACCCGGGAGCCCTGACGGAGGATGCTCCCCCTCTAGCCAATGACGACCCTACTCCTAGTGCTCTTGACGCACATCCTGCGCAGGGTGACGGATGAACTGTTGCAGAAATCTGGGGGTGGGGGTTGTGTTTCCATGTCCCCTTGCTTTCCCTTCTCCCTGGGCAGCCACTCTGATCCCTCTTCCACGATACCCCACGCCATGTAGATTGGTTTGTATGCCTGTTACACGTGATATATGGGAAGCGGTCACGCCTTGGGTGATGTATAATGCATGGGGGGACTCCACCTGCGGGTCCCCACGTTTACATTGAACGCTTAACTTGTGTATTGCCCTACTGCCAGCTGTTCCTGCCCCTTGTCCCTGCGCTAAGACTCATGCTATTCTATGTATTGCTGTTCACATGGCCCCTGGAAACGCAATGGATGTGCTGCTGTGATGATTTATGACTTGAAATGCCACTGGACATCGCTTATGGTTATTGTATGACTGTAATGTTTTGGTACAAAAATTCAATAAACAAAGTTTAAAAAAAACAAAAAAAAACTAGTATGATTGTAATGTATATTTAAAAGATTAGAATATCTCACACTTACTTTTAGGGTCGTTACATCGCAGATAAGTACATCTGAATTTTAAATTCACATCCATTTTGACGCCTCACCGCAGAATATTCCCTGTGCAATAGACTGGATTCTGAAACTTTCTCCAGCAATGCTCCTGCGTGCTTATAAATGCCACCCCTGCACGCTGACGTCAGTTCCTTCTTTCGTACCTTGCGGGACCTAGAGGTCTGCTTCTCAGAACATTTAGTCTTCTGACTCCTTACTGACATCCTGCGGGCTGACCGACACAGTCCCCGCAGGGGACCCTCATAAGAGGGCGGCCTCTTTAGTGCCACAAGATGGCACACTGGGCAGCCTAGTCTTTTGGCTGAGACCCCTGCTGGGGTCCCACGCTTCACTTCCGGCCATGGGGGGGTTCAGGGAGAGGTATATAGTCCTCCCCCGCCACCCTGGTGGCCTCTTTGTCCCCTCGCCCTGACGCCGACTAGGTCCTGCTGGGGACTGCTGCCGGAGATCACAGGTTAGCCAATTACTCCCCCCCGTTTGGGTCCCAAAATGCGGGCCAGGCCCGGAAGGGACCATGTCCCAATTACTTGCTCCCAGCCCGGCCCCCAGGAGGTCTGCTTTAGTCGGTACCGGTGGGGCTCGGGGGCTAGGGAGTGGGACGGGTGCCGGGGCCGGAGGGGTGTTGATTGGAGGCAGCAGCCATGCAGGTCTGCCCGGCAGTCGCCGAGGTCATGGCCTGGAGTGCGGGGTCTTTCTTCCCCCGCACGGCCACCCCATGTGGGGGCTGCGAGGGAGTGGGCCTTCAGTTAGGGCCCCCACGTTACGACGTCGAACAGGCCGGGCGAGCAGGCGAGGGGGATCCATCAGCGGGTCCCTGCCTTGCCTAGGGGCGACTTGCTACACCATGCGGGCGAGTGGGTTGTCTCCTCGGCCCCCAAGCGGTGGCTGGGGCGGGGGCCTGTGGGGGAGGGGCATCGGGGAGCGCATATGTGGGAAGGCCAAAATAGCGGAGGGCGGCCGGGTGCTGCCCGCGATTGGCTTTGGCCTGCGGGGTTGTCTCCAGTGCGAGGGCCAATATGGCGGAGGTCGGCAGGGTCACATACATTAGTGACTAACGGTGCAATATAAAAAAATTAAAAAAACATAGCCTCCACAGTGAATTCGAAGGCGAAGTGCCCATTGCACTTAAGCGTTTTCGGTCTGCTGTCTAATGGAAATGCCCTGCAGCCCGCGATTGACTTTGGCCCTCTGGGGCCGTCGAGGAGGGTGTAGGAGAGTAGGGTCTGCTATCCTATGGTCACCCCAAATTTTTGCTTTTTGCTTCACTGGTTTTTGACATATTGAGGCTGTGGGCCTGCTAATCAGACCCCCAGCCTGCTGTTCTCTCTACTAAATTAACACTATGCACTATAGGTGCATAACCAATTGGAATTGGATCACCCTGTGAGCCCCTGTACCAGTGTACACTAGGTACCCAGGGCATTGGTGTATCTAAGGCCTACCAGGGGCTGAAGCATGTATTGTGCCACCCCTGGCCTGGCCTAACAATTTGACACAACTGGCTGATCACTCAGCTGGGGTAAGTTGGTGTAACCACCTCTTACTTAGGTGTAGTATACCTATACCTAACCTTAAATGGGACACATGTTAACCTATAAGTCACTCCTATGGCAGGCCTTGACAATCCTGAAGGCAGAGTGCTTGGTTCCATGTGAGATGGTGCTCTGGCATGAGCTGAGCCTGTCTGCAGTAGTCGGAACAACTTCCTTCTACCGTTTCCAGATATCGCCATACCATATACTCTTAAGTGCATTATGAACCTCGCGGTTAAATGCTATCTTTGGTTTGGCTTTATCAAAACATGTCGAGTAAGGTGTCATACGAATTGGAATACTAACCCCTCGCCAATTCTGGCGACGGGGTTAGCATTCCACCCTTCTAGAGGGACACGACATGTACAGTACCTGAAACCCGGGTAAGATCAGACATAGCCTCAGCTCCACAAAATGGACGCTGCCACCACAGACACAAGTCTGCCCTCCTGCTGCTGGGAGTCCTTCCAGCTTGGGAGACGTGGACAAAGGGTTTCCTGCCAGGGGAGGTGCGTGCACCACCCCAGGCAGGATTTTGTGTATTGGTCAGGTAGGGCTTGAATAGAATCAGACATGCCTGAGGCTCACAAGGAGCCTCGGTGCATATGCCAGTTCAAACCGGTCTTGGGGCACACCAGCCCCAGACCTGGGGCGAGCTGGACAAAGGATTGGGGGTGTAACCACCCCCCTTCCTGGTCCCACCCTTAGGGAGGGACCTAGCAGGTATTCCGGCCCCTAGAATCCGCTTAAAGGTAGGAGCTGTGTCCTAAGACTTCAGACATCCTGGAATCAACTTACTACAAAGAAGAAGACGGGAACTTCGACGCTCTGCTGCACAGAGGACAGAAGGAAATCTCCCCTATGGTCAGGGAGTGACCATCTTGCTACGCAAGCACCATCCAGCAACTCGACGTCTGCTTTGCCACCACCTCCTGCCAGAGCCCGAGCCCAGAGACCGACAAGACCTGGACCTCCAGACCTCTCACCGCCCGATCCACAGTCCCTGCGAAGAAGGAACCCGTGGAGGCACCGAGACACGTGGAGCCAGCCATCTTTAAAAGACAATCGACAAGCTGCAAGCGCGACAACAGAGGCTCCCTCCAAGTTGTGCTTTGGGTCCTGAGAAGCCCAACACCCGAGCAGCATCTGCACCAAAGGTGAGCCCTCCAGCATCTCCACGATCTGCGTGGGGCCCCTCTGCACTTTGCATCTCGACGCGCCTGCCCGGTCCCTGGCCCGTTGGCTAGTGGCCATTTTGGCGACCTTGTTTGAAAACTACGATGCTGGTCTGGTTGCTCCAGACTGGCCCCTGCTTCCCTCCAAAGGAGCAGCCCCTCTGACCTTGCTGGTCAGAATAATTAGCTTTCTTCAATTCCTGCAACTCCTGCTTTTGCCAAGGCTTGTTTGCTTCCTTCGAGTCGACAACACTGCCGACAGCGAAAGCCTGCGTGGGACAGCTCGTGAACCGACTCCTGGACATCGTCAACCTTCAGGGACCACGTGGCTGCGGAGACAAGCTACACCTCTTTACCTGTTTGCACCCGACATCGCCTGGTACCTACCTGGTGCCACGCCGGTCACTGGCTAGTGACTGTGAACACTGTCCCCTCTGCTTACAGGTCTTCTACAACTCCGATCCACCCTTGGATCCACCGCATCTCTTCTGGACTGACGGCCTGCAGCATCTTTGTCATCAGGCTCCATTGAACAGATAGACGAAACCCGACGCACTTCGAGACCTATGCACCCGCTTCCTGTGGGTGAGGTAAAGCTGGCACTCCGGTGCCCAAGTGTAGAGAAACATCTCTAGTGTCTGTGTTTTAAGTCTTAAGTTCGTAGTCCATCCAGAAGACCCTTCTAGCAGTAACTTTTGAACTTTTACGCACCTATTGAAAACCTATGGGAGCCCGCGTGTAACTTTCCTCACTGCACACGCGACCCGTGGACCTCCTGGTCACTAACTGAAGTTAGCTCCTTGTAGGCCCAGCGATTCTAGAGGCCCTAGGCCTTTTCCCTTTCCTGTTCGTGGTACTTATACCACTATTTTAGTATATGGTTTGAGTGGCCACCAGGACCCATCCATATAAAGTGCAACTTCTGTATATTGTAATACTTTCTTGTTTAACGATTTGTGCTCCTGTGCTCATAAAGAGTCTAGGGGATACTTTGAGTAATAAATACATATATATTTTGAATATATATCTGTGTGGTGTCCTTTCATTGGTATAAGGGGGGGTTACATATGGTAAAACAGCTTGCTTAACACGCTTTAACGAGTTTAGCCTCAAAGACTGCTTAGCCTACGCTACCACTAGGGCAGCTAGTCCATAAAGGTTGACTTACAACCACACCATAAGGGTTGCTTGGCATGGTACAAGGTGGTCACTTTAACTAGTGAACATCATATACCAGGCCAACTTCTCACAGAGGGGCAGCGGGGAGCGCACCAGTGCGAGGGCAAAGATGGCGAAGCAGCGCAAATGACTTTGTACACGCTCTGCCCGGTGGCCACAGGGTCCCCCATCAGGGCCAACGCGCGGCAATCCCCGGCCCGCGGGGGCCTAATTGGGAGCGCGGGTCGTTTTTTCTATTCTCTCCCCTGGTAAAGGCTGTGTCTCGCTCAACCCTTGCCGTTCCGGAGTACATTATCCGGCGCCCCCTTGCAAATGCACACGGTGGGGACGGGTGCAATGGCTCCGCTAGCTTCCGCGCTCGCTCTGGGTAGTCGGGTCACATTTGAGCACGATGCGGGCGCTGCATAAACCAACATGATTCTACCGCGCGCTCGTACAGTGAAGTCCATTTTTTAACTGTTATTAGACTCGGTTTCTCGAACTATTCTGTGGTTTCCATAGCAGGCATTCCCAGGGCTGATGTCCGGTCACAACGGGTGGTTTTGCTACGATGCAACATCTATATGGAGAGTGCCTGCGGGGCCCTGGCTAGTCATAGTGTCGGAACCCATTCCGGAGGACTACTGTGATTATCTACTGTGAATAACTCGGAGTATCCGATTGCAGCAGTTGTTGCCAGTCCTGCCACTTCTTCGAGCAGTGCTTTCTATTTTAGGCAACCCCCTCTGAGTGTTGTGAATGTAAATATGGTTTTGTCTAAATCTGTGATGATTGAATCCCGAACCACGACATGGAGGGTGGGGAACAGTTTCCTCAATCGCCCTCATTTCTGTACGTCTGGGGCATATTGTACGGAAGCCATAAATTAAACATTTATATCAATGATTCCCATTGAATGGGGCCCCTCCAACAGACAGTAACGTGCACCATGCATACATCACTGTTGGACAGGGGAGGATCATTGTTGGAAAATGAACTGTTTTGAAGAAAGGATTAGGCACCACCCACTGAGGGAAGGGTAACAGCACAGATACATTTAAGTTTTTGTCACTTGACTATGAAAGTACCACTTCTGGTCTCTTTCTTAGGTCTAATGTTATAGGAAAAGAAAAAGATGGATATATTTGCAGTAGACTTATAACTATGCGACACGCTATACCATGCTAAGATGTCAGCTGATAAGTTTTAACACAAGGCCAAGAGAGAGCCTCAAGGATCGAGCCATATTGCACGGAGGTTGCCAACAGTTGACGGTAATCACTGAGGCTAGGAGGGCGGTTGTGGAAAGCAACACCGCTCCCCTGACGCCGTTAGGTCGTGCTGCTGCGCGACATTTGTCATGGTGTGAGACAGGGGTGGATAGCTGTTGGGGGTCACCTTTCGTTTCTGGTGTTCCCTGACCTGCACGTCGCAGTATGCCTTCTTTCGCCTTAAAGCTAATGGTGTCGTAAGCGGTGCAGGCCAAGAGGTTTATCCTTGCGCAAGCAGATGCTGGCGGTGTATCAGCAGGGGGTGTCCTGGCCACCAGGCGGCACTGCTAAGAGCGAAGTACGAATAACCGCTGTGACAGGGTGAAGTAACAAGTAGGGGGGTCTGTTGTTCTACGGTTAGTGTTGAATGTTTTATCAGCTATAATATATGGTGTTGATGCTATGTCCGTCATCTTGCTGCCAATCCCATATTAAGTTGATGTGGTGTGCATTTCATAAATGTGCAGGTTGCCATTGCCGAGATTGTCAACCGTGTTCTCTGGGCAACACAGCGTGATTAGATTGGCTGTGCAATCCTCACAGGTGAGGCGAGAGGTTTAATCTGCTTGGGTCAGCACCCGTCTTGGGGGAATTTTAACATATTTTAGTGTCAGCAAAGTTGTGGTCTCATCGTTTAAAACGGTTTATCTTTCGTAATGAGCTTGGTGCTCGTATTCGGGGGCCTTTTTGCGCTACAAAAAACGAACATGCATAATTAAGTTACTGTCGCGTCGCCAGGCCCCTTTTGCTCATTTCCAGCCTGCTCCGGTTATCCATTCTCTCATGGTGTTTTCAGGTCAGAGGGCTCTGGAACAAATTAAGGGCACATCGACAAATCACATGACCTCAGGCAGTTTGCTTGGCTTGGCTTGGACTTGAGCTTTGACAATGGTCGTGTCCACCTCATTGTGCTATTGTTGGTGTCACCATGGTCATACTTCCCTCACGCGCGGGTCATTGGCCATCGAATGCAAGCTGTCACACGCCCGTGGGTGAAAGGAGTTTCTGTGCAACTCATTGCCAACCAGTAGGTTGAGCAAACATTTCCATACACACAACTGTTATTGGCCCTGATTTAGTATATTGAAGACTGCAGGGTGACGGGCTGGTAACAGTTTCACCCCTAGCAACGAAGCCGTAGTGAGACGCACTTTCCTGTTGTGCAGTAACGGCCAGCGTTCCAAGACCTTAGTAGTCAAGGAAGGTCTGTGCTTCAGGGTCTCCTAGGCAAAGGGGGGGCTCTTAGCGGGAGCCCGCTAGAAGGCGGTCTGCTTCACTGCCAGCGTAAGGATTGTACATCGCCTGGTGGTCACTGCAGTGTCCCTGTTTTAATCCGCTTCTATTGGTTTAGCTGGTACAGATGGGGTTTTACATACATTTATCGGCTTCTAGGGGCGGTACAGATGATTTCTGTTTATTTGGCGTGCGGTTTAGTGGTAATGCCCTCAATTGCTGTAGAATTTACTTTTAATTTGAATTAAGTCATTGGATATAATGTTAAACATAAACACAACAGTCTCACCATGTAGAATTGAAGCTTTTTCAATATGCAATGCAACAAAGCCATTATGGTGGCTTGTGTATCTTATGCAGCTAACAAGCATTGACAAAGCCAAGAAAAATAATTGCTAGTTGTTGGCGTAGTGTAGTATTTGTAGGATATATCTGGAGGCAATGACAAATGCTGCAAATACCGGCCGGCGGCTCACCAAGCTAAGCACCATAAGGATATGGGAAGGGCTGTTTTAGACCTCCATTTTAACTTCACATACAGCACACTGTCGAGCCTTATGAAGTTTGCCATTTTCCTCCTGCATGAAGAAAGACTGCAGAGCTATTAGGGGTGGCAAATTTGTTAAACTCTGGTGCACATCAGTGGGCGAACCGCTGGTTTAGGAGAGCCTAGATGCATTATGCACATGCGGTAGTATTACCAGTTGCCCTTGGTAGAAACTTATTTGGGGGCCCCTGTTTGGAACATATTTGATCTTGATACAGTCCAGCTCTTTCATGCCCACTTTGGGAAGAGTTACTGACAGTGCACAGGCCTACTCTTCAAATTTCTAAATGCGTTGCCATACAATATTCGGGGATGGTGACGTGTTTGCAATACGGTAACACAGCAGCAGCTCACTAATAGTAATGAAAATAATAGGTGACTCTACCAACTAGCATATAGGAGGTTCTGTTTTGATCTAAAAGAAACCTTTTAGTGATGTTGTAAGGGTGGAACACATGGCCCAAGCGGCGCATGGTGAAGCTTTGCAGGGAGGTATAGTGGGCTCGGTAATCGGAGCACTGTGGGTCGGTAGTGCGACCGGTGGTGTTAGTTTTGCTCTCACAGGTTGAGAAGAATAAAAAGAGACTTGTACTTGGTTGGCGCCAATTTGATAAGGGACTGTGTTCTTCGCAAGCACATGTGCCACCTGTCCAGAATCGTTGCATTTTAAGTATACTACTACACCAAAGCCATTTTGGGGCTGTTCGCCTGGTTGGTGTCCTGTGCTTGAGAGGGGCAGATTCAGGCCTCCCGACCCCGGGTAGGGGAGGGCAGTGCTCTCTCTAGCTGCAGCTGCTGCTTGGGGGGGCCTTTGGGGTGCAGCTTGATGATGGCACCATGGGTCAGTGAGTGGCGTGCCCCCTCAGCGCAAGGTGTGTACATCGTGCAAGGCTTGTAGTTTGCATGCGCCCATCTCCTGTACTTACTGCGCCGGGCTGTTCAGACTGACTGTGTATATTTGTGATACTCTGCTCCATATGAGCTACGTCAGTCTCATACCATACCAGGCACTTTGACTCCCAAAGTATCATATATATGTTACTGTCTCACACATGCACACTCCAAGCTAGGGAATATCTCGCAAAAGCAGCCTCAAACCTTGGTCCTCTTAGAGTTTCTTGTTGGTCAAATGGGCGTAATTACTGATATCGGGATGTCTCCCTCATCTTCATTGTTTGATTGCTAGCAAGAAAGTGTCATTCATAGTCTTTTAAATGTCACTCTTAGTGCACTGAAATGATGGAAATGTCACACATAGCAGTTGAAACCTTGGAAGCCATGGATGGGGGCAGCTAGCTCTCGGTTGGCTATGCAAGAAGCTATAATTGTGGCTTATTTATCTTATGCAACTAAGAAGCATTGACTAAGCCAACAGATGGGCTTGTTGTAGGTGTAGTGCTCCTTTTGTAGTAAATATAGGGAGGCAATGACATAGCGGCTAAATACCAGGCAATATTCAGCACATTCCCTGAGCAAGCTGGGTAGCCCTGCAGATTAGTTGGGCCTGAATAAGCCACACATATACCGCCTACATTCTGGCCCACGCTGAGACATTTACATAAGTTGTATCACAGCATCGCCAGTTTCTTATACTCAGGCCCGTTGGCACTATGGTGATGCATTATCAATTTGCACAGATTTTGGGCCTGCATTAGCCACACATACCTCCTCCAGTCTGACCCCACTAAGACCATTCAGCTCTGGCTCCACTTCGGGTCTGGCTGAGACAATAAAGCCTCTAACTGGTTTAATCTCATTGGACACAGGTTGGCACGTTAATGGCCATGTAGGCGATTGGTTGGCTGGTTTTACTTGAAGGGTCAGGATGTGGGCAGGCAAAATCAACAGTCTGTGGTAAATAAAATATCACGCTCTCAGACTTTTAAATATTAACAATAAGATCATGCATAAAGCAAGAGGCTGAGTCTGTGGTATCAGATTCATAAAGGGCTTTATTCCAATAACTCGAGTCAAAGGGAGAATATCTCCATCACCAAAAAGGATCTGGACGGGGCTGAAAAGTATTCTCAATATTCTCAAAACATTATTCACAGAGTACAGTATATATACATTTCTCAATTGTACGTAAGCAAGAGAGCAAGAGAGAATGAGATAAGAGCATGTGGGCGTGTAAGTAGGCGTGAAGGTGGGCGTCCATGTGGGCGTCCACTTGATGATAAGGGGTAAATTGTCATGTGTGGGTGGATACCTGGAGATGATTTCGCAATGTCAGCAGAAATACTTGGCAGAGATGCGCGCTCAGCAGCATGACGTGTAATTGACGTGCAACTAGGGGGTGAAGGGGACTTGACATTTAGCTCTACATGTGGAGACAAAAGTCTGGGGTTATGTCAACCTAATCCCAAATCATATCTAATATCCTATGTTTAAAGAACTATGTTATCCACAAGGGAAGGGCTCTCGGACAGAATCTATTCTATACTGACTGTGTGTGCGTGTACAAGCGTCTAAGTGTCTATATGAGATGCAAGGGGATGGGAATATTCCATGGTGACAGGGCTATGAATTACTTGCATGAGGGCAGAGAAACCGGGCCTTTTGCTTGGTAACTGGAGGAATGTTTACTTAAGCTACTAGGCAGGAATGCATCGGCTGAGGGGGAAGCAGATAATTCGAAGGTGAAATACAGCTCTTGGCAGAGAATAGGCTGATGTCAGGCTTCGTGGGCCGCACAGAGAATGAGACAAAGTTCATGGTCACAGATGCAGGCTCAAGCTGAAGCTGTCAGAGGCAGAGAGCAGGGAAAGGCTTTGAGCACAGAATCGGGCCTACTTGCCTGAACTGTAAAAATGGAGTAACTTAGCCATAAAAAGTCGGTGGCCTTTCATACTTAGGAATCGAATATCCAGCCCATTCATGGCGGATCTGACAGAGGACATGTTAACGGTGGACGCACATGTGTTTGCGTCTTCGAAACTGGAACTGGAGGGAACATACATGTACTTGTAACATGCATATAGAACCGTTGGGGTCCAAGATAGGGGACATAACTGATCAGGAAAATCCACATTTCCACATTCCCTCCTTGTCCCCTACTTGCCCTTCAAGAGATATCAATCTTCATCATTCCATCGATTTGCTCATGGAGCATCATTTCTTCTTCCTTCTTCTTCCGTGATCTTGAATGAAATCTTGGTGGTGGAATACACGATGTGGCACACAGACCACAGATCGCTGGTCCACATTGTAGACATAGACAGCAACTGAATAGTATGAGAAGGCCAATACCTAGGAAGGATAGGACCCTCCATCCAAAGGTAGATAATACACTCCAAAACCAACCGGACCAAGTCCAGGTGCCTGGATTCTGGTGTATCTGGCTTACAATCTTATGAAGGCGAGTTATGGCTTTATATACAGATGGCGAATTTTCTGGTATGAAAAATGCAATGGCTTGATCCGATGACCCTACAAGCTCCGCCCCTATCGGCCAGGATAACGTCAAGGACAAGACTATTTTGAAGCACAACAATCCGCATAGCAGACTGCTCTTCTGTTAAATTGCCTAAGGCGGAAATAGTTTCGTTCACTACTGCTTCAAGGGTTCTGGTTAATCTACGTATCAGCTTACTATTGGTAACTGTACCTATATAGGGAAAGAAACCTTTATTGAAATCTGTGTATTTTTCCCATGCTGTTTCAGTGTAATTGACAATTGGGAGATCTCTCTGCTGTCTATTGTGTACTAAATGAGTATTTCTATGAGAATCAGGAGGAGCTAGGAAAACAGGTGGTAGGAGGAATGCTATGTAACAGGTACCGTCCCAATCTAGAGGTAAGCGTATATATGCGGTCTGGCCACATATAAAGTAGGAATGACGAGAAGCTCTAAATGTAGACTTGCCTTGATCACTGAATTTTATTACAGTGGTGCATTTACTATGGCCCATGTGTATGGAGCCATTCTTTCTTATACATAATTCCTCTTTTACTGGGAATACGGACATGGCGGGCAAGATTGGTGTAGCTTCAGATTCAACGTTCAGGATCATGAGGTTAAGTGTAAAATTACCTAATCCATATACTTCATTTCTTAGATCAGTTCCTGTTCTTTTGGGAAGTCCCTCCTTGTTAGGGTAGCAGACTTTAAGCAAAAACTAAATTCAGGTTTCCCCATACCCAGTTGTCTTGATAAACTGCGGAATTCGAATCTAGGGAATTAATCAAACTAAACCATGCTCCACAGGAGCCATTGTGTGTGAACGGATAGAGAATAAAGGGGCAAAACTCCCTTATAGTTCTGATAGGGGGGGGAGTCGGCCACAGACCCAGCAGTCTGTAGCATTGCTAGTCTGATGTGAATGGTGCAGCATCTGAATAAAGGTATTGTTGCGTAAGGCAAGTCGATATGATAGCTCATAGGATGGCAGATCACTAAATGTGTGCTTTATGGTATCATTAGTGGAGGAGTATAAGAGTGAGGCAATAGGAGGAAAAATAGCATGTAGTATTAAGCTGATACATATTATCGTGATGCTCTTAAGATATTGAAAAATTACAGTCACTATACATCTATTTGCTTCTTATCTAACTCTCTTATTTCTGCTTTATGTTATTGTCCAAGATCTTATGCGAGCCAGAATACATGTTCAACCGCTTCACCACCTAGTGGACTTAATTGATCAAACGGGTTCTGACTTTTTGAATCAAGGTTTAGCTTTGTGGAAACTTCTGGGCATTCTCCTCTAGAAAATGTTGTTCAAAATCCAAGTTCAAAGTTTTTTTTCCTTTGTAAAAGAGTGGTGAAGGTGCACTTTGACTTTAACGGCCGTCCCCGTGGTCCAGAGCACTGACTTCGGCGCCTGTCATCCAGGAGCGATGGAGTATTCTTTGACCTGGGTGTTGTCAGGGAAGGCGGCAGCAACCTGCGAACAACAAGAGAGTAGTGCAGACATCAAGGAAGCCAGGTAATCTGTCAGCATGTTACTGTCAACATAAGTAATCTTTTAGGCATTGTAGTGCCCACATATTTTGGTGGTCTACCAAAGACCACTTCATAGGGAGATAAGCCTGTTCTAGAATGAGCTACCATTCGCATGTAAAAGAGGGCAACCGGCAGGGCTACCATCCAGTCTATACCTTTGTCTGCGCAAATTTTTAATGTCTGATTATGTCTTTCTACAAGGCCTGCTGCTTCAGGATGTCGCACACAATGGAATTTCCAGGTATACCCTAACAGAAGGGACACCTGCTTCATTAGTACCAGGACATATTTGTAACCTCTACATCTGTTTATTTGGATATAATCCATTTGGAGCACTTCAAAAGGGTGGTCAGGTGGATGGAATCCACCTTGTTCCATCGGAATGCCTTTACCTGCATTGAATTGGCAACAGATCATACATGTTCTGACCTTTTGTTTCGCTGCTGCACGCAGGTGCTTGTTGAACCATATATTCTGTAAGCTATCTATCATTGCTTTCTCTCCTAAGTGTGCAGGACTATGTGCGGTATTTATAATCACTTGTACCATGGTATCAGGAAGAAACCATGTGGATTTGCCCTTATTCATCCAACCTTGATCAGTCAGTACCCCTCCTTGTTCCGATCATTTCTTTAATTCGTCTACAGTAGCATGTGTCTGTATGTCTTGTACATCCTTGGAAGGATCCCTAACTGTCATGGCTTTGGACACTTATTAAACCTGTAACTTTGTCATGTCTAGTGGGGTCTGGGCTGTCTGTTTAGCAGTTCGGTCTGCCAGATCATTGCCTTGGGAAATGGTATCTGTGGCTCTAGTATGTGCTTTACATTTTAGGATAGCTATGGCTGTTGGTAAATGTATTGCTTCCAGTAGGGCTTGAATAAGGGGGCCATGCTGTATCTTGGCCCCATGAGAGGTCAAGAAACCTCTTTCTCTCCACAAAATCGGTGTAAATGTTTACTCTCAGGTGCTTAGCTCTTATGCACGCTTGTGTCAGGGCGATGAGCTCTGCTGCTTGTGCTGACAATATGTCTATTCTTTTAGTCTCTATTATTACAGTATCAGCAGTCACTGCATATGCTGCCACTAATTCTCCCGCCCCTGTCCTCATGCATGAGCCGTCAACATATAGTGTTAGCTCGGGGTCTGGGAGTGCAACATCTGTCAAGTCTTGTCTTGGTTTAGTCACGGTATGTATTACTTCAACACAGTTGTGTGGTGAAACGCTTTCTGTACTGGAGGGCAAAAGGGTAGCGGGATTCAGTATGTTGCATCGTCTGATCTCTATGTGTGGTTGAAATAACGTCAGCTCATAATCCGTCAGTCTAGCTACAGTCAGGTGTTGTGTTTGTGTCCGGTTCAAGAGAACCTCTACTGCGTGTGGTACTTGTACTGTCAGAGGGTGGCCCAGCACTATCGAGTCACTTTGTCTTATGGCTAAGGCCGTTACTGCAACTGATTTAGGCACGCAGGCAAAGCCTGGGCTACTGGGTCTAATGTACTAGAAAAATAAGCACAGGGCTCGTGTTTTCCTGCATGATCTTGTGTTAGGACAGATAGTGCTGTTCCATCCCGCTCTGTCACAAAAACATAAACGATTTGTTGTAATCAGGGTTTGCTAAAACTGGTGCTTGACATAAAGCTCTCTTTAATTCTTCAAATGCCACAGTGTGTTCTTGTGTCCAAGGGAGGACTTTAGTAGAAGCTGTATTAGGGGCTTGGACTAATTCCCCTGAAAGATCACAATAAAACATGAGAAAAAGGGGAAAGCACCATACCTATTTCCTCGGCTTAATTTCTAAGGGGGCTAATTTCTAAGGGGCTTAATTTCTTAAGGGGCTAGCGGGAAGCGAACCTCCTCAGGGGCCACCCTGTGTCTTGACAATACTATTAATCCCTGTGTGTAGCTACTGGGCGTAAGCAAAATTATAGGAGATACACAGCGTATGTGAAACGGCGAGAAATCCTTCAAATTAATGTACAAACCTCATTGTGTTAGCTCATAAGCTAGCCAAATGACATCTCATATGCAAATGTCCCTATTACATGAACCTACACCAACCTGAAGTCAATATTAATGCTAGGAGGCCCTAATAGGAATGCTAAATTACCTAAATATTCGGAAAACCAAGTTTAAGAACAGTTGTTAATGTTGATAATTAATAATTTATCTGCTAAAGAAATCAGTCAATGTGCAATAATTTCCACCTATACAATAAATAGCCTAATTCAAAAACAAGTCAACTTTTGGGGCCACCACTCACAAGAATGAGCTTACTAAAGCAAACTTTAAAAAGGAAATCCTGTCAGATATTTTCTCATTACCCTAAATACCGGGCCTCATATGTCCCTCTGTGGTGGCAGTCCTTATTTAAAACAGGCCTTTCAAGAGTTAAAATGCGAATGCACAGATCATAATTGTTCCTTAATGTCCAATCTGGAAACATATGACCGAGGCTGCCTGTCTATAAGAGAAAGGCAGTTATGTGAAAAATATTTTAGTCTTGCATAGCCTTTTTCTTTTGTTTCATTCATCTCCAACACCAATTAGACATACACTGATAACGTGTTGTCTGCTATTTTGACAGCATGATAAAGGTAATATCATGTCTGTGAAATTTAGTAATTGTGCCAAGCCATCAGTATACCGGGCACAGAAAGCATGGATAATTACACTAACATATATAAATGAGCAGCGATGCGCAATTACAGTACCTACAGCTCAGATGCGAACATTCTGGCCTGCTTAATTTGTCAGGCTTATAATCAATAACTTATTTACCTGCCCTATACAACCCCATCTGGCAGTGGGTCATCCCAATGATGACCGCGTCAAGTCTGACACACAGGATCAGCAACAATAATCAAAAAATGACGAACACACGAACCTGTCTCTTTTTTTTTTTTTTTTTTTTTTTTATAAAAATGTGCTATGCTTCTTTGTACACAATGTACCCTCATGTCCTAGTCGAAGATGCATCTCACATCTTTCCTCACAGACCCGTAACCACTGGATCATTTATCCAATGCAACTGGTGGCAGCTTGTGGCCACAATTCAAAAATGTCTGAATTTGAAAATCGTTTTTATATAGGCACATAGCCCTTAAAATTCCAAGCAAGAGCAACATTTTACTTTCTGACCAGAAGCAATATAACAATTGCTAAAAAATAAAACAAATCTTCTCCATAGACATTTCCTCGGGGCACTTGTTTTGCACAGAATAGAACAAGGGAATCTTTCTCGACTTACATTTCTCAGCTGCCCTGTCTTATCAGAGAAGTTAAAAATAGCCCCTCTGCGCGGCCTGAGCCTGGGCTGCCAGCCATCCTTTGTTTGTTTTTCCTACTCCTGGCCCCAAGGCTCTCCAGCTGCAGGCATTACACAGATGCGATGTCAGAGAAGCCTTTTAAGCAGTGCCCTGTTCTGCTCCTCTCATCGGCCCCCACCTACACTGGCTACAAGGTCAGAATCTGTCTCCGATTTCTGTATCACATTCTGCTCTACACGGCCCCCACCTTCTCCTCACTCTGAAGCTGTCAAAGACAAAAAGACTACTCAATTCCATAAAAACTGCAATAATTCGCTCAATTGAAAAATTATTTTTACATACAATTTGCACTCAGGGGGTCATAATCTTACCGACTTGACCCAGCACATTGGCTCACTGGACCATCAAGAACACAAACCTGTATTCATGAAAAATTTGCAAATTCGAAATACCCACAATTCTTTTTCCAAGCTAAACTTGTCACTAATTATTTTTCGTTAACACTTTGTACATTAGGGGTGTCATCAAATCACAGGAGTTGCTCCTTCTCTAGCTGCACCCCTCTCAATTTCCTATTGACAATGTAGTCAAATGTTGGACCATGTAAACACCAGCTATGCGCTGTTCATTTGGTGGGGGGCTCAAGAACCTTTGGGCTACTATGTAATTAATATATGTATTATAACTGGTCTTTTTACTGGGGCCACTCTTGCTAGGTCCTCTGAAAGGACGGGATAAATACCAGCAACGTCAGTATTTCTTTTTCTGTCAGCCTGCGCTCATTTTACCAGCTCAAATTCCTCCTGTAACATCTCATCCTTGGCTTTTCCAGACTCCAGTCCACTCCTCTCTGCTTCGTGAAACACTTACTCTGACCTTCTATGTGACGCCTTGCGCCAAAAACTCAATGGCATCCTTCCAAGCTGGTCTACATTTTCTCTTTCATAAGAGTGTTTCGTTGTCCATCTACTTGTTCTGCTTTTACTCAGATACCTTCCTCAACTAACACGTTTTCTCGGGCTTTGTCTGAATCCTCCATACTTTTCTCTTCTTTTCTGAGCGCTTACTCTGTGCGTCTATGCTATTCTTTACGCCATAATTCAACAGCGTCTTTCTGTGACTGTCTAGCTTTCCTCTTCCACAACTCTTCTTCGACTTTCATGATACATTCGGCATCCCAGGTCCCAGCTACGGGCCATCTCTGACTTTCTGGTAACTCTTTGGTGTAGTCCACCCATAGATCAAGGAATAATATGGCGTCTAAGCCATGCTTGTGAAAAATAAAATGTCCTGTAGTGTCCCTAGGAGGAATAGGAACTGCTTCTTCAAGCACCCCTTTTCTGGTAGTAATCTGTCTTAACTTCGAGAAGAGCGGCATATTGACAACTGATCTGATACTTACTCTTGAACTCACTTAATACGAAAAAAACACAATAATGAACAGTGAACAATGAACAATCATTCATACCACAATATTTGAACACTTTAAACATTAAACATTAAACATTTTAACAACGACCGACAATGATGACAGTCTGCCTAACTAATCACCACGCTGAATTCTTGACAATAACTGAATACTTCGGAATACTTGATATACTGCTAAACAGTACATATACACTGCTAAACAGTGCAGACCGGATTTGTGTACCCAAATCCGTCTTGACCGGCACAACCTATGTGCGCGTCAACACGCCTCCCCGGCGATGGTACTCACCGAGTAGCTCCTTGAAACGGAAGGCCTCAGAGAATGGACTGGACTCGACGACTGCGGACATCGGACCCTCTGGACATCGGGACTTTGAAAACCTGGTGGGCCTCTGTATACCTCAGACGCAGCTCTCTCGCAGGTGGGCTCTGGGTAGACAATCTGCGTTCCTCACCGCCTCGTATGGATGCCTTGTCGCAGTCTGTCCCCTTCGGTGGCCTGAGGGAGTTGGCGGGAAAAACCCGCGACGTGCACGCTTGAAGTCCATCACGGCTATGGAAGGGGGCAAAACAGGACCTTCATCTCCGGCGTGTGGGGAAAGAGATTAAACTGTTCGGGCGCCATTCTGTGGTAAATAAAATATCACGCTCTCAGACTTTTAAATATTAACAATAAGATCATGCATAAAGCAAGAGGCTGAGTCTGTGGTATCAGATTCATAAAGGGCTTTATTCCAATAACTCGAGTCAAAGGGAGAATATCTCCATCACCAAAAAGGATCTGGACGGGGCTGAAAAGTATTCTCAATATTCTCAAAACATTATTCACAGAGTACAGTATATATACATTTCTCAATTGTACGTAAGCAAGAGAGCAAGAGAGAATGAGATAAGAGCATGTGGGCGTGTAAGTAGGCGTGAAGGTGGGCGTCCATGTGGGCGTCCACTTGATGATAAGGGGTAAATTGTCATGTGTGGGTGGATACCTGGAGATGATTTCGCAATGTCAGCAGAAATACTTGGCAGAGATGCGCGCTCAGCAGCATGACGTGTAATTGACGTGCAACTAGGGGGTGAAGGGGACTTGACATTTAGCTCTACATGTGGAGACAAAAGTCTGGGGTTATGTCAACCTAATCCCAAATCATATCTAATATCCTATGTTTAAAGAACTATGTTATCCACAAGGGAAGGGCTCTCGGACAGAATCTATTCTATACTGACTGTGTGTGCGTGTACAAGCGTCTAAGTGTCTATATGAGATGCAAGGGGATGGGAATATTCCATGGTGACAGGGCTATGAATTACTTGCATGAGGGCAGAGAAACCGGGCCTTTTGCTTGGTAACTGGAGGAATGTTTACTTAAGCTACTAGGCAGGAATGCATCGGCTGAGGGGGAAGCAGATAATTCGAAGGTGAAATACAGCTCTTGGCAGAGAATAGGCTGATGTCAGGCTTCGTGGGCCGCACAGAGAATGAGACAAAGTTCATGGTCACAGATGCAGGCTCAAGCTGAAGCTGTCAGAGGCAGAGAGCAGGGAAAGGCTTTGAGCACAGAATCGGGCCTACTTGCCTGAACTGTAAAAATGGAGTAACTTAGCCATAAAAAGTCGGTGGCCTTTCATACTTAGGAATCGAATATCCAGCCCATTCATGGCGGATCTGACAGAGGACATGTTAACGGTGGACGCACATGTGTTTGCGTCTTCGAAACTGGAACTGGAGGGAACATACATGTACTTGTAACATGCATATAGAACCGTTGGGGTCCAAGATAGGGGACATAACTGATCAGGAAAATCCACATTTCCACAAGTCGAAAACTCAACAACAGGGGTTGACACGCAGTGGAGGGCCCTTGGCTAGGTGCACCGGTAAGCTTTTACCTAGACAGTATTTATTTAGTGGTTATTCAGATACTAAAGCAGGGATACCTTTTGCAGTACTTACATGCCGGGAAGTACGTAGTGAGGAAGTAATAGTTCCCCTAGTTGCACAACATGTATATACATTCGTATAGGGTGCTTGTTAAAAGCTTCCTTGGGTCCAACGAGTGCCAGGCAAACGGGGACGACTTGTAAAAGAGATAAACATGAGTAGTTACTCAACACGAAGTGTTAGAAGGGATGTTGCCTAAGCAGAACTCAAACTTAAACGCATGATGGAGACAATTAGTGACTTGCCTAAAGAGGAAAAACCTGTGTTAAAGGGAGGGTATGCCTAGGGAGATAGCTTACATATTTCACGGAATTCCGTCAATCCAACATGCCTAAGTAAGCAAGGAATGCCCAAGTGATAGGTTGGACCTGTTATTAATTTTATTAAACACACCAAGTACTGCGAAGTAGTGACATTTGAACTCATATCAATGGTACTTCCAGGACACATCTCCTTCAGTACACACACCACCAGACAGGGCTGCTCTCCCCTGGACCAAAGGGAAGCTAAACACCAAAGACGGCATAACGCCAACGTTGGCAACGTTAGGTAAGCTTAAGGCCAGGCAGTGGGCTTGTCCAACTAATGTGATAATGTTAAGGGTTGCAAGCATGCACCAAGAGATGGATCCTCGAGACCATCCAGGACACACAAAAAGACCCGCCCTATAGCCAGGGAGCCAGGCATTTGAGGAAGCTGCCAGCTAACTTGTGGGTTGCGGTCCAATAAGCTGAGGGGAACATGAGGTCAGAGACTATTTGGCTACCATAATTAAGAAGGATTGTTTTGCCGTTCCCACTGCTCAAGAAGGGGCAAGTATTCGTTCATGTGTGATTCAGGATAGTCACCAAAAGGGGGGAATGGCCATTGACATGCCTTGCCAGGATAGGGATAGCCACTCACACTAACTGGCACCTCTAGGAAGATAAATGTTAGAAACACAGACTGGGTGTGCTGGGCCCAAAACCCTTCACTAAAGCTGCAGGGGGCGTCAGGCTGTCAGGTGTCTTTGAGGGACGGGCAAGGGCATTAAAGGGCCGTAGTGCGCGACATAGCATTTGCAGAAGGGTCCCAGCGGATTCACCAAAGGGACTACAGTGAAACATGTGACACAGAATCTGGTAGTCCGACACCATTACTGGTGTAAGTATCAAGGGTCACAGGTGGATAGCAGGGACCGGGCATCTGTGACCAGTCGAACGTTCACTAAGCAGAGTAGGCTGCGTAAGTTGTCACTTCACAAAAGGGTGCAGTGTCTAATAACGGGCAACATACACTTATTCCCTCAATTCTGTTGTGACACCATTACTTATTCGCCAGGGATCAATCGAAAAGAACTATGAAATTGTCTGGTCAATGTGGCGAAGTAATGCACCCTAGAATAAGACCACAAGGTGCCTATTAGCATTCAGTTGGGGACAGGTGAACTTTAGTGGTCTGAATTCACCCCCAGGCTCCCGGGGCATGGAGCTCTGTCGGGAGAGGCGATGGAGCCTGCGCACAAGAGGTTTATCTGCGCAATGCGTAAAATCACTGAGCAGATGGGATTTGGCTTCATTAGACATGGGTGCTACATGCCAAATTCACAGGGTGCTTTGAGGACGAGGGGGTACATCTGTCCAGTATAAGCATGGACATGTTCTTGCTGGATAGAGGAGAGGCCCTAGACATAGCAGGATGTAAGTAGGAATGCCGGCCTTGGTGGGGGGCCCTGGCTGCGACGGTCGCCACACCCAGGGCTGTGGCGGAGTTACATGGCGATCCAGAGGCGGAAAGGTACTCAGGGGTACCCTCTTCAGGATCACAAAGGGTGCTGAGGCCGAATATCCCCAGGAAGTCTTGGCGGTGGACCCTGGGGTGCGACGGTGCCCCATCTATCCTACGGGCGGTTGGAAACCTGCACAACCGGGGGTCGCTTGAACGCTCCGCCCCTCGTGGGGGGGGGTGAGTTATATGGTGGACCAATGTTTCACCGGAGGTGGGAGGGGCTATCCCCTCACCACAACCGCTAAGCACCGATTGGCTAAGACCATGATGCAAGTTGGCCCATCAGGTGGTAGGCCGCGAGGGCCGGCTTGCCTTTGGATCGCCTGTAAGAAAACCCACCATGTTGGCATATTTGGTATGCTAATAAACCTGCAGCAATTTTCTCCACCAAAAAGTTGTCTTGTCTGCTTATTTATGCTTCCTGTATGTTGCTGCGGGAGGGCTGGTGAGTGTGGCCGATATTGGCACTAAGAGCTAAGGAATGATTTTCCTCTTCCCTAAAATAGAAAGATTCAAGCCAAGCCATGAGTGAGAAAACAGATGTCGGTCTGTGACCCACACAAGTTGTTTCTCTGGTGTCTGGGTTTGGGACATGAGTGGAAGAAAAATGTACCGTCAACCATCCACATCTGCTCCGGGACAGAGAAGTGCAACAGTACGTCACTGATCATAAGAAGTCGAGACCCTTGCGTAAGTGCCACTCCCATTCCAGGTTGCAGCAACCAACTCGCTCTTGCTTCCTGTACCTCTCCTATGAAAAGTCTGCTTTGCAGTTGATGTCCAAACAGAAGTATAAAAAAGCCAAGCAAGACTGAACACCATCCCATTACTCCATATCCAAGGAGAGGGTGTGAGGGCCTAACAGTGTCAGCGGATCTCCCTTCGGTTCTGTGGTCATGGAGCCGATGCCCCAACTACTCCTGTTTAGAGTTCCCTAGGCATTCAGCGACTCCTCAGCAAATCAAAGCCTACAAAGGGGCCATGTTTCAGATTTTTAGCCGACTTCCTCTGATGTGTCTAAGGGCCCTAGGGTACCGCAGGAGCCTGCTGCCTCGTTTGTGCCACCCTTGATGCTGTTTGACCTCTTGGGGTCTTTTCTAGATACTGCACTAACTCCGACGCCCACATCTTCCTTTGTATCAGGACCTGTACTGGGCCGTTCCTCCACGACACTTTTAATGATGCCACTGACAGCGACCGAGTATCTGGTGCTGATTCTGATGTCTAACCCCAAACCGACTTCCAACATCATGCTACAAAATTATTGAAGTTTAACGGGTCCAGTGGGTCCGTCACAAAGGGAATCCATTGGATGCTGTTCAGTTGTTTGAAGCGACTGCTCACGATATGCAGTGGTGGCTGTTCGAATTAAACATGTCCAGCAGCAGGGCCCTCTCCCTAACAAACCCATAGCTGGTGATTGTGATGGACACGTCACTACTGTGTTTGAGAGGTCATCTGGGGAAGGTGGAGATCAGAGGACTCTGTGCTCATAGTCCTGGCTCCATATTAGTCTGTTGGAGTTGAGGGCCATTCCTCCTCCTCTGAAGGCCTTCCCTCCAGGGGAGGCCGGTACAGGTTCTCATGGACAATGTCACTCCCATGTAGTATTGAAACAAGCAGGACGGACTGGGATCCTGCAACCTGTGTTAGGAGTCTCTGCGCCTCTACGTTTAGTTGAAACATCAGGGCATTTCCTTGTAAACCAGCTGGAGGCATCCTTGAATGTAAGAGTGCACTATCTAAGATGGTGATATTTGGAAGATAAAGAATGGTGTTTTCATCAGTGAGAACATGGATTAAATATTTTTGTCACTGTCGAGAGTGCCCAGTTACAGTAGTTTTTCGCTATAGAATCTCTGCAAAAGCACTAGGCAGATGAACTGCCCTTGTTTAAGTCACCTGCTCTGATAAGGTTCATGGTTTAAAGTTCTTTATTGTAGTTTCAGTTACAACAGACAGATATGACTGATGGCTTGGGACCACCGGATGTAACAGTTACAACTGTATACTAACCCCATAACTTCCCCCACCCACCCAACCCAGAGCTGGTTGCCCATATAAAGAAAGTAAGAAGAAGAAACCATTGTCCCCCAACTCCCATCCCGAATTAGCAATTGTGAGCGGATGCTGTGTTGCCTCCGACAAGCGGAGTAAGCGTAAATACTTAGGGCATGTGGGGGGTGCTGGAGGGCACCAAGCAAAATGGCCGCACCTCTGTGAGGTTTCTGCTGCTCGGGACAAGATCCATCACTAATCCAATTCTGATCCAGACCCACAAGCCTGAAAAAGCACTGCCGTAACAGCCCTTACCTTCTGCTGCCTCGACCATCGTTCTTCTCGCCGCAACCTAGTCGAGAACTCCAGCAACTGCCTCCTGCCTTGCCGTGCTGGGCCACCACAAAATGGAGGCTGCGATGGTCGTGGCTGCATAAACATCTCTACAGCGCACTGCGGCCCTCCACCTCCTCTTGCACTGCTGACCCGTGGGAGCGCGCGGCTCCTGTCGCCTCGGGAACCGGCGTGTGGAGCATATACAGCCGGCTGCGGCATGCTGGGACCCCCGACGCTGGTGCCCCGCCCGGCTATCGCCGCGGCCCAGGCCAACTGGTCCGTTGCTGCCTGCAGTTCACATCGCTGCCGGGACGCCTCCCCATCCCAGGAGTTCCGGGCGGCGGGCGGGAAGGCGTGGTGGGCTCCGTGCTTTTGCCCGGCTCTGGCACAGCCCTGTCGGGGCCCTGTGGGACCGTGCCACACGACTATACACCCTCGCATTGCCCCACGGACCCTGCCTGCTAATTTGCACCTCTTCAACAATCCCCGCGAGGGAAACGGGACTTAATCAACTCCCAAGTAGATAAACTGTGAGCGCTGGGCCCCCAATGGGCTGCGCCTTTGGACTGCTGACCTGCAGCGTGGCCCCAAACAGCTCTTCACTCCATCTTAGTGGGCCCTGCTATACACACCACTGAACTCAAGCATGGATGTGCACAGGCCTCATTGACCCCTGCCTGTTGATACCTCTGGTCCCCGTGAGACGCTGGGAGTCATATCTGCCGATAGTACTGCGCACTGCCTAAAGAAAGCTCACATTGCTGCATTGCTTCCCTGATCGCCCGCACCTCAGCTGCCAACACTGTGCAGTTTTTCCACCATCCTGCCCTGCCGTGACTGCATGAGCATGATATGGCCGGATTTTTGTCTACCCAATTATCTACAAGAACCCTTTCAGGTCGCCAGGATCTTTTTATTTGCCAAATAGCGTAGAGGGAATAAACACAATTATCAACAGATAACTACCACAGGTTGACATCATTAAAAGACTAAGGACTCAAGATCTAAAATTTCCGAGATTTTATTATGAGCAAAAACATCTGAACATAAAGGCACCTTAGTACAAGGCACAAAAGATAAATGGGCACTAATACAAAAGCTAGCCTATGAAGAATTTGCATTCGACTAAAAATGAAAAGAATTACAGATTCTAAAAGCATTAGATAGAAAATCGAAATACTGATATCAATACTGGGAATCATCAGTCAAAGTCTTTCTGTCCCTACTCTATTCTAAAGTGGCATCCCTACTCAGCATTTCCTCCCATGCAAGAGAATCTCTGGAAAAAGGTGTCAGAAGTGAAACTCCCTAAGAAGTCTTCACTTAGTGAGAGCTCGATCTTCGATGCTCCTTCTAGCTTCCCATCTAAGCCTCGTCTGCTCCACCTACGGGGCACTGTCCCTAATACAAAACCCCAATAATTCAGAACACGCCATTTGACACCCCTCTTCAGCCAGGTCTTCCTCCGGTAAATTTCCATCCAAAGCTGTCCATCTTCCATCGTCCGTTAGCTTGTCCTTGGGTCCCAGGCACCTTCCATCCCAAGAGTTACACTTGCACATTCCAATGCACTCCCCTGTTGGCTCCACACCGTATCTCAACTCCTAAAACAAAGACTTATTCTCACTAACGAGCTAGATGTCCTTGCACCTGCAACAAAAGCATGAGAACGAAAAAGAAAAACTTTTCGCATCTTGAAGTTTTACACTTCGCTGCAACTCAAGCCTTAACCAAGAAAACCCTGCAGGCCTACAACATACCTAAAATAAGAAATAAACAGGCCTTCTCTTCTACATATGCGGTTGGGCCTTATGAAATTAAACACACTACGAACTCACATTCTAGGCATTAACTCAACATTACCATCATGTAAATAAGCAACCTAAACTTTAATTCTAACATGACACACATTTAATTCGCATTACATTGATTGTGAAACCTAATCAGCTACGTTATAATGAATACATTCACGATAACTTGCAACGTTAAACTTCACAAAACGTTATTACATTCTAATACTTCTATGTTACATGATTATAGCAAATACATTTCTATAACGCTTCTAAATATACATTGATTATATGCGGGTGCCGACTAACAGTGAATATGGTGCACCCCTGCAAATCTCAGAATCTCATGGCGCTCTATCAGTTCCCCCCTTTGATGACATATTGTCATCACACCATCTCAACCTCATTCCCTTTGGAGAAAGAACCGACCTAAACAGTGGTAGTAGCCATTCTACTCTGTCGGAACCCCTCCATCCTCTTAAGGTTCTGATATTGACTGTCCTGCAGTCTCGCCATTCGTCTCTCATTCGCCCTGAGAGCTCTCTCAGCCTTATTTCCCCTATACCACTTATAGGCCCTTACGAGTCCCCATAAGCAAATCACACAAACCACAGCAATAACTAGTGGCTTCAGTACAAACCCGAGGAATCCCTTTCCCAAGTCTGCAAACCAACCTCCAATACGACCAAATCCTTTACCAATCTTCTCCCACACATTCTCTTCAGTCAACTCCGTAATCTCTTGATGAATCGTCGTGATGTTATCTATATACCTCTCCAAATCCTTGCTATTGTCTGGAATATACGTACAACATTCCTGAACTTTCAACAATTTACAGACTCCGCCCTCTTTTGCCAATAACACGTCTACAGCAAGACGATTTTGCAAAACCATCGTTCTTATCGATAACATCTCCCCATCAACCAACAACAATGATCTCGAAGTGTTCATTGACAATTCATCAACCACAGTCGCCAACTTTCTTATTTTCACATCGTTCAAGATCACTCCCAAAACTGGTATCATTGCTCCAAAGATATCACCAATCACTGCACCTGCACTTGCAGCCCTTCGTACTATTGAAAGATTTCCTGTCTCCAACAGATTTAAATCCTCTGTATGGTAAATCTTCGGGAAAATGATAGCCAAGTAGCATGTACCATACCAATTCGCAGGCAGTCTCACATATGCATTCTTTCCGCATACAAAATACACCGTTGCAATCACTTGCACCGGACCTTGCAAAAAGTTCTTAGCGGAATCTTCCATGGTAAAGGTATGATCACCCGTACTATGTCCCACTGAAACCTTATCATAATAGGTCTGAGGACGTCCCACATACAAATTCCCCTTCTGCACTTAATCTAATGCTATAGGTCCATAACTTCCTTTGGATCTATGTAATCTCTCCTCCTCCGTCCAATCTACTGGACTCCCTCCTGCATTTCGTGTCTGGGTTAGTTTTCTATATCTATCCTCAATCTGGCCAATAAACTTCTTTTCAGTTTCGGACAACAAGCAAGTCAAATTATGTCTATGAGCATAAGCTGTGTCTAAACTCGTAGTCGGTATGAAATAAGTCCGAAGTCTGTCTTCTGAATTATAATAATCATACTAATTCAAATGCTTAAATGCCGGAACTTCAGGAAGTACTGCATCATAATTGGAAAAGAAATACTCAAACTGTTTCCTTTCATAAAACAGGCTAAGCAATAAACTGCAAGAAATCCCATATGTTAGTGGAAGATGATGGTACCTAATACCCTCATCTACAGAAGAAGGCAACAGCATACACACATAGCAATCCTTCGCATCCATCGCATCAACATACTCATACAACAGCTTCGCATAAGCATTAAGTTTGAAATCTCCCCTAGATAAGTCTACATGAAATCTACGACTTTCTTCAAGTGTCAAAGCTTTTTGAGCTCCTACAGTAAACTCTTTTTGGCTGGAAGTGCTAGGTGTAGGTGTCCCCTGTACCTCCCCCTCCTGCTCGTGTGACACTACATATGAGGCTACAACTACAGCAACTATAACAGCTATCACTACCCCTAAAAGCGTACCCATCACTAATTTAGCCCTACGTTGAGTATTTCCAGCTTCTGCCATTTTCGAAAAGTTCTCAGAATCCACTTCGATGACAACAAGTAAAAGTCTCTTTCTCATTCGAGTGTCTCTAGTCAGATCAGTTCAATCACCACACCCTGCAGCTGGAAAACCCCTAGCAATTTTCGGTTCCTTATTTACACAGTCCAAAAAAAGACTTCCCTAGCCTTCTCTCGTTTTATCTAACAGGAAAGTCCCTAAATTTGTTCTTCTTCCACTCGGGTCTAGGTTATCTTCTTTCAGACTTATATACAACAAAAGTTCGCCATCAGTCCATAACAATATACGGTCCCAAAAGCTCCAGGACCCCCTTCAGAATTTCAATTTGAAGTGTCATCAACTCCTGAGGGGCTGGTATGACAACAAAAGTCAGAAAGGCTAAGGTTTCCAAAATCAGTTCACGAATTTTACTCAGAAACGGTGGACTTGGAATATTGAGGGTCAATATCCCATCGATCTCCAGTCCTGGAATTTTCAGCAACACTTCTACCCTCAGATTCAGAGAACTGCTGACCAGCGTCAAGGATTTCAGCCTCCCCGTGCTTGGTATGCCTGGCATCAGTCACAACGTATGTCCACTCTGATGAGGCGTACCTTCTACACGGCACTCTTGCTCTCCTCGACTTTCTCAGGCCACCTTGAGCTTGCTCGTCAGCCTCCTCTGATTCGGACGTTTCAAACTGGGGCAAGATCTCTAACTGGTGCCACTCGCAAGTTTACCCGTCTCTGAACCCACGGGCCAAACTCTTTCGGCTTCTGTGACACTTCTGCTCTCCCTTCGAATACCCTGTGCACTATTATCTTCTTCGGCAGAGTTTGACTCTACTCCACCCACAGCAGCACTTTCTTCATCCGAGTCAGATTCGGGGCTTCGACTTGCACTTCCCCTTTCAGCTCGGTCTGGTGCACAACCAACTGCATCAGCAACCCTTACAGCTTGACTTGCCCCCCCGATGGCTCTGCCACCTCAGCTGCATTTTCATTCACGAGAGGAGCTGTATCTTCCAAGGGTGCTGGAACTCTACGGGTATGGGAGGCATGCACCCAGTTTGGCAATCCCCCACACTTCACTGCTGTATTCATTACCAGGATTATCTGGTATCGCCCACGCCAACGAGCATCCAGGCAACTCTTCCTCATGTGTTTACGTACAAGTACCCAATCCCCTGGGCACAAGTCGTGGCACAGGTCACTTGCGGCTGCAACAGCTGCTGCTTGCACCTGCTGAGACACAGAACGGACTACGTCAGCCAGGCCTTTACAGTAGTCGAGAATCAAATCATCAGTGATGTTAATCAAAGCAGTGGCAGGTATCGCTGGCAAGCGCATCGCTCTTCCCATGAGGATCTCATGGGGCGACAATCCAGTCCTCCTATCAGGCACACTACGGAGACTCATGAGAACCAATGGTAATGCGTCTGGCCATTTCAAAGAGGTCGAGGAACACACTTTAGCCATTCGGGCTTTCAAAGTCCCATTAACTTGTTCCACAATCCCAGAAGCCTCTGGTCGATAACTGCAATGCAAACTTTGGTCCACATTCAAGGCTGCACAAAGCAATTTCATAACCTCACTATGGAAATGCGTTCCTCTGTCTGATTCAAAAGAGGTCAGGAAACTGAACCTCGGGATAAGCTCTCTCAGTAGTAATTTGGCTACGGTGAGTGTGTCACATCTACAAGTTGGGTAAGCCTCCACCCATCTAGAAAAGACACATACTACAACTAATATGTACCTCAACCCATTGCATCTTGGCATCTCAATGAAATCCAACTGCATTCTGTTGAAAGGCCCACCTGACCTCCCAATATGACTCGGAGTCACCGCTGTCCTTTTCCCTACATTCATTTGTTGACACGTAACACATCTCTGACACACAGCTTCAGCTACTGCACGTAACTTGGGATTGTACCATGTTTGCCAAAACACTCGCACCATCGCATCTCTGCCAAGATGCACAGCACCATGTATCAGTCTTGCCACTGGATTCAACAGACATTCCGGCAACACAGCTCTTCCATCATTCGAAACCCACACATCCACGTCTCCCTTCTCACATCCCGCTCGCATCCAACTATCCCGTTCTTGGTCAGAAACCTCATCTTGCAACCGTTTCAGTTCTTTCCATGTATCAGCCATGGCTAGCATCACGTTGAAATCGGTTCTTTCTTGGCTCTCCTCAATATGCCTTTCAGTGAATGTGCATCCCTGCTCTGCACAAAATCGAGCAACTTCATCTGCATAGTTATTTCCTAATGACACAAAATTATTTCCCTTTGTGTGTGCCGAACACTTAACAACTGCGATTTCCTCTGGACATTGCAACGCTTCTAACAACTGCCTCACATAATCCCCATTTCTAATGGGCGAACCAGAAGATGTCATAAACCCTCTCTGTGACCATAGCTGTCCGACGTCGTGAACGACACCAAACCCATACTGACTATCAGTATAAATCGTTATACGGATTTTGTCAGCAGCCAAACGGGCACGGGTCAAAGCAATAAGTTCAGCCACCTGTGCGGAGTATACTCCTTCTAAACAAGCGGCTTCAACCACTCCAGTGATGGTACATACAGCAAACGCTGCTTTCAGTCTCCCAGCACTGTCTCTTTAGCAGGAGCCATCCACAAAGAAAGTCTCATCTGAGACTGGAAGCGGCTCATTGACAATGTCAGGTCTCGGTTTGGAGTACAAGTCAGTCACATCGAGACAATCATGGTCCTTACAATCTTCATCATCTACATTTGGAATAGGCAACAGTGTAGCAGGATTTAAAACAGAACACCTCTTCAGCGTCACATTTTCTGCAGCAAGGATGACCTGTTCATAACGAGTCAACCTATTATTCGTGAGGTGCTGTGTTTTAGTCCTAGTCATCAACAGTTCGACAGAATGTGGTACATAAACAGTAAGCGGGTGACCCATTACAATGCTCTCACATCTTTCGATACGGACACCTGTTGCAGCAACGGATTTGAGACATCCGGGCAACGCAGAAGCTACTGGATCTAAAGTAGCTGAAAAATAGGCAACTGGTCTACGGACATTTCCATGAACCTGGGTTAAAACTGCCAATGCACAACCCTCTCTCTCACAGCAGAATAAGGCAAATGCCTTGTTGTAGTTTGGCATTCCCAAAGCTGGAGCGCCACACAAAGCTTCTCTCAGCCTCAAAAACGACCTTAAACAGTCTTCGTCCCATGGTACCGGATCACTCACATCCTTACGCGTCAGCCACTGTAAAGGCTTCGCTTCAAAGGAAAAGTTTGGGATCCATTGGCGACAATAACCAACCATTCCCAAAAACATTCGAACTGCCCTCTGGGTAGTAGGAACAGGCATTTTCAGAATAGCCTCAATGCGATCTGGTGACACCTTTCTCTTGCCTTTCTCAATTCTGTGACACAAATACTGCACTTCGCTCAAACAGTACTGCAGCTTATTTGGAGATACTTTGTGCCCATTCTGCGCCAGGTAATTCAACAGAGCTACGGTATCTATCCTGCAGGCGTCTTCAGTCTTTGACGCAACGAGCAGATCATCAATGTACTGCACGAGAACAGAGTTCTGTGGCAGCACAAGACCTTCGAGATTCTTCTTCAAGATCTGATTAAAGATAGACGTGCTTTCTGTATACCCCTGTGGGATACGACACCACGTTAACACACGGTTTTCCAGCCAGAAAGCAAAAAGAAATTGGCTCTCCTCGTGTAGAGGAATCGAGAAAAAGGCTTGACACAAGTCGACCACTGTGAACCATTCAGCTTCACATGGGATCTGAAACAGAATCACAGACGGATTCGGTACCACTGGACAACATAGAACAACTATCTCATTAACTTTTCGCAGATCTTGTACGATCCGGAACTTCCCACTCAGTTTCTGTAGTACCATAATAGGCGAATTGCATGGGCTACCCATGATTTCCTTCAGAATTCCCTGCTTGATCATAGACTCAATTACAGGCTTAATCCCTGCAATTGTTTCCGGTGACAAATTGTACTGAGGCGTCCTAGGGTACTCTACATTTGGCTTAATCTGGATTTTCACTGGGTCTACTCCCTTGACTAATCCAATCTCCTCTCCACTGAGGTCCCATACATCAATTGACACTGAATCCCTCAGATCAAGTGGAAGTTCCTCCACCGTCAATGCTGGATACATTTCCACACACACACGCTGATTTGCAACCTTAAAGGTCGCATCATCATCCCTCGTCTGTACTTCCACTCCCTTCGGGGTACAGTAGATGGTGCAGTTGAGCTTGGACAATAGGTCTCTACCCAACAGGCAAACTGGACTAGAATCACACACGACAAACTGGTGTCGATCGCTGAAATTCCCTGTCTTGACTGGTATTGGCTCTGTCAACGGATTAGTGAGTCTCTTATTGGCCACGCCAACGACTTGGATAGATTGTCCAGAAAGGGGTAGGTCTGGGACCACTGCAGATCTTACAGTCGATCGTGTAGCGCCCGTATCAACCAAAAAGGTCGTAGGGTGACCATCAATATCTGCTTCCACAAAGGGTCCCCTCTGATCTACCTCTAGGACAGCTCCAAGCGCGCAATCCTCTTCCCATCTCGAGCAGGGTCGTGCCAATTGGTCTAGATCGTTTTCCTCACTCCCCTCAAACATAGGCATCTGCAAATATGTCCGAGCTCCCTGTTGCATGTTCTGTATCTTGGGTGGTTGGGGAATCTGCATCTGCGGAACACCCGTCCCCCCTTTGACCATCTTAGGTCGAGTCACTGTGGGGACCACAGTCTAACTCTCCTTCCTGTTGTATCTGGTTCAACGGATTCAGAGGACACTCGCGTCTCCAGTGTCCAATCTGGTGACACAGGTGACATGCTGTAGTCTTTTTCAGTGTCGCCACATCCATTCCTGTCTTAGGGTCTATGGACTTTGGCCTTCCCTGATCTTGGGCATTCTGCCCTCCTCCTTGATCATTTCCCTGTCTCCTTCCCAATGTTCCCCCATTAGGCTGTCCCTGGGCTGTTTGCATCTGCACGAGCATCAATTTATCCTTCAACTTCCTGTGCTTGGTTTCTATTTCATCACTGCAGTATCTAGAATACCGTAAAATCTCATCTACATGCTTATTCTGCCAACAAATCAAATGCTGCTGTATCATGAGACTAACCTCTGGCCTCAATCCCAACACAAACTTAGAGAAAAACTGTCCCATGTCTTTCGTATCCAACACATCTAGACCACTGTACTGTTTAAAAGCCTGCAAAAGTCTCTCATAAAACTCATGCACAGTCTCCTTAGGCTCTTGCATGGTCCTATCTATCTTCACCCAATCGATGTCCTGAGGTGAGATCTTCGACTTCAACCAAGTAATCACCTGTTCAAACTTTTTCATCACTATAGGCGACGGACCATTCGAAACCGGGTCCCTGTCAGGCTCCGAAGTCGGCCACTCAACAGCAATTTTACATGCCGACCACAAATCACCCGGGACCACAATGTCGAACAACGTGTTCAGATCAATCCACAATACCTTCGAAATTTTGACAAAGCGATCAACTTGCTTATACCACTCCACAGGTTTCTCCCTAAGTCGGGGAAAATCATTGGTGAAGGCAGCCAAATCACCCCTACTCCAAGGTACATTGACATATCCTCCATTCTGCACCTCCCGTAAAGGGTAATTCCCTATCTCCGTCATCCCTCCACCCGGAGGTGGCGTCTCTCCAATTGTTCTCTCAGAGCTTTTCTTCCCACTTGTCAAGCATAACCCATGCACGCATTGCTATGATGAGATCCTCGATATGGGTTCTCAATCCCATGATTCTTTTCTCTTCTAGTTCCTGATCACTGTACTGCAACCTATGACTTCCTTGCAATGATTTTGTTTTAGACAAATCTACCTCATACCGCGTGGCCAAATCTGACAATTTCTCATGAGCAGTTCGTGCTTTGCGAGTCACATCCTTCGCTACAAAAAACAATTCATCTTGTTCATACATTAAGACTCTCTCAAGAGGTAGATTCCCACTTATTATCTCATCCACCTCTGCCTTCAATCTTACAACGCCTAACATCCTCCCTTTCAGGGCTCCCTTCAGTACTTCTCGACAAACCACGCCATCCCTTTCGTCATACCTACATTCTCGTTCCGATGACCTACTCTCTTCTGACATACTCAAAGGAACAGAACGATTCACTATTGTGCCTCGTTCGCTCTCTGCTGTTATCACACTCTGGCTCTGGTTTCTCACTGGTGGTGTCCACATTCGCAAATCTGATTTTGACTCGGCCAAAGACCTTGGTCTTACTGGTCTCGGCTCTCCCTGTCCCCTGGAGGAGTCTGCTGTGGCTGGAAATGGTGTACTTCATTCTATAGACTTCGGAGTCTGCTCCATCCCACTTATTGACCCACTTCCCTCGGTCACACTCCTCACACCAACAGCTGACTGTACTGAGCTTCCAACCTTCTCTTGATCTGGGTCGTAAACAGAAACAATGGGTCCAATAGTGACCGGTACCCTCAGAGCATCAGGCAACCTTGCACCTCTCCCAACCTCTGCGCTAGCTACATACTGATTTCTAGTATCCTCAGCTCCTGTCGAGATCTTTCCTTCTACTCTCACCTCTGACTGAGTTGGTACTCCCCCAGTCCCTTCCATCGGGGCTGACCTCCCTTCCGGGGCATCTGGGTTGTATGGAGGTGGTCTTTCCGACAATAACCTCTCTAGTAGGCTATCATCAGTATCACTGTCATCCTCATCGTCCGCTGCCTTCACTTTTAAACCATCTGTCTTTACCAATAAAGGATACAATCTGTGTCCTTCTATTGCCTGTACTCTCCATCTTTTCTCTTCTGCATCCCATCTGGCATCCTGGAACGCCTTGATTGACTTTTTCACCCTTTCCTGGCCTCTATCTCTTTTCCTATCATGCGCTGCTCTAATCCACGCATGCAATGCCTCAAATAGTGTTGGCCTCGGCAGAGGTCGTAAAGCCGCCATTACGGACTTCAACTGGTACAACACGTCCAACTTGAATGAACCATATCTCGGGAAAGCTAATTCTCCTTCTCCTTGGGTAACTTTATGCCAATTTTCAAGCCAAATTATAGTATGCAACCCCACATTTCTTGCCATATAATGTGCCGGAGTATCCTCTGGAGGGGCTTCTTCTCCCCCACGAGTAACCACATGTTTGTCACCTCTACACAACTCTCGGAACACTTTAAAGCACTTCATTGTGACCAAATTTTGAATGCACACAATATTTTCGTTTACTTCCTGGTATTAATCCACCAATGACAACGCGGCTCACACCAGCCGACCTATCGCAGCGCGACACCCTCTGACGTCACTTTTTCCTCCACTCGCAGCAGCTCCCCTCCTTCACAACTCACGTCTCACTCTTACATCTGTCCCATTCATACGCTGAAATAACCGTTTGTCCCAAACAAGTTACTTCTCTGACTGTACGTCCACAGTCTCTCAAAGTTGTCGACCTCGGTTGGCAACTGTCTGTCCCCGTCCGGCCAGACAGATCGCCTCTGATAGGTTACAAATACTCAGATCCACATACCACAACCCACGACCAGCGTCGCCTCTTCATGCACTCACACAATCGCTCCCCCTATCTCGGTCCAGGTGATCGATGGCGCATCACGATCTCCTTAGGGTGGTCAACAAAATCTACCGCGGGTGTCTTCTACACCCAATCGCTTAAGCTACTCGTCGAGCCTAAGACTTTCCCGGGCTGCGCGCGCTCACAGCCTGATCTCACAATCACTCAACATTCACACCAACTCCGCAAGACATCACAAAACAAATCAACACCGCAATCTACAACATCTCGCCCTGTTCATACTCACTCCTCGAACCGCTGCTTCCTGCCGCACTGCTACTCTCCGTCGATGTCCATCAGCCGCTGCCGTCCTCTGCTCACCATCTGATGATTCACCATCACTTAGCGTCTATGGGCCTCAAGGATCACTTATCCTAAACTAGATCTTCCCTCGCTATCGGAAATAACCATCCTCTGCTACCAACGGATAGGGCCGGATTCTTGTCTACCCGTTTATCTACAAGAACCCTTTCAGGTCGCCAGGATCTTTTTACTTGCCAAATAGCGTAGAGGGAATAAACACAATTATCAACAGATAACTACCACAGGTTGACATCATTAAAAGACTAAGGACTCAAGATCTAAAATTTCCGAGATTTTATTATGAGCAAAAACATCTGAACATAAAGGCACCTTAGTACAAGGCACAAAAGATAAATGGGCACTAACACAAAAGCTAGCCTACGAAGAATTAACATTCGACTAAAAATGAAAAGAATTACAGATTCTAAAAGCATTAGATAGAAAATCGAAATACTGATGTCAATACTGGAAATCATCAGTCAAAGCCTTTCTGTCCCTACTCTATTCTAAAGTGGCATCCCTACTTAGCATTCCCTCCCATGCAAGAGAATCTCTGGAAAAAGGTGTCAGAAGTGAAACTCCCTAAGAAGTCTTCACTTAGTGAGAGCTCGATCTTCGATGCTCCTTCTAGCTTCCCATCTAAGCCTCGTCTGCTCCACCCACAGGGCACTGTCCCTAATACAAAACCCCAATAATTCAGAACACGCCATTTGACACCCCTCTTCAGCCAGGTCTTCCTCCGGTAAATTTCCATCCAAAGCTGTCCATCTTCCATCGTCCGTTAGCTTGTCCTTGGGTCCCAGGCACCTTCCATCCCAAGAGTTACAGTTGCACATTCCAATGCACTCCCCTGTTGGCTCCACACCGTATCTCAACTCCTAAAACAAAGACTTATTCTCACTAACGAGCTAAATGTCCTTGCACCTGCAACAAAAGCATGAGAACGAAAAAGAAAAACTTTTCGCATCTTGAAGTTTTACACTTCGCTGCAACTCAAGCCTTAACCAAGAAAACCCTGCAGGCCTACAACATACCTAAAATAAGAAATAAACAGGCCTTCTCTTCTACATATGCGGTTGGGCCTTATGAAATTAAACACACTACAAACTCACATTCTAGGCATTAACTCAACATTACCATCATGTAAATAAGCAACCTAAACTTTAATTCTAACATGACACACATTTAATTTGCATTACATTGATTGTGAAACCTAATCAGCTACGTTATAATGAATACATTCACGATAACTTGCAACGTTAAACTTCACAAAACGTTATTACGTCCCAATACTTCTATGTTACATGATTATAGCAAATACATTTCTATAACGCTTCTAAATATACATTGATTATATGCGGGTGCCGACTAACAGTGAATATGGTGCACCCCTGCAAATCTCAGAATCTCATGGCGCCTCATCAGTTACCACATCAAGAAGAGAGGCGGACTGACCCTGCTGGCCTGGGTAACTGCAGGCCCCTCTATACTACGCACGGCTACGTCGCTGGACTCCATTGGGACAGGGGAAAGCACTAAACGCGGCAACCAACACCCCCTATCTAGTGCCGCCCCCTGCTACCTCCTCGACCCGATCTGACGCTTCTTCCCCCCCTGAGAAGTCACCATCCCGACATGGGCCGCACAGACGCCAAACATCCCGAACTGAACTTTGATACCTCCTCATTGCCATACAATCAAGCCTTACCTCCATCGAAACAAAAATGGACACCATGAATGCGCGCATTGACTCTCTGACACACAAAAGTGACCAACACGAAGAGAGGCTCAAAGAAACCGAACAGCGCATTTCCGACTTAGACGATGCCTCCGCCACCACCATCACTAAAACACTTGATATGGAGATAGTGCTGAAACTCATAGCAGCAAAAAATGAGGACTTGGAATCGCGCTCGAGGCGCAACAATCTGTGAATTTTAGGTGTACCAGAATCTACTGCCACTGGCAAGATGGAGGACTATGTGAACACATGCTAGTGGCCGTCTTTGGAAGGGTGGCATTCCCCTCAGTGTTTATCGTAGAAAGAGCGCACCATTCGCTGGCTCCCCATCTGGTACTGGGAGCCATTCCTCGTCCCATAGTCGCTAGGATCCTCAACTACCGGGATGTCACCTTTCGTCTCGCCAGAGAACGCAAAAAGGTAATATTCGATGGTACAGAAGTCTCCCTATACCCTGACTTCACATTGGCTGTTCAAGAAAACCGACAAAAATTTCTCCCAGTAAAGAAGAAACTCCAACAACTGAACATTGAGTATGCTCTTCCCTGCGCGCCTCAAGATCAACCATCAGGGAAAGCAGCACTTCTTTACGAACCCGCAACACATCTATGACTTCTTGAAAACTGCCAGGACTGTCGAAAGACTGATCCTCCCCACCCAGGCGCATCCATGATGATGGAGGCACGTCAGATGTGGAATGACACCTCGGCCCAGATCCACCGTGCTCACATATACCCTGGCGGGACAGGGTTAGAGACGGCAAAACCCTCCGTTGATTTCTCTGTATTGACTGCGGGCTCGCACAACCCACACTGAACTGCGACGCAAAATCCCCCGCTTGCGGAGACATCCGCCATGGACTGGAAAAGATTACCACTAATACATCCTGAGCACCCTTGCTAATGCAAGGAGGTACTGGCTGCCTTCTCTCTACCACCCACTCAGATGAACCCTAAACAAACTTAGTTTGAAATGGTTCATGTGTTGGAATCAATCTCCCCTGTTGGGAGCTGGACACAAAGGGACCTTAGGGAGGGGGGAGGGACACACCACAGCAGGTGTGGGTTGCTGATGTGGGAGGTCATTGGGACAGTTTTGTATCTCTTGGTACTGCATTAATCCGCCCGTACCATCTATTCAGATTCTATTACATGCCACTATCAATATGCACAACAACCATGGAGACCCGACCTAGCCCCCCCAAATATAATGTTATGACATGGAATGTGCGCGGTCTGAGTGATCCCCGCAAGCACAGACACATCCTGTCCTACCTGGACCACCACAATATCCACTGCGCCATGCTTCAAGAAATACATCTCGCTCCCACCACAACCGTCACATTTGCATTGTGTTGGGCGACCTGCAGATGCTTCTCATCCTATTCCTCTTACGCCAGGGGCACGGTTATCCTAGTGAAACGTACAGTTCCCTACACTCCCATCGGCTCCTACGGTGACCCACAAGGATGGTACAGTATCCTTTGGGGGCGACTGGCCACCCAATCCATAACCCTGGTCTCTTGCTATGGGCCTAACACTGATGATCCGGAATTCTTTCGGATACTTTGGGGCAAAATACTTGACATTGGATCCACACACTTGGTATGGGGGGAGACTTTAACGTCACCTTAGACCCGACATTAGACAGATTGCACCCACAGCCTCATCACTACTCTAACGCACATTACACCTTCAACCGCATTGTGGGGGATCATGATCTGATTGACGCTTGGTGTACCCTTCACCCACAAACTTGAGAGGGTTCCTGTTTCTCCACAGCTCACTCCTCCTGGTCGCGCATAGATGGGTGAATACTCACCAAAGGTTTGGCGCCCTGGCTAACACACGCCTCTCACCTTTCGAGCACATACTCCGATCACTCGCCTGTCCTCCTCACCCTCACGCCACTTCATGAGGAATCACCCTATATGTCCTGGTGCCTCACCCACAGGCCCTCTTAGACCCCGTTTTTAAGGAAGAACTGGAACAAGAGATTACTGATTCTTTCCCCTGAAATGATGGCTCCGTCCCACAATACTCCACAGAGTGGGAGGTCTTTAAGGTCACCATACGTGGAATCTGCATTGCTAAGAGTGGGGGTGTTCTGCCTATTTGTGCACCCCTGCGGTCCCTCGGCGCTCCGCCTCCACCACTGTACAATGCACTACCAGTGCCTGGCACAATCTAGCTAAAATACTACAATGCACACTGATGTACTCCCCTCTACTTCCTATTCCTGGTAAGCATGACCTCCCGGTCACACAATAGGGGGGATGCCGCCGACTCCTCAGCAAACTAGCCGTTCAGACCTGGGGCCAAATTTACATTGGGGGAAAGTTTTGTACCAGCGAAGAATTTTTTGGCTCCACATCTCCCACCCCATTGGAGCGTTTCTATTATGTTAGATTGCATCAGGATGTGAGGGCCCTCACTCCCTGCTTCCCACAGGCGCCCCCCACCATGACTCCTCTACACGCAATTCTACAACAAACTGCTCCCACACACATTGTGTCACTGCTATATCGTACTGTACAGAGAGACAGGACATACAAACCCCCCTTAGCCAGATGCAGATGGGAGGAGGAATTAGGCTCGCCCCTCACCGATGAACAGTGGCCCTTCTGCTGCAGGCAAACTGGAGGCATCTCTGCTAGCAGCAGATTGCGTATCATCCATTATAAATACGTCCATCGTCTTTATTACACGCCTGCGTGCTTACACCGCCTGCGTCTCTGAGACAGTGATCGATGTGATCGCTGCTGGAGCCCAGGAGCAGATTTTAGACACAGAGGTGCTGGCAGCACTAGACCATATGACATGACTATATATCCCTGACGACCCCCTAACTGCACTCTTAGGATACACTGAGACGCTGGCCGTCAAGATACGCAAGTACACCTCCCTGGCACTCCTCCTCGCCAATAGATGGATCGCTTGCAGATGGGGAAGAGGGAGGGCACCTAAATTAAAAGATTGGCTACAAGATCTCATCTACTGCCAAGAACAATTACACATTTATGCGGAACTTCTACTTCCTCCTCTCGCCCACATGACATATGGGACCCCCTCCAAATGTATTTATTGGAACACACCGCTGCCACGGACCCAGATGTTACCCCATGCTCCACTGCAACAGAATCACACCCCAGGGAGCTAAATTGAAGCATTGAGGTCCCTACCTAGGCCGAGAGTCACAGCCCGGGAGGGGTGACAGGTCCCCAGGTGACGTTCCTCCATACCTCACCGCGCAAAATCTGTTAAAATACACGGGCATCTTTCACCTGAAAAAGTCATTCCACCTGACGCGGCCGGCCCGAAGTGGTTGTAGGCGGCTTGCTGTGTAACCCTTCCCTGTCTACAATGCTTTAAGATACATTACTTTACGCTGCTGGCCCGCCCAGGGTTGTAGGCATCATGCTATGATCCATACTTATTGCTTCTAATAAAGGTTTTGAAAACTTTAAAAAAAAAAAAGTACTTAGGGCATGTACATTTGCGAATATCTGTTGTCAGAAGGGTTGAGAAAGGTTTCCAAAGCTTGGGGAATGTTGAGCCTTGATTCATTAATGTGAGGGTGATTCGCTCCATCCCCATTATATACCACAGTCTGTGTAACCAGCCCTGATGTGTGGGAATGTGTCTAGTGCCCCAATGCATTAGTATATTCTGGAGGGCTGCCAGTTGTGCTAGTCCAATCTGTCTGCCTCTGCGGACGGTAGGTGCGTCAGGGAGAGATTTCTGTTTCTAAGTGTATGTCTATGTCTTTAAGGATCTGTGCCCAATATGTGGCCAGCTTCGGGCATTCCCACAGTATGTGTAGTAACATGCCTGGAGATCAGCATTGGAGCCGACACTCAGGTGATTTGGATGGTGTGTGCTTGTGTAGTCTAATGGGGTGAGATACCAATATGTTATTATTTTAGTAGCCGTTCAATGACTGGGATGTTACGGGCTGTGTGTCGAGCGTGTTAGTAGATATCTTCCCATTCCTTCGAGGACAGCTACCGACCTATCTCTACTCCCACCACTTTTGGCCAGGGGATTTCATAGTTGTGCTTTAGGGGGCCAGGAGCCTATACAGAATGGTAATGAGGTGTGTATCTGTCATGCTAGAAAGCAGCCAGCACTCATATGGAGTGAGGTGTCATTGTGCCCCTGGGTGGATTGTGGGCTGCATTACCCAGTAGTGAATCTGGGTGTAGTGCCACCGCTCGCCTTCCAGGAGTCTGTGTTCTTGGAAGAAGGAATCAAATGGGATGGGGCCTTCTGTATCAAACATGTGTCCCACCGATCTACATCTCACTTAGTTCCAGCCGTGAAACAAAGGGTCTGTTAGGGCCAGAGTAAAGTTGGGGTTCCCTACTATGGGTGTTAGGGGGGAGGGAAAAGAGGTGAGGTGCTTTCGGGTCACCACACTGTCCTACCTTGCTAGTGCTGGCTTAGTGAGAGACAAGGTATATAAGTTGGGGGGCCCTGCGTTCTTAGGAAGAAAGGGTATCTTCCACAGGGGTTGCCCTGCGAGCGCCCTTTTCATAAAAAGTCAGTGTTTTTCCGACTCCGCACGTGAACACTCGACAAAGATTCTTAGTTGGGCGGCCTTGTAGTATTGGACAAGGTCCGGAACCCCTAATCCGCCCTCCAAGGGGGACCTATAAGCTAGATCTCTGCGGAGTCGGGGACGTTGATTCAAATTGTTGTGGAGGGAGCGAAGTTAGCCCAGTGGTGGTTCTAGTGTTAGTACCTGGAATAAATACAAGATCGGGGTAAGAATGGCATTTTCACTGCAGCTATCCTCCTAAGACAGGAGAGGTAGTGGTGCCACCAGCGACTAAGGTCGGAGTGCACCTGACGGATCAGTGCGCAATAATTGAGGGCCACTGTCAAGGGTATCGTAGAGGTGATCTGGAGTCCAAGGTACATAATATGTGAAGTGGCCCACTGTAGAGGGAAGGTTTGTCAAAGTGTAGTTAGCAAGTGCTGTTGCAATGTTAGGTTAAGGGCTTGCGATTTGTGAATGTTCATTTAGAAACCTGCTACTTGGCCAAATGCTGCAGCTCATCGGGAAAGGCCGCTAAGGAAGAGGCCTGATTCTCTAAGGTCACCAGTATGTCATCGGCATATAAACTGATTGTATGGTAGTCACCACCGAACTCGATTCCCTTAATTGCAGGATGGGATCGGACTCTATGTGCCATGGGCTCCATGCATAGGGCAAAGAGTAACGGTGATAGAGGGCACCCTTGTCTTATGCCCCTATTAATTGTAAATGGAAAGAAGGAATGGCCATTCACCCGAATTACTGCGGTAGGGTTGTCGTAGGTGCTGGAGATCAACCTTTTGCAATGTATTGCCTATACCGAAATGCTCTAAGGTGGCCTCAAGATAGGGCCAGTGGACTCTGTCAAACGCTTTCTCAGCGTTGAACGATAAGAGCATTCGTTTTTAGCCATGTCTCTGAGCCTTAGCTACAAGATGAAGGACCCTGTGTGTGTTGTCGCAGCATTTACGTTGCAGGACAAAACCTGCTTGATACGGGTCTATAAGGCCCAGCAAAAGAGGGTTGAGACGTTCCGCTAAGATACCTGTAAACATTTTTTTAACATCAAAGTTTAAAAGGGAAATTGGTCTATAAGAGGAGCATTGGGTTTTACCTTTCCCCGGTTTGGGGATCACTACGATGTAGGCCACCTTCATCGATGGGGGGAGTGTTGTTGAATTCCTAAGGGCATTGAAGAGTTGGGCAAGGAGGTGTGCCAGGATTGGGCAGAATGTTTTGTAAAAGATGGCTGGGAAGCCATCCAGGCCAGGGGATTTGGAAAGCTCTAGGCGGGCTACACAAGAGATGACCTCCTCAACTCTAATAGGGCAGTGCAGATCTTCTCTCTGTTCCGAAGTTAGGGTAAATGTATATGCTTCTTGAAGGTATGTCGGTATCCCCTCTGACATGAGGTTTTATGCCATGTATAGCTCTTGATAGTAATCTCTAAATGTCTCTGCTATGTGGGGGTCTTAGGTCTGTGCCCGACCCTCGGAGTCCAGGTCGTCCTGGACCCGATGCTCCTGCCGATGAATCCTCAACCTGTTGGCCAGGAGGTGCCCAGCCCTGTCTCCTCCGACATAATATTGATACTTTAAGCAAAGTGCAGCATACTCCGCCCTATCTGTGTCAGTACCAGCTCATTGGGTTCTAGCGGCCTCCAGCTGTCTCCATACCAGGGGCCCGGTAAGTTTAAAAAATTTAAATCCAGTATTTGTAAAGCGCACAGCAACCTGTAGGCATCCCGGCGCTGGGGGCCGTCGGGAATATTAAGAGAGCTATTGCCCAGAGTCACATGGAGCTGGGCTGACCTGCCGCCTGTGCCGGGGATCGAACTGTAATCCCCAGCGTCTGGCGTCAGTCGCCCTGGCCGCTGCGCCACACCTCTTCCCTTATGAATGTGCTCAAGTTCCGCAACTTGTTGAGAGAGGTTTTCCCCTTTATTCCTGCAGTCTTTGTTTTTGACTGACGATATGGCGATCAGTTCCCCCCTTACCACTGCCTTCAGTGCATCTCAAATAATGGAAATGGCAGAATCCGGGTTATCATTGATGGCCGGATAGTCGTTGATAGCTCTAGTGATTTGGTCTACATTTTAGGGTCGTTGCAAGAGACAATCTCTCAGGGGCCATGTCTTGGGATTAGGGCTATGCCTTGGGGTTTTTATTGTAACCACTACAGCTGCGTGGTCCGACAGGGATCGAGGTTCAATAGTGACTCTTTGTACCTGAGATACAAATTGTTGTGTACCCAGAAAATTGTCTAGCCTGGCATATGTTTTATGTGCAAATGAGTAGTATGTATAATCCCGGATCAGTGTATGGGTGTTCCTCCAGATATATGCTAGGCCTATATCGTTTAGCCAGTCCATTCCCTCTTTGGATAGACCGCCCGTTTGACCCAGTCTTTGTGCAGATTTGTCCATGTCTTTGTTGAAGACGAAATTTAAGTCGCCCCTCAATAAGACTTAGCTGTTTGAGGTCCCCATGACCTCTGTCAGTGCCTGTCATAGGAATGTCTTCTGCCCTTCATTAGGAAGGTATATAGAGGCTATTGTGATAGTTCCGGAATCTGTTTGTAGTGAATAAGCTAACAGCTGCTGGAGCAGAGTTTTCTGTTGAAAATTCATCGGGTTTTGAAGCTTCAGTTTTCTAAACGTGGTAAAAATAAAATTACTAATTTTTAATCATTAATTATTTGTTTTGTGTAAATGTTTTTATTAATCAATATGTATGTATTAATAAGAGAAAACCGACACGAGGGAACGCTTACGTGTTGCTATTGACAATGTGCATGTTTTATTAAATAAACGTTGCTGAGTGCTGTTTATTTTTAAGCACGAAACGCTTTTGAATTAATGCTTTTTTGTGTTGCTAAAGCTAGATAATTGCATACACATAAGGGTATTAGTGGGGTTAACACTGTTTAATCACTATGCTGTGGTAACGTTGTTTTGTCTCTTTTAATTAAGATGGTCTATTGTGGCCTATTGTGGCCTACTAAAAGATGGCTGACTTTTGAAGCCTGGTTTCGAGTGAGAATTTGTGATGGAAAAGGCCTTGCTGAATATGGACGCGAGTCATCTGTCCACAGTCCTTGCCTGGTTAAAACTTTCCGTGAGGACAGCAGCAGATCTGGGCATGTTTCCAGATGCATTGGGACAGCAGCCTTGGCAGCCTTGGAAAACAAAGGAGCTTTAAAGAAAGACTCTAAACTCTGAGCTCACCAGAGGAAATGTGTGGAAGTTGAGAAGAAACATTTTAAGATTTAGTTCCTGTTCTGTCTTTTTATTTTTGTGACTTTTTCTGAGCGGAGATTTTTCAAAATGTAGCGATGCTACATCCTTTCCTTCTCGCTCTGCTCAGCGGTTCGGCGGATGAAGTTATGTTAAATGTTTCTTTCCTTTGTCTGAATTATTATAAATATACTAGACTAGAGAGGGTTTCATTCCATTGCGTTTTGCCTTTTGCCACTTCTTCCCAAACCTGCGTTGGTGAGGATCGATGCTGTGAGGACGGTGACTTGGGAGATTTCTACTGAGAGACTTGTCCTGATGACCCATTCTGACATTTAGCTAGAATAGGTAATTATGAGAAAATGATTTATTCTGATTAATTTCTTTTGACTAATTTTAGATAAAGAATCATAATTTTAAATACGGTGTTGGTGATTATTTCTTGTCAATTATTGAGTACTCTATTTGATTATTGATGTATAGATTGTTTAGATTATGACAATTGCAATAGCTAGGTCTTATCGACCTCGGTGTAGATGTGGGGTTTAGGAGTTTAGGAGTTTTCTTTCCACAGGTTCAATACTGGTAGAGTATTTGAGTGTATGTTAGTGAAATGGGCCCTAGTGTATGGTGAGTGTATGTGCGTGTAACTGTGAAATTACTCTATCCGTGGAAGTAGGGAGATTTTGTACACCCCAATCTGCATCAAGTTCCTGGTAGCAGAGTGATGATGGTTATTGATGATTGTCTTGATCTGATTAGATTGCTTGTACATTAGCTTATTGGTTATTGATTATTGATTGATGTTGGTATATGTACTAATACTATATGTTGGAGTCGTCATGTTGAGTTATATGTAGTGCTTCTGGAATTTGGGAGCTAGTAGCAGTTCCGTAGTAGGGCAGAGGGAAGTATATGCTCTCGGGAAAGACGGGATTGTTGGTCCTGTACGTATGCAGGAAAATTCACATTGTCTGGGTTCGGTATCAGTGACATTGTTATATGTTACTATTAGAGATATTTCTGGTATATAAGGAGTGCGTATGGTAGTGAAGGTTATCTGTGAAACTCTGGTTTTAAGTCCCAGGGATCCGTAAGGTTCGCCGTTAAAGCTTATCGCGGGAGAAGTAATAGGTATTCTCTGAGCTTGTTTGAGAAACTGGGTAGAAGTAAGCTGCTTGGTTGGTGTGTGTAATAATTCTGTAGTGGAGCAGATTGTTCGCTGTTCTCGGGAAAAGCAGGATTCTGTGTGTATGTACTATATTTTCTTGTATGAATGTGCGTGAATGTTTATACATTTAGTTGATTGTAAGACTCTTTGGACAAGTCCTAGAGGAAACAGTTAATGAATGTATGTTAGAAGGGCAGAGTAGAGGGATGTGCTACTGTGTCAACGAGAGGTTTCTTGTGAAATAGATTTTCTTTATTATTCTTTGGTTAGCGAAGCAGACAATGGAGATGTTTATATGTTGTAACTAATAGATTTTGTAGAAATTCGACACGAAGTCTACTGAGAAATTTTTGTAAAGGAGGGGTAGACGACTGACAGGAGACAGGAGCGAGAAACTGCAGCGACTGCTGACGTCAAACAGACCGCGCTCTCATTGGATATTAGATCAGAATAGTGCTCGCGCTGAGATTGGTGCGTTGTGTGAGCCGTGCAAGGATTGGTGGAGCTATTCTAGTGACGTAACGTTCCAGGATTGGTGCGTTAGTGTGAGTCGCGCTGTTATTGGTTGAAAAATCATATTGTGTAGTTGTATTACGGAAAGGATTAGAAAGTTTTGGTAAGCGTTAAAATGTATTACCAAGAGGAGAAAAAGAAAAAATCTTTGTTCAGAAAGATTAAAAATTGGTTCGACAAGGATAAAGATGTTAAAACGAGAGAGGGTGAATTGTTACCTCCATCGAAAACGCCTGCATCCTTCATGGCTGCGAGATATGGGTATCATACCTGTATATGGTTGGAGAATTGGGTTAGGTATACCAAAGAAGATGGAGTTTTAGCATTTCCAGAACATGGTTTATTTAATCTGGCCGTGTTGAAAAATTTACGGGAAAAGATGTTATGTCTTGACCCAAGACCAAGACCGACACAATTCGAGGCTTTAGTGGAATGGGAAGAGGAAGTACATGAGCGAGAGAAACAGAGGTCTGGAGGCAACTATAGGTATATGTTCGGGAGGAGACATGGTCGTGAAACTCATCATGATCGAATGACAAGATGGCGAGATGCTAGTATGTCAGAGGGATTATATCCTGTGAGAACAGTTGAAGAGGGGGTGGTTAGCCAAAATATCGAGTTTTAAATTTCGACCTACAATAATATCGTGTTTTTAATATCGTAGGTACAGAATATCGAAGTCAAGAATATCGATGGACAGAATATCGATCCCAAGGTAAGTAATATCGAAGTAAATAATATCGAAGTAATTAATATCGATGTAAGTAATATCGTAAGTAAAAATTTCGATGTCAATAATATCGATATTTATTTAGTGTAATGTCATTTAATATGTATTTTATTTGTATGTTAAAGATTATTGTAATGTATTTTAATACATTTAAAAATAAATGTTTAGAGATTTATAATTATTTTACATTTAATTTAGCGTTTTAGTATCAGAGCGGGTTGTGGGTTTATAGGGGAATAGGGTGGGAAGTAATTTAATTATAATTAATGAATTAATATGTATTGTTTAATTGGTATTTATGATTAATTAATTGGTAATTAATTAATAATTGGTAATTAATTGATTAATTAATTGTTAATTAATTATTAATTGTACAATTATTTTATTAATTGGTTAATTATATACATTATAATTAGTTTATTATTAATATTTATTTATTGTTAATTAATTAATTGTTAATTAGTAATTAATTGGTGATTTAATTTTATTAAGTGATTAATTGATAATTAAATTAATTATGTGAATTTTAATGTGTAGTGGGTTGTGGGTTTATAGGGGAATAGGGTGGGAAGTAATGTAATTATAATTAATGAATTAATATGTATTGTTTCATTGGTATTTATGATTAATTAATTTGTAATCAATTAATAATTGGTAATTAATGTGATTAATTGATTAATTAATTTTTAATTAATTATTAATTGTAAAATTACTTTATTATTTTGTTAATTATATAAATTATAATTAGTTTATTAATAATATTTCTTTATTGTTATAGTTAATTAATTAATTGTTAATTAGTAATTAATTGGTGATTTAATTTTATTAAGTGATTAATTCATAATTAAATTAATTATGTGAATTTTTATGTGTAGTGTGTTGTGTGTTAAAGGGGGAATAGTGTGGGATGTAATTAAAATTTATTTATTTAAATATTTATTTTACATAATTGGTATTTAATAATATTTTTTTTTTTTAAACTTTGTTAACATGCAATTTTTTTATAAGAAATTATTAAATTGGTTATAATGTTAATAGAATCACTATGCTATCTAGTGCTTTCCCAACTGTTTTACTATCTGGAGTGGGAATAGTAATTTTTACCCCTACGCTATCCAGCGCTTTCCCTACTGTTGCACTCTCTGGAGTTGGAATAGTAATTTTTACCCCTACGCTATCCAGCGCTTTCCCTACTGTTGCACTCTTTGGAGTTGGAATAGTAATTCTTACCCCTACGCTATCCAACCTTTTCTCTACTGTTGCACTGTCTGGAGTGGGAATAGTAATTTTTACCCTTACGCTATCCAACACTTTCCCTACTATTGCACTCTCTGGAGTGGGAATAGTAATTTTTACCCCTACGCTATCCAACGTTTTCCCTACTGTTGCACTCTCTGGAGTTGGAATAGTAATTTTTACCCTTACGCTATCCAACACTTTCCCTACTATTGCATTCTCTGGAGTGGGAATAGTAAATTTGACCCTTACGCTATCCAACACTTTCCCTACTATTGCACTCTCTGGAGTTGGAATAGTAATTTTTACCCCTACGCTATCCAATGTTTTCCCTACTGTTGCACTCTTTGGAGTTGGAATAGTTATTTTTACCCCTACGCTATCCAACGTTTTCTATACTGTTGCACTCTCTGGAGTGGGAATAGTAAATGTTACCCTTACGCTATCCAACACTTTCCCTACTATTGCACTCTCTGGAGTGGGAATAGTAAATTTTACGCTTACGCTATCCAACACTTTCCCTACTATTGCACTCTCTGGAGTTGGAATAGTAATTTTTACCCCTATGCTATCCAACGTTTTCCCTACTGTTGCACTCTTTGGAGTTGGAATAGTTATTTGTACCCCTACGCTATCCAACGTTTTCCCTACTGTTGCACTGTCTGGAGTGGGAATAGTAATTTTTACCCTTACGCTATCCAACACTTTCCCTACTATTGCACTCTCTGGAGTGGGAATAGTAATTTTTACCATTACGCTATCCAACATTTTCCCTACTATTGCACTCTCTGGAGTTGGAATAGTAATTTTTACCCCTACGCTATCCAACACTTTCCCTACTGTTGCACTCTTTGGAGTTGGAATAGTAATTTTTACTCCTACGCTATCCAATGTTTTCCCTACTGTTGCACTCTCGGGAGTTGGAATAGATATTTTTACCCCTACGCTATCCAACATTTTCCTTACTGTTGTTTTTGTTGAAGTTGGACTAGTAGTTTTATTGTGTCTGATATTAAATATGTTTTGTAATATTTTAGCTATTGTAATATATAATTAATAATAAAAATTATTCAAATTAAAATTATTGATTATTATTTGCTATATGTAATTATTTAATATTTATTAATGTTATTGTTTTATGTGTATAGATGTATTGGTAATTTAAATAAATATTTAATAATTTATATGTTATAGAAATTATTATTAAAAGTAATTATTAAGTAAGTGTATATATTATATATTATATATATGTTTAATTAAAGTTTCATTTAATTATATATATTTATTATAAATTTTACATATTATACAATATATTTAATTATGTTTCTTTGATTTATAAGTATTATTTGGTTTATTTTACATATATTTTTAAACTAAAAAAAAACCGATATTTTTGAATTACGATATTTTTGACATCGATATTAAATTATCGATATTTTTGTACTTACCATGTTGTAGATAGGATGTCGATATTCTTGACCACGATATTTTTGTTGCGATATTTTTGTAGGTCGAATTTTTGTCTTTCGAAATTATGTCATACAATCGAAGAGGGAGCAGAAAGGGTTCCTGAGGCAGAAGTGAGAAGATATGGAGTTAATGAATATGAGGATGAGGTTTTAAATGACATGATTTACATAAGACCACCTCCATATAGACCGGAACCAGAAGAGAGTACACCAATTGTTTCTCCGATAAGAGATACGCATTGTATCATTGAGACAGAAAATGTGACACCTGAGTTAAGAAGTGGTAATCCTTTCAGGGAGAGGGAGAATAGAAGCAGTGGCGAAAATACGAGAGAATTAGCCAGAACTACATCGGAGTTGACTGAAAGGATCAAGGAACTGACAAAAAATCTAGATGCTGTTACGGTACCCGTAACCATAGGTCCGGTTATGCCTGTTTTTGATAAGCAGAGGAAGGGTGAGAATGGTTTGGTTATTCCATATGTTGGGAATAGATTGACAAGTTTGGCTGGTCCTTCAGGAGATTCAGGAAAAAGGGCAGGAAAATTCAGACATGACACCTGTAATGAAGGATTAGAGGAGTCTAATTCAGGACTGGATGCTGGTGAAGCTAGTTGTTCAGGGATGCCGATTTTAGAACCGCAGAAGAAAGTGGTTCCAGTGAGAAAATCTACTGAAATAACAGCTGAGGATCTGAATGAATGGATGAAAGTTCTTCAAAAGAGGGATAAAGATTCACAAGCAATTGATGTTGCTAGGTTACGTGTAGAATTAGAAGAGCTGGTTGCAGGGACAGTTCCAACAGAAATTCTAAAAAATCATCATGATGGTGAATTATTATTCATGTGCAAGAATATTACCTGGAGAGCGAGAAATACACATGACAGATTAAGAGCAATAGCAAATGACTATGGAGTTGACATTGATAAAGTGAAAGTTTTGCAGAAGTCTTACAGGATGGATTTCACAGACAAGGATATAGAAAATTTGAATGGTACTGGTAGAACAGGACAGATTAAAGAGATGATCGCTTTATTGCGAAAATGGGGTGATGTTGAGAAGTGGAAGGATAGATGGTACAAAAAGAGAGAAGAATCAGGGGATAGGACTTTTTCAGCATTTCCTGTGAGAGAAAAGGAAAAACCAGTGGATATTTATCCTATGAGAGAAATACCTGGAGGAGGATATGTACATGTTCCATGGACCAGACAGGATATTTTGTCATTTACGAATGATTTCCCTCGATTGAGAGAAAAGCCCGTCGAGTGGTACAGGCAGGTAGACAGGTTTGTGAAATTGTCAAAAGTGCTGTGGATTGACCTGAATAGTCTGTTTGATATAATTGTTCCAGCAGACTTGTGGGCTGAGTGTAAAATAGTTGTGAGTTGGCCTACTGAGGAATATCCAAGAGATCAGAGAACAGGAGCACCAGATCCAGAAGTAATGAGAAAGTATGAGCAGGTGATCGTATATCTGAAAAATAAAGTACCTCCAAAAGAAACAGACTGGGTTAAAATAGATCAAACACATCAGGAAGCAAAAGAATCAGTTCATGCTTTTTACGAGAGGCTGATACTGGCATTTAAACAATTCAGTGGAGATGAACACCTGGGTGACAAGGATTTGAGTCATTTTGTATACAGATTTGTATATGGCCTGAGACCTGAGATTAGTGAAAGAATTCGTGAGCATACTGTGGATTGGCAGAGTAAGAAAATAGATGAGATTCTGAGACATGCAAAATACTTCAGTGATGAGATTGAAGCAAAACAAAGAAAGCTGAAAGAGAAAGCAATGTGGGCACAGGTGAAAGTTGCGGAAAGACAAGAAGCACAGTTGGTGGAACAGGCGAATAATCCAGGAAATAATGCAGGGAATAGACCTAGGTATGCAGGGAAAGGAAAGGGGAATCTTGAGGAAGCAAAAAAGAAGTTCCCATGTCACAACTGTGGCCAACTGGGACATTGGAGATCAGAATGTACCAATCCACCATTAGTGAATAATGAGGGAAACTCCTTGAATCAACAGGTGCAGAACGAGGGGAAAAATCAACAGCAGCAACAGCAGAAAGTTGTGAGACAGCAGAGTCAAGAGCCAAAACCGCCCTTGCCGCAGAATAGAGGAGCACAAAAGTATAATCCGGATTCGGGATTCTACAATGATGAGCAGGTAAACAAACCAAGGTGTTCTAACCAGGTACAACAGTACTTGTTAAAGAATGAAGGGAGTGAGTCTGAGGGTGATTATTGACGGTGCCGAAGAGAGGAGGAAGAGTGCATACTTGGTGCAACTCTAGAAATAGACCAGGAAGGACCATTTGTGGATGGAAAAATAAATGAAGAAGGTGTTACTTTTTTAGTAGACACAGGTGCGACAAGATCAACTGTCAGGTCAACAGATATTAGAAATCTTCCTCTCTCGGATGAAGCAATCCAAGTAGTTGGGGTAGCCAATACACAAATCAGAACACGTCTTACTGAACCAGTAAGAGTACAAATAGGGAAATTTTCAGACATGCACAGATTTATCGTCTGTGACACAAGTCCAGTGAACCTGTTAGGTAGGGACCTACTTTGTAAAATGAACTGTACAATTTTTTGTACACCAGATGGAATAGCTATTGAAACACCAGATGAGGATGTTTTGTACCGAATGACTCTAGAAAATAGAGAAAGTGAGTTAATTGGTGCATATGCTGTGTTTGATCCAGAGGATTTGCCTCAAGAGCTGAGAGACACAGTGAAAAGGACAGTTTGGGATTTTACTGGAGAGGATGTGGGATTGATGAATAATGTAGATCCTGTGAAAATTTCAGTGAAAGAGGGAATTACTTATCCTAAAATTCCTCAGTACAAAATGACACCAGAAATAATTGAGGGAATAACTCCTATAATTGAGAAAATGATTCAGCAGGGAGTTCTGAGGGAACTACTGAGTAGTCCGTGTAATTCACCGATAATGGGGCTAAAGAAGCCTAATGGGAAATTCAGGATCGTACAGGATTTGAGAAAAGTTAATCAAATTGTGGTGGCATGTTGTCCTATTGTGCCAAATCCATCAGTGATTTTGTATCAGATTCCACATGATGCTGAGTGGTATACAGTGATTGATTTGTGTCATGCTTTCTTTTCAATTCCATTGCATCATGACAGCCAGCCGATTTTTGCATTTAGATTTGGCCAGCGTATTTTAGCATGGTGTCGTATCCCACAGGGGTATACAGAGAGTCCTTCAATATTCAATCAGTTATTGAAAAAGTCATTGGAGAATTTGATCATGCCTGAAAACTCAGTATTAGTGCAGTATATCGATGACCTACTTGTGGCATCAAAGACACGTGAAGCTTGTGAAGTAGATACTATAGCTTTACTGAATCATCTGGCAGATGGAGGGTTAAAAGTATCTCCAGCTAAATTGCAGTTCTGCAAGAAAGAGGTGCATTATCTTGGACACAATATTGAGAAAGGTCTGAGAAAAGTGACTGATGACAGGATCAAAATTATCAGGGAAATGAAAGCCCCAAAGACCCAGAGGGAAGTGAGAATGTTCCTGGGAATGGTGGGTTATTGTCGTCAGTGGATAATTAATTTTTCGCTGATAGCAAAGCCACTGATTAAGCTGACTAAAAGTGAGATGACAGACCCATTGGAACTAGATGGAGAACAAATGGCAGCATTCGAAGAGCTGAAAAGCAGAATGTGTGAAGCCCCTGCTTTGGGTATGCCTGATTATGAAAAGGAGTTTGAATTGTACTGCAGTGAGAGAAATGGATGTGCACTTTCAGTGTTAATTCAGAAGCATGGATTACTGAGAAGGCCTATTGCGTACTTCTCATCGACACTTGACCCTGTAGCTGTGGGTTTACCAGGTTGTCTGAAATCTGTGGCTGCAACATGCAGAAGCCTAGAACAGAGTGAGGGAATCATAATGGGATATCCTGTAAGGGTATTCATACCTCATAATGTGGCAATTCTTTTGACAAGAAGCAGAACTCAGTACATGTCACATAGTCGGTTGACTAAATATGAAAAAGTCATTCTGGGAGCATCAAATGTGACTCTTGAGAGATGTGTGAATGTGAATCCAGCGACATTGTTGCCGGATATTGAAAATGTGGGTGTGAAAACAGAAGATGATCACAATTGTTTGGATGTGCTTGATTACTGTACAAAACCGAGACCAGACATAAGGGATCTTCCCTTGCATGAGAGTGATCATGTGTTGTTTGTGGATGGATCATGCCTGAGGAATGATGAGGGTGTGCTATGTGCAGCATATGCAGTGTGTAAGGTTTCAGAAGTAATGGAAGCATCATCATTGAAAGGAGTGAAATCTGCGCAAGTTGCTGAATTAATTGCATTGACAAAAGCTTGTGAAATTGGGAAAGATTTGAGAACGACTGTGATGACTGATAGTCAGTATGGATTTGGAGTTGTGCATGACTTTGGCCAACTTTGGCTACAAAGAGGTTTCTTGACGTCGAGTGGGACTCCAATAAAGAATGCTGAAGTGATTGGGAAATTGCTTGAGGCGATACAGCTGCCTAAAGAATTAGCAGTTGTGAAATGTGCTGCCCATGGACAAGGAGACGATTTTGTGACAGTTGGCAACAGATACGCAAACGACATTGCACAATACTGTGCAAAGAATAATCAATCTATTAATCGGGAACGAGAGAGTGAAATGTCTTTTTGTTCTGTGATGTTTACTAATGTCTTAGAGACATGGGATGAAGTGAAACAGTTGCAGGATGAGGCAGAGGAGGAAGAAAAGAAAGATTGGATTAAGGCAGGTTGTGCACCGAGAGAGACAGACCATGTTTGGGTCTATAGAGATGGCAGACCAGTAATGCCGAACTCCATGCTGTCAGCAATGGCAAGGATGTATCATGGCCAGGGACATTTGGGGAGGGATGCGATGATCAGGTCTTTCAAACAAACCTGGTACAATGCAAAGTTCAGGACAATTGCAGAGAGTATCTGTCAAAGATGTTTGATTTGCCAGCAATTTAACACTGGGAAGAAGACAGTGGTGAGTCTGGGAACAATAGGCAGAGAAGGAGGTCCTTTTACAAGAATGCAGATTGATTTCATTGAAATGCCCCAAGTGAACAGACTGAGATATGTACTAGTGGTAGTCTGTTTGTTTTCAAGATGGGTTGAGGCCTATCCGACTAGGAGAAATGATGGAGTAACAGTGGCAAAGTTACTGTTAAGAGAGTTGATTCCTAGGTACGGATTTCCAGTAACGATTGAGTCTGATAGAGGTGGACACTTCTATAATGAACTCATGAGTTTGATTTGTGAAGCATTAAGCATACAGCAGAAGCTACATTGTGCATACAGACCAGAGGCTTCTGGTGTTGTTGAGCAGATAAACGGCACAATTAAGAACCGGATTGGTAAGATGTGCTTAGCCACTGGCATGAAATGGCCCGATGTTTTGCCTCTAGTGCTGATGACTATCAGATCTACTCCAGATAGAGCTACTGGTTTAAGTCCGCACGAGATAATCATGGGACGTGCAATGCGACATGCATATGTACCTGTCAATAAGTTGATGACAATAACTGATGACATGATTTTGGATTACTGTAAAGGCCTGGCTGACGCAGTTCATTCTGTGTTTCACCAGATTGGAGAAGAAGCTACTACACTTGAGAAGAAGCAAGCTCATGATCTGAGTCCAGGGGACTGGGTGAGGATTAAAGTGCACAGAAGAAGAAATTGCTTGGTTCCAAGGTGGGGAAGACCAAGACAAGTCATTCTAACTACGACGACTGCAGTGAAGTGTGCTGGTGTGAAAAACTGGGTGCATGCGAGTCATACTCTGAGAGTTCCAAACCCAAAGGATGGGACTGGTAGAGAGTATTTTGAAGAGTCAGATTCCAGTGATGATGAAGACCCAGAACCAGTGAGAAAGAATCAAGGTTCAGGAAAAGAAGCCTGATTCTGAAAGAGAGCCTGAAGTTCCAAAAAGCAGTGGAGGAAAAAGAAAAGAAAAGAGCAGTTCCACAGAAATTACTCCTGAATCAGAAGAGGAGGAGATTGAAGAACCACTTGAGATTATTTCTGAAGAAGTAGGGTCAGAAGAAGATAGAGAGGGACAGATTGCGGAAGACCCCCGAGGAGGTGTAGGGAACACTTCTAATAAGCTAGGTGAAGGGACAAGTAGACAGCAAGAAGATTGCGTGTCGGAGACCCGAGGAGGGAAAGAAGTAGGGAAGTCTCAAATAGTGGTGAAAAAGACTGTGGAGCGAAAGATAACTGCTGAAGAACAAGAGCAAAAGAAAACTGCTGAAGAACAAGAGGCATTTGAAACAGAATCGGATGAAAGTGAAAGTGAAAAATCAAAGGGTCGAGTTCTGAGAAAGAGAACTTGGATTGGAGAAAGAAATAATACAGAAATAAGACAGAAAAAGGTCATAAGAGGAGATTTTTGGCCTAATAACAGAGTAAAGAGGCTGAGATACAGACTGATAAGAGGAAATACATCGAAAGCTGAACAAGTGAATGAAGTATCGAGTCAAAACGAAGTAAAAAGAAAGGAACAAAAGGAGTCAAGAGAACCTGAGGAAATAAAGAGAATTAGAAGACCCAACCAAAAGTACAGATCACCGGAATGGTCTTATGTGGCACTGTCTGAAGAAGGAGAAGAAGAAACAGTGACTCGAGATAATCCGGAGGGGATCTTGAGAAAAGTGGTTGAGGAAAAGGAAGAATCTGTTGGAATCTTAAAAGTTATTCTGACTGACATTGGAGAAGAGTCAGATGCACAGGATGTTGTTGATGATCTGATACAGTTTGATGTTGCTGAAGAAGAAGGAGTGAAAAGTGATGAATATCCAAATTGAGTGAACTGAAGAAATCACTTGGAAAAAGTGAAAAGGAGAAAGTCTGAAATTCAGCTGTCTGAAGTAATCCAAAGTTTGAGAAATTACAGTAGTGGAGTAGTAGAGGCTAAGTCAAAAGACAAGGTCAAAGTAGTAAAATGGCTAACATAGAGAATAATCAAAGTAGATGTGCCTTCTTAAAAAGATGGTGTAGAATGTGCTGCTGCTGTACTGGATTATTAATGCTACTATGGGGTATTTTAGCTTTGTTAGTTACATTTAGAGTTTCAATAGGTACATTTGAAATACATACTGAGAATGAGACAAATGTAGAAAAGAATTCGCAAAAAGTAGTTCCAACTAGAATTAGTAATACTTACATGCATAAAGATAGGTCAATTAATGATTTTTCTAGTAATGTTTTTTCAAAGTTGTTATACGAATATGTGAAAACAATGGAAGTAAGGGATTGCTACGTTTGTATGCAGTTACCTGCATCCGTTTTAGAGGGTGTTACTTATCACCATTTACCAGCTACGTATGGAATTTCTTGTAGTGTATTAAGTAGTGTTTTTTATTTGTTAGGGAAAATAGATTATAAGATGTCTAACAAAGATAGTATTTTTGGGCACTTGCCAATGAACAAAGAGCTGAATCCAGCTAAAGAAGCTAACATTTTTGGTGAGATTTTTATTGAAAAAGAAGAATTAACATTAGATTACATTTTTAAGAATAATTTAACTTGTAGTTTGGAAGAAGAGGAGAAAGCTTTCCTGAACATGGTGGAGGAGAGGAGATTGAGTATGCATGAAAAGGCAGGGAAATATAAAGTGAGTGAGACAATTTGGGACATTGAGATGGGAAAAGAATTGAGAAATGGAGCTAGTCCAACTTTAGCTTTAGATGCACCACAGAAGGGTAAGCTGTGCATTACAAGAGGGAAATCCCAATATGATACATATTTTGTTGGGACTAGTGAATGTCATGATACATACTTTATTGCAACAGGATGGGGTTTCAGAGGTGGAGAAGATACAATTTTTCCAGGAGTGTATTATGTTTGTGGGAACAAGGCTTATTACAAGTTGCCTGACCATTGGTATGGCACGTGTTATGTGGGCCTGGTTTTTCCAAAGATTTTTCATATAGATAGAATAGAAGATGTAGAACATATTAATTTACTAATGCGCTTCAAGAGGGAAACTTGGTTTGAAATTGTGGGTGACATTTTTGGAGCTTTAATTCCAGCAGTGGGAATTTCTTTAAATGCTAATGGGATTCGGAAACTGTCAACAGTGGTGGATCGCTTATCGACAAATACCGCTGGAGGGTTTCTTTTGGTGAATACGGAATTAATTGCCGTACGTGCTATGTCTATGCAAAATAGACTTGCTCTTGATATATTATTGGCTAAGGAGGGTGGAGTTTGTGGAATGCTGAAAGTTCAACATTGTTGCACTTACATTCCAGACGAAAGCAAAGACCTGAAGGTCTATATCAAAAATATTACTGATTTGCATGAAGAATTAGTACCACTTGAAGCTGAAAGTATCTGGACTAAAATAGCTAATAAGGTGATAGCTGTTAAGAGTTTTATTGCAAAAATAGGTAGTACTATTGTAGGTAAGATATTGTTTCCTTTAACTTGTATAATTGTTGCTTTATTGATATTGAGATTAGTGTGTTTGTGTTGTAAAAACAGGGGAGGGAAAAAGAAGTTAATTAAAAGAAACAATGAAAAGAGAAATAAAAGGTTGAAAAGAGAACCACACGAAATTGAATTAGAAGAATTAAGGGAGAGTGTCTACTTAGAAACAAAGAGGGATGATGAAAAAGTGTCTGGTGTGTAGTGTTGTGTAAGGAGGAAAAAGACATTTCAAATTTCTCCTAAAATGGGACTAAATTTCACTAAATTTTTTTTTTTTTGTGGATTATTTGGTGATAAAAATCACCAAAGGGGGGATTGCTGGAGCAGAGTTTTCTGTTGAAAATTCATCGGGTTTTGAAGCTTCAGTTGTCTAAACGTGGTAAAAATAAAATTACTAATTTTTAATCATTAATTATTTGTTTTGTGTAAATGTTTTTATTAATCAATATGTATGTATTAATAAGAGAAAACCGACACGAGGGAACGCTTACGTGTTGCTATTGACAATGTGCATGTTTTATTAAATAAACGTTGCTGAGTGCTGTTTATTTTTAAGCACGAAACGCTTTTGAATTAATGCTTTTTTGTGTTGCTAAAGCTAGATAATTGCATACACATAAGGGTATTAGTGGGGTTAACACTGTTTAATCACTATGCTGTGGTAACGTTGTTTTGTCTCTTTTAATTAAGATGGTCTATTGTGGCCTATTGTGGCCTACTAAAAGATGGCTGACTTTTGAAGCCTGGTTTCGAGTGAGAATTTGTGATGGAAAAGGCCTTGCTGAATATGGACGCGAGTCATCTGTCCACAGTCCTTGCCTGGTTAAAACTTTCCGTGAGGACAGCAGCAGATCTGGGCATGTTTCCAGATGCATTGGGACAGCAGCCTTGGTAGCCTTGGAAAACAAAGGAGCTTTAAAGAAAGACTCTAAACTCTGAGCTCACCAGAGGAAATGTGTGGAAGTTGAGAAGAAACATTTTAAGATTTAGTTCCTGTTCTGTCTTTTTATTTTTGTGACTTTTTCTGAGCGGAGATTTTTCAAAATGTAGCGATGCTACATCCTTTCCTTCTCGCTCTGCTCAGCGGTTCGGCGGATGAAGTTATGTTAAATGTTTCTTTCCTTTGTCTGAATTATTATAAATATACTAGACTAGAGAGGGTTTCATTCCATTGCGTTTTGCCTTTTGCCACTTCTTCCCAAACCTGCGTTGGTGAGGATCGATGCTGTGAGGACGGTGACTTGGGAGATTTCTACTGAGAGACTTGTCCTGATGACCCATTCTGACATTTAGCTAGAATAGGTAATTATGAGAAAATGATTTATTCTGATTAATTTCTTTTGACTAATTTTAGATAAAGAATCATAATTTTAAATACGGTGTTGGTGATTATTTCTTGTCAATTATTGAGTACTCTATTTGATTATTGATGTATAGATTGTTTAGATTATGACAATTGCAATAGCTAGGTCTTATCGACCTCGGTGTAGATGTGGGGTTTAGGAGTTTAGGAGTTTTCTTTCCACAGGTTCAATACTGGTAGAGTATTTGAGTGTATGTTAGTGAAATGGGCCCTAGTGTATGGTGAGTGTATGTGCGTGTAACTGTGAAATTACTCTATCCGTGGAAGTAGGGAGATTTTGTACACCCCAATCTGCATCACAGCCTCCCCCTTAGTCCGGCCTCTTTGGATAGTACTTTGACACTGAAGTGTCGAGAGACCAATATGCCCATGCCTGCTGTTTTGTTCAGGAGGGATTAAAAGTATTGGTGTGGGAAATGTTTGGAGCGGAGTATGTGCTCATCGCGAGGGAGAAGATGTGTCTATTGTAGTAGGCAAATGTGCCCCTGAGTGTTCTAGGTATGATAGGATAGAGCTTCTTTTCAGAGGGGGTTAAGGGATTTGACATTTAGTGTGAGGATTCTCAGTCTCTCTGACATTGGGCACGAGAGCAAAGTTCTCTACAGAGGCTACCTTTAAGCGAACGGGGGTAATATGGGCGGTGTGGGCAATATGTAGTGTATTAGGGAGTAGTGAGATCAAAGGCTTGTGTTGATAGTTCCAAGGTCTGTCCAACAAAAGGAATTTAAAAATATCTAAACCCGTGACAGACAATGACAAAAAAAAATTAGAACTGGTATAAAGGGAGGTAAGGTCCATTTCTGGTATGTCCATTCGGTCACAAGTTTCGGTCGTGGGTGTGGCCCCCCTCCCCGCCCAGGCCCAAATACCCAACGCTGGAACTCTGGTCTAGGCAGACATGGAAAAGAGAGAAGGAGTAGAGCAGAGGGATAGGAGTAGAAGACCCAGAAGACAATCCCCGCTTTGATCATGATGTTGCAGGTCTTGAAGATGCTCCGGATAATGTGTCTATGACTGCCTTCTTCTCTCTAGCTGTTGTATCAGGATCTGGTCGAAGCTCAGTCGGGTAGTCTCTGACACCCCTCCGCCCCTGGCTGTTCATTCTGTCTGGTTCCTCTCCGCTGTTTCGCATAGATTTGAGTGAGTCTCCCTTCAAGTCCAATGTGCGGCGTGGTTCCTCCAGTGATCGGATTAGGTGTAGTTTCCCTTCGTGACGGAAAACTAAGCAAAAGGGATGACCCCACAAGTAGTGTACTCCTGTCACATGGAGGCGCATGGTGATAGGGCGAAAGTCTTTTTGCTTCTGGAGGGTCGTTGCTGCAAGATCTTGGTATAGAACCGGGTGATAGCCTTGATACTGTAAGGGATGTTTATCTCTGGCTCTCTGGAGCATGCTTTCCTTTGAGGGGAAGTTGTGTACATACGTGAGGATATCTGGTGGTGGGGCGTTAGGTGAACTTTTGGGGCCCACTCTGTGCGTTCTATCAAGCTTGTTGTCTGTCTCAGGGTTGACCTCCAGGATGAATCGGAATAAGTCCTGCATGAAGGAGGTGACGTCAGAAGGAACCCCATGTATGCGGATGTTATTCCGGCGCAATCTGTTCTCCAAATCTTCTGTGTGGGCTTGGAGGTCCAGGTGCTGGTCCCGGAGATGCAGTATTTCTTCTTGAAGTTGTTATATTTCCTCCTCCCTGCTTGTTTCATGGTCTTCCAGCATGGAGACTCTCTCGCCCTGCCCATCTAGGTCATGCGTTTTTTTTTCCCAACTCGTATGTAACCTCCTTCCTGAAAGACTTAAGGTCCCCACGCAGGGAAGCGACCAGCGATTCCAGGTACGGGCGAGTGATCGGCTCGTCTGGGACCCCAAAATCAGAGAGCCCGTCAGGGGTCTTCAAAGGTGTATCAACCCCCAATCCTCCTGTTGGCTTTAAGACCATATCCTTGAGATAGTGGTCTTTCTTTTCCCATGCAGCTGCCATATTTGGGGGTAGAGGAGGTACCAGAAAGTGACTGAAAGGGTGGTGGAGGGGCCTGCCGCGACCGCAAGCAGCGGCCCTGGTATCCGGGTTGGCCTCCGGCAAGTGCTTTCCAGGCCCCCTTGATGGGGCAGGCAGCATCAATGAGCTGCTCTACCTGATGTATGTGGCCGAGTCCCGCCATTGCCGCAAGTACCAGCGCACCCCCAGCAACGCAATTTTCCCTGTCTTTAGTCGGTGCTTGTTAAGTGCTCTTGGGCCTCGCTGGAGATTTACAGGAAGGGGCCCTAAGCTGCTCATATTGCCCCATGCTGTGCAACTCTCGAGTGCTTGAGATTGGGTGTGCAGCAGTTTGAACCCCCTCTCTAGTGCCGATGTGTGCCGTCTTGCTTCAGTGCCGCTCCCCAGCGGGTGCAGTCAGGTTATGAGGCACCGAGTGTCAGGTACTGTGGATCTCTGCATGATATAGCTTCAGGCCACGACATGGGCCGCCCCTCCGGAGCCGGGCAATGGGCCTGCAGATAGGCCTTGGTGTTCAGTCGTGCAGGGGCGCACCCCAGGGCGGGCAGCAACGAACTTAGGGCCAGCACCTTTTATTTCTGTGTAGTCTGGCAGGGTGGCCACCCCACCCTCTAGTGTTGGCCTCCCGGCCCCTTCCATCGCAGGCTGTAGGAAGTTCATCCAGAGGGGCTAAAGTTCAGGGCCTCTCTCTGGATTGTGCCGGCCGCAGTCCGTCCCCCTCGTCTCATCACCTGGCTATCCCAGGGGCAGACAACCAAACTGGGCAGCCGCACCCCCTCTCGCTTCTGTGGGATGCATATTCCTGGTCCTGATCCCGTCTGAGCTCATCTCCACCGCTGGTTTAGCCCACCACAGAAACGAGAGCCAAGCCGAGCCGGCCTCCGTCGCCAGAAACAGCGGGCCACGGGATGGCGCTCTCCTGCAGCTGTCCAGGTGCCCAGGTCTTGACACACGGGCCGCCTCTCAGCTTCGTAGCCAAGGTCAGGAAAATCGTGCCCACGTGGTTTGTGCGGCCCCCACGTTCCTACATACCTCAGCAGGACTCTAAGATATCTCAGTGAGTTCCGCCCCTGCTGTTCTAGGCGGCTGGGCCCGGCGGCGGGGAGTTGAGGGACTCGAAAACATGTCTCAGCTGCCCGTCATCTTGGCTACGCCCCCCCGTGATAAGATTTATAAAAGGTTTGACATCTGTTTCCTCCCAAACAGTTTCTGTTGCTGCAGTGGGACCGTAATTTGGTTCTGACGTTTCTGATGTGCACCCCTTCCCAGGTGATCTATAGTTGTTTGATGCATATTCTGACATCAAAGTGTGTCCTGTCGGGGTGGAGAGTCCTCTACATTAACGCACTGGCCAAGAAGAGACCTCTAGAAGGTCTGAGCCTATTCCACCAGGACTAAGGCTGCTACCAATACACTGGTAAGTGGAGCGTCTGTCCTTGACATCTGCTGGGATACGACACATTCAAGATACCCTACTGCCTTGACATCAAGGCCTGGCAGGAAGGCTTTTTTGCCTACTGAGTCCTGTAAGATTTTTTGTTTAAGTCCAGTCCACAGACCCTCCATTTGAGAATGTACTGCCTAGGAACCTACTCTAAGGTGACGAGAGTGCAGTTAGAAGTATCCATCAGGAGAACAAGTTATTTACCTTTTAGTAATGTTTTTTCTGATGCATACTTTATCTAATTGCAGATTCCTCACCATTGTCCCACTTCCCCGTTCTGTAGCGTGACCTCTTTTAAGCATCTAAAAAGGTTCAGTATAGGACTCAGCACACTGGAACCAACAATTGTTCACATTCCATTTATGAGGGCATATACAGGGAAAAATAAGAAACTGACCTCAGTATGCAGGGGTGGCACTTATATGCGGCTCTGCTCCATCATGTCTAGGACAGTAGAGGGCCAACGTGGAGCTGCCCTGCATCACCGAGCTGCACACAGGAAAGTGTTCAGGGAATAGTAGTGTACAGGGGTAGTAAGGTGTTTTAAAGCTTCAGGTATGGTTTTGTATAGGGGTAGTAAGAAATGCCTAGACTTTTTAGTATCTGCTCAGTAGTGTATAGATGTAGTATTGGGGTTTTGGGCTCAGGGGTGAATAGTGATTGGAAGAAATAAGAAGTATTAGTCTCAGGGGTGGGTAGTGAGTAGGAGTAGTAATGGGTTTTACAGGTCTCTGGAAGTGGAATGAATAGGGGTAGTAATTAGTTTTAGGGTTTAAGGATGGGAAGTGGGGGAATTACCTTATAAATCAATAATAATATGGATACATTAAATTTAAACAACATTAAAAGTAATACGTACCTGAGAAGTTAAGGACTGAGATGTGCAGGTACTCCTTGTATAATGGTCTGCGAAGTAACAACTGACATTCAATAAAACTCCACTAATGCTTCAATGTCTTTATGGTTTTAGTGTGCTAAGGAGTCATATATCGCAAAACAATACACTCATCTGAACACGTTAGCATTTTAGCACCAGCATGTGCAACTCTGTACTATTTAGACTTTATTATAAAAAAAATTGTTTAACTCCCAAAGGTGTGACTGTCACAGATGTTCACCTGACAGGGATGATTAACAGCACAGAGATATTCTAAGAAAATCTAATTTCCAGTGATTTGTGTTTTCTGTCACATTTCAAGATGTTTATGTTTTTTAAAATAAATTTAGACATGTACACATATGTAAAAATTGAAAACTGGTAGCCTCACCTGTAAGGCATTGTGTGGTTGTTTATTGACAGATCCTTTCATGGGCGATGGTGTCTTGGAGCTGAGACAGCATCTGCCTGGTTCTCATATGGCTACACCAAGCAGCTGCCTTTAGCTGTAGATGAATGGGTAGCAAACAGTGTTGGGTAGCAAACAGTGTTGGGCAGAAGGGAGCGGGTCAGCAGCAGCCGACCAAGGTGGCTGGAGATGAACCTTACTAGCACCGCTGACAGAAGCCTGTGCTGAATGGCCATGGCAGTTTCAACGAGAGCAAGAGCGTCAGCAGAGAGGGACTATAAGGCTATTTGCCTCATTGTGGCAACCATCTTATAAAAAAGACTTCCATCACTAGAGGAAGCACATTCCACTTTATAATTACACACTTACTGATCTAGGTAAGTATTATATGCACCAGAATGTTTGTTGGGTGTGTTTTTCAAGTAAATATTTTTTTTGTGCAAAAGAATACCACACTAAAATACAAAACAATTGACTGTTCTAAAATTAGGCTTGCCAAGTATGTTAAGGTTTACTTCTCTAGATCATACATATATGAGGGAAAACATCATTTATCCCACATGCGAAACAACACATGCCATTACAACCCAGTCATTACGACGACCGTGTTGTTACAGTGCATGCCATTACAACGCAAGCCGTTACAACGACGTGCTGTAGAGGGTAGAAGGTGTTGGATTTTAAATCCAACACCTTCCCTACTGTTGAACAGACTGGAGTTGGAATAGCAAATTATACTATTCCAACATCCAGCACCCCTTACAGCAAGTCATTGTAATGACTTGCGTTGTAATGCTATGCAATGCAGTCGTTGTAATGACCTCATTGTAATGGCATGCATTCTAAACGCATGCGTTATAGTGTGCCCTATTCATATATGAGTAATGAAATGAATCACTTCCTAATTTTTTTTTTCCTATTGTCAATAACCTTCACAGTGCATAAAAAGTAGTTTCCGGCAAGGGCCATTAAAGACAACAAAAGCCATCATCCAATCAGCCAGTCACTCTTCTAGTACCTGACATTTAAAGCAGTTGCAAATGGTACTGTTCATAGTGTATCATTGTTTTAAAGTACCAACATGACCATCATGTTTTATTTAATGTGTTGCCATCTTAGAGAGAAAAAGAAACACAATGCACTGTACTGTTCCAAGATGATGATAGCCCAATACATATCTAATTAGTGACATCTTGGCATGGTATTGCCCTTAGTGAATCATTGTACTACTCTAAGATGGCCTGCATTCCCTTTAAATGTGTCATCCATCTTGTAGCCTTAAAACATGGACTAACTTTAGACAGTTTTGTTCCAAATTGCCATTGTGGTTTGAAGCTTTTTCTGTGCAGGAGACAATGTACTGCAGAGGAAATGAGTCTCAAGCAGGCAGCCTGGTAGCACTAGTTGAGGAGCTTCTGGGTGTTATTTAAAAAAGACCTACAAGGGAGAAAGAAAGAACGTCTAGGTGGTCTGTCACCATCATTCTCATTTTAAGCATGCACTAATTTGTCTCAGGTTCCGGCAATAGGTCTTTTACGCTCTTTACGGAGCGCTCTTTCATCCCAGTGCGCCACTTCTTGCCTCCAACTATCTAACGCAGGTGGCATAGCTGCCTTCACCTCCTAGTTAAGGCCTTCTTGACTAAGGTCCACAAATGTAGTGACTTAAGCATTCTTTTTTGGTCATGGGTTTATCTCCAGTCAACAGCTCACCATGCTCAACAGGTCAGTTTTCCCCACTTCTCGGCCTACACAGTCTACTGTCGTTTGGTATTGCAGGGCAGCTCCACACTATCTGCTTAAATTTACTGCATCTTCATTACGCCTAGGGCAGGCAGAAATGGCCCTTGGGTAAATCCGACTAATCTGGCATGGTGTGAGGTATGCCCTGTGAAATATATTAAACTGAATGAATTAAACTGGGCTTGTGGGATACTTTTTTCAAGTATTCTAAAGCTCTTTGCCACTCCTGTTGTTGAAGGCGTGGCCCAGAGACTTCATTTATAGAGTGCCTGGTTACACCAACGGTGTGTCCCCATGCTAGAAAAAGGACATTCGTCGAGGAGGAGCTCAAGAAGTAGCAGTTGAAACTTGAGATAGAGACCTAAATAGGCAGGTTTTTAGTTCTTTGCAGAAATATTCTTCAATCGAGTATGCTTTCAGTGGAATCGGTAGGGAATCCCTGGGCCCGATTCACAGAACTAACTTAAGACAAAATCCTAAACTTACTACCATTTTCGTATTCACAGAAGGCACTTACTCATTTTGGTATTCACAGAACACACTTACTCACTTCGGTAGTCACAGAAGTTAGGAGTCCTAACTTTAGGACTCCTAAATGCCTTCTGTGAATTAGGTTTTTTCTCAGTTTAGGAGTCCTAAAGTTAGGACTCCTAACATTACTACTACTAAACTGAGAAAAATACTAATTTTAAGGCTTTCGGGAGTCACAGAAGGCATTTAGGAGTCCTAAAGTTAGGAGTCCTAACTTTAGGACTACTAAATTGAGAAAAATCCTTATTTTAAGACTTTCGGTATTCACAGAAGGCATTTAGGAGTCCTAAAGTTAGGAGTACTAACTATACTACTACTAAACTGAGAAAAATCCTAATTTTAAGACTTTCGGTATTCACAGAAGGCATTTAGGAGTCCTAAAGTTAGGACTCCTAACTTCTGTGAATACCGAAACGAGTAAGTGCCTTCTGTGAATACCAAAATGAGTAAGTGCCTTCTGTGAATACCAAATTGGTAGTAAGTTTAGGATTTTGTCTTAAGTTAGTTCTGTGAATCGAACCCCCAGACTTTAGCAGTTAAGTAGCTGAACGAGCGGGCAGCCATTCTAGCTTTCCGGATTCTGGAAACCTTTACCTGTAAAGTTTCACATGACTGGAGGGTGCGTGACGGGTGATATTGTATGGTAGGAATTGCCCTCTCAGAATGTCTCATTTATCTGCTATTGTCTGACAGTCTATGAGTGTACCGTCTTGAAGTAAATCCCCCATAGTGTAAATTCCTGCTGTGTCCTACCGGTGTAAATCTGTGGAATAAGGTGTCCCCACGTGGTTGGCTGCACCTTCAAGGAGATCACCAGTGCGTATGCAAATACACACCATTGTATAAATAATGCTCCGTCTCAGACATCCCTGTGCCTTTTAACCAGCCCTGGAAGGTCTCTCTTGGGTTCATTGTGCACCGCAGTAGCGTCTCTAGTGCTCTTTTGCAAAGGTGTGTATTCTTGATTCCTATTTTATGTAAGTGGCGGTCTGCCAGCCACAGCGTGACCCTCTGCAATCGTGCACAATATAGTACCCTTTGAAGTCTGAGCCCTCCATTCCACTTTGTTGGGCTGCAGCTTCAGTCTAGCCAGTGCAGCTCTTATCTTCCCTGCTCCCCATATCAAAGTCCCTAGTAAGGTATCTAGTTCTCTAAAGATTATAAACAATGTATTTTCAAAGCAGTACAATTGCTGGAGCATTATCGTTTTGGACACCGATATTCGTCCCACCGCAGACAGGCCACTTGTGACCTTCGGGGTCTTACTGTTCTGTGACTGTTGCCCTCTACCATGTTAATGTTTATACCCAAATATTGAAAGGTGCAGGGTTCCCAGAGTAGGTGACCTGCCGCTGTGGGTGAGACTGTCTCAATGGAAACACACAACTTGTTGTAGTTGACCATCAGTCCCGCTAACACCCCAAATTCCTGCATCCTATGAACTCTTGGTGTTAGATTCATCACCACATCTCTTGCATACATCATCACGTCGTCTGCATATAGAGACACAATGTATGTTGTATCCGACAGTAAAATCCCCCAGGCTGGGCTACGCCATCTCATTTGCACTCCAGGGAATTTATACCCAGTGCAAGCAATAAAGGGGATAGTAGAACCCGTGCCCCATCTTAAAAGAAATAACTTATGCTGTTCACAATATATGTGACCTATTCGCGTAACCAACCCTGCCTTCTGTATTGAGCATAAGCTTTCTCATAAAGAAACGCTTGTCTACTCCAGTAATCTGTGCGATTCCATCTGTCAAAATACTTGTCTGCCGGCTTTATCACAGTAGAACAATCCATCCTCCAAGGCTTTTATCACACTAAATAAGTCCAACTGCTTTTTTTTGTAACTTTTCATACTAAATAGATTAATTTATGGAATCTGACATAACTTTTAAAAACAAACTGATCAGGCCTTAATTCTTTGCCATGGGCTTATCACCATAAGAAAATCCTGAATCGAGTACAGGCTTTCAGAAAAAGGCAACCATGAGGCAAACAATCATTGGATTACACGCATGCACAGAATTTCAGTTGGGTAAATAATGTCCTACCCCACTGAACAGTGCCTAACAAGGATATTCATAGTGTAAGCCTCTGATGCTTACCGCGGTAATCTGTGAAACTCCATGCAACTAAATACTAGTCCACAGGCATCTGCACAGAGTAATAACATTCCATTTAAAGTCATGCGTGATAAAGGCTGCGTTGAAAAGGCAGGCATGGTAAAGGCTGGGTTGAATAGGCATGCATAGTAATGCTTTGCTGCAATGTCATACATTCTTACTGGAATAGTCCCAGGTAATTGCATTGGAACACTATGGAATATAGCTTATTTGAGGATGTGCGATTTCACGTTAGGAGTTTGAAATTTGTGAAAAGACAAAGTACAAATCTCTCTTAACCTTGTCAACAGGTCTCCTCCAAAGTAGAATGCCACTGCTTCACGTCATGCACCAATCCACTTCGTATTCAGTAGGGCAAGTTCTGCTTTCATTCATGTTGGCATTCATGCTGTTATATTTCTTTACTAGCAAAATCTAAGAATTGAACAACCAAGTATATGAAGTGTAGTTGATATTCCACCAAACAGATTTGAAAACAAAGAACTAAAGGAAGGAGGGAAAATCTAAGAATAGTGTTGAAGCCTCTCAGCAAGCCAGATCCAATGGTTTAAAAAAAGTGAATTATGTCTGTTGTGTTTGAAGTATTAAATATTGTGTTTTTTAACCCCTTAAGTGTGACCATTGGCCAATGTCAAACGGCTGCAGTCCCTTCCCTGTGTGTCTGTCGGCCATTGGCCGATACTGGGAGGGCTATAAAGGACCCTGCTCAGGGAAACATTGAAGGCAAACTCCCTGTTTGGTACTGGGGGGGGCAGGGAGGAGCAGAAAAAGTATCATTGGCCACATCCACACTTCAAATGGGACAAACCAGTTTTTCTGCCCCTCTTCCACAACTCTCTTCCCCAGGGCCAGACAGGCTTTTGCCTTCAATTTGCAGCTTGGGAGGGGCAGAAAGTCTACTACACACCAGGGAAATAAAAATGGTGGCAAAACAAAAAATGTAGGGTGCGGCTTACCCTGGCATTGAGTCATACCTGTGCTCCAAAAGGGGCAATAATGTCTTCTGCCCCATGGGGGCAGATAGGCGGTTTGTCACAATTGGGGATCGTGCCCCAAATATGCCCTCCTAAGGGGGGGGGGGGGTAGAAAGTTCACATGACACCAGGAATTTTGCCTTTGGAGCAACAAAAGTGGTGTGGGTGTTGCACTCTGGCAATGGCCACACCCTCACCCCAAAAGAAGCAAACCAGTCTTTTTGCCCCCCCCCCCGGGGCATACAGGAGCTATGCTCCAATTTGCCCCTGGGGGGCAGAAAGCCCACTGTATAGTAGGAATATATATTTAAAATAAAATAAAGGGGTGGGTCTGGTCCATTCTAACATTTGCCCCACTCTCACCCCTAAAGCCTGTCTTTCTGCTCCCCTGCGGACTAAAAAATCCCATTCCAATGGCAAGTGAGAGGACGATTGATTGCTTTGGGTGTTGGTTTTGTATATGAGCCAGGAGAGTGCAGCTAACTCTCAAATTATGTCCTAATTGCAATTTTGAACGGCTCCACTTTTTGGCTTGCGTTGGCTAAATAATAACAACACTAAGGAGGACATAGGTGGTTGATGGTTGCAGGCCAGTGTCACCCCTTTGTTGTGCATTCCCTTGTTTTTCAAGGGATTGGCTATAGACCACAACACGTTGAAAATGCTAAATGAACTCATCCATCCAGCTACAAGAGTTATTTCCAAACAACATTGTCTATAAATAGAGTTCGCCGAAAAAACGGGCCGTTTATTGTCAGAGAGGACACCAAGGAACAATTATTAATTTTTCACGTGGGCTAAGAGGCCTCGCACTACATATCACATGAGGCATAGCTCGTCGGCCAGCCATGATGTAACCGGATGGGCACTACGATGCACAACAGACGCAGTAACCTCGGGAGGAGGATAGGGATACGCTCTAGGTGATCCAGCGAGGGAGAGCCTTGATGAAGTAAGCCTCAAAGATTTAGGCCCTCATCCCCCCACAGCGCATGACTGCATTACTCTGTCTTTAATCTCTACATTTGTTGGCAAATCTAACCTATAAGTTGTATAATTGCACTGATGCAGAGTGTGACTATAGGACTCCCTCCTCTGCCCCTCCGTGAGGTGTACGATCTTAATACACAGAGTATGAAGACTTTAGATGTATGTTGGGTGCATAAAATGACATGGGAAAAGCATGAACTTTCCAAAAAACCAGGGGTTGGCTACGGCACATCAGAAGTGAAATACGTTTTAGAAGTTGAGCATGTATGTACAAGGGTGAATGAAAGTGCATGCAGTATTCACACGTTTATTTAGTGAGTGACAACACTGAGAGGAAAAAAGTAGTTTTGCACGAAAGATTGATTTACAAACATGCTTTGGTCACTCAGAAAAGACACTTAAGTGTTAATGTGTAAATGTACGTATTTGTTATGTGTCTTGTTGTTCATTGAATTGTCTGGAGTTATTGTATAAGTGTATGTTTTCTAGAGAGTTTCCTCCTGGCACAGAAGGACCTGGATTGGACCAAGTGGCAATCTGGTATTGCATGCGTATATTTGGAATGCATGTGATATAGATATAGGGAAGCACTGTAGGGACAAATGGGGTTTAACTTGGCCCTGTAGAAAGTCCTGGACCCCGTAGGGGCCGCTGAGGGGCTGAAACATGTCGAGCTGACTAATAGTGGATAATCAGAACCATAACAGGGCTGTTATTGTCCTATTATTCTTGCTTTTAACCATCCCTCCTTCACCAAGAAAATAAAGATTAAGAAATTTGGATTTGTATGCGGTAAGGATTATTATTGGACTCTTTTTCCCTTAGTTTCCTACTAATGATTCAACTACAGCCCTAAATATGGGCTCGTTTGCCATTAGAGGGTTCTTTGGCGAATACGGGATGGCCGATGATGCTTATGAGCTCACATATTACATCTCTCATGACATGGTCAGTGACATCACTGATGAGATCATCTAGTGACTGTAAGTGTTTTTAAAACGTTTATGAGTGTAAAATATATATAGCAAGATGTATTGGTGAATAATTGGGTGTATGAGTTCTTATATGGATGATTCAGTGGGTGTGTGGCTGATTGTATAAGTGAGTGATTAGGTGTCAGTGAATGTATGGGTGAGAGACTGGTTGTGTGAATGTCTGTATCTGTCTGCCAGTTGGTGTCTTAGTGGCTGTATGAAAGGTTCTATGGGGTGTGAGTGGGTGTGTTACTGATTTTGTGGATGATGTAATTTGAGAGGTCATCAGTGATGCCATCCATGATGTCACTGACCATGTCATGAGTGATGTAATATGTGAGGTCATAAGCGGTGCATTGGGGGCACAAGTTAAAGTTAGCTCAGCTAACACCTAACTGCTGAATTTTGCTGAGTTTTGTACGAGTGAAACCTGAGCCTAACTATAACATCCCTGTAATCTTTATTTTTTCAGTGAATCTTAAAGGTTTTTTCAATTCCATTTCTTAACTATAGCGTCTCTGAAACCTTTGATTTTTTAAGAGAATTTCTATGTTTTTTTAACTAGCAGTTGCATTTGCAGAGTGGTGGAGAAAGGGGGCGTGGCCTCCAAAGTCCTCTCAGAAATCGAGCTCTGTGGGACTTACTGAAGGTAACAGGAAGACTTGTTGCCCCACAAGAACCCTCTGGAGCCAAGGGGACTTCATCCCCCAAGCCGAAGCGCGCCAGGAGGCACCTTGGCAGAGTGGTGGTGAAGGGGGTGTGGTCTCCAGTCTGAAGGGAGCTGGGCTGCGTGGCCCCCCTTTTCTGGGTCATTTTCAGGCCCGGGTCCCCATCCCCCGAGGCCAGTCCTTTTTTTAATCGGGGAGGGGGGCCGCGCATGGCTTGGTGTCAGCTGTAAAGCTCCCATTAAGCCATAGCAAACAGCTACCTCCCAAGGGTGGGTATCTCGGGAGGTAGAAGAAGCCGGCCCTGTAGGATAGCGGTCCTCAGGGCCATCGATGGCTGCAGGAGGGGGAGCCACATAGCCCCCCTCAATTACAGAGCACAGTCCCAGGGAGGAGTGCCCCTCGGGACTACAGGGGGGACTGTGTGCAGCCCCACATTTCTCATATTTAGACCCGGGGAGGTGGTGGTTCATTTGGCTGTCGGGGGACGGTGCGGCCCCCTCCTGCATTCAATCATCATTTGCCCTGAGGTGATAGTGGTCCCCAGGGCGCAGGTTTACCTAGGGCAACCCCTGTATAACGTAATTAAAATGATCTGGGTAGGTGGCGGTCTCTGGGGCTTTAAGGCTCCAAGGAGGGGGGACCCCTGCACCCCATCCTATATATTTAACACATGCCCCTGGGGACAGATTACAAATGAAGCGCGGGAGCCCACGCTTGGATTCAAAAAATAAAATTCAGCAGGAGTCACACTGAATCTGCGACTCTCGCAGATTATTTTTTTTTAATGCTTTTTTGGAACCCTCCTCCCCAGAGGCCTAGGGGATCAGGGTGTTTTACCCTGTCCCCTTTTCTTTTGTTTATGTGAGTCAGTTCAACCAAGTCACAAGATGGCTGCAAACACTTCCTCGTTTGAAGTGTTGGCAGCCAATCAGATCTCAGCACGACATCTCGGCTCGGGACACGGATCCTCCACATCCCCAGTTGTATATCTTAAAAATCTTTATATTTCTCTGCAACTACTTAACAGATTTACACCATTTAACAGAGAGGGCACATTCTGGACCAACAGCTACCTTTCTGACAAATTTGGTGTTATTCCGTTCAACAGTTCAGGCTGTACAATGTCTAAAGTTTCCTATGGAAATTAACATGGGGGAAAGTGTTTTAGGATATTTCCCCCTCTTCTTCTCGGTCTCCGCTTGAGGGATCACCCATGAAGACAGCAGCTGAAGTGAGTGGCTAACTAGTTTTGAAATTTTCATGAAGATTGATCAAAGGACGCCAACAGTATTGGCAAAACAAAAAACGCTCTTCCTATGGAAACTACATCCTAACTATAACTACCTGTCATGCCCCGCGGTCATGCCCCTGAGATGCGGATGAGTATTTAAGGTGCGAAGGGCGTGCTAACGCTGCTTAGCGTTCTTGCACATAGCCCCATTTCCGTCCCCCTGGTGTTTGCCTGACTTCCGGTTAGTTCGTGTTTCTTGCTTCCGGTTGCAGACGATTCGAAGTGAATGAGTGCTGGCGCACTCGTTGTCCCTTGTCTGGCGTGGCACTGGCGTTTCCGTGCTTACAGGAGCGGCAACAGTAGCCGCGCGATTCCTTCTGGTTGGTGTGGCTTTACCCGACTGAATTCCCCGTTACCAAGTAAGGTCTCGGAGTCCGTATCTATTCCTATGGTGTTTCCGTAGGTCCAGTTCCACATGTTGTTCTTTTATGTGGACTCCTTGGGTTGAATCTTGCCTTGGCATTCTGTTGTGTTTAATAGTGGAGCCTGCAGTTAAGGCGCCTCTCGGTCATTGATAGGCCGGAGTGGTATCTGTTTCTGATGTTGTTTATTCTTTCATATTACTTATCCTTGGACATAACGAACCTCCCTTGAATGAGAAAGGCCTTTCCCAATCTTTATCCTGCACTACGTTTCCTTATACGTATTGTAGGTGGTGTTAACTAGCGTGGACCATTAAGCACCGTTGTAGGTTACAGCATTTCAGTATAGAAGACAAGGTAATCTTTAATTGTAACAATTGAGATCAGGTGGGGGACAATCATCATTCATGAATTCCGGACCCATTACTATTTGTTCCCTTCAGCCCTAATGTAAACCAATCACCTTAGGAGAGTAGTAGAAGAAGACGTCATTTAACCTCCCTCCCAGTTCGCTTGGATACTTACGGGGGAGCCAGGTACCTTCACAGGTTACGCACATTCTCAGAGGGATTGTTTGTTGTTACACTTGTGTCTTATCCTGGGATTTTCTTGTAGAGGGAGGCACAGATATTCATGCTGAGAGTTCCAAGAGAGGTGAAAGAAAATCGTGGTAGGTTTACCTAATCTCAAAGGTCCAAACAATTGAGGTCCTTGGAAATTGATGCACATTAACAAAGACTTTGTTTTACAGCTGGGTGTTCCTGTCTTTAATCCTGAAGTGGTCCACCAACAAGACCTGCCTTTCTCCCCGCCTATCCTTGTTTTGTTTCCCTGTTTTCTCCTAGCGTGTCCTCCGTACTCTAGAGTCTGATAGAGTCGGAGGGACGTGGGGGACGACTGAGGACTTCGCTCCAGGATTCCGGACGCTCCAGTAGAACATACTCAGCGATCCTTACACTACCTACTGGTAACCGACATTCAGGATTCCTGCCACAGATCACCTCTCTTGACTATCACATTATACCGGCATGACTCAAATGTTCCCTGACTTTTTACCATAGTTGGTACTAGCTAGCTGCAGCTAGTGTTCCCCGGTTTGTTTAAGAGGGCTTAGTTGCTTTTACAATTTTTTTATCATGTATATGCAGGGTCAGGTTTCAGACATCCAGAAAATCCACCAGAATAAGCATCAAGCAACTGGCATAGATGACCTCAGTGTGAACCTTCCAGAAGACAGCCCTTATCAAATTAATCCCTGCACCTGTTCCTTCCTATAAGCAATTAGAACACAACCTTTGTGAACATTCTAAAACATCTTCTAAAAGACAGCCTCTTCAAATTAATCATCAGCATCCGTTCCTTGCTATAAGCAATTGCAACTCGACCTTTGTGACTATGCTAAAGCACCTTCTAGAAGGCAGTCTCATCAAGTTAATTATATGCAACTGTTCCTTGTTACAAACAAATAGAATGTGACATTCATGAATGATCTAAAGCAGTCTTATTTAAAGACCGCCCTTAATCCTCCCCTTCACTTAGTCTCTTTGCCTGCCACTAACCTGTTTTCTGGCTTCCAGGACACTGTCTTGCCAGCTCCCTTGATTCTCCTGCTTCGACCTCACCGCAAAGAATGTCCCGCATTAGTCTCACACCTGGATGGAAAAAAGAACAAGAAGAATAGGAGAGACACATTAACAGAATTGATTTTACTACGCGCTGAGCTTAGTCGCAACATTGTGCTGCAAATAGAGGTAACCAGTGTTTTTGTTCAAACTGTACATACTGTTGGCAGGGCTCTGCCAGAGAGGACTTGGGTGAAGCTAACTCCATCCAAATTTGCTTGTGGGCTTGATGCTGAAAACATACTCACTACAGGTTTGAAAATTTTGATAAAGGAGCCTCTACGGACAATCTAAATGAAAACTAACCAACAACAAAACGAAAGGTTGGTTGGGATTTTGTGAGGTTATATCTTAAGAGATAAGAGTTAATACTAGACTAAAGCCTTATTTGTTTGTTTATAGGTACCATATTTGCCGGTACCATTCATCAGACTGGTGTGAATGCCTGCTGCAGTGTTGCTGTTGAGTAGACGAGCCACAGCATCATTCACTCAACACGCTCTCTCCAAACCAACTCCGTTCCCACTGGGATTTGCCACCGGAGCAGTTTCTCCTGTAAGCTGAGGGCAAGTCTCTGGAAGATTTGGGAACTAGCGTCGCCGCGCTATTGGAATCATCTGGAATCCAGGTAGGTGGCTTATGACAAGCCAGTAGGTAATATGTATATGTGCTGGGTCCGCATTAAGACCGTAGAACCCTCGGGGAAAAGGCAGATGTGAAAAGTATTACAACTATTGGTGTCACCAGGGTACGCTACGGCAATCACCATTAAGCGCAGATCCAGTGTACACGGAGAACAAATAATTATGGCAGAGGAATTCTTAAAGGGGCCGGAGGCTTCAGCTACTTTAATTTTGAAGACAAACGCTGATGAGAATGCAAATACACAGAATATGTCCTATCTTCAGGGAAATATGGCCAGCATTAAACAGAAGTGAAATTTATTGGAGTGACTACAACTTAAGAAGGTAAGGCACAGATGGGAGGCTACCTCTTTACAGAATTATCTCGTGGTGGATCTGATCCCACGAGGACTGAGAGTTTTCATTATACCAACACTAGCAAGTTCCAAACCTCAACTTTTTAAGCAGTGGGCAGATAACACCAATGTATTCTTGAAAGTGATGTTGCATATTTTGCTGAAAAGCTCATGGTAACAAGGAGTTAATGCTCCAGATTCAGACTCTAATTGATGAACTAAATAATGAAACAGACCAGGATGAGACCAAGAAGGTACTGAAACTAGAGGATGAGACAAAAAAACATGAGAAAGAAGTAATTGAGAGGAAACTACATCAATTCCAGCGTGACTAGTGTGATTACAAAACAGGATGAATTTTTACATTCGCAAGAAAATTCAATAGAACTACAACGGAACTAGCTAAAGACAGAGCGTTTGACCAATAGATAGAGGACGAGGGAACTCCAGTACAGACTTGAATTCAAATTTGGAATCACTTGATGGTACATCAACCAAACAAATTAAAGCAATGTCTTTTTCCAAAGGAATCCCGCCTCTTACAACAAAACAACGAACACTCCTTCAGAGGAAAGCAGAGAGGAAGGGGGAGAGGCAAAGAAGACAAAACCTAAAAAGACGACAAAGTAGAAAGGGACAACAACAATGGCATGGGAACACGCGTCAGGGGACTGAAGAAACAATAATGTCAGACACACTTCGCAATTAACGATAATCAATCAAGTAGAGAACTTACTGAAATTGAAAAACAGGTCTTTAGACTGGGTCTCTCTTTCTGTCCAGAAATGCCTTTAGATTATGTGCAGGTGCGCATTGATTTATACAAGTTTGTACTTAAACTAAAGCTTTACAAAGTGCATGTTTTGCAGAAACTAAATGCATTACCTAAAGTTCCATCAGTTATCTCGGGACAAAAATCCTTTCTCTCTACTGTTGACATAGAAACATTACATGTATTGTATGAGATGAACAAATCTGGAGAGTTTATCCCCAATTAAAGTTGTAATCAGTTTGATTCACTGTTTGTAACAGAGTTACCCGAGTAATTGGTATAGATGTAGGAGCAACTAGTGTGACAACGTTTAGATCTGTGTTTAAGATAGCGAAAGACCATATTGATGTCTTCTGTGAGATAGAAGCTAGTGACATACTTAATCTCACTAATGAGAACCCAGGGCACGAAAAATCCACTTGCATTGTTGAGCAAGGTTTAATCAGGACGAGCTATTGTTGTATGTAGATTTAGATTCCGTATATAGGTTTCCCGATTTATGCCCTTATATAGGTACAATTCACATTGCCCTTATTTGGACATAGAAATCCGGCCCTTATTTAGACATTGACCGTACAAACCAAATACAGGCAAGGCCACCTATATCCGTCCATCCACGTCACAACGATTTCTTGAAAAACCAGACCCTTAAGCCTTTAGGAATTTCCCTCAGCTTGAATATTGATTTCTCCAAGAACTCATTAAGTATGCATGAACATCTATTCCTTAGGGGTTCATTCATTATGTTCCTCTGCCCGACTTTTACGTCAATACTGGCATTCCTAGACACCTTCAAGGTATAAATATACCAGCACTTGCTCTGGCAAATTGCGGTTCCCGGAGGATTCGATCCAACCCAGACTACGCGGTTTGCCACGGCAAGTTCAGAAGGAGATTGAGTTCCAGCCTGATGCACTGACCTGACGCTGCCATCCTCCTTGCAGAAAATCCAGCTCCAGTGCTCTCTGACTTCCCTTGCGGGGGTTAGACTTTGGAGTCCAGAAAAGAAAAAAGATTCAAACCTCTCTCATTCTCAGGTATGGAGCTGACTAGAACTTAGACAAACTTTTGGCAACTCTTGGCTAAACGAAGATATAGCTAGCTATACTTTAGAAACAGCACCTACTTCAAACCTCGTACTACACTTAGGTTAGGTACACTGGGGTAGAACAATTTAGAAGCATCAGATGAGTATCACATTTCAGCATTATGTTATTCATGTATGTGTTTTGATTAATATATGTCATAGTTACAAACCATGCTATTGCAGTATTATTTTATCTTACTGCTAACCTCGTACATATTGTACATTGCGGTCCGTCTTACAATTGTAGCAATTCATATCTCTTGCATAAGAAATAAGACTGCTCAATAAATCCTTTTATTGAAATGTCTGTCTCTCTATTTCTGTGCAACTCTGTAGAAACGAAGCATGCACGATTGACTGAGTGAAACTGTTATCTATTGTTTCCACGATTCTGAGACTATCCTGATTCTAAAGGGAAACAAAGTTGTTATGTTTATGCGGTTGTCAAAGACCAATCCCTTCTTGTATATTCGAGAAGTTTCTAGTGACCTCTGAGTTAGCTGGCACACACAAGTAATTACGTTTAATATACTTGATAGATACATACTGACCTTAGTCCTATGTCAAATCTATAGTGTATGTTATTCCAATGCGCAAAGCCTATCAGGGATATAGGAACTACACTACATGGCGTCCAACGGTTTGGTAATGCACTAATTTGACGCTAGATACTGAAGTAACTCAGTCGTGCTTTTCTCAGAGACCCTCTACTCATAAAACTCCATAAGACGTCTGGAGTGGGTAGGGATAATAACCGCCATAGCTGAGTAGGACGAAAATCCTATGTATTAGCTGTTTGGTTTTGTTCAACGTTGAAAGGATACAGTGTTTCAAAATATTGTGCACCTTATCTTTGTTCCCTTGAAACTTGCTCAGCATTTTTCATTTCAACAATGTCCGACCACGGAGATGTTGTCGTTGAAAACGGTACAGCTGCGGCTGACGTTACCGGATTTAATGAAAACGAAGCGGGTGTTATACACATCCCACCAAATTTAAGGAGAGCCATCACTCTAAAACGTATAAAACATGGTCTAACACCAAGAGGTGGTAGAGCAGTTTTTGTGATAGAGGCACATGAATCTCACCAGACAGAGGTATTCTTCTCATGGATAGTATTCCCAGAATCAAATCCAGTAACACACTTGTTTCACTTCTACAAAGAAGATGAACCACCAGAGGAATATACTTCTTTCGAGAATATTGAAATTGCACTTACGTACCAGGAGCATGAGCTCTGGTTTAAAGGCACCCTAAAACATTACAATCACATTACCAGGCTCGGTCCACTAGGTAGACCAGGAGCAACTTGGCCGATTTTAGCCGGCTATACACCTCATCCTGACATTGAAGAAATGTCAGATGTAGAACTACTAGCTCAACTCAAGGAGCTAATCAAAATTTATAGACAATTGGTTCAATATGTCATGCGGACTTTCACAGTCCAACCACGATTAACCATTTAAAATCCAGCCCCTCATCAGGGAATACACTAAAAATCACTCCACAGACTTTACACGCAGTCATGGGTAAAATGCCCATAAAACGTTAACAAATTCCATTCTGGATAGCTCAGAATTCTAACAATCTGTTTACCATGGGGGATCGCACCACATCTGGAAGACTGCGCTGCTTGGGGCACAGTCTTTGCTGCCATCTACACAAAAACACATGGTGTTCCGTCAATGGCGTTAATACCAGATGTCCTGAAACAGATTCAAAACTAATACGGAGCAGAGCCTGCTCTGAATTTAGGTATGAAGTTATTTAAACATTTTGACCAGGTCTCAACAATAATATTATCTAATATTAAGGGAGAAGCAGCATCAGTGGCGATCCGCCAGAAACTAAGGGAATTTGATGTAACATAACACCCTCAAGAACTAGCCAGAATAATTGAAAAATCCTATGAAGAATTAGGTAGAGACAGTTTGGGAGGGAAACCAGTTAAACCACAACTGTCTGAAAGTCCTGATAAGGTCTTTACAAAAAACACTCCTACCTCTTCTAAAAAGAAGTGGGAAAATAGCAAACAGAATTCCAAAGAGAAGCGATCTCTTTCCCGAGGCAGGTCTCCTCCACAGAAGGAGCCCTCTGAAAGGAGGTACAACCTCAGGAATAGCGATAATTTGAGAAAACCTGACAGATATCAAGATAATGATACACGTTCCTCTCGTACCTTTCAGATATTGTCACAGACATCCAAAAGAAGAGGGTGGTCAGAAAACAAGGAAGAACGCGTAAAGTCCAAAGACGGTCAACACGTTCAGAAAAATAAAGCAAAACCTCAATTCTCCAAGAAAAAGGTAGCAGGTCTAAAGATCAGACATGCCGAGAATACTGAGAACTCAACTCAGGAACGGAGAGTGGGCCCAGACCATGCTGGACAGTGCAGCAGAAGTTACAATAGCTCACCAGAACCTGAAGGGACTGGAGACAGTGGACTTGAATGAAGACATACAAGTTGAGACTGTAGACAGCAGGGTTAGTCCTCCACATAGGTTATATGAAATAACACTACCCATGGAGGAAGACATACCAAGAAAAGTGAAAGGACTCTTTTGGGAGCATCTTTCAAAGGGTTATGATATACTTCTAGCAGAACAGTACTGGCCACCAGAGTTTGTCAGGGAGTGCCCACATGGCGAGACCATAATTATGCCTGCCTTCTCCAACCATATTCCAATTCATTTAAAATATACATTAGCCAGGAAATGGGCAGTAGCCCAAGCCCCAGCACTGTATAAAAATCATGTAGGATGGGATGAGGACTCACCTCACAACATACTGTGGGGCGACTTTTTCCGCCCCAACCCAGTGGCACAGCATTTTCTGATTAACTCCACCAACATCTTCTGTTTGGTTCCACAAAGTTTACACCATATTCATCCGTACTTTCTTCGTCATTTCAACACTTTTTGTAGATGAGCCACGTGTATGTAGCCACCATAAAATCTAATTAAAAAATCAACCAACTGAACAAAGGCAGTACCCAGTTAAGCTAAAAAACAGGTCAGGGAGATTTTAGATCAACTTGAATATCAGGGGGTGATTGAAACATGAACCTCATCAATGAACAATCCTTTGTTTCCTGACTCCAAACCAGACAATACATATCGTCTAGTTTTGGATTACAGACACTTACATTCTTGTTGCAAAGCATTTGCAGTGCAAAATGCACATAGTACAGCACTAATGAATAACATTGTGCGTAAAAAATATAAAACCACATTAGACATTTCAAATGGTTTCTTTTGTCAAAATATTGCACCAGAAAGCAGATATTTGACCGCTTTCTCAATAATGGGGACCCAGCGTCAATTTTGTCAATTGCACCAGGGATTCAAAAACAGCCCAGGGTTATTCTCAGCAAGGGTAACAGAGTTACTACAAACTTATGATGACGAGGCATTATCATATGTCAATGATATATATCTGACAGATGATGACCTGGATAGGCACTTGAACAGGGTGAGCACCATAATATTGGGCTTCGCCTCAGAGGGTTACAAATTCAACTTTAAAAAGTCAAGAATTGCCCACCTCAACATGCTTTTCCTAGGATATGAACTATCAAGTGAAGGCAAAAGCCTGGCAGCCAACTTTTTAGAAAAGTGTGCACTGCTCCAACCGCCAAAAATGCTGAAAAATTTACAGTCGATTCTAGGTTTCCTGAATTTTGGAAGAACTTACATTCTAAATTACGCAGAAAGGGTTAAACCTCTCTACGAATTAATCAAACCTGATTTTAAAATCACACGTTGGACACAAAAACACACAGAAATTTTGCGTTCACTACAAACAGACATGTTAGCAACGAAAAATTTGCAAACACGCGTAAATATACGCAACTTAGTGATCCGAATTATTCCGGGTCAAATCGGATTCACCTACTTAACTTTTAACAAAGGTGAAAAAGTACCAATTGCGTACAAATCCCACTTGTATACACAAGCAGAAATGAAATTTACTTAGGGGAGAGGAGTTGGCCTAACGGCTAGGGCGCTTGACCTCGGACCTGGGGAACTGGGTTCGAGTCTCGGTAATGACGCTGAACATCCTGGGATTCTGGACAAACCACTTTATCTCCCTGTGCCTAACAAAAATTGAATGTGTGTCCTCATGTAACGTAACTGGTGCTATGTAAAGCGCTCTGATACCTGATTGGATTCGGGTCAAGTTCGCACTATATAAAACTCTGCAAAAACAAAACAACAAAAAAACTTCTACAGAAAAAATTCTGACAGCAGTTCAAACCGCTGTAGCAAAAGAAAGAGCCCTAGCACAGGGGAAACGCATTATGGTCGTGACTTCCGTACCAGCCTTAGAGGCAGTTACTAAAGCGAGCATTCCGAATGCAAAAGCTTTACATCCAAGATGGATACAATGGGTTAATTCTCTTGCTGCAACTGATGTTGAATACGTTTTTGATCCTTATTTAAAAACACAAGCATTCCTGCAATATGAACACGAATGTCCTCTGCCTACTGAAATTCTCCCTCTTGACCAGTACTTATATTTATAATATATACTGACGGATCTGCACAGCCCGCTACGGGGAGTAAATAAGCTTACAGTGCAGTGTGTGCTATCGTTAAAGGTCGCATGCGAGATGGCAAATTCAGACCAATGGTCACAAAAACCCAATCTCTAGGGGATTGTACAGCTCAGCAGGCTGAACTACAAGCATTTAAGATGGCACTTGAAAACACGGATCGTAAATTCCCCACACTTATAGTGTGCGATTCTTTTTACTGTGTTCAATCTTATAATGAATATTTACAGAATTGGAATCAAAATGGTTTCAAAGATGCAAAAGGTGGCACAATCAAGCACAAATTGCTTTGGGAACAAGTAGTTCAGTTGCGAAACGGACTACAGAACACTCACGTGATACAGACACTGAGTCACCAACGTGATGGCATTCACGTTGAAGGGAATTTATTGGCTGATGAAGCCGCGAAAGGGGCCTTGCAAATGGCTTCCGTAGCTGCAATCACTCGTTCAAAAACGAAAATAGACAGCAAAATAATGCTGGATGTCAATGCATCAAGCAAAGGCAGCGGTGCGGCATTACCTAAAACATTTCCACTCAAATACTCATATATAATTGATGCGAACAATGTTCCGTTTGCTCAAATCCCTGGAGTGGGGGATAGAGTAATTCCAAACATAGAACATAGACTAGGGCTAATCCTAGCAGCACATGAAGGGCTCGCCTCTGCCCATGCAGGTGTTTCCGCCACAGTAGCATTATTAAAACAAAGATACTGGTGACCCGACATTAGGAAACAGACTAGAAATTATGTTTTGGACTGTGAGATATACCAGAAGATGAAAGTCTCTACTGTGAAACGTCCTGCGCAGATGCCCCTGTTAATTTCAGATAAACCATTAGCTTGTATTTACCTGGACCACTGCGGTCCCTTACAAAGGGATGGGAACTATAAATATATCATGGTCGCAGTGGATTCGTGCTCTAGGTTCCTATGGATGTGGCCTCAGCGATCGGCTGACGCTCGAACTGTTATAAAAGATTTGCGAGTCTTTATCGGCACATACGCAATAGGCACACTACATTCTGACCAGGGTCCTGCGTTTAGCTCTAGGGCTTACAAAGAAGCCATGGCCAGTCTGGGCGTAGCATTGCGGTATTCTTCTCCATTCCATCCTGAGGGAAATTCTGTTGTGGAAAGAAAAAAACGGGACATAAAGCAGTCTACAACAGCTAGGGTATTAGGTTCGGGTGATGGGTGGGTCAAACATTTATATGGGGTCCAGCGCGCACTTAACAACTTGCCAAGAAGTTCTCTAGGAGGTGTCTCTCCATATGAGGTCCTGTTTGGGACTAGATTGTTGGTTCCGGACTTAGATATGAAAGGCACAGTGGTGGAAAACAAACAATTTGATATCAAAGATCACTTGGCTGTTTTACAGGACTTAAATGATTTAAGATCGAAACAAAGCAACGTGATCCTGAGGCCAACCACCACTGAAGAAAATCCGGCCTTCTGAGGAAGGCCTATCTGGATCCCAAAGCTTGGGGATCTAGTCAGAGAAATGATCGTGGACAAGAAGGAATTTGGGCCTTCTTACAGACAACCAGTACCTGTCCTAGCAATCCACGGATCGAGAACAGTACTTTTGCCGCCCCTTGCTGGTAAAAAGGAGAAAAGATTTGTGTCCATCGACCTGATCAAACCACACTATGTGGCCGATACTGAACAGTAGGCCAAGTGGACTTCACCAATGTAGCAGACGCACTCCTCTAGCTACAAAACAAGATGTTCAAACTGAGAGACTCATCACCTTTGAAGATTCGACAGTAAGAAATAGAGGACTAAGCAACAATGCTATGGACCTTGTACCTCTTGAAACCCAAATAACAGTTCGGCCAGATACACATGTCTACAACAAAGTAACAAGTGATGAACTGGTTCCAGTGAATTCAACAAATCTTGATGCAATTCCAACCATTGACAGAACTGCTTCTGGCTATTTCATGAACTTTGATATGTTTTCTGAGGATCCCAGCGAGCCTGAAATGATGCCAGCTCAAAGAACTTTCAAAGAACAAGCAACAGACTTTTTTCATCTACTGAAAAAGACTTATCTGGTTTCACCATGGATTGAACAATGGATTGTTTTGGGAATATTTTTCTTTCTACTTTGGTTAACTCTGGTAATAACTCTGGGTATGCTGATTAAAGGAAGATATATTCAAATGGACACAGCAAGTAAAAGAGTGAACTTACTTCTCCAGCCACACAAATCATCCCATCGTGAAGCAAGAGACTTCTCATTAGTGAACATCACAGTGATTCCTATACCTGATGGTATAGTTTGGGACAAAATCGAATATGACATTTTTGGTCCGTCGGAGCTTGTGAAGATTCCACATTTGTTTAAAATATCATTAAGTGACTTTATTACAGCCAGTACCTTTTCTGATGCTTGGGACTTCGAGACTGTTAAAAATATGATGTCTGATCTAGAGCTGTCAACTGCATTCACTAACAATTAATATTTAGAAGGTTCATCAGACTATGAACAACTGTATTGTTATAACCACTATGGTCATCATTTCTTGCATAAATCTGTAACGCCTAGAAATGTATTGATGTATAACCAATGAGAACATTGTCCTACGCCACCAAAGGGTAGCTCAAAAACATTTGCAATGAAATTTCCATATTTTTCAAGGTTTAATATCTCGAATGCAAAGACATTTTACTTTAAGAATGTCAATAAGACAGGAATGAAAACTATGTTAACGAGTACCAAACAGATTTATTCTGCAGCCTTTATTGCCAACTGTCTAGACAGGGTTACGACTGTTGGAAAGACAACATTGAGACAAAAACTGTCTGGGGTACTAAATATTGGCAAGTACAGGGAATAGAAGCTTTGTTTAGAGCCTGTATCATCCCTGAGCAAGTTATGTTTTTGAACGACACTGTCCAACAAACATCATGCCTTGGCATAGCCAAGATAAAAGACATGAACACTCCGTCTATACATGCATCTACAAGTGAAAGCACTACACAGGGGGAGGTCGACGTACATAATATTTAGCATCACAACAGATCAGATCCTGAATGGAAAAAATGGTTGCTCTGGCCCTTAGACACAAACAACTGTCAAGATAGATTCCTGAACAAAACTCAAGGTTTTTCCTTTCATAGGCCAGACCCACGTTATGTACAAAGACAGACTCCGGGGGTAGTAACAACTTACAGTGTAGGGAAACTTTGCCTTGATTGGCTACAGAAAGCTACACTAGAGGATGTAAAACAACACTTAACTTTACTTCAAGAAGACGCAGACCTTAGGGAATTCTTGTTAGGACCAAGAAAACTGCATTAAAAACGTTTCATATATGCCGGTATCTAAGCTGCTCATAATGAAGCATGGAAGGTCACCCAAGCAGAGACTGCAAAACGAATACGAGAAATTGATCGTATTAATTTAGAGAAATCTCTCTCTGTAGTAGACAATGGGTTAACGACTCTGTCATCCAGGATATATTCTTTGGACAGCATTGTATCCTCTGTCATAGACATCATGGAACAAGACTTGGTCATGTTGCAACATGGTCAGTCACAGCTACGTTCTATCATGCTATGAAGCTGAACGCTTCTGGCTATGTGCCTTGGTGTTTAATCAATACTACGTCACTGTTTTCAGAATTCAATCTCACTGATAGACAGATGTAAATGGCACAAAGGGGAGCAGACTATACGGTGCGGAGCATTGAAAAATTGGAGAAATTACCATTCACATTGGCAGAAAAAACAGCTACTGAGTGTATCATACATGGTAAGATTACTCTGCCTGTTACGAATTTCCATTTTCAGTATTGCCTAAAAAATATACCAGCAGGCAAATATGAAAGGTTGGGTAAAGAATACATCAAGACATCCTGGGATTTACCTTACACACATAGATGTTGGAGTGGGGACGTGAAGTGTTTCTTAGCGGTGAAAACTGTGAACACGCACTAAGCGGTTCTCTCCTTTGTCAGGGTATATAGCCAAACTTATCCTGCCACCTGCACGGTTCACCGGCTGCAGTGATTAATCCAATCTTTGGTCAACTTTCAAATGGGAGTTACATTATGTTGAATGATCACAGCTGCTGTGGCATGCTGCCAGGTATCCCATATCTAGTAACGGTTACATCCAGGGTCACTTGCTGTATGCAAGTCTTGTTTCCACAAATAGACATAGTCAGGGAGTCGCCTTTATGGCCTTCACTGAATATCTCTTCTATACAAATTGATACTCTAAGCAGAATGAAAGCCATTCTTTTACAAAAAACTGTGCCTTTGACCTCTGCCAAAGAAACCTATGATCTCCAAGTCGCAAGGACTTCTGCGGAGATACATACCCTTTTGTATACAAACTGCCCTGTGCATTTCTCGGAAATGTTAGGTCGTATCTTAAACATGTCTGATACAAGCGGTTTTGTACATGTATTTAAGACCTTGTGTGCAGGACTGTTAGCACCTTTTCAAACAGTCCTCGGAATGTTTCCAAACTTCGTGCACTCTGTGTTTGGCGGACTGCCGCTCCTTTTAGCACTCATTGCAGAGATACTGTTTTTGCTCCTACTGCTGCGATATGGCAAGCCAAATCACCAGTGACACCCAGTTCCCATGGAAAAAACTCTATTGGAGATGAAGTGTCGTGAGCACATCGTCCAAATTCTGGGTTTACCTCGTCTATGGAAATTAAACACCACTTGGTTTCTGTCATTCAGACCAATCTGGCAAGATTGCATCTTACCTGTTCTATGCTGCCTACTATGAGGTGAAGAATGTGTGCTGGACATTTGTCTGACACTCCCATCAGTCATGCCTACGGATATCGATACTCTGCTGGACCCGATAACGGCCCATGCTATTAGTTGTCCCCAGCGGCTACCAATCCTGATGGCGGCATTCATTGAGATCTCACAGACGCAACATGCTACTGCTGAGGTATGAGAGCAGACACCAGGCGCGCAGGTAACATCCAATCCGGACATTGCTGATGCTTCCCAGGCTGAAGGTGATAGTTCGCATCTATGTGCTGTTGATCTTCTACACAAGGTATTCCAACTCTCACCCACAACGGCAGACGACTTGTTGTCTACAGGATTAGAAAAATGTATGTTTTCTCCATCCCCACACACTGACTTTTGACTCAAACACATAGTGTTCCGGAGAGACTCTGAATTTGGCCTTCATTCTTTTTCAAACATGCTACTGACTTTGGAACTTTTTTCCTATGATTAATTTTTTTTCTTCCAAATTTGTATTTTTTGCATTTTTGGCACAGTAATCTGCTCATAGTAGAACTATTCATAGAGAACAGAATTATTTGATAACACTTCCAGGGACAGTATGCCACCTTGTCATGAATAACAATTTGACTTATGTAACCTGATGTGAAATGGTTTCGGCCCTTTTTCTTCTATATTTACGAGCAATTTCATCACATGTATATATTTTGGTTCATTCATTTAGCATTCCAATGTAATCCTACGCTTAGAATGAAACATTGCCTTTAATATGTACAACACTTTATGCATAGCAATGGTTTTGTAATGTATTTTTAGAACATATGTTTTAGATATGTTTTTAGCTTATTTTAACAAACCCATGCGATACTCTGTTTTAAGATATGTTTAGAACGTTTAGGATTTAGTAACGTCGTTCATATGAAACTGGAGTGGGTGTTGTGTGCAGATTTAGATTCCGTATATAGGTTTCCCAAATTATGCCCTTATATAGGTACAATTCACATTGCCCTTATTTGGACATAGAAATCCGGCCCTTATTTAGACATTGTCAATACAAACCAAATACAGGCAAGGCCACCTACATCCGTCCATCCACGTCACAACGATTTCTTGGAAAACCAGACCCAGAGCCTTTAGGAATTTCCCTCAGCTTGAATATTGATTTCTCCAAGAACTCATTAAGTATGCATGAACATCTATTCCTTAGGGGTTCATTCATGACGTTCCTCTGCCCGACTTTTACGTCAATACTGGCATTCCTAGACACCTTCAGGGTATAAATATACCAGCACTTGCTCTGGCAAATTGCTGTTCCCGGAGGATTCGATCCAACCCAGACTACACAGTTTGCCATGGCAAGTTCGGAATGAGATCGAGTTCCAGCCTGATGCACTGACCTGACGCTGCCATCCTCCTTGCAGAGAATCCAGCTCCAGTGCTCTCTGACTTCCCTTGTGGGGGGTTAGACTATTGAGTCCAGAAAAGAGATTCCAACCTCTCTCATTCTCAGGTATGGAGCTGACTAGAACTTAGAGAAACTTTTGGCAACTCTTGGCTAAACTAAGATATAGCTAGCTATACTTTATAAATAGCACCTACTTCAAACCTCGTACTGCACTTAGGTTAGGTACACTGGGGTAGAAAAATTTAGAAGCATCCGATGAGTATCACATTTTAGCATTATGTTATTTATGTATGTGTTTTGATTAATATATGTCATAGCTACAAACCATGCTATTGCAGTATTATTTTATCTTACTGCTAACCTCATACATATTGTACATCGCAGTCTGTCTTACTATTGTAGCAATTCATATCTCTTGCATGAGAAATAAGACTGTTCAATAAATCCTTTTATTGAAACGCACATCTCTCTATTTCTGTGCAACTCTGTAGAAACGAAGCATGCACGATTAACTGAGTGAAACATCTCTATATCTATTGTTTCCACGATTCTAAGACTGTTCCAATTCTAAAGGGAAACAAAGTTGTCATGTTTATGTGGTTATCAGAGACTAATCCCTTCTTGTATATTCAAGAAGTTTCTAGTGACCTCTGAGTTAGCTGGCACATACAAGTAATTAAATTTAATATACTCGATACAGACATACTGACCTTAGTCCTATGTCAAATCAATAGTGTATGTTATTCCAATGCGCAGAGCCTATCAGGGATATAGGAACTACACTACACTATTTTTAGGGACTATTCGCCCTTTCTGGCAAGCTGAAAATCCTCCAACTTCAGGTCACAGAACAAAAAGTAAATGTAGGAAGACAAATTTACTTTTGACCTCTGTCTCTGAAAGCAGAGCAAATGTGACAAGATAAGATTTAAAGGCATCTTTATTGCTCACAAAGTGAAAGATCATTATAGATGCCTTTAAATCTTGTTATCTTATAGTATTTGCTGGCTCTCAGAGACAGGGGCCAAAAGTCAGTTTGTCTTCCCACATTTATTTTTCTATATGTAACTGAAGTTAGAGGATTTTGTAAAGTGAACTGTGTGACAACTGAACTGTGCAAAGCATGTGAAATGAAAGATATATTTCACTAGTTATGAAGACACCTTTTTGTAATTCGGTGGTGAAAAAAATATTTTTATAGAATCACAACTAATTAGAGCACTTAACTTGGTGATGTGCACATTTTAAATATTTTTGCTGGAACCCAATTTCCAAACATTGTTCATGCGCTCTTATCAGTACAGCTACATGTTCATGGGAAAGATGTGTGGCCATTTCAAAAGAAAATATGCTATCTGTAAATGACAGTGTACCACATCATCATTTAGTGATATATTTATGAAATGTGAGTTCTTAAACATGAACTGGGAATTATTACTGCTCCTGCCCAGATGACAATGCTATTAGTGACCTAAGATCATATGTACCTATATATGGGCTTGATTCTTGTTATACATGGAGCAAACATTTAGTCTAGTAAATAAAAAGTTTTTTTTGTACAGCAGAAATAGTGAACTTGCACATTTGAAGGTGCCCTCTTATGTGATAATAAAGAAAAAGGCGGCTCAATAAGACAAAATATTTGCTGAGGATCACACAGTTTGAGACCAGTTTACGGGTCAAGTACATTACAGTTAGGTCGAGTAGATTATTCAAGTTACTAGACCTGCAGGTCTTGTAACCTTTTATGATTTTTCGAGCCCTGGACCCCACGTAGATAAAAGATGACAAGAGAACAATGGGAGGCAGTCACAGTCTTACAAATAGATAAGAAGGTGATAATTAAACCCTCCAATAAGAGTGTTAATGGGGTTAATGCACCAGTTCATGCATGTTATACATCAGTTTGAGTTGAAATTGAATACATTACAGTATGCGAAGAAACGTTAAGAGAAGATCTAGTATCCTTAGTCAATATGCCAAATGGATTTTCAATCATTGATGATGAAAGTGCTGTCATATCTGGAAAGGAACAGATGCTACTTGGAGAACATTTTGTAGACACAAGTAGCACCGTAGCTGTCATCAGAGAAGAATTCCTTGGATTTGCAACCTTTAAAGAAATGGATGCTATCTCAAATATCCATAAATATGATTATGGATACATGTTCTAAATTTGGATTAAACTTAGAAAAACTCCATAGCCAAGAATATGATGAATGCTCTACAACGGCAGGAAAGGAAGGTGGCGTTCAAGCCATAATAAAGAGAAAATATCCTAATATTCTAAAAAAATTCCTAATTTAATTTTTTAAAAGCTGATTTTGCTCACTGTGCTGCAAATACACTTAATTTGGTTGCTAATGACCTGAATACTGATACTAAGATATGGAATTCTATTGGCACAGTGAAAGCCAACATCAGGTTTTTCCGTGAGAGTCCAAAAAAAAGATCTCATACTCCCAATGTGCCATTGTTGAGTGAAACAGAATGGAGAGCAAAATACAAGAGCATTAGAATGTTTAGCTCAAATTTTTAAAAGATTCTTCAGCAATTAACCTTATTGGTCACTACAGCATCAGGGAAAACATGTCAGAATGCATATCAAATGCAATGTACCTCGAGCACTGTGAGTTTTCTCTTTTGCTTGACCATAATTTCAAATTACTCATTAAGATTGGAATCTGTGATTCTGTGCAGCCAGGCTCTCCAAGCTGTTTAGCATGATATCCTCAAGGCGTGTTATCAAGTGCAAGACCTTCGGACTGTGTTCCGTGATCACAGAGATAAAGCAGATGAGCAATTTAAAGAAATATTTTCAAATGCACAACTGCAGAAAAAGTGAACATCGAACTTTGTGTTTCCAGACAGTGTGGTTGGCAAGTATTTTGTTTTCATTTTGGTTCCTCTTCTGTGGAACAATGCTATCGCCAGTCTATCTATGTGCCATACATGGACTCCATCATTACATCATTGGTAAGCCAGTTTTGCAAAGAAAACAAGAACATTTCATTCTGTTGTCACTTCACCCAAAACAAATGGCAAAAATGACACTTAACCAATACAAATGCCAGATTGCAAACATCAGAGAAATTTACAACATGGAAAACCTGGAAGCCAAAGCAATCAGATGGTTTGAGATCTGGTTAATGAAGGATGAGCAGTTTGACAATGGATTTCTAAACCACACAGATTTATTACCATGAGTCCAGCAAGCAATTCCCATTGCTTTCACATTACCAGTGACCACTTGTACAGTGGTAAGGTCTTTCAGCACAATGAGACGGGTGAAAACCTGGTTGAGGTCAACAATGGCAGATGATTGCTTATCGGGTTTGTACATAATGAGCATACATTGAGCAAAAATTACTGAAAACAACCAACAGCTTGCACAAGACCACAGATGCTTACAGTTCCTTTTTCGAGATCACAAACTAGTGAACAATAACTGCATGAATCTACTCATTGAAAAATGTGATTGTTAAATTTGAGCAAGAGTGTAGATGTTTGCAGGTCCTAATCTGCCACAGTTATCAAAGTTAAAGTTTATATGTTGTATTTTCCAATTTGGATGAAAACAGTTATTTATATACGTATATTTAAGTTAATATATTTAATGTTATTTATTGTAATATATTTAAGTTAATACTTTTTCAAAATAAATACATTTGTCATATATTTTAATTGTCATTGTGCACGTTAACAGAAAATGCAGATTCCAATCTATTTTTATTTTTTATAATTAAGTTGTAATGCCTTAGTCATGTGCGTATGAATAATGTGATGCATTCAGTGGTGTTAACATGAAAACTGATTTAAAATTGCCAATCAGACAATGGCAGCTTGATCCTCCTGTGAAGCTTTTGCATCAGGTTTCTCAATCCTTTGCATGCCTGCGCTTTATGTGATAATGGCTATGCCCTTTGACATTGTCCTTTGACACTGACCTTTTCCTTTGCCTCTAGCAGCTGTAGAGGTGGAAGGATGCTCTGTATGTGTGGTAACCTTTATCGTCTGACCCCAGACATCACCTCAGGCCTCGGATTGTCATCTTCGCCATCCCAGGCCGAGGGAGAGAGGTCTCTGAGCAAGTGTCTGCACAGGTAGGAGTCTTCCTGTCCACCTCTCTAATCCCCGCTTCTGGACAACCTTAACTCCCCACTCCCCTATTTCAAGCTACAGCCTCTCCCTGCCTGCATCCCACTTCACCTAAACCCCTTCCCACTCCTCCTGCTCAGTCTCTCCTCCTCCCCTGTGCAGCCTCTCCCCTCATCCCACCTCTCCTGTGCAGCCTCTCCCCTCCCCACATCTCCTGTGCAGCCTCTCCCCTTCCCACCCCTCCTGTCCACCTCTCGCCTTCCCACCCCTCCTGCCCACCTCTCACCAGCCAGCTTCTGGACAACTTTAACTCTCCACTCCCCCACTTCAAGCTATGGCCTCTCCCCGCCTTCGCCCCCCTTCACCTAAACCCCTTCCCACACCTCCTGCTCAGTCTCTCCTCCTCCCCTGTGCAGCCTCTCCCCTCATCCCACCTCTCCTGTGCAGCCTCTCCTTCTCTCCCCTTTCCACTTCACATCTCCTGCGCAGCCTCTCCCTTCCCACCTCTCCTGTGCAGCCTCTCTCTTTCCCACCTCTCCTGTGCAGATTCTCCCCTTCCCACCTCTACCATGCAGCCTCTCCTCCTCTCCCCTTCCCAGCTCTCTTGTGCAGGCTCTCCTCCTCTCCCCACCTCCCCTGTGCAGCCTCTCCTCCTCTCCCCACCTCTCCTGTGCAGCCTCTCCTCCTCTCCCCTTCCCACCTCTCGCGTGCAGCCCCTCATCCTCTCCCCACCTCTCCTGTGCAGCCTCTCCTCTCCCCTTCTCCCCTCTCCAGTTCAAGCTCTCCTCCTTTCCTGTGCAGCCTCTCCCCTTCCCATCTCTCCTGTGCAGCCTCTCCCCATGCCACCTCTCCTGTGCAGCCTCTCCCCTTCCCACCTCTCCTGTACAGCCTCTCCCCTTTCCGCCTCTCCTGTGCAGCCTCTCCCCATCCCACCTCTCCTGTACAGCCTCTCCCCTTCCTGCCTCTCCTGTGCAGCCTCTCCCCTTCCCACCTCTCCTGTGCAGCCTCTCCTGTACAGCCTCTACCCTTCCCATCTCTCCTGTGCAGCCTCTCCTCCTCTCTCCACCTCTCCTGTGCAGCCTCTCCTCCTCTCCCCTTCCCACCTCTCCCGTGCAGCCCCTCCTCCTCTCCCCACCTGTCCTGTGCAGCCTCTCCTCTCCCCACCTCTCCAGTTCAAGCTCTCCTCCTCTCCTGTGCAGCCTCTCCCCTTCCCACCTCTCCTGTGCAGCCTCTCCTCTTCCCACCTCTCCTGTGCAGCCTCTCCCCTTCCAGCCTCTTCTGTGCAGCCTCTCCCCTTCCCGCCTCTCCTGCACAGCATCTCCCCTTCCCGCCTCTCCTGCACAGCATCTCCCCTTCCGCCTCTCCTGCACAGCATCTCCTCTGTGCAGCCTCTCCCCTTCCCACCTCTCCTGTACAGCCTTCCCCCTCCCACTTCTCCTGTGCAGCCTCTCCCCCTCCCAACTCTCCTGTGCAGCCTCTCCCCCTCCCGCCTCTCCTGTGCAGCCTCTCCCCTCCTACCTCTACCATGCAGCCTCTCCTCTACCCTTCCAATTTGGTGTTTGTGTGATGGGTTATTCTAGCTTTTGTTCATTACAGTTAGTTTACTTGTCACTTCTTAGCCCGCCGTCTCTATCAATTTAGTCCGTTGTGTCTTTCAGAGTTAGTCTCAGACTGACAGGCCTGTGATTTCCCCTTCCGGGTCAGAGAGGGCAGAGACTGCACCAGCAGTGAATGCAGTCACTTATGGCCTCTTCTTCCCTTTGGCTCCTGCAGCTGTATGAGGTGGAAGGATCCTCTGTCTGTGTGGTGACCTTCATCTTCTGACCCCAGACATCACCCCAGGCCTCGGATTGTCATCTTCAGCGTCCCAGGCCGAGGGAGAGAGGGCTCTGAGCAGGTGTCCGCGCAGGTAGGAGTCTTCCTGTCCACCTCTCCCCTCTCCGCTTCTGGACAACCTTAATTCTCCCCTTCCCCACTTCAAGCTATGGCCCCTCCCTGCCTGAGTCCCACTTCACCTGTCCCCTTCCCACCTCTCCTGTGCATCCTCTCCCCTTCCCACTCCTCCTGTTCAGCCTGTCCCATTCCCACCTCTCCCCTTCCAACCTCTCCTGTACAGCCTCTTCCCTTCCCGCCTCTCCTGTGCAGCCTCTCTCCTTACCACCTCTCCTGTACAGCCTCTACCCTTCCCATCTTTCCTGTGCAGCCTCTCCTCCTCTCCCCACCTCCCCTGTGCAGCCTCTCCTCCTCTCCCCTTCCCACATCTCCCGTGCAGCCCCTCCTCCTCTCCCCACCTCTCCTGTGCAGCCTCTCCTCTCCCCTTCCCACCTCTCCAGTTCAAGCTCTTCTCCTCTCCTGTGCAGCTTCTGCCCTTTCCTCCTCTCCTGTGCAGCCTCTCCCCTTCCCACCTCTCCTGTGCAGCCTCTCCCTTTCCCGCCTCTCCTGTGCAGCCTCTCCCCTTCCTGCCTCTCCTGCACAGCCTCTCCCCTTCCCACCTCTCCCCTTCCCACCTCTCCCGCTCCCACTTCTCCTGTACAACCTCTCCTGTGCAGCATCTCCCTTTCCCACCTTTCCTGTGCAGCCTCTCCCACTCCGCTGTGCAGCCTCTCCCACTCCCCTGTGCAGCATCTACCCCTCCCCTGTGCATCATCTCCCCCTCCCCTGTACATCGTCTCCCCCTCCCCTGTGCACCATCTCCCCTTCCCACCTCTCCTGTACAGCCTCTTCCCCTCCCACCTCTCCTATACAGCCACTTCCCCTCCCACCTCTCCTGTACAGCCTCTCAACCTCCCACCTCTCCTTTGCAGCCTCTCCTCCTCCCCCTTCCCACCTCTCCTGTGCAGCCTCTCCTCCTACCACCTCTCCTGTGCAACCTCTCCCCCTCCCACCTCTCCTGTGCAACCTCTCCCCCTCTCCTGTGCATCCTCTCCCCTTCCCTTCTCTCCTGTGCAGCCTCTACCATTCCCACCTCTCCTGTGCAGCCTCCCCCTCCCAACTCTCCTGTGCAGCCTCTCCTGTACAGCCTCTACCCTTCCCACCTCTCCTGTGCAGCCTCTCCCCTTCCCTCCTCTCCTGCGCAACCTCTCCCCTTCCCACCTCTCCTGCGCAGCCTCTCCCCTTCCCACCTCTCCTGCGCAGCCTCTCCCCTTCCCACCTCTCCTGCGCAGCCTCTCTCCGTCCCACCTCTCCTGCGCAGCCTTTCCCCTTCCCACCACTCCTGCGCAGCCTTTCCCCTTTCCACCACTCCTGCGCAGCCTTTCCCCTTCCCACCACTCCTGCGCATCCTCTCCCTCTCCCACCTCTCCTGTGCATCCTCTCCTCTCCCCTTCTCTCCTGTGCACCCTCTACCATTCCCACCTCTCCTGTGCAGCCTCCCCCTCCCACCTCTCCTGTGCAGCCTCTCCTGTACAGCCTCTACCCTTCCCACCTCTCCTGCGCAGCCTTTCCCCTTCCCTCCTCTCCTGCGCAGCCTCTCCCCTTCCCACCTCTCCTGCGCAGCCTCTCCCCTTCTCACCTCTCCTGCGCAGCCTCTCTCTGTCCCACCTCTCCTGCACAGCCTTTCCCCTTCCCACCACTCCTGCACAGCCTTTCCCCTTCCCACCACTCCTGCGCAACCTCTCCCCTTCCCACCTCTCCTGCGCAGCCTCTCTCCGTCCCACCTCTCCTGCGCAGCCTCTCCCCTTCCCACCTCTCCTGTACAGCCTCTCTCCGTCCCACTTCTCCTGCGCAGCCTCTCCCCTTCCCACCACTCCTGTGCAGCCTCTCTTCGTCCCACCTCTCCTGCACAGCCTCTCCCCTTCCCACCTCTCCTGCGCAGCCTCTCCCATTCCCACCTCTCCTGTACATCCTCTCTCCGCCCCACCTCTCCTGCGCAGCCTCTCCCCTTCCCACCACTCCTGTGCAGCCTCTCTCCGTCCCACATCTCCTGTACAGTCTCTCACCCTTCCACCTCTCCTGTGCAGCCTCTCCCCTTCCCACCTCTCCTGTGCAGCCTCTCCTCCTACCACCTCTCCTGTGCTACCTCTCCCCCTCCCACCTCTCCTGTGCAACCTATCCCCGTACCACCTCTCCTGTACATCCTCTCTCCGCCCCACCTCTACTGCGCAGCCTCTCCCCTTCCCACCACTCCTGTGCAGCCTCTCTCCGTCCCACATCTCCTGTACAGTCTCTCACCCTTCCACCTCTCCTGTGCAGCCTCTCCCCTTCCCACCTCTCCTGTTCAGCCTCTCCTCCTACCACCTCTCCTGTGCAACCTCTCCCCCTCCCACCTCTCCTGTGCAACCTATCCCCCTCCCACCTCTCCTGTGCATCCTCTCCCCTTCTCTCCTGTGCAGCCTTTACCCTTCCCACCTCTCCTGTGCAGCCTCCCCCTCCCACCTCTCCTGTGCAGCCTTTCCCCGTCCAACCTCTCCTGTGCAGCCTCTACCCTTCCCACCTCTCCTGTGCAGCCTCTACCCTTCCCACCTCTCCTGTGCAGCCTCCACCTCCCACCTCTCCTGTGCAGCCTCCACCTCCCACCTCTCCTGTGCAGCCTCTCCCCGTCCCACCTCTCCTGTGCAGCCTCTCCCCGTCCCACCTCTCCTGTGCAGCCTCTCCTCCTACCACCTCTCCTGTGCAACCTCTTCCCTTACCACCTCTCTTGTGCAGCCTCTCCTGTTCAGCCTCTGCCCTTCCCACCTCTCCTGCGCAGCCTCTCCCCTTCCCACCTCTCCTCCTCTCCCCTTCCCACCACTCCTGTGCAGCCTCGCCCCTCCCACCTCTCCTGTGCAGCCTCTCCCCGTCCCTCCTCTTCTGTGCAGCCTCTCCCCTTCCCACCTCCCCTCTTTTCCTCTCCCCTCCCACCTCCCACCTCTCCCCTCCCACCTCTCCCCTCCCTCTCTACCTTGCAGCCTCGCCCCTCCTACCTCTACCGTGCAGCCTCTCCTCTTCTCTCCTTTCAATTTGGTGTTTGTGTGTTGGGTTATTCTCGCTTTTGTTCATTACAGTTAGTTTATGTGTCACTTCTTAGCCCGCCGTCTCTTTCAATTTAGTTAGTTCTCTCTTTCAGAGTTTGTCTCAGACTAGTAGGCCGGTGCTTTCCTTTTCCGGGCCAGCGAGGGCAGAGACAGCACCAGCAGTGAATGCAGTCACTTCCGGCCTCTTCTTCCCTCCGGCTCCAGCAGCTGTAGGGGTGAAAGGATCCTCTGTCTGTGCGGTGACCTTCACCCTCTGACCCCAGACATCACCCCCGGCCTCAGATTGTCATCTTCACCGTCCCAGGCCGAGGGAAAAGGGAGAGAGGGCTCCGAGCAGGTGTCTGCGCAGGTAGGAGTCTTCCTGTCCACTTCTCCCCTCCCTGCTTCTGGACAACCTTAACTCTGCACTCCCCCACTTCAAGCTATGGCCTCTCTCCGCCTGCGTCCCCTTCACCTCTCCCCACCTCACCTCTCCCTTTCTCACCTCTCCCCTTCCCACCTCACCTGTGCAGCCTCTCCCCTTCCCACTTCACCTGTGCAGTCTCTCCCCTCTCACCTGTGCAGCCTCTCTCTCCCCTTCCCACCTCACCTGTGCAGCCTCTCTCTCCCCTCCCCACCTCTCCTGTGCATCCTCTCCCCTTCCCTCCTCTCCTGTGCAGCCTCTCCCCTCCCCACCTCTCCTGCGCAACCTCTCCCCTTCCCACCTCACCTGCGCAGCCTCTCCCCTTCCCACCTCTCCTGCGCAGCCTCTCTCCGTCCCACCTCTCCTGCGCAGCCTTTCCCCTTCCCACCACTCCTGCGCAGCCTTTCCCCTTCCCACCACTCCTGCGCAGCCTTTCCCCTTCCCACCACTCCTGCGCATCCTCTCCCTCTCCCACCTCTCCTGTGCATCCTCTCCTCTCCCCTTCTCTCCTGTGCACCCTCTACCATTCCCACCTCTCCTGTGCAGCCTCCCCCTCCCACCTCTCCTGTGCAGCCTCTCCTGTACAGCCTCTACCCTTCCCACCTCTCCTGCGCAGCCTTTCCCCTTCCCTCCTCACCTGCGCAGCCTCTCCCCTTCCCACCTCTCCTGCGCAGCCTCTCCCCTTCTCACCTCTCCTGCGCAGCCTCTCTCTGTCCCACCTCTCCTGCACAGCCTTTCCCCTTCCCACCACTCCTGCACAGCCTTTCCCCTTCCCACCACTCCTGCGCAACCTCTCCCCTTCCCACCTCTCCTGCGCAGCCTCTCTCCATCCCACCTCTCCTGCGCAGCCTCTCCCCTTCCCACCTCTCCTGTACAGCCTCTCTCCGTCCCACCTCTCCTGCGCAGCCTCTCCCCTTCCAACCACTCCTGTGCAGCCTCTCTCCGTCCCACCTCTCCTGCACAGCCTCTCCCCTTCCCACCTCTCCTGCGCAGCCTCTCCCATTCCCACCTCTCCTGTACATCCTCTCTCCGCCCCACCTCTCCTGCGCAGCCTCTCCCCTTCCCACCACTCCTGTGCAGCCTCTCTCCGTCCCACATCTCCTGTACAGTCTCTCACCCTTCCACCTCTCCTGTGCAGCCTCTCCCCTTCCCATCTCTCCTGTGCAGCCTCTCCTCCTACCATCTCTCCTGTGCTACCTCTCCCCCTCCCACCTCTCCTGTGCAACCTATCCCCGTACCACCTCTCCTGTACATCCTCTCTCCGCCCCACCTCTACTGCGCAGCCTCTCCCCTTCCCACCACTCCTGTGCAGCCTCTCTCCGTCCCACATCTCCTGTACAGTCTCTCACCCTTCCACCTCTCCTGTGCAGCCTCTCCCCTTCCCACCTCTCCTGTTCAGCCTCTCCTCCTACCACCTCTCCTGTGCAACCTCTCCCCCTCCCACCTCTCCTGTGCAACCTATCCCCCTCCCACCTCTCCTGTGCATCCTCTCCCCTTCTCTCCTGTGCAGCCTCTACCCTTCCCACCTCTCCTGTGCAGCCTCCCCCTCCCACCTCTCCTGTGCAGCCTCCCCCTCCCACCTCTCCTGTGCAGCCTCTCCCCGTCCAACCTCTCCTGTGCAGCCTCTACCCTTCCCACCTCTCCTGTGCAGCCTCCACCTCCCACCTCTCCTGTGCAGCCTCCACCTCCCACCTCTCCTGTGCAGCCTCCACCTCCCACCTCTCCTGTGCAGCCTCTCCCCGTCCCACCTCTCCTGTGCAGCCTCTCCCCGTCCCACCTCTCCTGTGCAGCCTCTCCTCCTACCACCTCTCCTGTGCAACCTCTTCCCTTACCACCTCTCTTGTGCAGCCTCTCCTGTTCAGCCTCTACCCTTCCCACCTCTCCTGCGCAGCTTCTCCCCTTCCCACCTCCCCTCTCCTCCTCTCCCCTTCCCACCACTCCTGTGCAGCCTCGCCCCTCCCACCTCTCCTGTGCAGCCTCTCCCCGTCCCTCCTCTTCTGTGCAGCCTCTCCCCTTCCCACCTCCCCTCTCCCCTCCCACCTCCCACCTCTCCCCTCCCTACCTTGCAGCCTCGCCCCTCCTACCTCTACCGTGCAGCCTCTCCTCTTCTCTCCTTTCAATTTGGTGTTTGTGTGTTGGGTTATTCTCGCTTTTGTTCATTACAGTTAGTTTACGTGTCACTTCTTAGCCCGCCGTCTCTTTCAATTTAGTTAGTTCCCTCTTTCAGAGTTTGTCTCAGACTAGTAGGCCGGTGCTTTCATTTTCCGGGCCAGCGAGGGCAGAGACAGCACCAGCAGTGAATGCAGTCACTTCCGGCCTCTTCTTCCCTCCGGCTCCAGCAGCTGTAGGGGTGAAAGGATCCTCTGTCTGTGCGGTGACCTTCACCCTCTGACCCCAGACATCACCCCCGGCCTCAGATTGTCATCTTCACCGTCCCAGGCCGAGGGAAAAGGGAGAGAGGGCTCCGAGCAGGTGTCTGCGCAGGTAGGAGTCTTCCTGTCCACTTCTCCCCTCCCTGCTTCTGGACAACCTTAACTCTGCACTCCCCCACTTCAAGCTATGGCCTCTCCCCGCCTGCGTCCCCTTCACCTCTCCCCACCTCACCTCTCCCTTTCTCACCTCTCCCCTTCCCACCTCACCTGTGCAGCCTCTCCCCTTCCCACTTCACCTGTGCAGCCTCTCCCCTTCCCACTTCACCTGTGCAGTCTCTCCCCTCTCACCTGTGCAGCCTCTCTCTCCCCTTCCCACCTCACCTGTGCAGCCTCTCTCTCCCCTCCCCACCTCTCCTGTGCATCCTCTCCCCTTCCCTCCTCTCCTGTGCAGCGTCTTCCCTCCGCACCTCTCCAGCGTCTCACCTCCCCACCTCTCCTGTGCCGCCTCCTCTCCTCTCCTGTGCCGCCTCCCCTCTCCCTGTCCCCCATTCCTCTCCCCCTCCTTGTTCCTCACCTCGACAGTCAGCTTGAACTCACTGAGGAGGTGCCTGGGGAGCAGAGAGTGGGGCCATCAGTCCTCCTCGGGGTCAGGGGAAGGGGCTGCTGTATTCTGAAGGGCTGCTGGGCCTCAGACCTGCTTCACTTGCTGTGGTATCTAACACCCTGACCCTCCGGGCCCTGCCAAGTACCACGCATCACGGGTTCATAGCTGCTAAGTTTTCTGTCTGCTTATGTCTGACATTTCAATGTTCTTAGTGTGCATATGTGTAACATGTCAACATCCTATGTATGATATTATGATTGACACTTTATTGTGAGAGGAACAAAGCAATTATTGTCATGTAATAAGACTATAGAAATGACTTCCGTTTGTCCTTAGTAATGGTCTTGAGAGGACATTAAAACAGTTGAAACACTCTTGAGGTGATTAAGCAAGGTTTATCAGAGCTGAGGGCTTTGCTAGAATAAATGAAAGGCTGGAGTGGATCATCACCAGCTTAGCTCAGCTGTGGGAAGGCAGCCTGCACTAACTGGCCGGACCACAGCTTCGGGTCACAGGGGCAGGTGGGTGCTCTCTCGATACAGAGGCTGACCAGTGCTGTGTGTGCTCCGGGCTCACTGCAGACACTGGCAGTGCTACTGCTCTCTTTCGCTACACAGGCCCAGCAGGATAGATCACACGGTGCACATCGGGCAGGCGATGCACATTCAGCAGTGTGCGCAGTGGGAAAACCCTGTGGCTGGCGCACCAAACCAGGATGCGGGGACCACTGGTTACTACGAATGTTATTTGTGATTAAGAGACCACACAGCTGATATTCGTGACTAATTAGGTACCCTTTGGTGATGCCGGGATTTATCCAATAGGGGTTAGTTTAACCCGCCTTGTGTGGTACTTGGCAGAGCTGGAGGTTAGAATGTAGTAAATATAGTCCACACTGTATGATGTAATCCAAGTAGGTTTATTCAGGTAGATAACAAGTAGCTTAGATCCTGTACAGCAGTCTATAAGTCCTCATAAACAGCCCCCCCAGGAGCAGCCTACTAGCTGCTCAGCCCCATCCACCAACTGTTATCACTCACACCAGTCACTCAAACATTCCACTCATGGCCCACACACCAAAATTCCACACAGAATATTCACACTGGCTGAGCAGCTAGGAACAAGATAACATAGTATATAATAACACAACATGAGAATACTACAGTGTGGTACTTGGCAGAGCTGGAGGTTAGACTAGTGTCTGTTTCACTGCACTGAAATGCGTTGATTGCGCATTTTTAGACTAGCGCACCGACCACGTGTGTGATGTGCTTAACAACAAGGAGCTGTGCAGCGAGCGTACGCGCTACATGTGTCTGCTGCATACTGTGGCTGCTGTTATCTCAATCAGGCACTGGCAGCAACAACATTCGATTTTACTTTTGTGCTTCGACTGTGCCGGGCACTTCAGCCATCCCGGCTCTCACTCCAGCCTCGCCTCCACTGTGCCACGTGGCCTCAAAGCCAGGGCCTGGTAAATAAAAAGAAATACAAGACCGAGCAGTGCACTCGCATGTAGGATCGGGGGTGGCACCCTGCATGTTGTTTTTTGTCAAGGCGCCTTCTCCACTTAGCCCTCGGCGGCACCCAGTGCAAAGAGTGGGGTGGCGGGCGGCAGTTATGTTATTTCCTTGCTGCCCTCCCCATACTATCAGAGGAGCGTTTGTTATGCGCGAGGAAAGCTCAGCTGACTTTAAAGCCCCTTTGAAGCTGCGCTGTCCTGCCTGCGTCTGCTGTCTCTGTCCTTGCTTTGCTGTTTGGTGTTTTTAACTTCCAATCCAGATTGCTTCATCACTTTGTGGTAAGAAGCACTGTGAAGGTGTCAGTGGCTCCCATATCTGAACTCTGTGTTGTCACTCCCGCAGCGCTCAGAAGCAGCAAGGGATGTTTTAAAGCACTGGCAAAGTGGGCAGTTGTGGAGGGGCCCACTGAGAAGGTGAACTGTCTCGGTGGACACGTCTTCTGCTGCTCCTGCATCATCACAACGTGCTGAGTGGAAAGAAATCAAAACGTTCCTTGTCCTCATAATAGGGAAATGTCGCAAATTAAAAAATATCCAGCTCATGACCTTCAGCTTTACCTGTCCCAGGACGACATTTTGTGCAAGTAATAAAGAGAGACTCGGGCCGTTCTGCGAACAGGACAAGAGCATAAAATGCTGACTCTGCAGAAAGTCACTGAGTCCCAAATATGAAGATGCCAAGGAGTCCAAGGTATGTGCGTGGAAGTTTAGGCATCACAAGCCTCATGCAGGAAAAAGCTGCTGAGGAGCACACTAGAGAGAATCAAACACTTTAGATTTAGATGGGCAGCTTCCTTTTTTTCCAAACTAAAATTGATCTAGCTTTACCTTTTTTCTCACACTTAAATCATCAGTTCAAATGCAGGTTCATGTTTAAAGAACGACCCAGTCCATATTGCCTTGTTAGTCTTTACAGCATAAGGGGAGTCTGTGGCAGACATGTTTAAATAATGTATTCAACCTATTTGTAATGCTGTTGACCCATAAACTGTTTTCAAATTATGTGAACTTGGGCAACTATTTTAAATAATTCAGCCGCATTTTTCTTCATTCTCACATATGAGAGCACCTTCAAATGTGCGAGTACAGCTTGTCTGCTGTACAAAGAACTCTTTTGTTTGATTTAATAGACTAAACCTTTTTTCCATATATAATACAAATCTAGCCACAGGATACACATGACTGCTGACTTGCCTCTTAGTTTATTAACAGCATTGTCATCAGGACGGGGACAGGAATGTTTCTGAAATCATGTTTAAAAACGATCACTTTAAATAAATACATAATTAAAGCATGAAGTGGTAGCACACTGTCATTTGTAATCAGCAGATTTTACATTTAACCCCTTCCACGCGGAGGTAATTCCCACGAGGCGGGGGGGGGCGGCGGCGGTGGCGCTGTGCTCGTGACGAGCCCAGCTTGTCATGAGGCACAGTGGAGCTGTACTCATGACGAGCTGAGCTCGTCACGACCCCGCCCCCTGATTGATTCTCCCGCACAGGCGGGGAATCAACCGCGTTCGGGCGGGCCACGACGGTTATGACGAGCCCAGCTCATCATGAGCACAGCTCCACTGTGCCTCATGACGAGCTGGGCTCGTCATGAGCACCGAAGCGGTTAAATTGCCACAAACTTTCCCACTGACATGCAGCTTTACTGGTAAAAGTATATAGTGTCTAAACAATAATGTTGTCAATATCACCAAGGAACGTTTTCGGGTTTGTTTTGTTCCTATTTAACTCTTTTTTGCATCACACTTCTTAATTACAAAAAAGGTGCTTTCATAATGCCTGATATATTTTGATACATTTTGAAATATTTGTAATATTAATTAACAGCCTATTTATGTAAATGTTAGGTGTTAGAGAAAAATAACTGACAACTTCAGACAGCTCACTAGACAAAAACCTCTAACTCTAGTAAGTGAGAGAAAATAAACTCGATTTTCCAAGCAGCAGTTAGTAAAAAGACAAACTGACATTTGACCACTTTCCTTGAACAGACCGCAAATGTGTCAAGGTAAAAACAAGATTGAAATGCATCTTTATTGCTCATTCACTTTCTGAATGAACAGAACACCTGTTCCTTTCCAGCCTAAATTCACTCGCCAGATGGGACTAGTAGGTGAAAAAATAGCTTAGTCTGATAAAACTTTACTCGCAATTGCGAGTGGGCACGTACATTTTTTGAGGCCTGTATGGCAATGCGCTCTATGCAGGCACCACCAACTAACTCATGCAAAGACTCCAGATGATCCAGAACACGGCCATCGGACTGATCCTCAACCTGCCCAAGAGAACCCACATCACCTAGGACCTGAAAGACCTCCACTGGATATCGGTCCAGAAGAGATGCCATTTCAAGATCCTGACCCACGCCTACAAAGCCCTCCACGACCAAGGACCCGGCTAAATGAACCACTGCCTGCACCTCCACAGACACTCCTCCCACCCCCCGGAGCCTTCACTCCGCACACCTCGCCCTTGCACAGATCCCTTGAATACTCTGATGCTGCACCGGAGGACGCGCCCACATTCCTGCCTCCATCTCCGCACAGCACCCTTGCTGACGGACTTCAGGAAGGGGCGCAAGACCCGGCTCTTCAACTGAAACTTTCATCAAGCGCCTGGATGCCCTCTCGGGTGACAATCTGCACGCTACATGTATGACTTGATTGATTGATTTAATTGCTGCATAGCCCCAGGTATTGCATATCTTCAAGCATTACTAGTTGGACTGTGGTTATTGAAGGTTGATGTGAAGACGTCTTTTCCAAATAAAATTCTGCAACACTTTATCATTGCAAAGGAATACGTCATCATTCTGTGTTATCTAGGACTTCTTTTTTACATTTCGGGACCATTCTGTTTTATATGGAAAGAGCAAACACATAATATTAAATGCGGTACAAGCTTGGTAAAATAGAGTAGGAAAAAGGCAACACGCAGTGAAATCAGGTGTAAAAGCGCTAGTTCTGCAGTACAAGGTGCAACACTAACATGGATAAAAGAAGATGTTAATGTGTTCAGTGTTGTATTGGTAAGGGATCATTGTGTAGTTGGAACGAGACTCGTCACACAAAAGTATTGAAATGCACTCATACACACCCAGAAAATATAGGAATGTCCCACATAAGGAAAATACAAATCTGGCAGCCACGCTGACCCGGACTGTTCACAGAAACTCCCTTCACAGAGGGACCCTAGTGCTGTGTGGAGCATGAGGTGCAGACAGGGCAGGGTCTGATCTGTCCCAGGCTTGTAGTGTAGTAACACGTATAGCATTTTGATCACCCTGACAATGTGCAAAAGCAGGTTTTCAAAGAATGTAGCACAGTTTCCCTGTGTTGTGCTATGGATTGAACTTCATTAAGTATATATGGGTAGTGTTTTAGTGGACATGAGCACCAGAGTCCTATTTTTATCTTGTTTGTCATTGCAACAGTGCATGGATCTGATGCGAAAATGGGTGAGAAATAAGACACTTTTCCTTGGGTGCCAGTGTTGGATGGGTACAAACTGTGTGAGTTTGTGTGGCAACTGTTATGGAGTTTTACCTGCATACAGAGTCTGCTCAAACCCCAGAGCAAGTGTGCAGCTTTATCTGTGCACCAGTGTAGGGGAAAAGTGAGAAAAAAGATGCGCTCATCCCTGCAAGTGGATACCTACCAGTTTTGGCTTGGTCTCTCTTCGATGTGAGCGTAGGAAGTGCCCACACATGAGATGATACCACTCTTGGGGCGGGTACAATCTTTCATTATCTACAGCATGGGTGCTCATAACATTTTTGCAGGACATAATTGTCTGCGGCAGTGGCAGCGTCTGCATTAGGGCATTGGGCCTCCACCCTTCTGATTTTGAGCTCTGGATTTTTTTCCCATATGTTCTTACATGTAATATGTACCTTCCCTCAGAGCATCAATTGCAGTCACCAATTATGGAATGACCATTGCGCGTGTATGGGATTCTTTCTGATAGCTCAGAGGAGCTTTTAAATATACAAACAGCAAGCGCTGGGTCCAGCCTCCCGTGGATCCTGTTACATTTTGTTGTTTTTCTGCTCCCTGAAATTACTGATGTAGGTGCCTAAACACTGAGCTGCCATTAGACATACTGGCCCCCCCCCTCACTCCTGTGCCCTTGTACCTAGATCCAGACGGTGCATTAGACTAGTGCTGCGCAGCTAAGGCCATGCTCAGTGCTGAATTTGTGCCCTGGTTGCCAGTGCACTGATAACATATAGCACTGCATTGTAATTTCATTTATCTCTTCTTGCGTCCTGGCCCCGCCACCCCTACTTCACTGTCTACAGCCCACAGTTATTTCAATCCCTAATGTGCGGTCCATCCGGGAAGTTGCCGACCCCCTGCAAGAGTGAGGGATCAGGAGGCAATTGGTGACATCGGGTACATTTCCATAAATCAGATGGCTCCATGGAACCAGGTACAAATACAGACCCGTGCATTGGTCAGCAGCTGACCCCTGAAGATCTGCAACTCCTATATAAAAGGAGGCAGTGTGCAGGGATTAGAAGGACACTGGGCGAGCAACAGCTTGTTAATGAGGTGCCTTAAATGGTATTTCATGACCTTAAAGTTACCTTTGGCACAAGACTGTCTCTATTTACAATCAGGAAAGTGTATTTGTTGTGCTTGATCTCATTAAAATGGAAAAGGTTGAAAGAGTGGTGCTGCCTGGCTTTGAGAAAGGAAAGAGTCTGTTGTGTTTGAATGTAGGTTTCTGTTCATATTAGTTCGTTTTGCTCAATTTCGTTTCTTCCTAAATCTAAACATTTTGGTGGAATAAAAGGCTTCTTGGATGAAAGACAACTGCCTGAAGCTTAACACTTAGAACACTGAGGTCCTGATCTTCGGCAAACACACCGCCTTCCAGAACAACTCCTGGTGGCCTTCGAAACTCGGATCCACCTCCACGCCAAAACACCACACCTGCACCCTCGGTATCATCCTTGACAGTGAACTCTATTAATCACCAGTTCAATGCCGTTTCTTCATCCTGCTTCCGCAAGTTCCACGTGTCCTGCAAAATCTGCAAGTGGCTCCCGATCTGTACCAAGAAGACTGGAACGCTAGCCCTCATCACCAGTCGACTGGACTATGGCAGGCCTCGAAAAATTATAAAAAGTTTACTAGACCAGCAGGTCTAGTGACTTAAATAATTTATTCGACAGATAAACTGGTTTCAAATGAGGTGAACGTGGGCAACTATTTTAATTATTGAGCCACATTTTTCTTCATTCTCACATATGAGAGCACCTTCGAACGTGCGAGTTCAGCTTGTCTGCTGTACAAAGAACTCTTTAGTTTGATTTAATAGACTAAACCTTTTTTCCATATATAATACAAATCTAGCCACCGGATACACATGACCGCTGACTTGCCTCTTAGTTTATTAACAGCATTGTCATCAGGGTGGGGACAGGAATGTTTCTGAAATCATGTTTAAAAACGATCACTTTAAATAAATACATAATTAAAGGATGAAGTGGTAGCACACTGTCATTTGGAATCAGCAGATTTTACATTTAAATGGCCACAACATTTCCCACTGACATGCAGCTTTACTGGTAAAAGTGTATAGTGTGTAAACAATAATGTTGTCAATATCACCAAGGAACGTTTTCTGGTTTGTTTTGCTCCTATTTAACTCTTTGTTTGCATCACACTTCTTAATTACAAAACAAGGTGCTTTCATAATGCCTGATATATTTTGATACATTTTGTAATATCAATTAACAGGCTATTTATTTAAATGTTATGTGATGGAGAAATATAACTGACATCTTCAGACAGCTGAACTTTAGTAAGAGAGAGAAAATAAACTCAATTTTCCAAGCAGTAGTTAGTAAAAAGAGAAACTGGCATTTGACCTCCTTCCTTGAACAGACAGCAAATGTGTCAAGATAAAAACAAGATTTAATGGCATCTTTATTGCTCATTCACTTTCTAAATGAACAGAACACCTGTTCCGTTCCATCCTAAATTCACTCGCCAGATGGGACTAGTAGGTGATAGCTTGCTCTGATAAAACTTTACTCGCAATTGCGAGTGGACGCGTACATTTTTCAAGGCCTTTATGGCAATGCACTCTATGCAAAGACTCCAGACGGTCCAGAACACAGCCGTTAGACTGATCCTCAACCTGCCCAAGAGAACCCACATCACCCAGGACCTGAAAGACCTCCACTTGCTACCTGTCCAGAAGAGATGCCATTTCAAGATCCTGACCCACGCCTACAAAGCCCTCCACGACCAAGGACCCGGCTAAATGAACCACTGCCTGCACCTCCACCGACACTCCTCCCACCCCTGGAGCCTTCACTATGGACAACTTGCCCTCGCACACATCCCTTGCATACTCTGATGCTGCACGGTAGAACGCTCCTTCTCCCACATCAAGGCCAAAGTCTGGAACACCCTCCACCTACGCACAGCACCCTTGCTGACTGATTTCAAGAATGGGTGCAAGACCCGGCTCTTCGACTGAAACTTGCAACAAGCGCCTGATTACCCTCTCGGGTGACAATCTGCGCACTACATGACTTGACTGATTGATTTAATTGCTGCATAGCCCCAGGTATCGCACATCTTCAAGCATTAGTAGTTGAACTGTGGTTATTGAAGACATCTTTTCCATATAAAATCCTGCCACACTTTTTCATGGCAAAGGACTACGTCATCATTCTGTGGTCTTGGAGTGTCATGTAGAATTTTCTTTTACATTTCGGAACCATTCTGTTTTATATGGAAAGAGCAGACACATAATATTAAATGCGGTACAAGCTTGGTAAAATAGAGTAGGAAAAAGGCAACACGCAGTGAAATCTGGTGTAAAAGCGCTAGTTCTGCAGTACAAGGTGCAACACTAACATGGATAAAAGAAGATGTTAATGTGTTCAGTGTTGTATTGGTAAGGGATCATTGTGTAGTTGGAACGAGACTCGTCACACAAAAGTATTGAAATGCACTCATACACACCCAGAAAATATAGGAATGTCACACATAAGGAAAATACAAATCTGGCAGCCACGCTGACCCGGACTGTTCACAGAAACTCCCTTCACAGAGGGACCCTAGTGCTGTGTGGAGCATGGGGTGCAGACAGGGCAGGGTCTGATCTGTCCCAGGCTTGTAGTGTAGTAACACGTATAGCATTTTGATCACCCTGACAATGTGCCAAAGCGTGTTTTCAAAGAATGTAGCACAGTTTCCCTGTGTTGTGCTATGGATTGAACTTCATTAAGTATATATGGGTAGTGTTTTGGTGGACATGAGCACCAGAGTCCTATTTTTATCTTGTATGTCATTGCAACTAGAAATACGACACTTTTCCTTGGGTGCCAGTGTTGGATGGGTACAAACTGTGTGAGTTTGTGTGGCAATTGTTTTGGTGTTTTACCTGCATACAGAGTCTGCTCAAACCCCAGAGCAAGTATGCTGCTTTATCTGTGCACCAGTGTAGCGGCTAAGTGAGAGAGAAAAGATGCGCTCATCCCTGCAAGTGGATACCTACCAGTTTGGCTTGGCCTCTCTTGGATGTGAGCATAGGAAGTGCCCACACATGATATGATACCACTTCTGGGCGGGTACAATCTTTCATTATCTACAGCGTGGGTGCACTGCTCATAACATTTTTGCAGGACATAATTGTCTGCGGCAGTGGCAGCGTCTGCATTAGGGCATTGGGCCTCCACCCTTCTGATTTTGAGCTCTGGATTTTTTTCCCATATGTTCTTACATGTAATATGTACCTTCCCTCAGAGCATCAATTGCAGTCACCAATTATGGAATGACCATTGCGCCTGTATGGGATTCTTTCTGATAGTGCTGATCTTTTCACTTCCTTGATTGGAAAGAGAGAGAAGCTCCAGGAGTGACCTCATCATGCCGATGAAATCTAGTCTCAAAGGGCTTTGGCATGATGCAGTCAGACCCTATGATACTTCCTTGGTCTCTTGTTTCTTTTGTTTGTTTTAGTTCAGTAAAACGGGCCAACTGCAAGGCTCTCCGAGTCATGAAATGTTTTTTTGCTCTTCATTTATCATATAGACTTTAATTCTTTAGAAAGTCTATCAAGATCTCACAGAATAATATCTTCTACTTTCCTTAGAATTTAGCCCTGCAGACGCCTTCTTAGTTTCAGAGAGCGGCTGGGGCTCCACCTCCAGTGTACTCCGATTAAAGGAAAAGGTAAGTGTCATTTTAACACAGGTAAAATTAAAAAATCTCAAAATAATTGGATAGCCGATTCTTCTCATCTATTCCTGTTCTTCCCAAATATATCTTTTCCAGCCATGTTCTTCTTTCTATAGTACATTTTTTTTCTCTCTTTCTCCTGTCTGTTTTATAATTTCTTCTGCTTTGTTTCTCATTCCTTCACACTCTCTTCTGTTCACCTCCCATCACAAGAATAAGTCCATTAGTTAGGCCATCAAGCCTTACTTCTAAAAGAAAATAAACCCAGGTGATTTTAGGGCTCGCCCTGTAAGCAGGATTCTATGCAAGATTTTCATGGTTTTGCCCCCAGTTGTCCTCCTTGGGCTCCGCATCAGCCTCTACCTGTACTCTTCCCTACCAGTTCCTACCCCTGTCACGCACCTGGTCAGCCACGGTCCTCATCAGAACTATGGCGGGGCCACAGCGTTTCCAGGTGTTGTGCAGGCTCCCATCACTGTTGTTGGTCTGCATTTTGAGGTCTGCCTCTTGGCTCTGTGGTCCTCCTTCCCCCAACAGCAGCTCCTCGTTTTCGATTCCTCCTGGCTGTCATATGTGCTGTAGCTCCTCATCGTGTTCCCTGTGCAGCCGTGAGTCGACTCCTCACTGGTGGTCCTCCACTTCCCAGGTCTTGGGGTCAAAGATTGCCAGCAGGAGAGAACCTTTTATAGTCCTTTGTTGGTGTTCCCTCCCCATGTCTTTCCTCTGTATTGCTCTTTCTGTCTTCTAATTTTTCCTTCTTTCCCTGTTTGTCAGTCTTTCTGCTATTTCTACATTTCCCTCTCTTCTTCCTTTGCAGTTCTTTGTCTGCCGAGGGTGTCGTTAGGTCTCCTCCTGCTTAGGTAAGTACTCTCATCCAGCTTATTTTTTCATAATGTCCAAAGCTGCTAAATCATACATTGTTCGGTTAGCTCTCTGTAACCAGAAATACAACACTGTACTTTACTCTCCATACTACTAGAAAGACATAATTAAAACCACATGTTGAATAACTAGCACATATTCAACCCACAAGCTGGAGGCTACTTTTGTATTTGGTTTACTCTTGACACACAAAAACATGAAACCAATATATAGGCATTTTCAATAACACTGAGATTAATGACTACATATTTCAGACCCTTAGCACACTGCAAATGGTTTACATCGCCTGGACACACTTGTACTTTTCTTTCTGCAAGGCTATGGCAATAGATAATTGACAACAAGTGACTGCCCACAGCTCAGAAGTCTTCTGGGGGACACAAGCTATTTTTTTTCTAAATTACCATACTGTTCTCTACCAGCTCCTCATACTCAAACATATGATGCTCTGCTTCACTATCCACTCTACCAGCAAGGCAGAATGTAACCCAAAATTCATATTGAAGCCACACTTTACATCAACCAGAGGCATAATGTAAAAAGCAAAACCTGTGGTGCACGTATGCATCTTTTATAAGTGACAGTCATGTCGAACCACAAGTCTCTTAAACAACACGTACACTCCCACAGAATGTGTGATGCCGGACTTTGCTTTCACTCTGGCAATGCCCAGTCTGCAAGGAATCGGCAGATTCTAAGGCTGTGGATTGTCGGCTGGGGGTCCTTTGTCTCTATGTGGATGCTGTGCTCGGTATGATCATCAGGCAGATTGTTAGGCTGTGGATTGTCAGATGGGGGTCATTTGTCTCTATGTGGATGCTTTTCTCTGTATGATCATCAGGCAGATTGTTAGGCTGTGGATTGTCAGCTGGGGGTCCTTTGTCTCTATGTGGATGCTGTGCTCTGTATGATCATCAGGCAGATTGTTAGGCTGTGGATTGTCAGATGGGGGTCATTTGTCTCTATGTGGATTCTTTTCTCGGTATGATCATCAGGCAGATTTTTAGGCTGTGGATTGTCAGCTAGAGGTCATTTGTCTCTATGTGATCATCAGGCAGATACTTAGGCTGTGGATTGTCAGATGGGGTTCATTTGTCTCTGCGGATGCTGTGCTCGCAAAGTTCATCAGGCAGATACTTAGGCTGTGGATTGTCAGATGGGGTTCATTTGTCTCTATGTGGATGCTCTGCTTGGAATGTTCAGCAGCCTACTTGGTTCTGGAAGCCAAATTAGTTTCCCAGCAAATTCAGAATCTTACTTTTAACTAATTGCTTTCAGGGGCATCTCATACACTCCCCAATCCTCTACAAACTTCCCAAAAGCATCCAGCGAGGAGCTCGAACGCTCAAAGTATTTGAACCCCATTAATTGGCCTTTTTATTGGAATTTGGGCCTGAAAGCATCTGTTCATGCAGGCTGCAAGGGAGTATTGCATCAGACTACTTACTAGAGAAATAAGCATTGGGTCTCGATATTGGGAGCCATTGGCTTTGCCAGTGCTTCTTGAAGATGCTATACAGCAGTTGTTGTGCAGCATGGCCACAACAAATGTGTGTCATTTTTAGACGCACAGATGTATGATGTACAGGTGCACATGCAAGCGTCATTACTTGCCTGCTTGTAATCACTTGCCTACTCCCTGATACGGGGGCCATTTTCTTTTACCTATCCAAGATACCGCAAAGGGAAATAATAAACTGGAATAACACAAAAGTGATTTTCCTAAGCGGGGCTTCAGCACAATTTGCTGCCCAGCCCTAGCCCAAAAACAAACACATTTTTTTTTCAAGATTGCTACAGAGGAGCAGGTGAGAAGTAAGCAGCAGAGAGTGAATCGGGAGAGGAAAACCAGTGCATGAGCGAAAACAAAGCGGCCAGGGAGAAGCACACACTTCAGAAAACAGCATTGAGTTTGGGGTAGTTTAGTTGGGAGGAGAAGCACACAAGAAAGCTTGCAACATGAGGGAGACAAGAGCTGATGCAGTGGAGTTTACCAGCTCAACACATTCAAACACACAACACTCATTTAGGCCCATATACATTGATACATTCAATGAGCTAGCACATATCCACTGGTCATCAATTTTGTTTTAGCCTAGGAATCCTTCACACCAGTATTATTGCCATTCCTGTCTCCTGAGTAAATGCACATTCCAAAGATCTAGTAGTAGATTAGAATAGGGAGGAAAATACGATAATACATTTATCTTTTATTCGAAGGACCACAGACTCTGAAGGAGTTTTAAAAGTTTATCTGAATTAATAGTTTTATGACTCAAATCAGAATACATATATAAATACCAGGATTCTCCATCAGTGTTGGATTCTTCAGTCAGATTGCAGCAAAATCGGGCAGCATCTCAGCATAGCATCGGCATCTCAGCATCAAGTGTGTCTAACTATCTAAAACCTTACCTCTGTCATACCAATTCAAATGTATGATTCACCCCCAAATGTTTCAATTCTATGTTCACCCGCAATTTGATTGGGCCAAGCAGTGGGGTGAGGACATCACACCATACCAAGTGCAATCCTTTTCTTTAGTTCTATTGTCTAGCTCCCCGCCCCTTAATTTTAATACCCACAAAGCTTTATTCCCACAAGGATTTTCATATGTGGATCAATAAGTCTGTAATACAATGTTGCTTCTTCTTCCTCTCGTAGGGTCAAGAGTTGTTCTTCCCATGTCCTTGCTGGGCTTAGGGTTGGGCAGTCAGTCAATAACCTCATTGATCTCAGGACAAGCAGACGTTGCACATGCGTACTTGCCACAAGGAAACAGAGACGCGGTCAACCTCCAAGGCCCAAAGACGAGCTATTAATAAAGTCAGAGAAGAACATGTTAGAATACAACATTAAATGAATTCACTGTATACCACCTACTTCTACTCTAACCCCATTTACTTAATAAATATTTTGCATTAATAGCTTAGTAAAACTTCCATAAGTTAGTTTCAGCACAGCATGTGCTTTAGTGCGATCATTTCAGGCAGCTATATTAAAAGCTATTGCGCAGCTGCAAAGTTTTCCCCCAAGCGACAGAAGACTTCATACTACGAAGATGTAGTAGGTGCATGCACAGAAGAATTCCTACGTTTTTGGCGGCCATTTTAGGACATTCGGGTTACTGGTTAGTAGAATACATAGAAAAGCTTCCCCTAGATACAAATGTAAAATGTGGTGCACCGTTAATACTCACAGACAGGTTGGTTACAATGTTACAGGTTATTCAAGAGGATTGCATATGAGCAAGTTTCTTTTTATATGAAACCTTGCTTCATCATTCCCTCTCTGATGGCATTTTATGCCATCACTAACTTCTATTAAATCAGATGCCAACTTTAGCATTCTACCATTTCAATATCTTCAAATCTTTTATTCCTTCCTTCATCCTTCATCCTTCCTAAATTGGGATCCTTTTATTCTTCTGTAGATATTTCCCTTCAATTCAAGTCGTATTTCTTCTAATTTTCTTTTCCTACCCTTCTCATTCACTTCGTACCTCTTTCTTTTCCCACTGCATTTGCGACAACACATTATCATCAAAACTAATAAAGTTATGCCCATTATTGGCAATAATATTTGACCTAAGATACTCTTATCTATGTTAGAAAACCAACTACCAATAGTGGAAAAGCTATTGGTTATTTTCTTCCACACACTGTCAGCCTCCAGTGGTTTCAGTTCCTCTTCCAAATGTGTTATATTTTTAATATACCTTCCAATCTCTACACTTTTGTCAGGTATATGCGTGCAACAATGTTGCGCTTTCAACATTTTACAGATTCCGCCCTCTTTTGCTAATAAGATATCAAGGGCAAGTTGATTTTGCAAAACCATAGATTTAACTGCAACTAATTCTGTATTGATCAATAAAAATCCTCCAGCAGTGTCAGTAGATAACCGATCAACTACTGTTGACAATTGTGAGATTTTTCGAGAATTCAGCAGAACCCCCACTGAAGGTATCATTGCGCCAAATTTATCGCCTACTATTTTGGAAAAACGAGCTCTTTTATATTGGGTTAGTCCATTACTGTCGTTATTGCTTCCAGTGATTCTTTTAACATGATAGACTTTAGGGAATACTATTCCGAAATAGCAACTCCCATACCAGTGATCAGGCAACCTAAAATAGGCTTTGTTTCCACAAATAAAATAAATTCCAGGAAATACTGGCTCAGTTCCTCCTTTTAGTCCCCAACCCCCGATTACTAAGAAGTTATGTTCACATTCACTGGAACCAATAAATACATTGTTATATTCTGTTTTAAGTCTATGGAGACAGATTTTCCCTTTCTTTTCAAAATACAAAGACATAGTAGCATGAGTCTTGCCAGTTACTAAAAGGTCTTCCCTTTCAGCCCACTTGGGTATCTGAGGTTTTGGTTCGGAGGCCCTTCTTTGGCAATCCTGTCTCCTGTGTTTTACTAAATTCAAAAATATCTTTTCTTCTTCATGCAATTTATAGGTTAAGTTGCGTTTATGTGCATCAGCTATATCTATTGTCTTCATTGTTAGGAAATATTCACCCATGAATTGTGAGTGTCTAGTACTAAGAACAGGGTTCATGCTCTTTCGCATGGGAACTTCTGAAAATATTACAACTACATTTGAATAATAATACTGCAGTTTTCCAGTTCTATAGAATAAACTAGCTAATACACTACATGAAATACCATATGTCAAGGGTAAATGATAAGTTACCCCTTCAGCTACTGAATTTGTCAATTTCATGCAAACATAACAATCACTAACTTCCATAGTTTCTACATAAATGTACTAGGAGGTTTGCAAATACATTTAAATTAGTCTCATGCTTATCTACAGTGCGGCGTAAATATAATTCATCTGGTGTTTCTAAGTCTACTCTATTGCCTTTAATGTTTGCAACTTCTGTATGTGTGTTAGTTCTTTTCTGTTTGTTTGTAACCATCAAATAAGGAATAGCTATTGCTAATATTACTCATATTATGAGGACTAATATTAAACTACATATACAGATCCTACAGCACTTTTTTATACAGCTTTGGTTTGGTTTTCCAGCAAATTTATTATCGAACATTTTTGGACAAGAAGATTTGTCTCTTAAGCGTCTTCTCTCTTTCAAGTAGGTCTCACTTCTTCCTCTATTTTTTCAACATTCCACTCGTCATCACTTTCTTCATTTCAGTCGAGGTTTTCAAAGTCTTCAAGAATAACATATGTCCACTCAGAACCCTTGAACTTGTTATTCAATGTCTTCAACCTTTTACTCCTTCGCTTTGGTGTTACTTTAGAAGGTCTAGATTGACTAGTTACTTCATTTACATGATCACGTTCTTCACTGATTGTCTTAAGACGATATCTCAGTCTCTTGATAATTCTTGGCCAATTATCACCTTTTTGACTTTTCTTGAGCTTCACTGCACTGCCACGTTCTTCAAGACTCATTTTCTTTAGATTTTGGCACAACTTGATCAGCTTCGTCTTCATATTTCCTCTCTATCTGACCTTGTCCAGGGCTTATTGTGTTGGCCTGTTCTGCCTGGATGGGTTCATCTACCTCAATCTGACCCTGTTCAGGATTAGTGATGTCTGGTTTTTCTTCTGTATTCTGAACTTGCGTTTCTATGCCTATCTGGTCCTGTTCAGGTCTTTTTACCTCTTTACCTTCTTCTGCCTGAACGTTTTCTCTAAAACCTAGCTGTCCCTCTTCAGACTGAGGAATGGAGCTTTGGTTTTCTTCTGTTGGAGTTTATTGTTCTTTCCTTAACTGTTCCTGCTCAGGCTCCCTAACAGTCATTTCCCTAATTCCCTGAGCGAGTTCTTCTACACCTGTCTGGTCCTCACTCATTTCCTGTCTGTCTAACTGTGTCTGACTCCTTGTTCTTTTAAATACTTCACCACTGGGATCCAGTCGTCCTGATAAGTGCTCGGTTGTTCTTGGGCAGCTACTTCAGGATGTTCTATAGGAAGTTCTTCAGCTGCACAACCTTCAGCAACATCAATTTCTCATTTCAACTGAAACTCTTCTTCTTCAGGAGCTGGTTCCCTTTTGGAATGACTTGCATGGATCCAATTAGGCAATCCTGATTCAATCGTTACTGGAAAACCAAATCTAGGGACGAGTTCTCTTAATAAAAGTTTGGCCACTGTCAAGCTGTCATTCATTCGGGTCGGGTATGCTTCCACCCACTTTGAAAATAAACAAACTATGACAAGTACATATTTAACCCTCGACAATCAGGCAGTTGAATGAAATCTAACTGAAGTCTTACAAAAGGACCCTCTGCCTTTCCAATCTTCCCCATGCAGACCACAGTTTTCCTGCCAGGGTTTATTTGTTGACATATTAAACATCTTTGGCAAAGGCTCTCTGCTACATTCCTGAACTTCGCGTTAAACCAATCTTGTCTGAAAAGTCGAATCATTGCATCTCTACCCACATGTGTCTCTCCATGGTACATTCTAGCCATCAGTGCAAGCATGCTGTCTGGCATGAATGGTCTGCCATCATAACACACCCACACAGCATCTTCTGCCCTTCTCTGACATCCTATTTTTACCCACTCTTTCTTTTCTCTTATGTCTACTGCATCCTGCATATCTTTTATCTCCTCCCAGGTTCCCACTCCTGCAAGTAGCATAAGTTGGCATCTGATTCCACAAGTTTCGATTTTCTTGTTTAGTGCAATCTTATGTCTTGCACAGTGTTGGGCCACCTGGTCAGCATATCGGTTACCAGCTGTCACATAGTCATCTTCTGATTGGTGAGTAGCACACTTAACCATGGCCACCTTTTTTGGTAATTGAATTGCCTCAAGTAATTCTTTCACGAAAATTCAATTTTTAATGGGGCTCCCTGAGGAAGTCAGGAAATCCCTCTGCATCCACAGTTGGCCAAAATCGTGCACAACCCCATAACCATATTGAGTGTCAGTGAATATGGTTACTCTCCAATTTTTCCCAATTTTGCATGCTTTGATTAAAACGATTAACTCAGCCACTTGTGCAGATCTGACTTCTGGTAAATAGGATGCTTCGACTATTCCAGTTAATGTACATACAGCGTAACCAGCACTTAATCCTCCCTCCTCATGTCGCATGCATGAGCCATCTACAAATAGCTCATGCTCAGCGTTTTTCAAGGGTTCTTCTTGTATGTCAGGACGTGGTTTGGTGCTAAGTTCAGTCACGTCAAGACATTCATGTTCAACCTCATCTTTCACTTCTTCTTCATAAGGATCAGGTAGTAGAGTGGCTGGATTGAGAACAGTACACCTCACTATAGTTACGTTTTCAGCCCCCAGTATTATTCTTTCATATTTTGTCAGCCTACTGAGAGTGAGGTACTGCGTTCGGGTTCTGGTCAGTAAAATCACCACTGCATGAGGTACGTACACCTTGACCGGGTGTCACATCACAATTGACTCACCTTGTTTTATGCTTACACAAGTTGCAGCAACAGCTTTCAGGCAACCTGGTAATGCACAGGCTACAGGATCCAAGGTAGCAGAAAAATATGCCACTAGCCTTCTCATCAATCCATGTCTCTGTGTCAGAACTGAAAGTGCACAATTACCCCGCTCATAGCAGAATAACGCAAATTCTTTTGAATAGTCTGGCATTCCTAAAGCAGGAGCTTCACACAAACACTTGCACAATTTTCTAAAAGATCCCATACTTTCATCATCCCATTCTATAGGATCTTTCGCTCTCTTTCTGGTCATCTGTATCAGGGGTTTAGCTAGTAAAGCAAACCCTACAATCCACTGCCTACAATACCCTACAACTTCAAGGAACATTCTTATTTCTTTTTGGGTTTGTGGCAACTGCATTTGTCTTATTATTCTGATTCTTTCAGAAGTCACTCTTCTAACCCCTCTTTCTATTTGATATCTCAAGTATTTGACTGAATTTTTACAAAACAGAAGTTTCTCAGGGGACACTTTATGTCCACCCTTTGCCAACTGATGTATCCATGCAATTGTATCAGTGACACAGTCATCTCGAGTGTTTGGCGCCACCAATTGGTCGTCAATATACTGCACCAAGACTGACTCTCTGGGCAACACAAGAGATTCAAGGCTTCTTTTGAGAATCTGATTACAAATTGAAGGACTTTTTGTGTACCCTTGAGGCACCCAATTCCACACATAAACATGCTCTTCAAATTTGAAAGAAAATAAAAACTTGCTATCTGGATGCAATGGAATAGAAAAGAACGCATGACATAAATCGATTACTGTGAACCATCCTGCTTTCCATGGTATCTGATAAAGAATCACAGCTGGGTTAGGCACTACTGGACAGCATGATACAACAATCTTATTAATTTTCCTAAGATCTTGAACCACTCTATACTTCCCGTTAGGTTTCTTAATACCAATTATAGGCGAGTTACAAGGGCTACTCATTATTTCTTTCAAGATGCCTTGTTCAACCAATCGCTCAATCTCTGCTGCAACACCTGCTTTTACTTCTGGACTCATTTTGTATTGTCGGGTATTCGGATAAACAGCACTTTTTTTCCCTGTCACCTTTACGCGATCTACATTTGCCATTAATCCTATTTCTTTTCCAGTAAAATCCCATATTTCTGCATTTACAGTCAGCTTGACTTCAGCAGGTAATTCAGCTTGTGTCCTCATCGAATACAATTCATTTACTTCTGTTCCCTGTTTAGCTGACATGAATTTGTAGACTCCGTCTTCATCGGGTGTTTGTATTGCAACACCATCCGGTGTGCAAAATATAGTGCAATTCATTTTGCACAACAGGTCTCTTCCAAGCACATTTACAGGGCTTGAGTCACAGACCACAAACTTATGCATTTCTTTAACATTTCCAATTCGCACCTCCATTGGTTCTGTGATTGGAGTTCTAATCTGTTTGTTTGAAACACCTACAACTTGGATGTTCTCACCCGAGAGGGGCAGGTTAGGAATGTCTGCTGTTCTCACAGTAGACCTGGTAGCACCAGTATCCAACAAGAAATTGATTTCATTTTCTTCTATTTTACCTTCTACGTACGGACCTGACTGATCTACCGGTCGGGATGCACCAAGTACGCACTCCCCTTCCTCCCCTCCACCGTCATTCCTGATCATAATCGATTAGTGGGTCCTGCAAAAGAAACTGTGATGTTACAAAAATGTTCTTACCTCTTCCTTCTGGAAATCCGGCGTTCACACTGTACTTGGCTTGACTCACAAAATTTGATTTAGGGGCAGGTGGCAATTGACTCTGTAGATCTATACCCTGTTGCTGATGACTCATTAACACCTCATCTGCGTCTGTAGATTTAAATTTTGATTCAGGGCATAATTAACTTGTATAGCTTTACACTCGTTCTTCCAATGCCCCAACTTCCCGTGACAGGAAAACATTTTCTTTGCCTCTTCCTGATTCAACCTTCCCCGAGGTTTTCCCCCATTATTGTCACCTTGACCTTGTGTTCTTCCTTGATTTTCTGATTGTTTACTTGATTGGAGCTCTTGCTGTTCAGCCAATTTTACTTGAGCCCACATTACTTTTCTTCTAAGGCTATTCGTTTATCAATTTCGTCCCCACAATATTTAGCATATTTTACAATTTCGTCAATGGGCTTTGATTGCCAACACAGCATGAGCAGTTGAGATATATCCAATCTCAGCCCGGACACAAATCGATACACAAAATGAGTGATGTCTTTGTTTTCTAAGCTTTCAAACCCACTATACTGTTTGAACACCTGTAAAAGACGTTCGTAGTAGGCATGTACAGACTCATTCTTTTCTTGGGTTGTTCTGTCTATTTTTACCCAATCAGTTTCTTTTGGTGGAATTTTACTCTTCAGTAAGGTGATTACTTGATGATATTTTTTCATTAAATCTTCTGACGGGGCTCCTGTTTTTGAATCTCTTGGATATTCCTCACTAGGCCAATCTATAGTAATCTAACACTCTGTCCACAAATCCGCAGGTACCACTATGTTAAACAGACCATCCAGATCCTTTAATAAAACCTTTGAAACTTTTACAAACCTCTCAACTTGCCTGTACCACTCCACTGGTTTCTCTCTCAATTTTGGGAAATCATTTGTAAATGACAAAATATACTGTTGAGTCCATGGCACATGTACGTACCCCCCTCCAGGTACTTCCCTCATCGGATACAACCTCTCAGCCTTTTCTGTATCTCTCATGGCATACTCCGATGTCGTTCGATTTACTCCCTGATCTGTAATTTCTTCCAGACACATTCATATTTTCCAAATCCTTATCAGAAAATTCTGCTCTATATGGTTTCTGCAACACCTATGACTTCCCTATGTCGATTCCCATTTCAGATGCTAGATTTGTCAGTTTTTCATGGAATGCCTTTGTATTTCGTGTAATGCTTCTGCAAATAAACAGTAACTCTTCCTCACTGTATGTGTTTAATCTGTCCAACCCCACATTTCCAGCAACCTTTTCTTCCAGTTCTACTCTCAATTTGAAAATGTCTAATATTTTTGGCTGTGACTTTGGCTTCTCTATTTCTTGAGACCATCTCTCTATATATTCTGGGGTTACTATTGTGGCACTTCTAGTTCCTGTTGATGTTTCTAGTCTAATTTCCTTCGAACAACTGGGTACATTTCTTTTCGGGGTTTCCATTATTGGCTCTCTAATGGGCAAATCCATTAATGATATTACTGATTCACATTCACTTGCTTGATCATCAACTATTATCTTTTCTTATCTAGGTTCTATGCTTGGGATAGGCATTACAGGATTTTTAGAACAGTTTGACTTTTCACCATACAATGGGACTACTGATCCTATGATTACTGGTATGGTCAATGCTACTGGATGTGCGTTTATCTGAGATATTTTCTGGATCAGGTCATCTCTATTCTTATTAATCTCTTCATTTCTTTTTCTAGAAGTACCCTGTTGGCGGTGTCATGTACTATTTGTGGAACCAAAGGTGTTCCTAACATCGGGGCCCTAGGGGCCATTCTATTGAATCCTTCATTATAAGGTGGAGGACTTTTCATCGATACATCTTCTAAATACCCCTCTTCTGCTTCTCCGCTATATATCATGGTCAAATGCTTGGTTTTCTCTGTACATTTACCTCCCGTCTGCTCTTCTGATGTTGACACAGGATATAGACCTTCTGCCACCATGGCCTGTCTCATTTGGCTATCTCTAGTCTCTCTGGGAAATTTCGGATAGTATTTGCTTAAGGTCCTGTTACTTCGTGGTCTATCACTTTCAAAGGCTTCCATTTCCCATTCTTCTAAAGCCTCATACTAAGTCAGTCTAGGTCTGGGTTCTAATTCATTCATTCGTGTTCTTAAATTGTACAATATTCTTCCATTAAAACTTCCGTACTCAGGAAATGCTAATATTCCATCATCTTTTGTGTATTCTATCCAATTTTCTAACCATACACAGGTATGATAGCCTCTTTCCACCATCATGTATGAAGCAGGCGTATTAGGAGGAGGAATGAGAATCCCCTCTCTACTCTTAATGGGTTTATCCTTTTTAAAATAATTCTTAACTTTTTATATAAATGAAATTTTTCTCTTTTCTCCGTACATTGCGTGCTTATGCTGGTTAAGGTACTGTTCGTAAGCAAAACCTTTGAGTCTCCTATCTAGATGAGTCCCTGTTAATGTTGGATCGCACATGCAAACTCAACTATCTATTTTTATTCTTTGGATTTCTATTTTGATGACCAATCGGACGCTTGCTTTAATCCTAATATTTCTCCAATACCAGCGCGTTTTCTATTCTGAAGACCAATCAACTTCTACTCTGTTTGCTCGCTCAGCCAATGCTTGTGCAGCTTTTCTGTGACGTCAGTATCACTCCTTACTACTGACCCCTCCTTTACAAAACTCGCATCAACTACACACCCGCTGTTTCAACTAATCCCACTGCGGCTCTCAGTGACGTCACTGCAGCATCCGCAACTGACCCCTTCTTTACAAGGTAATACGAAAACTTATTTTCTCACAGATTTTCACACAATTTCATTAATTAACAACGTATCAACATTCGCTATTGTGTCTAACCCACTAATTCAAAGAATAGTAAGAATTTCTTTCACTGCGAGTAAAAAGCTTCCGCTTACTCTTCACACACTACGAGTAAAACCTTTCCGCTTACTCTTCACACAAGCATCCGAGAACCTGCTATTCCTTCAGTATTACCCTTTCTAGGTGATATAATACCAAACTTTCACCAGCTAACTCCTCGCTACCAATTATTCTCTCTAACATACAAGAAATTATTCCCTAACTTTGTGCTTCCAGTCCTGCGTAACTTTCAGCACATTCTCGATCCAGACCAATAACCTCACTGCAGTGTGGCTTCCATTTACCACCTGCTATTCAATATTCCCGGGAATTTTCAGACAACATAAAACAATACATAACTGGTTTTGGTTAAAACATAAATCAATAATTAAAAATTCGAATACACTCCTCACCTAACTAACTATAATAACCATGCCTCTGCTACCAAGAAAAACTGATGCAGTGCGGAGTTTACCAGCTCAACACATTCATACACACAACACTCATTTATGCCCATATACATTCATACATTCAATGAGCTGGCAAATATCCACTGGCCATCAATTTTGTTTTACCCTAGGAAACGTTCACACCAGTATTCTTACCATTCCTGTCTCCTGAGTAAATGCACATTCGAAAGATCTAGTAGTAGATTAGAATAGGGACGAAAATACGATAATACATTTATCTTTTATTCAAAGAACCACAGACTCTGAAGGAGTTTTAAATGTTTATCTGAATTAATAATTTTGTGAGTCAAATCAGAATACATATATAAATACCAGAATTCTCCATCAGGAAGAAAAATAGTACAGTTAGCTTATAATCAATTTGTATTAATTAAATTCTTGCAATGACAGTACCTGAGGAGAGAAAAAAAGAGAGTAGGCACGGAGCATTTAACCCTACTGTTATATTTACCTAGAATGGTGTGAGGACCCCGACATCAGAGTGTCAAGGAATCAGAACCAGTTCAGGAGGGGGAGGTGACCTCTTCTAGTGTAACGCCAGCGTTACACCCTTCTCTGGTGCTACTCTCTCCAGCTCTGGCTCGTCCGGACCCCTTCCTAGATGTGCCTCCTCGGTTGTTCAGCGAATTTTCCCTAGTGTTGGATTCTTCAGTCAGATTGCAGCAAAATCGGGCAGCATCTCCGCATAGCATCGGCATCTCAGCATCAAGTGTGTCTAACTATCTAAAACCTTACCTCTGTTATACCAATTCAAGTGTATGATTCACCCCCAAATGTTTCAATTCTATGTTCACCCGCAATTTGATTGGGCCAAGCAGTGGGGTGAGGACATCACACCATACCAAGTGCAATCCTTTTCTTTAGTTCTATTGTCTAGCTCCCCGCCCCTTAATTTTAATACCCACAAAGCTTTATTCCCACAAGGATTTTCATATGTGGAACGATAAGTCTGTAATACAATGTTGCATCTTCTTCCTCTCTTAGGGTCAAGCGTTGTTCTTCCCATGTCCTTGCTGGGCTTAGGGTTTGGCAGTAGTCAATAACCTCATTGGTTTCAGGACAAGCAGACGTTGCACATGCGTACTTGCCACAAGGAAACAGAGACGCGGTCACCCTCCAAGGCCCAAATACGAGCTATTAATAAAGTCAGAGAAGAACATGTTAGAATACAAAATTAAATTAATTCACTGTATACCACTACTTCTACTCTAACCCCATTTACTTAATACATCTTTTGCATTAATAGCTTGGTAAAACTTGCATAAGTTAGTTTCAGCACAGCATGTGCATTAGTGCGATAATTTCAAGCAGCCATATTAAAAGCTATTGCGCAGCTGCAAAGTTTTCCCCCCAAGCGACAGAAGACAACATACTACGTAGATGTAGTAGACGCATGCGCAGAAGAATTCCCACGATTTTGGCGGCCATTTTAGGACACTCTGGTTACTGGTTAGTAGAATACATAGAAAAGCTTCCCCTAGATACAAATGTAAAATGTTGTGCACCGTTAATACTCACAGACAGGTTGGTAACAATGTTACAGGTTATTCGAGAGGATTGCATACGAGCAAGTTTCTTTTTATACGAAACCTTGCTCCATCAGAGCACAGAAAGACGCAAAGTGGTCTGAAAACAGACGTAGTATGAACCTTTTGATAAGAATAGCTTGTAGAAATTAAATCGCTTCCATCCACAACCACTATGTAAAAATCTCCCATACAGGCAATTTTTGAGAATCCGGAGAAACTGTAGTGACATTCGGGACTACAAACGACAAGCAGGAGAGCTTGTTGAGAAATTGAGGCAGAATGAATATCCTAATCCGATTATTACAAAAAGCTGTAAGCGAGCCAAGAACCAAAACAGAGAAAGACTTAGATGCAATAGAAATTACATCTAAAATCAATCCTGTAACTTGTGTCACCACATATAATATTGCTTCAAATTACATCAGGAAAATCTTTAACAAAAACTGGCATATTATCAACTCCAGGTCTTTGAACTTTGAGAGACCTAAGTTTGCGCACAAAAGAGGCTGGAACATACGGGGTCATTTGGTCCACACTCTACCATACGCACCACCCACTAGGATAAACACAATATTGCAACTTAGTTGTGTCATCTGACTAGTCCCACTAAGCCCATTGATTTACGCCTAGATAAACAATGGGTACGGAGAAGACACACCAATTGTAATACAACATACGTAATGTTCATGATCGCTTGTTCATTCAATTTGAGATATATTGGGATAACCAGTAGGAAAATCAAGGTCTGGATAGGACAACATAGGAGTAAAGTCCATTGTAAAAAGGTTACCACTAAGATGAGCAGTCACTATTTGACAGCTAATCACACCATTGATGGTTTTCAGCGGGTTGTTCTGGAGACGATGGATAAGGGCAACAAGAAAATGGACAGAATCCTCTTAGAAAGAACTTTAGATTTACTGCCTCCAGACATTCCAGATTGAACTCAATGACAATGGTTGGCTTATTGATAACAAGCACATATTCGTATAGTACTACATTTTTATGCGAGAGAACCTTCCACCCCCCTGTTCTGTGTGTAGGGGTTACATCCCTGTTATTTCTCTGACATGGACTATGGCTACATTGGATGAAGAAATAGCTGGGACAGTTAAATGCAGGGTTCGTTTTCTGTGTAACGACTGTGGCTACAGTGGCTATAGCACTCCTCTTGAAATGCTCCTTTTGTTTTTGATTGGCACAGTCTTTAATTTCAGGATTATAATGATTTTATTCTTTTGGTTCTTTGGTCTAACCTTTCACTTAAATGAGAATGCAGATATTCATCTAACGAGGTACTCATAGACCCTCAAATTCGCCACATTCAAGCTTTCCAGCTTCTATGACCATCACCTAGATCTCATTACCAACCCGACTGAGTGAAAGCTCTACATACAGATCAGGTTTGAAACTTTACCTCGTACCACATTTACAGTAAAATGGTCGGCTTCCACTGAGTCACCCTTGAAGTGCCCAGTCTGTAAGACCTCGAGGGAGTCTGTTGCTTACTTCTTGTTTGCCAGCCCCGCATAACAAAGCTCAAGACGGTCTTGGTTAAGACAAGTCTGTGCCCGAATGGGCACAGCGAGACATACTGAAGCTCTCAGGATCCTGAGGACTGATCCAAACCCACTTTTATTTGGGAAGCGACAAAATTCTTGGTCAAGGCCTGGCCATTGAGGCGTAAATTAATAGTCCCTTTCCTCCTAACACCAGCTCATGCGCTAATACTCTGTGACCTATGGTACGAACTGTTCTCGTCATTGCACTGTACAGGGGCTTTTATTTCCGACGCTCATGACGGACCCATAGAGGTTTGTAGGGTTGGTAATTTGTCTGTACCCGTTGTGCTTTTCTTCTTGCCCCCTGGTAGATTGTTGAGCCTAGGGCACAAGCTCATTGGCACATGTATCATGTACTACTGTGGATCCTACATTATGCTGGTGGTATACCTGCTGTGCTGTGATTTTTGTTAAATTATTGACTTCTAGTGGGTCTAGCACTTTACATATTGTATTTCATGATTATCTTGCACTTTATACTTTTGAATTTGTACTCCATATCACTGCACACATCATTTTGTACTAGAAACATCCTGTCTCACTGGCCGCTGAAGATGTTACCAATCTGCTGCCTGCTGAGATATCTGTACGCACAATCATGCATTGTTCATTTCTATATGAACCACCCTGCTTCAGAAATGCCCTTTCTATTAGTTGCTAAAGTGGTCTTCCATCCGCTGCTCATTGAGGCTACTGCATGCACAATGCATTTTGCACTCTTGCACTGTGCATTTTTCCCATCTGTATGAACCCTCTTGCAATCTAGACTGTTTACTATCAAATCTGGACACTTGGATACCGGACAGAAGAATTTTGTTTGTTTCTCCATCTGACTTAAAATTTGTATTCTTTAAACATTTTACTGTTTTATCTTAACTGTAATTGTATTTCAATCCTTGCACTTTTTTGCGAAACTTTGATGCCTCAAATTGCAGAAATAATGTTTGATATGTTAATAAATGAGAGGACGTCTCCATCATAATGACCACTTAGATCCTGTTCCCTCTAATTGGTCTTATTTTGACCTGAATATGAAGACCATTTCACTCATTCACACTGACTCCTTTATGTCATCTATCAGTCTGTTAAAAAAACGGCCACATGAACCGCTTTCCCCTTTCTTTTTGTTTGCAAAACAAATTACATTGAGCCCTACACCTCTGCCGCTTCGTTAAAAAAACTTTAATATGCATAGGTTTGAAGGTAACCATAGGTTGGACCATTGGGCTGGCACCTTTGATGGCTGTGCTGAAACCTAAAGCGCCGCTCCCTGGAGGCAAAGCGGGCACCCTTGCAGGAAAACATGTTGTGGCTGCAATAGGAGAAAATCAGTAAAGAAAATAGTGCTCACAGACTGTAAATAAAACAACACAAGTAAAAGGGCAGTCGTCATGGAAGGTTACATATGTAGAAAAGGCTGTACTAATGAGGGACTAATAAGCCTTTTCATGAATCAAAAACAACCATTTGGAAAGGAAATTAACCGGAGCCAATTGAAAAGATGGGCAGAGCTTGAAGTCCATTCCTGAATACAGCATGCCTCGCAGAGCAGCGCGCTCGCCGCCCACGCTCGACCTAAAAATGAAAGTCCATCACATCAGTGTCTTACAAATTGTAAAATGGGGAATACTCCTACCCATTCAACAACAGACCCATCCAATATCTCCACGATTTAGACTCTCAACGGCTTGAACGCTTGCAAATACACAAACAGAATCCATTACCTTCTTAAGGGTGCAGTGGTATTGGTTCCAGAGCAGGAAAAGGGACAGGGATGCTATGCCTGATATTTCCTGATCCCCAAAAAGTACAGCAGGTTATGACCAATCCTAGACCTCCAGATTTTGAACTGGTTACTCATAAAGATGAAGTTCAAAATGCTGTCCCTAGCTCTGCTTCTGCTGGTGCTGAATGCGTAAGACTGGATGGTGTTTGTCAGTGACAGCTGGTGACATTTAAAAGTGATGATGCGTAAAACAATTGCCGTACTGCACTGCGGCGAGCGAGAGTAGCGAGTGAGCCTGAACCACCTACGGGGGGTTTGGGTGGGGTTTCCTCCACGAGAAAATTTTGAAAAAAAAAGTGGGCAAATGGTGCATTTTCAAGCAAATTTGAAATCAGGAAGGTTAAAAAAGCAATTGTAGGTCCATTTCGTGCATTTATCATACTTTCAGGGTGGAATGTTAACTACTCAAAAATAAAACCAATTGTGCCCAGAAAAAACTGGTGCTTAAATGCACATGCATCTTTAAACCAGGAATATGTGGGCCATCTCAGCCAGTGAATATCGGGTAAAGCCAGTTTTATTAAAAAAACATGAACTGCGTAATTCGTTAGTATGGACCGTGTCTCAAATGATTTTAGATTAATAAAAAATAATGTCCAGTTGCAAAGCTTGTCATGCTGTTTGTTTCAGTGACATTACTGGAGAAAGCGTATTCATTTTCAATACTTGCACTGAGGCTCAAGTCACCCTTGCTACGCCACTGATTTTCTTCTCTCATTCTGTGTCTCGCTGCACCCACCAACGCACTGGGAGGAGCTCACACGATTAAACCAAGGACACAAACCAGAACATCAAACTTGCTTCATGTCACAAGCCAGTGCAATACAAAACAGTTAAATACACGAATGGTGGGGTCACTTAAAGACGTGTTATGCTGATTATTTGTTTGGTAACCAGACCGGTTTTCTTGCACTTCTCCATAACTGAGAGTTGTTATTGTGCTCATCTGAGGTGTGTTTGAGTTATATAAAGGAGGGTGCTGCTTACAGCCAGCAGAGACAAGCATGCCCATTAGATTATACCCATGCGAGTTTCACTCAATGGGCCGCCTTTGCTATGCTACAGAAAATTTAACCAAAATGGGCTAAGTCTGTGATTCACTTCTATTGTAACAAACGTGGTGTAAAATGGCCTTTCTTATTGAAAAGCTGTGCATGTACCTCGACATTAAATATTCAGAGAAGGTATTAAATTATGTCTGCTACGTGCAATTTGATAAATAGGTCTGTTCCGGGAACCACAACTGGCCACATTGATCAATATGAAAGGTGTAGACAAGCAAATTGACCCATCTGTCGCTTGATGTTTTAACCATCTATTAGAAATGCACGATTACGTAAAGGTAATCTTAATTCCATAACATTGCCTCATGTTACCTCATGTCCTGTAGATACTGGTACAAGGAAGGGTTGATGCATACAATATATGTGTAATGCCAATCACTGTCTAGGCGTCTGCATTGGAATGTATGGTCACTGCTAGCAACAACCATAACCGGCTGCATTAGCATCAATCCTTGCACACGCCAACAACCCCAGCACACGCGCCATTGAGTGAACGGCAGGGTTTTACACTACACGAGTCCATTTGAGAGACATTTTAATCTTCCCAAGGCCCTCCCTGGAAAAGTGATTTCTCTATTTGCCCTTTTCCTCTGTCTTTACCTCTCTCCCTCTCCTCCTACCTCTACCTCTGGTTATGTCTTTCTACCCTATGTCATCTTAAGGATTGTTTGGGGTCTTGTGCAAGACATATTGGAACTATCTTTGTGAGACACTATTAAAGTCTAACAAATAATTCAGTTCTGTCTGAAAATATGTTGACTTGAATCATCAGGAAATGGGTGATAAAATTAAAATTAGTTCTATGCAGGGGCACCCAAATATGTCTTGCCTGGGTCCTCTCAAATCCATAACATGCTACACAGAGTAAGACTTCTTTACTAAAATTTATAGTACATTTATTAAATGATTTATAAGCAGAAATTAGTGTTTTATATCCTTACTCCCAAGTAGACAGTCTATTTTCCCAGTTTCACTCTGGTGCAAAAACCTTTCTGTGATGTACAAGGCAAAATATGTTTGCTCCAATCTGTGTTAGACAAGCAACATAATTGTGCAATTGGATTTCCTGTTTTTCCTGCCAACACTCATTCTGGACTATGGGAAATTAAAACATGCTGCTTCTAGGTCAAAGCCCAACCACTAAGAAGTATTGACACCATTCAAATCGCATTTTCCTGATGTTTGCATGTAATAAATGAAACATATTAAACATAAAACAATCTTTGCATGTGACTTTAGTACCTGGTGCCACTTTGCAGTGTACATCAACCAGGAAACTGTTCAGACAAATTTTCTCTACTTGAAAAGATACCGATTGAAATAAATAGGCCTCAGACTCAAAACAGGACAGTGAAAAATGGAAAGTACCGTAAAACTGATGAATCAACCACCAAAAAGAGTACTGTCATCATTACAGAAAAATGCAAGAAGACATAAGGTTTGTGACCTGTCCTCGTATTCATCTTTGTCTATCAAACATTAGGTTCCAGGAGCAGCTGGACTCTGAAGACAGCTGCAGAGCACAGGCCCTTCGCCAGCACAATACCCTACTATTAACCAGTCACCAACACATAGTTATACCCATTAAAGACAAAGTGCAAACAGGTGCGACTGGTCCGTCCAGCGGTCACAAATTAATGTGCAAGTGGTAGCAGCTCTCTCAGAAGGAAGCTAATTTCTATAGTTCCTTAACCAGACAAATGGCTAATCGAAGATGAGACTCCCCATTTGCTGCTTCTCCACTTAAAAGAAAAAATCAACTTTTGTATGAGCTTTTTGATCAACAAAGCCAAGTCTCAACTTGCACCCTAACAGCGCATGCTATCCGTTGGGACAGTATTGGATACCACATCGAGTCGAGCCTTCCCTCCTCTGAGGATTCAGGACGTTAAGGCTATGATTCCAATGTTTCTGGATGGAATGATCATTCCAGTTCTGACAATTTTGTACCTGTTAGGTCTTCTAGCCTCCTGCATTCTGTTGGTCACACGTGCATGCTGACACGTGAGAGCTCTCTCCAGTGGTGGCCCCACAGGCACTGGTTTCAACACATTGGAGATCTTTAGGCATGCATAAAGATTGCAAGGGACACAGCAGTGGGAATGCAATGGTGGAGCATTAACGACAACATGCATCAAGGAAAAAGTGTTCGAGGCACATGAGCTGTAAATTGCATACTTTAGCATAGATCGCCATCTGGTGTTGGGCTCGGATGTTTGCACTTTGTTTTTGTGGAAGAAGTCTTTGTAGTCACTCCTTCTTGTGATGATAGTGCACATGGGCATCGACTCCATCTTCAGATTGTTTTTTTCCGCCATCAGGTTCGGATGTAAACAGCTGCGCTCCGGGTCGGTATCGTATTCGATTCCCCTTCGATGCGCAATCCTTCACCGCTTGGCGGTATTGTTTTTCGATCGCGCTCCTCGATGTTGATCCAACACAAATCTCAACACCTTCGACTCTGGTTGTCGACGCAGACCGTTGGGCCTATCCACGCCATCAGGCCCTATGGCTAATGGAAAGAACTCCATTTAGAAAATGCCCCCTGTGTGGTGCCAAATTTCCACACACTGATCTCCACGAGATCTGTAACCTATGCCTCTCTCCAGAACACGAGGACAAAGATTGCCCGGCCTGCGCTTCATTTCGATCGAAGAAAACCATATGTGATCGCCGGGCTCGACGTCCCGTAATACCTTGATCCACTACCTCGGTGCCGGACGACATCTTAGATGCAGGCCCGATGCTCCCGAGGGACAAGAACCGGACAATGAAGACATCAGCGTCTCTGAAGCAGATGAATCAGAGGCAGAAGATCAGACGGTTACTCCAGGTCATCAAACTGTGAGTACCGACATCAACACCATTACCTCTTCTCAAAAACATAAGGCTCCGGTAACACCTCCGCCTTCTGGCTCAGGTCGACACTGTGACAAAACTTCTGACGCCCTGACCTTGGGCTCGGCTCCGAAGTCCAAAGACAAGCCTTCAGGCGACTCGGGACCGAGTCAGCCACGCATCGGTACCGAACTACCATCTGCGGTACCGAAACCCAAACATTTGGCACCGAAGCACCATCGGGATAATCCCTCGGAGCCAAAACCAGAAATAAATCCTTGGAGCCGAAAAAAGACCATAAATCCTGGGAGCCGAAAAAGTCCTCGGACTCCACAGCTCCTCTAAAGCAAAAGGACACTAAGACCCCTTGTAAAGCTTCGGAATCCAAACCAAAACAACCAAAATCATCGGTGCCGAACAAGGATACTGGATTAAAGACCTATTTCAACCAGATCCAATGGATCCTAAACAAACAACTCTTCACATTGACCCTAAAACTGGTCATATCAAGACAATTCTATCTAAAAAGAGAGACATGGGAACTTCTCCAGTCAGGCCCTTCTCTCCTCCAAATATCCCCACAACACCACTTTCTCCAGCACACTCTCCAATGCTTCCATATTGATCTATACCACAAGATGATGATGATTACCTTGGGGGTGGGGATGAAAATCCACAAGAGGATAATGATGATGACACTACTCTCCCACCACCTGATCCTTGGGAGGATTATGATAATCCACCAGATGTCCCAGATCTCCCCGATCCAGACTCCTACCCATCTAGGCCATCCCCCCAGATGACAACATAGATTTTGCACAGTTCATTTACAGAGTTGCACAATATCATGGGGTAGAATTACATTCAGACCCACAGAAGGAAATAATTTTGTTAGAGATTTTCACACAGTCACAAAAATCAACAAGCATTCTACCTATGTTAAAAGGTATCATCAAACATGCACCTGACGTTTTTAAAGATCCCTTCAGGGCTAGAGTTCTCAGTCCCAGGATCGAGAAGAAATATAAACCAGCTCCCAACGATCCAGCTTATATTAAAGCACAGCTCCCTCTAGATTCATTGTTTGTGTCAAATGCTCGTAAATGACAAATTCCCAAACATCAGGGGATGCCCCACCTCCAGATAAGGAGTCTAAATTACTAGACACATCTGGCAAATGCATTACCTCACAAGCAGAAAATCATTGGCGCATTGCCAATACCCAAGCTTTACTGGCCAGGTACAATAGGGCTCATTACGATGAGCTTGAAAAGCTCATACAACATCTTATTTTTCAGTAAAAGACTAAGGCTTATGACCTCATACAAGAGGGAAAATTAATTACTAACACTTCTATAAAGTGTGCCCTTGTCGCAGCCAACACAGCGTCTCGTGCAGTTAACACAAGCGTTTTACTACGCAGACACGCATGGCTACGGATATCTGGATTTAAACAAGATGTGCAGTCCAAAATTCTTAATCAACCCTTTGATCAAGAACACTTATTTGGACCCACTGTAGACACATCTTTGGAAAAAGTGAAGAAGAACTCAGAAACTACCAAGTCCATGGGAGCTCTACAGGCAACAACCAGTAGAGGTTCTTTTCGTCGCTCCTTTTATAGGGGCGCTGCTAAAACTATTGACACAGACAACACCTCATCCTCTTACAAAAATACTACTCGAACGTCTCCTAACAGAGGTTATTTCAGAGGGGGTTATAGAGGCAACTACAACAAGGGTAGAGGCCGCGGTGATAACACCCGCACCTCTCCTACTACAAAACAGTGACTTCCCTCCACTTCCCCCCGACCATTCCACTCCAGTCGGGGGATGACTATCGCAGTTCCTACCTGTCTGGAATCCCATCACCACAGACAAGAGGGTAAGACAAATTATCCAGTATGGTTACTGCCTGGAACTCACTTCAACTTCCCCATTCATATCCCCCAAACAACGTCCAATGTCCACAGAACATCTGACACTTTTAAAACAAGAGGTTCTCTCCATATTACAAAAACACGCAATAGAACCGGTTCCCTTACCTCATCAAGGAACAGGGGTTTACTGCCTTTACTTTCTAATCCCAAAGAAGGACGGTACTCTGAGACCAATACTAGACCTCCGACCGTTAAATCTCTACATACAGTCGGACCACTTCCACATGATCACTCTCCAACAGGTTCTCCCACTGCTCCATCAGGGTGATTTCCTTGCCACTCTATACCTCGAGGACGCCTACTTTCATATTCCCATTCATCCTGCTCACAGAAAATATCTACGGTTTGTAGTGGACGTACAGCACTATCAATTCAAAGTCCTCCCATTCGGAGTGACTACAGCACCTCTAGTCTTCACAAAATGTCTCGCAGTAGTCGCAGCTCATTTGTGCAGACAACATATTCACATGTTTCCTTATCTCAACGACTGGCTCATAAAAGCCAAGTCTCACACACACTGTGTACACAATACACACAGAACAATCCAGCTGCTCCACGACTTGGGATTCGCAATTAACCTACCCAAGTCACACCTTTAACCGTCCCACCTCATTCAGTATCTAGGTGCCACAATAGATACCTCAAAAGCCCTTGCATACCCCAATCCAGTCAGGATAGCCAGCATGAAAGCTCTCATATCAATATTTCAACCTCAACACTCCCTTCCAGCTTGAGTGTTTATGCAGCTAATAGGGATGATAGCCTCTTGCATCCTTATCGTTCCTTATGCAAGACTTCAGATGCGTCCCTTACAGGAATGTTTAGCACATCAGTGGAACCAAGCTCAAGGTCACTTAACAGATCTGGTGTTGGTGGACAGGCGCACCCATCGCTCTCTGCAGTGGTAGAACACAAAAAACCTATCCAAAGGGCGGCCGTTCATCGACACGGTTCCACAGATAGTGCTAACCACCGGCTGAGAAGCTCACCTCCAAAACCAAACCGTACAAGGTATATGGACCCATCAACAGAAACAACTCCACATAAATCGCCTGGAGTTACTGGCAATCTTTCTAGCACTAAAGTCTTTTCAACTCTTGCTAGTAGGCAAAGCTGCCTTGATCCGTACAGACATGACAGCAATGTATTACATACAAAAACAAGGGGGGGGGGGACACACTCTCTTTAACAACTAGCGCAAATCATATGGAGATGGGCCATTCCTCAACACATTTACCTCCTCGCAGAACATCTACCAGGAGAACACAATCATATCGCGGATCTGCTCAGTCATCAAACATAGCAGATCCACGAATGGGAACTTCATCCTCCAGTTCTTCTTCCATTCTTTCACATGTGGTGTCATCCAGACATAGATCTGTTTGCCACACACCAAAACGCATAATGCCCAAGCTTTGCCTCCAGATATCCACACCCATTGTCAAAAGGCAACGTGCTATGGATGAACTGGTCAGGCAGATTTGCATATGCTTTTCCGCATCACCCGCTCATTCCGTTACTGGTTCGGAAGCTCAAACAACACTCCCTCACAATGATCCTAGTTGCTCCAACACGGGCACGCCAACCATGGTTCACGACCCTGTTGGAACTTTCAATTGTGCCTCATCAAAAACTGCACCTCTCCCCCAAAAATCTCACTCAGGACCATGGAGAGATAAGGCACCCAGATCCCAATAAACTCAATCTTGCGATCTGGCTCCTGAAGTCCTAGAGTTTGGCTCCCTTAATCTCCTGCCAGGCTGCATGAACATCATTAAAAAGGCTAGACGTCCTACTACTAGAGCATGCTATGCAGCAAAGTGGAAGCGATTTGCCATTTATTGTGCAAATAAAATCGATCCGCTAGATTCTTCCATCCAAAATATTATCTGTTATCTTTTGCATCTGCAAGAATGTAACCTAGCATATACATCTATACGGCTACATCTTGCTGCAATTGCTGCTTACCTCCAAAACAGACCACATTTGTCGTTGTTTCGGGTACCCGCTATCAAAGTGTTTATGGAAGGACTTAAAAGAATAATTCCACCTAGAGTTCCACCTTCTCCTGTATGGAATCTCAGTATCGTTCTCACAAGACTCATGGGCCCCCCATTTGAACCTCTGCACAAATGTGAGTTACAGTTCCTTACTTGGAACGAAGCCTTCCTGGTAGCTATCACATCACTTAGGAGAGTTAGCCATACAAGAACCATTTTTACAAATACACCATAGTAAAGTGGTTCTTAGGCCTAATCCAAAATTTCTGCCTAAAGTGGTTATCTGCTTTTCACCTTAATCAGTTGGTTGAACTTCCAGTATTTTTCACCTCAGCCAGACTCGGTTGCAGATCGCGCTCTCCACACGCTAGATATTAAAATAGCGATACTATACTACATTGAAAGTACTAAAAGTTTTAGAAACACAAAACAACTTTTTGTAGCTTTCTCCCCACCTCACAAACACAATCCCATTTCAAAAACAGGAATTGCAAGATGGATTGTTAAATGCATCCAAATATGCTATCTCAAAGCTAAACGCACATTAACTATTCCCCCCTAGAGCTCATTCCACACACACACACTAGGGGCTTCCATGGAATTCCTAGGGAACATTCCACTAGATGACATCTACAAAGCAGCAACTTGGTCCACACCGCATGCTTTCACTAAACACTATTGTGTAGATGTGCAAGCAAAACAACAAGCTACTGTGGGCCAGGATGTATTAAGAACACTTTTTCAAACTACTGTAACAGATACAGGCTGCCACCGCTAAGGAGAAAAAACTGCTGTACAGTCTATGCTAAAGTATAGAATCTACAGCTCATATGCCTCGAACGGAAAATGCTACTTAGGGTTGTATACACCTACCCACCTCCCGATGTACCTTTTATCCGTTGCAGTATTATCTTATTTAGTTACATCACATGGACTTCTTTTTCTACTCTTACTAACTCCTCACAAGTAGACCCCCTGTCCCAGTCACAGGGGCAGATTCTACACCTCAACCTCCATCTGCATGCCTGGAGATTGAGGGGGGGCAACCTGAAATCTTTCTCTCTATAAACCATACTGATAGACATAGTTCTTTCTTCTAGACACCTGTCCACCAAATCTGTGTATTCTGGTCCATGCTCTAGGTTTGTAAAATGGTGTGCTGATAAATCCATAGATCTCATTCAAGGCCATTTTCTACACTGACCGAATCAACCATCACTGTTTAAATTCCTAATTGTTTTATGATATCTAAAGGGACTTCCAAATTGATACTCACCCTCTCCTTTTATTATACCTCGATGGGACCTACATTTTGTTCTTACTTTCTTAATGTGTTCTCTCATTGAACTCCTACACACACACACATCAGGAAAGCGTGTCAGCGAATTACAAGTGCTGAGTGTAAAACCATCAATTAGTAACCTCTTTCCGGACAAGTTGGTATTATGGACCAGGACTGCCTTCCTCCCTAAAGTGGTTACTCCCTTCCACTTATGTCAATCCATTACACTTCCCACCTTCTATCCTCCTCCTCATTCTACGAAGGAAGAATAAAGACTACATAGACTTAACCCCAATATGGTAACTGGCTTCTGTATTGATAGAATCAGAGAATTCAGACTCCATGATCAAATCTTCATAGAATGCAAAGGGAAACTGAAAGGAAAAACAATTCACAAACCAACACTCTCAAGATGGATCATCCTGTGTATCAAAATCTGCTTCTCCATTGCTCAAAAGGAGCCACCTAAAGGTTTCCATGCTCTTTCTGCTAGAGCTACAGCATAGTCTGCCCTAGCTAGAGGTGTTCCTATAGCAGATATATGCAAAGCAGCAACCTGGTCCTCCCTTCACATGCAGGTAGATGTATCCACTAGAAGAACAAGTTACCTACCTTTGGTAACTCTTTTACTGGTGGATACAAGGTCTACCTGCATGTCCTCACCAACCCACCCTCTTCCGAGTAGCCACCAAGACTCCTTCTCTTTCCTACTTCTATCTGTTTGCAAATGCTGCTTCTTTTATACCTATTTATTTATTGCATTACGAATAATGCATGTAGCTAAATATTCTATTGATAATATTGAGAACCGCTACTTTTGTAGTAACTTAGTATCATCTGTTAGCCTCGAAGGCGCAATAAAAAATGAAGGGACATCAGTATGCCGATGGAGGTGCTTTATGGCTCCAGTGACATCACACTTCTTGGAATCGGCAGCCAATGTCGGCAAGGGAGAAAAATTAGAGAAGGCACATAACTTGTTCATTTATGCACTGGTTATTTGGCAGGAAGGGTAGGTCGAAACTACTCCCAGTCACTCAAGCAACAATAGAGGTCTGTAAAGGTGTGACCTGATGTCTGGGGTGGGTGGGCAAAATAACAACAGCCACCACTTTTGGAAGGAGGCTTGCTAAAACGTGACTTTTCTGGATCAATAAACTGGAAGATTTGATGAAAGGCAATAAACATAAGAACTTTTTCTAGTTCACAAACAGACAGCAAATTAACTAGACTATAGAGATATAAATGTATACAGTTGAGAAACCTACTCTAGGCAAAATACGTACTTTGGGGGAGAGATATTTGAAGGTAAAGTGCTGGGGATATTGGGATGGGGTGGGGCTGTATCCACTAAATGCAGAACCCTTATTAATAATATGCTGCATAGTTTGCAGAAATTCAGGGTCAGAAGGGAGACATACCGAGGCACAATGGAAGATGTTGCCCCATCTTGTTTTAATCTGAGGTCATACTAGTCGACATTACCAGTGGCTCTATTGATTGCACCTATGGTATGTCTGATGTTGTCGTAGTGTTCCATCTGGAATGTAAGCTCATACTCAGTTTCCCCATTTTTAACATCCTCCAATACAAAAGTATCTTGGTGCCCCTCTAAGTGAATAGACTTTGCTAATGTTGCTGTAAAATTTGAAATTTGGTAATTATGAGACATGTTCATACATGTTACTGGGAAGCGTTCTATAAAATGGTGCTTCAAAAGGAACTTAACCCCTTATATTATATTTTGTAGATGTTTCATATCCTTAAATTCTTTTGCAGGAACCCAACTATTACATTCATCAGGCCACCCTACTATTTAACTAGGCAGTGTCTTTGCTGCACTCAACCCTTCACAAATAGTTTCTCCATATGGTACACTCCATCTTGATCTGGTTTTATTTTGTGTAACTCTTCACTGTGAAAAAATGCCTTTCACTTCCTCCCCTGCATTGCCCTCAATTAAAAACTGTAACAATGACGTGTGGACTTGTTTTTTTAACAATCCTTTTTTTTGAGTGTATAACAATAGATACAGACAAAACCCTGGTTAAAATAATCAGTCCTCTCCATATGCGTCCTATACATTCCAAGACCTCACCCCTCAGCCATCGTAGAAGTCTACCGGATCCATAGGCCATTATTTCACTTTACATGGTCCAGGACGGCCCAGAACTGGGCTCATGAAGGATACCCCTGTACAGGCAACAACCCAATCATATTTTATAATGTTTGTGTAGACACCATCAATACCCATAGATAGGAAGATCAGGATTCATGCAGTGATCCCGCCCCTTCTTTGGGCAAAGGGAGTTCGGCATCTTTCCATGCTTTGGCTATATCACTCGTAGCCACCTCCAGGCCCAACCACAGCAACGCTGGTTTACATCTGTTGCTGTCTGTGCCAGTTGTATTGTGCATGAGGACTAGTTTAGGGTCTCTAGGGAGCTGCCAGCCCATCAGCCTCCCCAGGAACAATAGCACCCCTTCCCAGAAGGAACCAACTTTTCACAGATCCAAACGATGTGCATAAGGTTTCCTCTCTGAACGGGGCTTCTCTGGCAGTTTGGTCATGAGACCGATCCCATCTTCCTCAGTCCGTCACATGTGTATTAGGCCTTAAGCAGGTATTTCAGCTGTATGGCCCTAATCTGTTACGCAGTCACCACTTCCTTGGGGAACGTCCACGCCTCTCTCCAGTCATCTTCCAGCAGGGGGCCATGTCATGTTCCCACTCCTCTCTTAATTTGCCAAAAGAGTCAGGTGAACAATTTGCTCTATAGACTGCGGAGATCTTATCACCTAAATTCCTCCATTAAAACTTTGGCCTCCCCCATGCTATAATCGAGAAGCTCGTTCAGGTCTTTTATGTGAGGAATAAGAGCACACGGGTGGTTCGGAAGTGTAAGGAATTGACTACAGTGGAGGTTATATTCACTATTGAGCTCTGTAAATGATTTCAATGTAACTCTGTACATGGCATACCCTAACTTTGAGATTGCATCCCACCACCAGAGTCCCAATAACCCAGACATCTGCCCCAGCCAATACCCCAATTACAGAGGTGTCTCCCATGTCATACAACTTTTCCAGAGACCTAATAGCTTCTTTCCAAACCTTAAACGCAACTGTCGTGAATAGAGGGAGAGAAGAAAGGGTCTCTCCACCATAAATTAGGTGTGATACTTCTGTCCTTTACAGCACCCATTTGGCAGAGGCAAAAGGCAGGGTCCCCCTGCATATCAAACCACCATTCATTTATAATAATTAAATGGGTGCCCTATGATAGGAAGTAAATATAGCCACTAAACCTCCCTCGTACATGGTTTCAAAACATTTTGACAGAGCAAATCTGGGTGGGGTTGGCATTAGTTCTCCAGAAAATCTTGCAAGTTGGCATCCATTTGAGTGGGGAGGTAGCAGGCAATAATATATGGCTAATTTTGCAGTTGGTATAATAAGTGGGGCAAGATTACCATCTTAAAGAGTGAGGATCACCCCAAGAATGAGTGAGGGAGTGCTGACCAGAAACCCAGGTCCCTGATCAGGTGATTCAGCTGCAGTTGAATGTCTCTGTTTTGGGCCTTCTGCACCTCCTCAGTAATGTATACCTGAAGTATTTAGGGATTCAGGACCTACACACACCCTGACCTTTCCAACAGTGAAGTGTGCCCTCCAATGCGATACACAGAGGAATTATCTTTGTTGATGAGGACGCTGAGAATTTTCCAAAGATCTGTGTGATCTGGAGGACCCGGGGAGCTGACTGCTGAGGTTTGTCAAGGAATGTCAGGACCTCATCAGCATAAAATGCCATCCTATCTGACACCCCTGTTTAAGACTCCTAGGAAGTACATCAACATTCAGCTATTTAGCCATTCACCATGATATCATTGTTCTTTTTTTTCACCCAATTAGTCACATGAGGCCGGCAGCCACCCAGTGCAGCACACAGTCCCTGGACCACCGACTTATCCACAGTGGGGTGATCTGCCCTCTGTCTAGTTTGCGCTCTGAAAACCCAGCTCAAGGCATTTTGGTGGTATTTACTTTCTCAAGCAAATCCAGATTTTCATTTAAGAGTTGACCAAAGTAATGAAACATAGCACTGTGCCGCTCCTTTGCTTCAAGGGTTTGTTCCACGGGTGGAAATTTGGCACTTTCATGCTACCACCCATGGGTTGTGATGCAAATACTTCTGTTAGCAGTTTTAGCCAAAGATGTACGCCAAACATTCTGCTTCCTCGAGACAGGCATAACAGAGGAGAAACCTTTTAATTTCTCCATGCTTTTCAAACTTTGCATGTGTGCTGCTTAATACAGCACACATACAAAGTGGGTAAAATATTAAAGTATAGTTTTTTTAACAGGAAAGCTCTCCTATCAGTATAAAACCTATGTTTGGTAAAATGCATACTCTCTTGCACCATGGTGCACAGGTGTGTGTGTTGGGGAATGGCAGCCTGAAGTGCACCAGCGCTGCGCGAGAGCGAAATAGTGCCATAACTTGGTAGCAGGAACACTGTTCGAGGCATGTGAGCTGTAGATCACATGCTTTGCATAATCCTGCCATCTAGTGTTGGGTCTGGATGTTTGCAAGTTTATGTTTTTAGAAGAAGTCTTTAAAAGTCATGAGGTAGGTGACTTCTCCTTTGTGTGATAGTGTGCATGGACATCGACTCCATTGTTAGATTGTTTTTTTCCGCCATCGGGTTCAGACGTGAATTGCAGTGCTTCGGTTCGACACCTTTTCTCGAGTCTCCCTCGGTGCGCAATCCACTACCCTTGACGGTATTGTTCAATCTCGTTTCCCATTCTCCGTGTATCGTATCAACTCAGAAGTCCTCGATCCCGACCCGAAAGGAAAATGCGTAGCGTGGCGGGGTATATTATCGAAGAGTTTGTGTCCATTTGCATCAGGGAACGCTTGATAGGCAGAAAATCTCTCCGGGCAGCCTGCTCAGCAACAGAGAAGTTGGAGAAGATCGATATGGTATAACACAGGGTCTGCTGCTCCCTGGACAGATGCAGAACAATGTCCTGGTCTTGACAATTTTGTAGGCGAACTAGATCAGCATTGCGTGAGTATTCAGATAAAATATCAAAGTAAAAAACATCATGTCCAAAATATCATGATATGGAAATATATAGTCAGCAAGGATATCTTTGTCAAGAACGTTGATTTTAAGGTAAGTAATATTGAGTTTTAAAATATCGAAGTCATTAATAAATATTGAAGTCATTAATATTGTTTGCAAAATTATAGTAGTTTAAAATTTCGTTTTTTAATTATGTATTTTAGAATATAATTTAAATGTATATGATGTAAATTTTTTGTGCAATTGTTTGTTTTTAAATTTTGTTACATGTTAGTAGTTATTAAAGGCAATATATGTTTCTGATTTTTAGTCCCGTAGCGGGTTGTGGGCTTATAGGGGTATAGGCTGGGAAGTAATTTAATTATAATACATTAATGACTTTTTTATTTAGTATTATTTAACCGATATTTATTTATTCATGCTAATTGTGCTAATAATTTTTTTTAATGTAAATTTTATGTATGGGTTGTAGGGTTTATAGGAGTAAAGGGTGGGGAGTAATTTATTTTTAATTGATTAATTAGTTTTCAATTACTATTTAATTGATAATTATGTTAATTGTGCAATTTCTTTAGGTGTGTGATGTTGGGTTTATAGGGGTGAAGGGTGGGAAGTAATTTTTTTCAATTAATAATTAGTTGTCAATATTAAGTAATTGATAATTATATTAATTGTTTACTTATTTTTTTAGGTGCGGTTTTGTGGGAAAAATAGGGGTAAAGGGTGGGAAGAAAATGTATTTAAATTAATAATTAGTTGTTAAATACTATTAATTATTAATTGACAGTTATGGTAATTGCGTAATTTTTTTTTTTTATAAAGTTTACTTTTAGGTGTGGTTTGGGAGGTTCATAGGGGTAAAGGGTGGGAAGTTAATTTTAATTAATATTTAGTTCTCAATATTTGTTTAATTGTTAATTTTGCAATTAATTAATTCCAGTATTTTTGATGTGGATTGTGGGTATGGGGTGGGAAGTAAATTAATTGTAAGTAATTAATTTTTAATTAATATTAATTACTAAATTGAAAGTTGTGTAAATAATTTCCTTCAACATTTTATGAGCTTGTTTTGTGGGGGTATCGGGTGGGAAGTGAATTAATTATAACTAATGACTATTTAATGATCAGTTTGATGAATACATATAGTGTAAATATGTTGCTTTTTAAAGTTAAGTTTTAGGTGCAGGTTATGAGATTTGTGGGGTTATAGAGTGGGAAGTAACTACATTCGTTGTATGTAATATATTTTTGTTGATAAATTACTAAATAAAAAAATTAATTTGTATCCATGTATTTTGTATTTTATTTATAGTATTTG